>NC_142471.1:33246944-33908888 GCF_049115385.1 Moschus berezovskii
GGATTTTTCTAGATATATGCCCCTTGAATGGGATTGCTAGATCATATGGCAGCTTTTTAAGGAACCTCCATACTGTTCTCCATAGTGGTTGTAACAATTTGCATTTCTACCAGCAGTGTAGGAGGGTTATCATTTCTCCATACCCTCTCCAGCATTTGTTGTTTGTAGATGGATGATGGCCATTCTGAGGTGACACCCCATTGTAGTTTTGATTTGCATTTTACCAATGATTAGTGATGTTGAGCATCTTTTCATGTGCTTTTTGGCCATCTGTTATTAAATTTTCATGTTTGTGTGTTATTAAGGTCTGGTGTTTGTATGCACACTTAAGAAAGCTCTCTCCTAAATATAACAAGCATTGGGGAAAATAGAGTTAGGATCAGACCGTTCAAAATCTAAACCCTTGCCCAATAATCAGACAGTCAGTCAATGATGTTAAGTTTTTAGTAAATAGAGGAATGAACCATAAATACACTATTTTTTATAAAATGCAAGTAGTTTGAGGGGAGGAGTTATGAGCAAGTGTTGCATCTGTTGGTTTCGGAAGCAAGGGCAGCAATCACAATGGCTGGGAAGTAATGTGCAATAATCCATCAGAGATAGTGGACACAGAAAAGGTGAGCCAAGAAGGGCAATAGGGAGTAGCTGGGCTTTGGGTTCAGTTTTGTACTCCCCTAGAACTTACCACCATTCCCTTGTGGTTTGAAATTTAACACTCTGATGAATATCTTTCATGGATAAATGTGACTTCCTCAGTATGCCAGCATCATCACTACCAACTTCAAATCGGGTACATATGATCTAATTCATGTAGCAGAAATAGGCCCTGGGAAGAACAGACCATACTTGATTTATGTGCTTTAATTGATATCCTTTGATTTCTAGCTTTTAAAGATCAGCAGACTTTTCTGTCTCCCATTTTTTTTCCCTCTCATTGCTCAATTGTCATTTGTATAATTTCTGTACTATTGTAGCATGTATCATTTGTATTCTGTACTGTTATAATTGCCTATCTTATTTGTTTACTTTCAGTCCTAATTTTGCAGTTTAACCTTTGTTATAGAATCAATGCTTAGCTATTAGATGAAAGAATGAATGTCTTTTGTCCCTCTGTGCCTGTCGTGGGCTAAACATTTCTGTCCCTTAAAATTCATATGTTGAGGTCCTAACTTCCATTGTGACGGTATTTAGAGATGGGGCCTTTGAGAGGTAGGTTTATATGAGGTCATGAGGGTAAGGCTGCCGTGGTGGGATTAGTGTCCTTATAAGAAGAGGGAGAGAGGCCAGGACTCTAGTTCACTCTATGATGTGAGAATACAGTGAAAGGCAGCCATCTGCAAACCAGGAAGAAAGTTATCACCAAGGGTTGAATCTTCCAGCACCTTGATCTTGACTCCCCAGCCTCCAGAATTGTGAAAAATAACTGTCTATTGTTTGTGCCACTCAATCTGTGTTACCTTGTAGCATCTCAACTTGATTAAGATAGTTCGCCTCCCCATTTAATAAAGAATCTACAATAGCCAAGAGAAGGTACTCACCCAAGCCCACATACACATATCTACGCCATGTTCTGATCAAACACTCTAGAATTGTCTGCCCAAACTACCCTGAACTCATTTCCAGGACTTGAAAAGAGCCAATATACAGATGTATTATATTTAAAAGAAACAATAATATAACAGACCGCTGAGGTCCCAAGAGAAACTATAACAGCTTACGATCAACAGAATGAGATACTTAAGGTGCTAAAAAAACAAAACAAAACAAACAAAAACTACCACCATATAATTACATTATCATTGTTGTTCATTTGCCAAGTCATGTCCAACTCTGCAACCCCATGAACTGCACCATGCCAGGCTTCTCTGTCTTCCACTATGTCCTGGAGTTTGCTGAAATTTATGTTCATTGATTTGGTGATGCTATCTAACCATCTCATCCTCTGCCACCGCCTTCTTCTTTTGCCTTCAATCTTTCTCAGCATCAGGGTCTGGGAAAGCATCAGCTCCCTCCAGCGAATCAGCTCTTCACATCAGATGGCCAAAGTATTGGAGCTTCAGCTTCAACAACAGTCCTTCCAATGAGTATTCAGGGTTGATTTCCTTTAGGATTGACTGGTTTGATCTTCTTGCAGTCCAAGAAGTTCTCAAGAATCTTCTCCAGCACAACAGTTCAGAAGCATCAGTTCTTCAGTGTTCAGCCTTCTTTATGGTCCAACTTTCACATCCATACATGACTACTGGAAAAACCATAGCTTTGACTAGATGGACCTATGTCCACAAAGCGATGCCTCTGCTTTTTAATACACTGTGTAATTCCAAACCTAACAGAAATATCTTTCATAAGTGAAGAGAAAAATAAAAATAAAAGATTGAGTGAATTTGCTATCTGCAATTCTATGTTAAATAAATACTAAAGAGAGTCCTGATAGAAGGAAAATAATCTGATAGTGTGTGGTTGAACCACACTGTGTCCATTTGATCAGCTTCATCTTAGCCTGGCTGTCCTACACCCTCTCCTTTCCCTGTGACTGAGCAGTACCCTAACTCACAAGGAATGTGCCTACACCAGATGAGTTCCCTACCAGCTTCTACCTTTGGAATCTGGAAGAATGCCTTTTTCTGTTTCAAATGGTTAAATGGTCATGAGGCCCTCAGGGAAAGGAAGAAATCCTTGGTTCCCATCTTGCAGACATGCTTCTCACTTGGTAGCTTCAGCCTGTTGTACCCCTTTCAGCTTCTCCAAGCACAGCTGCAAATGCCTTTGGATCATTGTCCCCACATCCTGCCCGTGTGTAAGTTCCCCACAATAAACTTCATAATTATACTTTATGGAGTCGCCTGCTTCGTTTTTCAGTCTCAATGTTTCTTCTCAGTTCAGAGGATATTATTCAATACCTCCACCTCCCAGCAGATGGAATCAAGGATATGTAAGAAGGAATGAACAACACAAAGGGAAAGGTAAATAATTGGATAAACATGAGGGCAAACCAACTGTACCAAAAAAAATGTGAGTTTACAAATTGATGTACAAAATGAAAATGTATGATCACAATACAAAAAACACCAAAGATACCAAGGAACAAATGGAGGTTAAGTATTCTAAACTCATAATTATCCAAGAAGAGGTACAACTACTAACTTATGTTGGATTCTAAATAATACATTATGTAATATCTAGGATAATCACTAAAAGAATAGAAGAAAAATTCACTTGTAGTAGGCAAGAAAATGAAGAGGAAAAAATAATAAAAATATTTGATTAATCAAAAATGTCTAAAGCAAGGAGAGAAAAAGGAATCAAAAGTAGATGATGCATGAAAAATATCATTAAAAGATGATAGATGTAAATGTAAATACGTTAGTAACAATATTACATGTAAATTGCAAGTTGTTGTTCAGTTGCTAAGTTGTGTCTGACTCTTTGTGACCCCATGGACAGCAGCACACCAGGCTTCCCTGTCCTTCGCTATTTCCCAGAGTTTGCTCAAACTTGTGGCCATTGAGTTGGTGATGCCATTCAACCATTTCATCCTCTGTCGCCCCCTTCTACTTCTGCCCTCAATCTTTCCCAGCATGAGCCTTTTCCAATAAGTCAGCCCTTCACCATCTGGTGGCCAAAATGTTGGAGCTTCAGCATCAGTCTTTCCAATGAATATTCAGAACTGATTTCCTTTAGGATTGACTGGTTTGATATCCTTGCAGTCCAAGAGATTCTTAAGAATTACATGAATATTTCAATAAAAAGGCAAATACTATTAGACTAGATGAAACCCCAAACCTAATAATATTATGTTTAAAAGGAACAGGACAGTTTATAGAGAAGTTGAAAATCAAAAGGGTGGAGAGAAAGATATGGAAACATTAGCCCTAAGAAACCTCATATAAAATCATATAATGCATGAAGTATTACTAAGGAGAATTTTATAATGACAAAAACTTGACTGCCTGGAGGATAGAAAAACATTACATTTTTATGAACCTAAAAACATATGTAAAGCAATAATTGAAAAACTAGAAAAGAGAAAGAAAGAAATCCATAAGTAATATGGGAGATTTAATATACCTCTCTTCATAACTTATAGCACAAGCATACAAAAAATTAATAATAATGTAGAATCCATTATAAACATAATTAACAAACATGAATGTAATAGACAAATGAATCAGATAGTGAAAGAATCACATTCCTTTCTAGTAAGTGTGAAACATTTACCAAAATTTGTGAAAAGCTAGATTTTGAGGTTAGTGTCACCAGATTTCAGAGTTTTTCACCCTGGACACTATTAACATATTGGACTAATTCTTTGTTGTGAGGGGCTCTCCTAGGTATGCATTATAGGATGCTTAGCAGGTAGTCCTGTCCTATTTCCACTGGATGCTAGAATCAGCTCCCCTCCAAAAATTTTGTCAAAAACAAATGTCTCCAGATATTGCCAAATGTGCTCTGGGATGAGGGAAAAGTCAAGACTGATTTAGAATTTTCTCTTTTAAAATGCTTTAATGAAGTCAGTAGTCAATAATAAAAGATTACTACAAACTCTCTACAATGTGCAGTTAAACAATACACTTATAAATGACCCATCAGGCAGATAATCAGAATGGAAATTACGAAGTATTTTAAAATGAATTATAATGAAATAAGACATATCAAAAAGTATTCAATGCAACTTAGGCTGTTCTTAGAAGAAACTGTATAATTAAATGTGTATATTAAATAGAAGAAAGTTTGAAAGTCAAGCGTGTGAAGGTCAAGACTCCTGACTTTGGCCAAATGAGATCAGCAAGTCCTGTCCTCAAAAAACTGAATGAAATTGACAGAAATGATCATGTCATCACTCTGGAATTGTACCAAAGTCATATGACAATCTTTGATAAGCTGCTGAACTTAGGGCAAGAACAGTGGGAGTCTGGCATTCAGACTTGCTGCTGGAACTACTCTCACTAACCTCTCCTCTAACAGGTGATGTGGATGTTGTGCCTAGGTGAGGCAGACCATGAGTACTAACACAGTCGAAGGGGGACTCCTTCCACTTGGGGCAGAGGTAAAGCTCATGTTAAATGGAAATGATTTCTCTGAGACAAACAAGTAGAAAGGCCAATGGCTTCATTCTAGTACTTCAAGATTATAGGTACTGTGTAACCTTTAGTCCATTCAGTTCAGCTCAGTCGCTCAGTTGTATCTCTTTGTGACCCCATGGACTGCAGCACGCCAGGCTTCCCTTCCATCACAAACTCCCAGAGTTTACTCAGACTCATGTCCATTGAGTCGTTGATGCCTTCCAACCATCTCGTCCTCTGTCATCCCCTTCTCCACCCACCTTCAATCTTCCCCAGCATCAGGGTCTTTTCAAATGAGTCAGTTCTTCGCATCAGGTGGCCAAAGTATTGGAGTTTCAGCTTCAGCATCAGTCCTTCCAGTGAATATTCAGGACTGATTTCCTTTAGGATGGACTGATTGGATCTTCTTGCAGTCCAAGGGGCTCTCAAGAGTCTTCTCCAACACCACAGTTCAAAAGCATCAGTTCTTCGGTGCTCAGCTTTCCTTATAGTCCAACTCTCACATTTCACTACTGGAAAAACCATCGATTTGACTAGAAGGACCTTTGTTGGCAAAGTAGTATCTCTGCTTTTTAATAAGCTGTCTAGGTTGGTCATAACTTTTCTTCCAAGGAGCAAGCATCTTTTAATTTCATGGCTGCAGTCACCATCTGCAGTGATTTTGGAGCCTCCCAAAATAAAGTCTTTCACTGTTTCTATTGTTTCCCCATCTATTTGCCATGAAATGATGAGACAAAATGCCATGATCTTAGTTTTCTGAATGTATTTTCCCAGATGGGGCAAATGTATTCTTGGCCAAATCTGTATATGTGCTCAGTGGAGACACAAAATCTCCAAGTTATTTTTATACTCCTTCCTTACTCTTAGGCTGCATACATGAACCATGAGACTTAAAAGCGATTATAAAGATAATAAAACCCAAGGCAGACTGAAAACATCCTGGATTTTTAATGCCTCCTATTTAACATATTTAAATCATCCCTATAACTCAATAATAAGATAAAAATGCAATTAAAATATAAAATATTTGAAGTCATTTTATCAAAGAATTTGTAAAAATGGCTAATTAGTACAAAAAAGTACTTGCTATTATTAATTTTTAGAGAAATGTAAATTAAAATCACAATGAGATATCACTATATACCCACTGAAATGGCTGTAGCCAAAAAGAATTGTAATAACCAAGTATTGGTGAGAATGTAGAAAAAAATGGAAACTTTGTGCGTTGCTAATGATAATGTAAAATAATACAGAAACCTTGGATAAAAGTTTGGCAGTTTCTTTAAAATGTAAAGGTAAATTTACTATATTGTTAATCTATTCAAGATAAATAGAAAAAAATGTACTTTAATATTCAGAGCTCCTCTAGTCATTAATTCCTGATACTTCTCATTTATGCATTCTTGCCTTTTTCTCAATAAGACCCTAAGAAGGTTGATCAAGAAAAAAAAAACAAAACTGGAAATACAACTGCCATATGAGCCAGCAATCCCACTACTGGGCATACACACCGAGGAAACCAGAATTGAAAGAGACACGTGTACCCCAGTGTTTATCACAGCACTGTTTATAATAGCCAGGACATGGAAGCAACCTAGATGTCCACCAGCAGATCAATGGATAAGAAAACTATGGTAAATATACACAATGGAATATTACTCAGCCATTAAAAAGAATACATTTGAATCAGTTCTAATGAGGTGGATGAAACTGGAGCCTATTATACAGAGTGAAGTAAGTCAGAAAGAAAAACACCAATACAGTATATTAACGCATATATATGGAATTTAGGAAGATGGTAATGATAACCCTGTATGCAAGACAGCAAAAGAGACACAGATGTATAGAACAGTCTTTGGGACTCTGTGGGAGAGGGCGAGGGGAGGATGATATGGGAGAATAGCGTTGAAACATGTATATTATCATATGTGAAATGAATCGCCAGTCCAGGTTCAATGCATGATACAGGGTGCTCAGGACTGGTGCACTGGGATGACCCAGAGGGATGGGATGGGGAGGGAGGTGGGAGGGGGGTTCAGGATGGGGAACACATGTACACCCGTGGCGGATTCATGTCAATGTATGGCAAAACCAATACTATATTGTAAAGTAAAAAATAAATAAAACTGAAAACAAAAATAAATAAATAAATTCAGCATTAAACTCTCTGGAGATTCAAAAAAAAGAAAAAGAAAAAAAGGCACAAATTGCAAATATCAGTAATGAATAAAGGGATGAAAATACAGACCCTATAAACCTAGAAGGAATTGATCATGAGCACCTTGTGCCCATAAATTTGAAAAACATGGCAACCCACTCCAGTATCCTTTCCTGGAAAATCCCATTGACAGAGAAGCTTGGTAGAATAATCCATGAGATCACAGAGTCAGACACGACTGAGCGACTTCACTTTCTTTCTTTCATGAAACATTCAAAACTTTTTAAAAACAGCTGACTAAAATGAGAAGAAATGGAAAATATGATTATTCATATAGGTGATAAAGAAGTTGAATTTGTAATTAAAATTTCTCCCAACAGAAATCTTCAAGCCCAAATGGCTTCAATAGTGAATTCTTTCTATACTATATGGAAAAGAGAATCAATAATAATCTTATATAAACTTTTCAAGAGATGATAAAAAGTTGGTGTTATTCTCAACTCATTTTTTTGCAGCAAACATTCTTGACCTAAAACATGACAAAGACATTAAAAGAAAGGAAAATTATATGTCAGTCTCATAAGAAAGATGCAAACTATATCCAAAACATTAGCAAATGAAATCTAAAGATATAAAGAGGCAAAATATATTACAATCAAGTTGAGTTTTTAAGTTTGTTTCAACATTCAGAAATCAACCCAATAATGGAAGGAAATTTCCTAAGCAAAAGTATCTGATAAAAATATACAGCTGACACAATTTTCATGTATGGTCAACTGTTGAAAGCTTGTCTACTGAGATTAACAATAGAAAGATGCCACCTACCCCGACTTCTATTTGACACTGTAAGTAAAGTTCTAGACAGTTCAAAAAAGGAGGAAAGTGAGAAGATACAAGGAATGAGAAGTTTGGAAATTAAGAAATAAAACTATATTATTTGCAGATAATATTTTGTGGAAAATTCAAGAAATATCCACAGTAAGAACAAACTTTCTTTAGTATTAATAAGTGAATTTTGAAAGAATGCAAGAAACAAAGTTGATATAAATAATTATATTAGTGTATACCAGCAATAAGCATTTAGAAAATGAAAATTTTAAAATGCCATTTAAAACAGCATCATAAAACTTCATGTTCTAAAGGGTAAGTCTAATGAAAGATGGCCAAGTCTCTACACTGAGAAGTGCAAAGAAATATTGAGAGAAATTTAAATAGGTGTAAATAAAGATAGGGATGTATATGCCCATGGATATATGGGATGGATATATCCATATATTGAAAGATGTAGTGTTGTAATAATGTCAGTTCTCTTCAAATTAATCTCTCAGTTTAACAGTGCCAAACAAATATAGACTCTTTGACCTATAGACTTGTTTTTTGTCATTGAAATTGAAAACCTTCTTCCAGAATTTATATGGAATGGTAAATGGCAAGAAGACCCAAGACATTCTGAAACAAGAAAAACAAAACTTTATGGTAAAGTTTCTTACAAAGTTTAGGTAATTAAAGTATATTGTACTTGTGCAAGTGTAAAATATAGGGTGACTTATAGGAATAGTAATATAAAGAGGGGGAGCAATTACTCTCACAGGTAACAGTCAAAACATCTGGACCAAATTATTTGAAGGCTCAAGAAATTGACCAGTGACATAATAAACACTGAGAGGAGTTGACTCTTGCTAAACTGCAGCTGCATCAGGTGAGCCCAGGTTTTCTTGCCTTGAAGTGTCCCCTGCCACCATCTTGTCCTTAGGTCTGGTGGTGGAAATCCACAGCCTTACTGACTTGAGATGACAGGTGGCAGAGTTCACAGCAGCAGAGCAGGTGGACGTTGAAGCAGTAAGTTAGGAAATGAAAACCCACATAAGGGCTGAGATCCACCATCTTACCAGAAAGATACAACATCCTAATTAGGTATGCAACTAACTACAGAGCTTTAAAAATGACCCTTATATGTTGCTTCCCTCCAAAAGTTGTGAGTAAGCCCTAATCCAGAATTAATGCTGTCCTTGTAAGACAAGGTAAAGAGACACAATGTGATAGATCTTTTAATAGTTGTTACCTTTGGAGGAGCAATGACTGGAATAGGTCATGAGGGATTTTGGGTGGTACCAGTCAAGTTCTGTTTCTTGATCTGGGTTGTGGTTATATGGCATGGCAGTTTCCACATTTTGGGAAACCCACTAAGCTCTACTCTGTTATGTTTTGTGTAGTGTTCTGAGTGTATATCATATTCCTATAAAAATTTTACTCCAGATATCTAGCAATAAATAATAGGCCTGTTGTCATCATACCTATACAGTCCTATACCATACAGTCCTAGAACTAATTTTGGCTTCTAATACTGCACTCCAAACCAGTAAACAGACGGATAAGTGATAGATGATAGAGTGATAATGATAGACAAATAAAGAGATGAATGATAGACAAATAAAGAGATGAACGATAGATAAAGAGATGAACGATAGACAAAGAGATGAACGACAGGTAGATAAAGAGATGAACGATAGATAAATGAATAGTTGGATGGATAGATAGACAGAAAGGCAGATACCCAGGGCTGCTTGGAGAGCACTCATTACTACATGTTTGGGCCAGGAGAGAATGCTTTTGGTGTTGACATAAAGCAAAAATATCTTTAGCAGTTCCTGGGAAGAGTGTTAAAAAAAATAATAGAGCAGTCAGCCTGAAGAGAAGGATGCCTAGTTGCCCTATGACAGTTTGAGGTTTTATAACATAAAAAAGCATTTCTTACAAGTACTAATATTTGTTAACCCATGAAACAGTATAAAGTGGATAGATATGTTCACAAAATGATAACATAACCAACTCATTTGCTTGGTATCTGGTTTCTTCTCACTGTGTAGTTCAACTGATAGTTGTATACTACTCTTGATTTTTTTTTTTTTTAAAAAAGATATTTTAGAAAAACAAGGCAAAACAACATAAAAACACAACAGAAACCACAAACAAAAATTTTTTTAATGTGCTGAAATGATGCTATAAGAGTATTGACTCTCAGATCAAAGGGTATACTTCAGGAATGACCATTATGCATGCCTGAAGCATGGGCCTGCTGCAGTTCCGTAGATGTGGAAAATTAACCATTTATTTTTGTTGTTAATGCAGCACATTTATGCAGCAGAGAGAAATGTGCTGGGATGCATAGCATTCATCACTTGCATCTGATAAACAAGCAAAACCACAGTCAGAGACTTTGTATCAGGCAGGTAAAGGTTAGGGAAGAGGAAGACAGGAAGCTATTTTTAAGAAGAGGAGAGTGGCAAAAGCAGGCTTCTTGCAGCTGGCTGAATCCTCATTCCATGGGGCATTGTCCATCATAGCTGTTTGCTCTGTGAGGGACTTGGGAATGAAGAAGCCCTTCCCTGTATCTGGTATCTGGGGTCAAGCTCTTGTCTTATGCTTTGTCAGAACATCATTTCCCATCCTTGACCTCTAGAAAAAGCTGTATTCTCTAACCATGTTTGTAGATGTCTTCCACTCAGTATTATCATCCCGCTGGTCCACCATGCATGTAGATACAAGTTAAATCTTGCAGGTTAATAAAACCCTATTGCCATACTGAGGTTGTTGCTCTCAGTTTTAAGTGTAAGAGGAGTCTGTTGAAAGTTCTGTCTTGGACTAAAATGATTTATGGTTTGCAATGAGTACTCTGTCTCTAATGTTGCATCAGAGTATAGGTTCTGTTAATAAATGTGGGATTCGTCAGGGGAAGCTCTTTCAGATGTCCAGTAAGAGATGGTTTAGCCTAGGGTAGAGGTCAGCAAGCCTTTTCTGTAAAAGATCAGGTAATAAGTAGCTTATGCTTCATCAGCCCTGTGATCTCTAGCAAAAGGACTCCACTCAAAATGCTCTAGACACCATGCTAGTGAGTGGGGATGGCTGTGGTCCAATAACCCATGATTTACAAAAGCAGGAGGTAGACTGGATTTGGCTTGCAATCTGAAGCTTGCTGACCTCTGGACTAGAATGCTGGTAGGGAGACAGAAGATTTTAAGAGATAATTAAGAATTAATCAGAAGGTCTTTCGCAGGGATTGAATGTGAAGAGAGAGAGGGGTGGTCACTGACTCACAGATACAAGTCAGCTTCCTAGAGTGGTCCTAGAGGCCCTTAAAGCTATGTCTCCAGGTCCCCTATCCATATCTTGTACTCATGGCTGTTTTTCACATTTGAACACTTTTCCTAAGCTTCCAATTTTTCTACCTGTGAGTCCACAGCACCCTACAGTTCAGTTCAGTTCAGTTCAGTCGCTCAGTCGGGTCCGACTCTCCGCGACCCCATGAATCACAGCACGCCAGGCCTCCCTATCCATCACCAACTCCCGGAGTACACTCAAACTCATGCCATCCAGCCATCTCATTCTCCGTCATCCCCTTCTCTTCCTGCCCCCAACCTTTCCCAGCATCAGAGTCTTTTCCAGTGAGTCAACTCGTCGCATGAGGTGGCCAAAGTGTTGCAGTTTCAGCTTTAGCATCAGTCCCTCCAATGAAAATCCAGGATTGATCTCCTCTAGAATGGACTGGTTGGATCTCCTTGCAGTATAAGGGACTCTCAAGAGTCTTCTCCAGCACCACAGTTCAAAAGCATTGATTCTTCGGCGATCAGCCTTCTTCACAGTCCAACTCTCACATCCATACATGACCACGGAAAAAACCATTGCCTTGACTAGACGGACCTTGGTTGGCAAAGTAATGTCTCTGCTTTTTAATATACTATCAAGGTTGGTCATAACTTTCCTTCCAAGGAGCAAGCATCTCTTAATTTCATGGCTGCAATCAGCATCTGCAGTGATTTTGGAGCCCAAATAAACAAAGTCTGACACTGTTTCCACTGTTTTTCCATCTATTTCCCATGAAGTGATGGGACCAGATGCCATGATCTTTGTTTTCTGAATGTTGAGCTTCAAGCCAACCTTTTCACTCTCCTCTTTCACTTTCATCAAGAGGCTTTTGAGTTCCTCTTCACTTTCTGCCATAAGGGTAGTGTCATCTGCATATCTGAGGTTATTGATATTTCTCCCAGCAATCTTGATTCCAGCTTGTGCTTTTTCCAGCCCAGCGTTCCTCATGATGTACTCTGCATATAAGTTAAATAAGCAAGGTGACAATATACAACCTTGACGTACACCTCTTCCTATTTGGAACCAGTCTGTTGTTCCATGTCCAGTTCTGACTGTTGCTTCCTGACCTGCATACAGGTTTCTCAAGAGGCAGGTCAGGTGGTCTGGGATTCCCATCTCTTTCAGAATGTTCCACAGTTTATTGTGATCGACACAGTCAAAGGCTTTGGCATAGTCAATAAAGCAGAAATAGATGTTTTTCTGAAACTCTCTTGCTTTCTCCATGATCCAGCGGATGTTGGCAATTTGATCTCTGGTGTGTCTGCCTTTTCTAAAACCTGCTTGAACATCTGGGAGTTCACGGTTTACATACTGCTGAAGCCTGGCTTGGAGAATTTTGAGCATGACTTTACTAGCGTGTGAGATGAGTGCAATTGTGCGGTAGTTTGAGCATTCTTTGGCATTGCCTTTCTTTGGGATTGGAATGAAGACTGACCTCTTCCAGTCCTGTGGCCACTGCTGAGTTTTCCAAATCTGCTGGCATATTGAGTGCAGCACTTTCACAGCATCATCTTTCAAGACTTGAAGTAGCTCAACTGGAATTCCATCACCTCCACTAGCTTTGTTAGTAGTGATGCTTTCTAAGGCCCACTTGACTTCACATTCCAAGATGTCTGGCTCTAGGTCAGTGATCACATTATCGTGACTATCTTGGTCGTGAAGATTTTTTGGTACAGTTCTTCTGTGTATTCCTGCCACCTCTTCTTAATATCTGCTGCTTCTGTTAGGCACCCTACAGCAGATGCCAAAAACTTGATTTGCCAGTTTCTCTTGCAGGGCTGGGATGTGACGTGTACTCCACTGACCAGATGCCCCGTGTGAGGCTCTTATTCAGAAGCAAGGGGCTCAGTAAAGCAGACACTGCTCTGAGGGGATGCAGGGAGAGATGTTATGAGGGCAGCAGTGACCGACACTCTAGTGACATGTCCAGACTCAGCACAAGGGTGACTGTGAGCTGCAGGGTCTGAGCCAAGTGATGCTCTCACTGATGTAGCCTGTGATAGAGGTTGTGAGTCCCTGAATAACCTCCAAACCTGGTTCTCTGGTTTGGAGGTTCTCTGGTTCTCTCCCAGATAACTCTGCGAGTCACATAATGTCTTCCAGGAAATATCTTTCCTTCTTGAACTAGCAGACTGTCCTGCTACGCATAACCAAAACCCCTCATTGGTACCCTCCTTCATCTCTCTCTCAGTCCTTTAATCCAAGCAGAAGAGGATTCCGTAGAAATGCCAAAATAGTCCCTTCCATGAGACATCTTTTGGCCACATCGAGCCTTAAGGATTACACAAGGAAGTTGTTTTTATTTTTATTTATTTTTTTTGTAATTAATTTATTTTTTATTGGAGGCAAATTATTTTACAATATTATATTGGTTGGTTTTGCCATACATTGATATGAATTCGCCCCGGGTTTACATAAGTTCCCCCTCCTGAACCCCCCCACCTCCTTCCTCCCTTTATCCTCCCTCTGGGTCATCCCCGCACTCCAGCCCCGAGCATCCTATAACATGCATTGACCCTGAACTAGTGATTCGTTTCACATATGACAACATACGTGTTTCAATGCCATTCTCCCAAATCATCCCACCCTCACCCTCTCCCACAGAGTCCCAAAGACTGTTCTATACATCTGTGTCTCTTTTGCTGTCTCGTATACAGGGTTATCATTTCCATCTTTCTAAATTCCATATATATGTGTTAGTATACTGTATTGGTGTTTTTCTTTCTGGCTTACTTCACTCTGTATAATAGGCTCCAGTTTCATCCACCTCATTAGAACTGATTCAAATGTATTCTTTTTAATGGCTGAATAATACTCCATTGTGTATATGTACCAAAGCTTTCTTATTTTTCACAGAACTAGAACAAATAATCTCACAATTTGTATGGAAATACAAAAAACCTCGAATAGCCAAAGCAATCTTGAGGAAGAAAAATGGAACTGGGGGAATTAACCTGCCAGACTTCAGGTTCTACTACAAAGCCACAGTCATCAAGACAGTATGGTACTGGCATAAAGACAGAAATATAGATCAATGGAACAAAATAGAAAGCCCAGAGATAAATCCACACACCTATGGACACCTCATCTTTGACAAAGGAGGCAAGAATATAAAATGGAGAAAAGACAGTCTCTTTAACAAGTGGTGCTGGGAAAACTGGTCAGCCACTTGTAAAAGAATGAAACTAGAACACTTCCTAACACCATACACAAAAATAAACTCAAAATGGATTAGAGAGCTAAATGTAAGGCCAGAAACTATAAAACTCCTAGAGGAGAACGTAGGCAAAACACTCTCCGACATAAATCACAGCAGGATCCTCCATGACCCACCTCCCAGAATATTGGAAGTTGTTTTTAAAAACTTAAATGCACAAAGCAGAATCACTACCAATTAAGCACTGTATTGTACAAATTGAGAGGAGAAAATAAGCTTGAAATCAAGTTTTTGAGAATAAAATTAGGATGGCAATTGATAAGAGAAGAGAAGGGTGCTGTAGGCTGAAAAGCCCATACAGAGTCTCAGAAGCAGCAGGGAGATTGGTTTACATTTGTGTGGGGAGGTGGATCAGGAGAGGTGTGGATGAGCAAGGCCAGGGCATGCTACCAAGGCCTGGGATGTCAATGTGAGAGGCGGGATCCTCTCTCAGACCAATGTCTGCAATCCAGTGCTTCTCTTTCTAGGCCTTTGCAACCACTGTTCTCCCTGCCTAGAGACATGTCTCCTTATTCTCTGTGCTGGTATGATCCTTCCTCATGGGATGGGTTATGTTATAGATCAGGTATTCAGGGAACCAGGTTCCGAGACCAAGATTTGCATGCAGGTCTCCTGGGAAGTGTCCTCAGGAACTAGTCCTTATAAGAAAGCAAGAGGGGCAGGACTGGGCAGAGAAAGTAGCTAAACTGGATGGAGCTGCACCTAATCCCATCAGCAGCTCTGGAGCTGGGACCTGCTTCAGAGTTGTCCTGCCTTGAGGCAAGGAACTCAGGCCTTGTATCCCCTTGTGGACCAATCATTGGCTATAAGCGCTCCAGAAAATGTATGGTTTCTTAGGTTGGGGATTCTTCAGCTTAAGGTGATTCTCAAGGATGGAGAAGGGGAGGATTAGTCCCTTGACCCTGAGTAAGTGTTCTACAGACTGACTCCTACCCACCCTTCTCAAGTAGGTCCCATGTTATTCTTTTTTATAGCATGCTATTATTTTCCCTCCTAGCACTTATTGTGATTTATAATTGCATATTTATTTTTATATACTTGTTTACTGTCTGTCTCTTCCACTAAGCTCTAAACAGTCATAAATGTAAGGACCATGTCAATCATAAGTGAAAGTGAAGGTCACTCAGTCGTGTTCGACTCTTTGCAACCACATGGACCATACAGTCCAGGGAATTCTCCAGGCCAGAATACTGGAGTGGGTAGCCTTTCCCTTCTCCAGGGGATCTTCTCAACCCAGGGACCGAACCCAAGTCTCCTGCATTGCAGGCGGATTCTGTACCAGCTGAGCCACAGGGGAAGCCCAAGAATACTGGAGTGGGTAGCCTATACCTTCTCCAGTGGATATTCCTGACCTAGAAATCAAACTGGGGTCTCCTGCATTACAGGCAGATTCTTTACCAACTGAGTTATCAGGAAATGTCCCTAAGCCTCACTGTATCCCTAGCATCTAGCAGAGTACCTGCACATAGTAGGTGCTGAACCAGTACTTGTTAAATGAATGAGTGAATATAAAAATAAAGAAGTAAAGCCATAAAGCAGACGTGGTTGGCATTGGTGGTTGGATCAGAGCAGCAGGTGGGAGTGCAGCCTAGACCAGGGGACGAGGGACTGCTATTATGGGTCACCTGAAGCCCCCAGGAATACAGATGTAGAGAGCACGGTGAATGAGGTAGCAGGAGAGAGTGGGAGTCAAAGACGTACCTGCTCAGCCTTTGTTTTACGGAAGACCAGCCACCTTTGACTTTGCTGGCAGTACTGAGGAGCTCACACTAACAGGGTGTGAAGCGTGAACCCTGGACCGGAAGAACAATCATGAGATGCCTCACAGAGGCTGGTTCATCAGCAACAAATCTCTAGGGGAATTCAGCGTACTTCCTGTCAAAAGATGGCTCGTCTCTCATATCATGGGGCTGACTAGTGGTAAAATTAAATGTCAGCCAAATAACTTCCTATGTGGGTGAGTGGTTTCTCGATCCATTATGCATGTTCGCATGGCGATACATTAAGGGTGAGGTCTGACATCAAGGCTAAGACACCAGGTAATTAATCAAAACCCTAATTCATTCCCACAAACCTCTGAGCAGTGCATTGAGCTGCACGTTGTGGTTGATACAGGACTTTTATTCTAATGGGAGAGACTATACAGCTTAAGACAATGTGAGGTGGGAATGTGGAAGTCATGTCATTTAGGGGGAAGCACCTTAACGACTGGTCACAGGCCTTAGACCCCATTTCACACAAACGTGCTGTAAATCACAGATTCAGCCTCCTACCTAGGGACATGTTTAAACACAATATTTCAATTAAAAAATTTAACCAAGCTTATAGACAGTGTGAATTCATAGCTACTCTCAGCTCGGATATAAGACAAAGAATGGAGGAGGGACTTTTCATTAAGCCTTCAGCTCAAGCACTGGAGTGGAGAAGGCAATGGCAAGCCACTCCAGTACTCTTGCCTAGAAAATCGCATGGACAGAGGAGCCTGGTGGGCTGCAGTCCATGGGGTCGCTACTAGTCGGACATGACTGAGCGACTTCACTTTCACTTTTCCTTTCATGCACTGGAGAAGTAAATGGCAACCCACTCCAGTGTTCTTGCCTGGAGAATCCCAGGGATGGCGGGGCCTGGTCGGCTGCCGTCTATGGGGTCGCACAGAGTCGGACACGACTGAAGCGACTTAGCAGCAGCAAACACTGGAGAGCAACTCTGGGTACCTAACTGGGGCCTTTTGCTTAGAGGCAGTCTGAGCAGAAGTTCACCCTACACAGCCAGCACACACAGCATGGGTTGTAGAGGTTTGTGCTCCTAATTCTTCAGGGCAGTGTCTGTGATTCACAGAATAGCCACCTTGGTGTCAGAACAGGTGCCCAAAATGATAGCAGTCCTAAAGATTTACTTTTCTGTACATGTTGAATTTCTAAGCGTACCTTTCTAATGAGAGCAACACAGGCTGTGAACATCACAAGGTCTGGGAAAGAAACTGACTGTCAAGGAAAAAATCAAAATGGCTTGATGTAAACTGCAGAAAGGGCTTTCCTGGTAGCTCAGTGATAGAGAATCCATCTGCAGTGCAGAAGATGCAGGTTCAATCCCTGAGTCAGGAAGATTTCCGTGGAGAAGGAAATGGCAACTCACTCCAGTATTTTTGCCTGGGAAGTCCCATAGATAGAGGAGCCTGGCTGGCTATAGTCTGTGGAGCAGCAAAGAGTCAGATATGACTTAGCAACTAAACAACAGAGCAAACTGCAGAAATAGCACCGAAGAGTTCTGTCCGGGGTCCACACAGCACAGTGGCAGAAGCACGGGCGTTGAAATCAGACCTGCTTAAGTTCAAATGCTATATGACCTTGGCTGTATTACTTGACGTTTCAGAATCAGTTTCTTCATCAGTATGATAGGGTGTTAAGTCCAATCTCAGAAGGATGTGGGTGATGCCACACACTTATTTCATAAGAATGATAGATCTTTTTATTTTTACTGTTGTTACTATTTCTACCATCTTGCCTAAAATAGAGCTATAGAACTGGGGCTCTCCTCTCAGCAGGTACCCCAGAAAATGGAACTGATCCAGAACCCCTAGCCTTTTTGCTCTCAGGCTCACGTGTGGTGTCTTAGCCTTACAGCTGAGAGCTCCATTTCCACACCAAAGCTACCCTTGACAGAATTCTGCTTTGAACCAAGTTTGCACGTGTCCCTGGAGACACGTAAAGGAGTGAGAACCACGGGGCTGATAATCACTGAGGGAAAACAGGACAGAGGACTCTCCATGTGACATGTAGTGAGAAGGGGTTGCAAGTGCAGCCAAGGTGTCAGGGCGAAGCCTGAGGAGATCAGAGAATGCTTTCTGGAAGAGGACAAGTCAGAAGGGTCTGCCTGCCTAAAGGTTAGCACCAGTTCCATTGTGCCTTGGTGCCCCAGCAGGTTCCTGTGGGCAGCCCCTTTCTCGCCTTAGTAAGGTCTTCAGATCCCAGGTGACCCAACATTCATCATTCCTTCAAGAGTCTTGCTCACAGGATACTTACAAATTTGATGAAAACTTGGATGATTGAGACTTAAATCATCCTAGTCAAGAGCAGTGGTAAGGCAGGACTTGAGTGACCTGACACAGCTGTGTAGGAAGCATGGGACAGTCACCTGTCTTGTAGGCTTTCTGGTCTGCCACACTGTTCCCTGGGTGCCTTGCCAGTTGCTGGAAGGTGTGTCATACATTTGATACCCTGGCTTTGGGTCAGGAGGAGGTAATCAGTTCAGTTCAGTTCAGTCACTCAGTCGTGTCTGACTCTGCGACCCCATGAATCACAGCACGGAATGGACTGGTTGGATCTCCTTGCAGTCCAAGGGACTCTCAAGAGTCTTCTCCAGCACCACAGTTCAAAAGCATCAATTCTTCAGCGATCAGCTTTCTTCACAGTCCAACTCTCACATCCATACATGACCACGGGAAAAACCATAGCTTTGACTAGATGGACCTTGGTTGGCAAAGTAATGTCTCTGCATTTTAATATGCTGTCTAGGTTGGTCATAACTTTCCTTCCAAGGAGTAAGCGTCTTTTAATTTCATGGCTGCAATCAGCATCCACAGTGATTTTGGAGCCCCCCAAAATAAAGTCTGACGCTGTTTCCACTGTTTCCCCATCTACTTCCCATGAAGTGATGGGACCAGAGGCTATGACCTTAGTTTTCTGAATGTTGAGCTTCAAGCCAACTTTTTCACTCTCCTCTTTCACTTTCGTCAAGAGGCTTTTTAGTTCCTCTTCACTTTCTGCCATAAGGGTGGTGTCATCTGCATATCTGAGGTTATTGATATTTCTCCCAGCAATCTTGATTCCAGCTTGTGCTTCTTCCTGCCCAGCGTTCCTTATGATGTACTCTGCATATAAGTTAAATAAGCAGGATGACAATATACAACCTTGCCGTACAGGTTGCCTCAAAGAGAAAGTTCCCCACTACCACAGTGCTCTTGACTTGGTGTATTTTGCTGGAAGAATGTTTCCTAAGACTAGGGCATGTGCCTCCTATGTGAATCCTACAGCAAATCCCCCAGAAGTTGATTCTCACCTAGATCTTAGACATCTCTTCATGATGTTCCTAGAGAGGGACCTCACTTCCCTCCTCCTTCTCCCACTCCTTCCATCCCTAAGCGGGAGCTCAGGGTCTCAGGATATCCAGGGCCTCTCCCGATGCACCCACACTGCTATGGCTGTGGCCACCCCCCTCTTTATCCAGGGTCCATGCTTCTCCTACTTTCCTCACATCCTAGGATTTTGGCATCCCTCAGGGTGAGTGAGTGGTCTGATGCCAGCCGGAGTCTGGGAAATGAGGCGTCCACCACAGTTTTGGGTGTGGGAGAGAGTGGACAGGGGTGGGGATGCAGCAGCAATCCCATTACTGGTTCCACAGGCAGCAATCGCCCCCTCTCCACATTCTCAGCATAGTCACACTGATCAAATATTATAAAATGATAGAGTACAACATGCCTAAATACATCACTGATTTGCCAATAATTGCTATGGGTGTAGAAGTCTAACTGGCGGAGCAGCCGCCCGAGGGATTGATTTTACTGTCTAATGGTTGAGAGAGATGTTATCTTGATTAATTAGGAGTCAAAAACAAATGCATCTTCTATTAGATCTCCTGTGGCATTCACCAGAAAAAAATTCTACATGTGTCTCAAAAATGTTGGAAACCTAAAAGGACAGGGTGAGGAGGGAGCAGCCCACCCCTTCCACAGCCTGTCCTGCCAGAAGATAACGTTGTGAGCACTGGGCAAGCTGATGGGAGCCTGTCGACCCACAGGAAAGGGGGTGCCCATCTTTCTCTTCTTTCTTACTGCAGCCTTAAATTCAGAAATTAAAAAGAGAAGGCACCACTGAATACAGAGCGTCCGCTGGAGTCAACAATGTAGCCTTCCTGATCTTGGCTGGATGTAAGTGTTCCACGTACCTTGCTATCCCAAAAACTGGTGAGCAGTCAGGTACAGGATTACAGAGGTTTTTAGAAACACCTACAGGATAATTTCCAGAAGTCATGGATAGAGTGCTGAATAATGTTACCCTTAAAGATGAAAGACATACGCCTATCATCTGTGTGATGGCTAAATTGTGGTCAAAGAATACTTGTACAGAAAATCCCAAGGAATTTAAAAAGAGAAATATTACTTGAGCATTTTTAGTGAACTTAAAAAAAAAATACTCATTGACTTTAAAATACCTATTCATCCAAGATGAGAAGCCATCATATGAAACAAAGCTATAATGAGGGTCGATTTTCTTTTGGATTTGTGAGCTAATTTCTAACAAGCAATCTACATTAGGTTGTTGGGGTTTTTTTTCTTTATTTTCTTTATGATCTGAAATTTTCTCTGCTCTTCAACTTGAGCACTATCTGAGTTAGTGAAGCTGAAAGTGAATCTACCTGCCACGTAGGTATGGCAAAAGGCTGAGATATGAGCACACTGGAAAACATTGTGAGCTCCCTGTGCCAAAATGTAAGTGCTCTTCCATTCAGGAACTGTTTGCCATTGGAGAAGTGATGTGACATTTCTAAACCTCCGCATTCTATTTGCTGTCACTGGGTTGCTCAACAAATATCTATTAACAAATATTTATCAAACTGAGAGACTACAATGAGATTCAAAAGGTGCCTGGTCCCTGCCCTTATAGGAGCTTAGTGGTAGCTGTGTGATTTTAAATGGGATAGTGTATGTAAGAGGATTCTGAATTCTGTGATCTGCTTACTAACTATAATATAGCATATATATATATATAGACAGTATATCTATAGTATATTATAGTATATTAATCACTAGATGATTTCTGTGTTCATCGGGCCTGAGTTGAAGCCATCCCATCATCCCATGAGATGTTTATTCAAAAGTCTACACTACAGGTTTGAAAGACTGTCTGCCAAGTTAATTTCCTGAATTTACTTTTTTTTAAAGGACATTTTTCCCACTAGGAGAATAGTGTTTACCTGCAGAACTCAGATTAGAAAATAAGACCTGGGTCAAGGTCACCTTGATGAAGGCAGCCCTCCCCTACAGCTTAACAGAAAGTTTCCTTTTTTTGGTTTGTTTCTGCTAAGTGTCAGGACACTACTGCTGCTGCTGCTGCTGCTAAGTCACTTCAGTCGTGTCCGACTTTCCTTAAATGCCTCCCCAGTCTCCTTGCCATTCTTCAATTTCCACAGTAGGCAGATCAGATCAAACCAAACCTTGACCTGAAGTTAACTTTTCTCATCAACTGACGGTGCCTGGATGCCCACCTTGGGCTGGGCTCTGTACCATGGGGCAGGGACACGCTGGGCTCTTCTGCCCTTGTGGAGCTCACTGGTTTATCAGAAGGCCCTCAGAGAAGTCCCTGCTGCTGCTGCTGCTGCTAAGTCACTTCAGTCATGTCCGACTCTGTGTGACCCCATAGACAGAAGCCCACCAGGCTCCCCCGTCCCTACTTTCTCCTTTTTAGGCAATTTTGAGGAAGAGGCACAAAAATGAACCCTCAGCTGCTTGAGGATGAGGTGGGAACTTGTATAATAATCTTCCCCTGCTCCACCTATTTCAACAGCTCTGCACACTCAGTGAAAAGAATGGCCCAAGAAAGCTGCCCTCAGCACCACACAATTTATAGGCAGAGAGTGGTTTAAAGGAGCCAATTTTAAAAGCTTCATGTTAAATTTATGTGGGTTTTTCCAAAGAGTTTACCAGGAGAAAAAATATATATATAGTGTAAAGTGTCCACAGTTTAGCTATTCAATTATCCCCTTCTTCCTCATAGGGAAGGGACTTCACAATGGGAAACCCCTTTTCTCTGACCCACTGAAATCATTCACTGAAAATAAGAATCTCAAGTTCCTCCCCCAAAATGCTGACACATTTATCAGACCTGCTCCTGGGCAGGCCAAACTGACACCCCCTCATCTAGTCAGGCCTTTACATCTTGGTCCATTCAATGAATGGGCAGTGCCTGTAACAGCCATGGAAACTCACACTTTTCCTCTGATTCTTATGGGATGCGTGTGTGTGACCATAGTTAATAGCCAGTGGCTTTTGATTCTAATGTGTCCCTTTTTTTGAGCAGAGTCAAGCCTAGCAACATAATTCCTCCATAGTGATCATTCATTTAAACATCTTTATTTCATGGAAGAGGAAATTGAGGCCTGGTGATGAAAAGACTTTTCCTAAAGTCAGCAAACAAGTAGAAGGGCCCTTGATAGGCCTGATTTCTGTGTCCACTGAAACCTCAACCATTCTTTCAGTTCAGTTCAGTCGCTCAGTGGTATCCGACTCTTGGCGACCCCATGAATCACAGCGCGTCAGGCCTCCCTGTCCATCACCAACTCCCGGAGTTCACTCAAACTCATGTCCATCGAGTCGGTGATGCCAGCCAGCCATCTCATTCTCTGTCGTCCCATTCTTTAAGACCCACTTCAAATCCCACTTCTTCTAAGATACATTCTCTGGGCCTTGTTTTGCCCCTATGTAGGCTATGCTTTCTCCTACTTTTTGTCTGGCTGGCTCCTTCTCATCCTTTGGGACTCATTCTCAATGACCTTCTATCAAAGAAGTCCTCTACTGTTACCCAATAAGGATTAGATTACCACCCACCCACCCGCCTGCCCCCCATCTGTACCAGCTGGACAGTGAGTAATCCTGAAGTTTAATAATAATAGTAATGCTGGTATATAATGTGCTTAGTCGCTCAGTCATGTCCAGCTCTTTGCGAGCCCATGGACTGAAGCCCACCAGGCTCCTCTGTTCATGGGATTCTCCAGGCAAGAATACTGGAGTGGGTTGCCATTCCCTTCTCCAAAGGATCTTCCCAACCCAGGGATTGAACCCAGGTCTCCTGCATTGCAAGCAGATTCTTTGCCATATGAGCTCCAGGGATGTTCCTGGTGTTTATATATATATCAATTATATTAATACTAGTATGCATATCATACAGGTGTTGGGGTATAAAGTCCATGGCAGACAGCCAGGAAAGATAGATTTGACTTGCGGAAATCAAGGACAGACTGGAACCTACAGACTGAACTGGAACTAAGGAGGACAGCTGGGAGCCCGTGTTGGTCTCTTACCTCCGACAGACCTCCAGCTTTGAGGAGTGGTGGAGAAGTTAGCCCCATTTGTCAAGCTGGCCCTTCTTCCAGGCATTAGGAAAGCTGAAGTAGAAGACCTAGCAGGAGTCTGAGATGCTCTGAGCCTGACTTCTGTCCCAGACCACTCAGAGGAGCCAACAGATAAGTGACAATGGATGAACTGCCTCCACTGACCTCCCAAGAGGAAAGGAACACATTCGCACCTCCACTGCCCTCTTCTCAATCTCAGACAGAATGTCTTGTGTGGCCCACATTAGCTTGAATCTGTGAAGGGGAAGGAATTCTGGGAAATGTTCCAGTGTAACTGAGTCCATACAATTGAAATTCACTACAGTGTCCCCTCCCCCTGCCTTATTGAATTGGCTTCCATAAGCAGCCTTTTCAGCTGTGAATAAAGACAACAGCAAATTAAGGGAAGGATCCCAATGTACCTAAAATTGCCCTAGGAATTCCACAGTCTCAAAGGCCTTCTAAGATCTTTCTTGAAATAAGCCGTGTCCAGTGACTTTCCAGCTCTAAAACTTATTTCACCCTTGTTCTCATTACTCTTCTTTGTATCTATAGGACAGAGTTCTTCTTTATTCAGTTTTTTTATAACAGTTCTCAATTCTTCCCACCAAACTTTGTCGGAGGCAGGTTGGGGTTATGTAGCAGATTTGGATTTTGAGGGCTTAAGTCTTGCCCAGGACTGAAGTGGAGGGCCTTGAACTCTAGCCTCCTGACTTTCCTCCTGACTGGGTAGCAAAGCACAGATGAGCCTTTCTTTTCTGAAGTGCCTTTATCTTTTAAAAGGAGAATTCATTCTGTCCCCTTATTTTGGACAGCACAAAACAGAGCAAAAGTCCCTGTGGCAGAAAATAAACGCAGTGGTATTTCCAAAGGGGAGTTGCACTTTGTAACACCTTCCATCGTTCTTATAAATATGTGACTTTTTGTGTGTACCTAATGCTTGGAGAAAAGACTCTCCATGCCTGTGTATGTGCGTGCCGTATCTTCCAAATTAGCAGGCATGCTCCTAAAGCAAGAGAATCCCATCACTGCTTGTGCCTCCTCCACATGTGTCGCACACCAGGGTGCCTGCTTTTCAAAGCAACGCCTGATGGAGATGGAATAAGGTGTCATGCCTCCAAAACAGTTTACTAAAATTGCATGCAGGAAAAACTTTAAACACAAGGGTAGTTCACACAATTAAACACAAAAGAGCTTTTGGATAAGAGGTGGCCAGGGAAATGAGCCACCTTGCCTTTGAGTATCCCCCAAGTGACCCCCATAGCAGCTGTACAAAGCACAAAAGACATTCCCCCAGCTTCTGTATCATCACCTGAGTTGATGGTTAAGAAGAGCTTGGCTAATTCAGTCGGCTTGGTTCTCTCTGCCCTGCTCTGACTGACAGGCCAGGCCCCTGCTCATCCCTGAAAACTAGCATCAGGGAATGACATACAGTTTGATAACATAAGATGCTTAGGTTTTTTGGCTCAAGTGAGATGTTCAGAGCTAATAGCCCTGTGAGCTGAGTTTTAGCTGCGATCTGCACCTTGAGATATCCGTTATGTCTGGCTCAGGAAAAGGGGGAAAGAATGAGAGCTTATTTCTAGAAAGGTTTCCGATGAGCAGCATTTGTCACTGAAGGGGAAGATGGGTATAATTAGCTTGTCAGTCTAGTTTGGGCTGAGCAGGCTGTCTCTGCTAAGAAAGATGGACTAACTGCCAGAGCCACTGACAGGCAGTCGATAGCGCGGCAATTAATGTCATAAATAATTCCAGAACCAATTACATCAAAATGGACTCGGAGCTTTAAAAAGGTACAGGATTCTCTTATTCTTCCTGCTAACAGCAAGAAACAGCTTTCATTTTTCTCTGTAATTACTTTTCATTGTATATAGCAATACAGCTGAGCTTTTTCTGTCCATGTTTAAGCCTTGTCTTTCTCCCAGCCCCTTCCCCCACCACCAGCCTCCCTCCTTCACCCCACAGGACAAGGCTGTTAAAGTCGATCTTCCCTGCCAGAGCAGTGGGGTGAATGTATAATCTTTTAACTTGGCTGTTGCTGGAGAACTCCAGCTACACCTAAATGATTAAGAGCCAAGTTTTCGAAAATGTCATGGACAATGACAGCCGAGTGCCCCAAACAATGGCATTTGGAAATGAAGACATTTGTGAAATAAATGGATTTGTCTTATTATTTTAAAGGTTGCTGTGACTTTGCTTACACTGAATTTATTGATTTCTTTTCCCCTTCTCCTCTTCTTCTTCTTCCCCTCCTCCTTCTGTGTAGTTGCAAGCACAGAAGCCAGGCCAAACTATTCCCTCTACACTGCAAGCGCAATTCAATACTGCCCATGTGTGCTAATGGGTATTTTTTTTTTTTTAAGATGGACGATCAGTCTCTTTAGCATAGCATTTTGCTTAAAAGCTATTCTCTTGAGCTGTCTCGACTCCTCGTCTCGTGCTCTGTGTGTTATAGCACATATGTAGATAACACAAAGGCTATTATAGCCATAATCGCAACGACATACCAGATACCACTGGTGCTAATGGTCTTTTTTTTTTTGCTCTAGCCCCATCAGTTGCTTCTCTGGCTGGTTTATAGAAAGGAGGGGATTGTGGGAAAGCAAATTACTGTAGTATTCATTCACAGCTTTGTTCCTGGCCTGACAAACATTTCCAACTTTTCAACCATGGTGGCATTTGCTCCTGAGGGACCAGAGAAAATGGCTTATGAAGCTCCCACAGCTTCGAAACCAGAAACAGCTGCTGGTGTCGCTGGCAGTTTGCTGAGTGTGCTCTGGCTTTGAGCTCCTGCAGCTGACGGCTCTCCCTTTAGCAGGAGGTGTCACTGCGGTGAGTGGTAATTACAGCACAAGATTTTAGAGGACACGGGATAATTAGGCCAGCCCGCACAGGCATAAACACTGACATTTACCATATTAAAAACTGGCGATGTTGGCATTTTCCTCCCTCCTAAGACCACAACAATAGCAACCTCACCAACAAAGACACATTTTCAAGAGAACAAAGGGTCTTTGCATTTGGGGGAGTTGGGACACCCGGTGTTCAGCAGTTGGTATGGAAGGGATTCTGCTGACCACTTGGGAGAGGGTCTGGCTGAGGTTATGTGGCTCATATCCTACCCTCATAATCCTTGCCCCTGGATACACAATGCCGTATCCTAGGTTTGGATGATGGAGGGAGAGTTATATGTCATAAGTGCTACCATCCAGAGAGCACCTCTTGTCTTTCACTTCAGGTGGGATATTGGTAGACTTTCCCCTTCACCTGGGTGGTTCCATGGCAATGACATTAGGTATATATTTCCTGGCTCTTTGGCAAATGACAGGCAAGAGGAAGGTAGGAGACTTCCAACAATAGTTCTGTAAAACCAAACCACCTCTCCATGGGCTCAAGCTGCAGGGATGCTTCTCACTCTCCATCCCAAGTGGAAACAGAAGAAATGCCACCCTCCCCAAATTCAGTACTCCCTTGGGTCCAGCTGAAACCACAGTAGGGGTTACCAGCCTGCTTCTGCTTCTGAAGGATACCAGTCTGCTTTTAGTGTGATACTGTAGAAGCCAGGACCCGTGTTTGAATCCCAGCCTGGCCACTTTCCTATTATAGGACCCTTGGTGACTCTGATCTGCAGTTTTCCCCTTTATAAAATAACAAAATATAACTATCTAGCCCATTGGACTGTTGTAAGGATAAAAAAAAAAATAGCCATATATTTACAACATTGTGCATGCAGAGTTTAATAAAATGATAGGAAGAATTTGATGAAATGATTTATGGTTGCAGAAGTTCATTTGCCCAAAGTAGGGAACTGTGTTTGAGCTTGATTTTCCCAAGAAGAAAGAAGGCTCAATCAAGTCAAGTTTCCTATGCTTGGGAGAGATGGCAGTAGTTAAGTGAGGAACCCTAGATACTCTCTGGATGCAAGAATAGGAGAAATGTTTGGCTGGTGATGAAGTGGTGTGAATCTTATGTCACATCTGGGCCCTCATTGACCCTACAGATGTAGGGGAGGCCTTTCTTCAGGCTGAGACAAGACTCCAGCTTTTTGGATGAGAACTTCTCAACATGGTCTCTATTTTAAAACATACTCCTGACCATGGAGGCCTTCATGGTATATCAGAACGTTGGCCTTCTCTCTGGTGAGGGCTCAGGACCTGTATCCCCTGAAGTAGGTTGTTGGGAATAGGGTCATGGAGGTATGTGATCTGGAGGAAAAGGCACTGTGGATCTGTGGAAAGACCTGTAAGCCTTGATTTAGGTGACTGTGTGCTAACTGTATCACTCTGGACAAATTACTTCAACTCACTGAACTTGAATTTCCTAACTTATCAATGGGAGAAAATAGCTTGCCTCCACTCACCAGTGCTGTGGGAAGAATAAATGAACCATCCCAAGTGAAACACCTGCCTATTAGACACTAAATCCTTTGCATATTCCCCTTCTCATGTCAGACACCTGGCCCATCTCACAAGGAGTTTGTGAGGATCTGGTGTCAAATGTACATAAATATGAAGTATTTTCTTGTTGCTATTATTCATGGTACCCTGAGGAGCTTTCTCTATGTGGCTCTTGCCTCTTTAGGATGTCTGACTCTGTGTTCCTTGTCCTGATGCTGGCAGCAGTGCAACCCTTCTGGGAGATCAGCAGCAACAGATGCTAGCAAGCTGAACTGGAGATGGGTCCTGCTCAATTAGCTGTACTTTCCAAATTAAAAATAAGCCAAGTAAGTTTATTTTAGCTATTTTTAGATATAAGAGTTAGCCCTTAAGAGTGTTTTGGAAGCATAAAAATCAGAATTTCCAGAATCTTTTAATGACTTGTGAAAGTCACTTGTAGAAGGATCACATATTGTAGCTCTCTTGGACAGTTTGGTCCCACTGAAGATAAGTATCTCCACAGGAACTGAGCAGATGGTTCAGCACCCATCTGTACCAAGCAAGAGTTTGCTTGCACAGGGAAGGTCAAGGCAAGATTTGTGGTTAAGCCAACGAGAGAGTATGACCTATGAGTAGCTTTCAGAACTAGGGTGGTCTCTCTGGATTTTGTCTAATATGGTCCCGAAGCTGTGTTCCCTGTGGTCTTCCTTGCCTTACTAAGAGTTTTTTTCTGCTGTTTGGTGTCTTGGGCATCCATTCTTCTTCCTTTTTTTCCTTGGCCTTAAAGAAGCTGAATTCTTATTTACCTTGTAGGTATTATGGGTTATTGGACAAGCACATAGGTTTTTGAATCAAATAAACTTGAGTATAAATAATAAACCTGATGCTTTCTTGTTCAACATTGTTGGACAAATTAGCCAATAGTTCTTAGTCTTGCTGTTTCTTTCCTTTTCATTTATTTCTTGTGTTCTCTTCTTGGTATAATGGGTAGAGTAATACCTGCTTCATAAGGTTTTAGGGTGGGTTACATAACATCCAACAAGCTAATCATGAGAGTAAAAGCAAAATTAATATTTGTAAAGTCTTAGTGATAATAATACTAGTAGAAGATACTATGATTTACACTCTTACTCAAGTCACAGATAAAAATGATTGTAGCTAAAATCCCAACTCATTTTCTGACTTGAAAGTCCCTTTTGAAATCACTGTAAAATATGCACAAAGCACCAGGCACACAGTAATCTGTGGTTATTGATTTTCTTATTCTTTGAACTGGAGGATAGTCCTTAGGTCCTCACATTGAATTCTGGATTCACTTGAGGCATCTGAATTCTATGTTGCACTCTTCTTCCTCCCAAGGGACTTCCGGGGGACAGATGACCTCTCAACACCCCTGTTGCCAATGTCACTCTGTGGATTGGGAAACAGGTTTTGTGGAGATGCTGGCTGTGATGTTCCCAAAGAAGCATAGAAGTGGGTGGAAAACTCTAGCCCAGGGTCAAAGATACTGTAGAGTATTAGACATTTCCTAAAGGTCGGACATGACTGAGCAACTTCACTTTCACTTTTCACTTTCACACATTGGAGAAGGAAATGGCAACCCACTCCGGTGTTCTTGCCTGGAGAATCCCAGGGACAGGGGAGCCTGGTGGGCTGCCGTCTATGGGGTCACACAGAGTTGGACACGACTGAAGTGACTTAGCAGCAGCAGCAGCAAACTCCTGTTTATTAGATATTCAGTAAACTCTTGTTGTTTTATTTTCTGTGTAATTCAGAAAGTACTCAGAGCCCACTTCTGCCCCCACCCCCAGCCAGTATCTCTCTCATTTTTCTCATCATCCAAGTCTGTCCCTTCTTAATTCTCCTGCTAATAAAAGTTTGTCCCTCTGGGTATGTTCCAAAGTTGTCAGTTCTTCCTTCCTCTTGATTTTAAGACTGAGAAGCATAGGAAACTTGACCATTTGTGTCTATGGATATATTTCTGCCTCTTGGAATAGTGAGTAGAACTCAATGAATGGAACTCAGTAAATATTTGTTGAATGAATGAATGAATGGCTTTAACTAGAGCCCTTTAAAATTTCAGATGCTCAGAGAGCTTCTTTTTCAAAAATGAGGAAAACCAAGTTTTCTAAGAAAAAAATAAACAAAAAAACCCAACCTCTGAAATTTCAGGTTAGATTTCATTCTCTCCAATGACCAAGCTCTTTTCTTATCAGAAATGATTCAAGTGCCTCTACCTGGTAGTCTTTCTGTAATCTTAAACAGCTGGTGGCTGACTTAAAACTACATTGTATGCCATATATATTCCTAATTCTGAAGGCTAATAGAAAAGGCATTGTAGATATCTCTTTGAATATAGAGTCCTTCAACAAAGCTATGTGTCATCTATAGAGTTGATAAGCATGCCTTTGTTGTCATCATCCAAGTCTTTGTACAAGAAAAATATCAACAAAAACATTTTGAAAAGTTATCTTTTTGTATCACCTAAGATATAATACTTATACATATAAATATGTTAAATATAAATATTACTTAATGTGACTATTACCTACATAAATTTTCTGTGCTTCTTGACTAGGGAAAGGTTCACTTCTGTGGGGTTATTTTTTTTTAGATGATAACTAACCCCTTCTTACCATCACCACCCATAAATAATCTCATAATAGTCCATCATAAATATATTTCCTTTTCTTCTAATGGAACTACCTCTCTGAATGGACACCCTCAAGTGACACTTGAGTTTATTAACCAATGAAAATATCAACACAAGCAGCACTCAAGAACAGGAGCTAGGGTATTATTGAGTAATCCATCTGAAGAATGTATGCATGGTAATAAAGAGAGACAGCCTTCTTTTGAGCCGACCGTTGATAAACAGAATGCAGAGTTGAATTCTAGGCTTTCATACAGTCTATCTGTCACTTCTCATTTGACCTGACTGTGCTCCTGCTCTTGGATTTCAACCTGATTTGAAAACATACATTCAAGACTAAAGAGACATCTTAAAAACCAAACTTAGAAATTTTGTATTTCTTACACTGAAAAAAACCTGTGTCCAAGTTTGAAGAGTAAAGAAGATGCATTTAGTTGGAAGCTCTAATAAAAGGAGCATAGATTCAGGGAAGTACAGAATGTTCACTCCTCCTGTCTTGCAGGGAGCAAACATTTTAGACTTCTTATGACATAAGAGTCCTTAACCCAGAAGTGTCTAAAGCCAGTCATGTGAGCTTATAGATTGACTTGAACTGGATTTCTGTCTCTTATAGCTGAAAAAGGCCTAACACAGTATCAAATGGTTCCTTTTTTTAACTTACATTATCTTTCTTACTTCTTTTCTCTTTCCTTATTCAACTCATAGGAATATCTCATCCTTTATACCTTTAGGAAATTTGCCATTGCATTTGTTACCATTTCATATTTCATAATATTGATTTTTATGTCTTTGTCTGATTTTTATCAATAAACTGTAAGTTCATAGAAAGTAAGATCCCAAACTTCTTTGAATTACACCTAATATAACTTCTTTGCACACAATAGATGTTCAGTTAGTATTTGAAAATGAGAATGAATGGCAGACATGGAGAAATTCACATGCCATAGGGTTAATATTAGTTCATTCATCAAATATTTATTAGATATTTACTATATATATGGGAGTGAACTTAGTCTGAAAATACATATATTCTTCAGAAATGTCACAGATTCCTGGCATGTTAGCATGGATCATTCAGGAAAAGATTTTGGAAGAACCACATCTAAATTATCATTTCACATTCAAATACAGAATACAGCTCAGCCTACGGTAGAAAATATAGATGCAAATTCCCTGTGTTTAATATCTGTCATTAAAATGACAGCAATAAAGCCTAAAACCCAAAAAGGGAAAATCAGCTGGGTCCTTATAGATTGTTGCAGCCAAGAGCAATAAAAACTAAATCAATCACAAATTGTGGCAATAGATAATTTAGCTGGTACTGGAAATTAAATGAAAGGACATTTCCAGCATTCAGCCCCATTTGTGGGAGGATGAACATGCCCTCAGAATTCAGATGGATTTCACTGAACAGTCAAGGGTGACTATAGGAGAAAGAAGAGAAAATTATTTAAATGAGATTTAAATTGCTTTGTTTCTTTATTCCTCCAAAGGTTGCCTTTGTTATTACATTGCAATATTTAGCCATCAAGATTTCTGACATACTGTGGGTTCCTTGGCATTTTAACCCTTGTTCAAGGGGAAGAAACGTAGCTCTCCTGATAGTGGGCCTATAGTCTGGCAGCTGGAGCCCAATCATCAGCTCCTTGATAGGGCTGGTTCTGGAGAAGGGATTTTTGGTACAGAAGCAAATATGGAGAGAGGTGAGGAGTACTCTTAGGAGCCAGGAGATCTCTGTTCCAGGCCTGTTTCTGCCACTGTCAATCACAGGTAGACAAATCAGGGCTTCTAAATTCTCACTGTCAAAGGGAAAAGATCAAATTCAGTGGCCTCTTCAGTTCAGTCGCTCAGTCGTGTCCGACTCTTCGTGACCCCATGAATCACAGCACGCCAGGCCTCCCTGTCCATCACCAACTCCCGGAGTTCACTCAAACTCATGTCCATCGAGTCGGTGATGCCATCCAGCCATCTCATTCTCTGTCTTGTCTAATGGTTAGATTTTGTGATTCCATTATTAATGATCAGTATAAGTCCCAGTATCATGGCCTTGACCTTGAGAAGTTTGGCTGCTAGACTGAGTGAATGCCTTGAGTTTAGGAACTCCTCCTCTCCACCCGCCCAGAAAACATTACATCTGGAATTAATGGATGAATGAATGACCAATGGGCAGTCTGCCATTATTTGTGAATTGACTCTCTAGTTCACTGCAGTATTCCCAGTGAAGGATCTTTTTTTTTTTTTATTCCAAATACAGTATCACTTTTTCCTTTGGGTTGATTTAAGGAGAATTTCTGCATTCATTTCCAATGTTTGCTTTCTCTGAAAGGGGATTTCCATTGGATGTTAAGTCATCTTTTCTGATCCATCCAATATGGGCTATTGGCTTTGTAACACAACATTCAGGAAAGAGAGTCCAAGCCACTTTCAGGAGAAATGGATGGGGCTCAGGGGTATTCCAGCTACCTTTGAAGACAGTGAAGGCAATATTTTAAGGAACAAAATGCCTGCCCCCCTCCCATTGGCATGAAGAATTGACATAGGCCAGTCACGTAAAGACAGATGACTGAATTTAGATGAACGTGTTACCTGTAAAGTGGGGAGTCCAAATGACAGTGGACAGTGTCAAGAACAAGGAATGAAAAGGACAGAGTAGAGTGATTGGGAAGACTCCTTGGAAAGTGTCAGCTGATCAGTGGATTTTATAACCATGTTCAAGGCCATTCTAAAGTCCTAGAGAAATTTCTTTGGATATGAAAGTTAATATTTAGTGAACTTTTGATAAAGGGACATGGATAGCTTCTTTGAACTTTAGGAGGGAAACCCAGTTTGGAAACAGAAAACAAATTAAGCTCTTAAACATTCTGACTTTCATTTCTAGCATCAGGATTGTTACGTGTTTCTGGAACCCAGCAGGCTTTCTGTTCTTCCAGGACCCTGTTCTCTCTACCAACCTCTGTACTCCTTTTTTCCTTTTTAACTTCCATTTCAAGTTCTTTCTAAAGCATAAAGATCTGTCAGATGTTCTCAGCCATCTCTTCACCATCTCCTCACAGAATTTACAACAATGACAAATATTTGGTGAGCATAGCAGACTGAGTTAGGCATATTACATATATTACCTTAATTGACCCTGTCAAGAGGAAAGTACACTTATTATCCTCATTTAAAAATAGGAAAGCTGGGCTTAAAGAGGTGAAGCCAATTTTCCCAGTGGAGCTGGGAGTCAAAGTCACGCATCCTAAATCTGGGTCCACATGTTGAACCCACTACAGTAGCACATGACCTCTACAGTAATGATTAGAACTGGCCCTTCAGAAATAATCATCCACTGTTTGCTTTTGATATGGTTTTTGTTTCTGTATCCCTGGAATGCTGTTTAGATCTCTTCTGCCAACCTGGCCCTAAGGTCTGTAGACCCATGCTCATGCCCCTGCCCTTCTTTGCTACTGCCTCCTCTGTCCCCTCTGTTCTACAACGAGATCACAATGACACCAGCGTGGCAGGTCTCTCCAAGCCTGCTGTCTCCTTGGGGCCCTAGCTAATTGCTTATTCAAGACCAATTTCCTACAGAATTGTCCTTTTGTCCACCTCCTTCTCTCTGCTAAGCTGCAAGAAGCCCAGGAGGCAATGTAAAATGATTAGTCCCCCTGTGTACATACAGCCTCAGTGCAGCTGGGCTGCAAAGCCAGTTTATTATCTTAAGAAGAGGATCTGGTTTAGCCTGAGTTTACATCTCATCTGCCTCCCATTCATTAGATGAGCTCCAGGGCTCAGCTTACATTGCATAAACTCAGCTGGTATGTATACAGTGCCAGCAATATGGAGGAGGCTAACATGTGTTGAATACATCTACTGCATCTCAGGTCTCTGAAGGTCACTCACTAAAGTAATATATGGTGCTAGTGTTGGTGGCTGAAGGTCAAGTCATCTTGCTTTTCATAATGCATAAACCTGAAACTCACTCAGACACCAATCATATGACCTAAACCTTGGAACAAATATTTTACTAAGTAAATCAGTGAGCATGCTGGCATTTCTATTAACCTTCAATGCACTGCTGACAGAAAATGAATAATGATAAATAATAACTCAAACCTGTAAATCATGCTTAGCATCAGAAGCAAGAAAAAATGCTCATGTGTGCTACCATCTGTTAGGAGGAGAGCAGCAGGGACTGGAGGAGAGGGGTGGGAGGAGAGAGAGCAGGCTGCTAGTGGCTGGGGTAAGCACCTTTTGGATTCAATAAACTGACCCAGGAAGGGTAAACCACTCAGAGCAGGATTGATGGGATAAGAAAAAGTCCCTTTTCCTCCTGTCTTCTGTTTGATGGACATCAGTTCTTGACTTTGATCTGCCACCCTTGGGTCTTTCCTCTTTCCCCATCTTCTGCCTCATTAAATCCATTTTCACTTTACCCACTAGGTTTCAGGGCCATTTATAAAGGAGCCCTCTAACTAAGCAAAACCCTCTTGGTGACATTCCTCTCTTCCCCTCCGTGCATCTCAGTTATAGCAGTTGGTTTTCCTTGCCCCATGGGCAGGAGTAGAAGCTGAACCGTTGCCCCCAAGTTGTTACCCTTCCTCATAAACACCTTTGTAGAAGGAGGTCCCAGGCAGAAGGGCCTCCAGCCTCCCAGTCCAGAATGATTCACTGTGATTCCAAACAATTTGACAAAACCCTAACCTGACCCCTAGGTCTTTACATGTGAAATGGTAAAGTCTCCATGAAACATTACCCCTGTAGGGAAACCCTCAGTTCATTTGGATGGGGAAGTTCTAGAAACTGATGCTTGACACCGAGGGGACCTCTTCCTGGGGCTTCATTTGCTCTTCTCTTTCTTTCAGTGGAGCCAACATTTGCCAATTTATCATTGCCTTCACATGCATTCTGACCAAGAAACACACAAAAGCATGGTCTATGTTCAAATTTCTTGGAATAAAAATCCCCCTTTATCATTTTCTGCTGACTCTGTGGGCACCCCTGACCCTGGATTCACTGAGAAGCCTGTCTCGAGGCCACACTGACCCCTTCTCTTTGCCTTATGACCCCAGCCTGCCTAGACAACAGGCTGCTAGAGAGGAAGCCAGGACTTTCCATCTCAGAGCCCATGTTTTTTTCTCCATGAGAAATGCGGAGCAGCCATCCCTACAAGAGCGCCAGCTCATTGGCTTGAAAAGGATATTACTGAGCATAATGTGTGGCCCTGGGGCTGTCCACGTTGGCTACTTTGTGAGTTAAGTGTTCTTCTCCTTGGGAATTGTATAATCAAAGAGAGAATGCTTTCCTTTTATTGTCTGAAACATGAGTCTTCTCTGAATGCCAGTAATTTGAAGTCTTTCTGTACCCCTCATCAGAATTATGCTAAGTGATAATAACCCAGATAGTGTAAATGAAAGAGAAGTAGTGCTAGTTGCTCATATTTGCCTTGGCCTTTCCTTTACTAGCTGTTGGATCTGTTTCCCCATTTGGATTTGGGGCCTCAACAGCGAATCGGCAGAGAAATGCAGCCAGAGAGCCCTGAGTGTTCAGTGGGAAATGTCCTGTGCAGTCCCCTCCACACTGAGTAACAGTGGGCATCACCCTCTGGGCCTCAGTTTCCCTTTCCATTAAATTGTGAATTTGTGTTGTAGGTTCTCTTATCGTTGTCTTTTTGCCCTCCCTTTCTTTTTATTTCCTTACCGTCCCCATTTTTTTAATTAGAGGGGAAAACAGATGAAAGAAAAAAGTGAAAGGAAAAGCAGAAAATTAGCATTTTCTTGGCTTCACATTTCGGTTATTAATATTGCAATTTGGAGTAATGAAATTCACAAAATGCAAGAGGTTTAAGGTTTTCCTGGCGGGGTGAACTCCATCTCATAGTATATGGCTTGAATTTCAAGGTAAGGTTCATTATGCAGAATGCACAATGTGGACAAGCTAACAATGCCATAAACCCTTCACTTTTGCATTTCTTGACTTTAATGTTGCATTACTGTAGGTTTTGAGTTTTAATATGTTGTATAAATACAGAGTACCTATTTGTAAGTTATAGGCACCACATGAGGGAGGATTTTTCTGTTTTAAATCTCAGGCTTTGAAAGCCCAACTGTGTTTGCTCTCTGCTTGACTTTGTTAGAAAGCAGGTGGGAGAAAGTAAGGCAGGGTGAGTTACCTAGGAACAATCCTCATTTAAGTCCAAATCCATTATGAAAGGCAGAGCCTTGTTTTTTGCCCTCACTGCAGTTTGCAGAGGATTTAGTAATAGAGACCAAAGGCTCCTGGGAGGGGAAGCTTCAGGATAAAGGAGAGATTCTGTTTGGCTCATCCCTGGCGCCTGCCCAGGCCAGCCCTTCCTTTGGCTCTGCCGATCATCAGTGCCAGCTCCCTCTCTTCATCTCTCTGATTAATGATGTTGTTCCCACTGAGCAGTGGGTGGAAGTCTCTGGGCAACAGAAAAGATGAGAGTAGTCGCACAGTTTGTCCCTAGCAGAGGACATGGTCAATTCCCTGTACTTTACATGGCCCATCAGTGAACGTGGGATGGATGTTCTCCAGGGGATGATGTTAAGTTCCCACTGTCAAGGACCTCCCAAGCCCTCAACCAGGCTGACTCGGTGCTCTCCACCATCCGAGTCACCAAAGTGACTACTCTTTTCTCTGTTAGGGGACATAGTCAGTCTCAGCACTCATGGTTGTCTGATGGGAGGCCCTTTGACCCATGGCTGGGCTCCTATTGATCTTATTGGGCATGGACTGAGCTGGGAAATAGTTTGATATTATAGGACAGACTAATGTTGTTGGAGAGGCAGGATTGGGAAAGAAAGCAGAAGTCAACTTTTAGAACTCAAAAATCAAATGATTTATACCCCAGGACTTCATTTATGAGCCCTTCTGCAGGACTCACCAATCTGCCCATAGCACCATTCTGATGCACGCCATGCCCCTAAGGTGAGAGCATCTCAGCATTGTACGTGCTTGAAGCCAAGGGAGGCCCTCAGGGTAACATAGCTCTTCTCAGATCTTTTCTCCTCTAAACTGCCACAACCTTTAAGGCCTGTGCCCCTTCTAAGATGCTTGACACCTTTTACTTTGTCTTGACCATTGGTTTACTCTATCTCCTCTACATTCCTTTGAGGTAAGATTTTCTCATGTCATAATCAATTGACTCAGCGTTTATGGCATCTACCATATGCCAGATGGCACTAGTGGTAATGAACCCACCTGCCAATGCGGGAGACACAAGAGACTCCGGTTCGATTCCTGAGCTGGGAAGATCCCTTGAAGTAGGAAAAGGTAACCTATTCCAGTGTTCTTGCCTGGAAAATTCCATGGAGAGAGGAACCTGGCAGGCTATAGTCCATGGGGCCAAAAAGAGTCAGACACGACTGAGTGACTGAACACACACACACACACACACACACACTATGTTCCAAGCCCTTGATGTCTATTATATCCATGTAATAATACATAAGACTATGGTCCCTGCCTTCAAGAAAGGATATCACTTGAATAAGGGGGCTTACTCTTTGGGATGGTGCTGTGATAAATTAGCACACACAAAGGGAGAAGAAATTCTCTCTGCCTCAGGCAGTGGAAGTTTGGAAGAATGAAAGTACACTCAGGGAATGCCAAGCAATTTACTGTGATTGTTACTTAGGACAAAAGAGTGGTCCCAGTGAAATTGAGATTGAAAAGTAGGTTGAGGCCTGGAGGTCAAGGGCCTGTCTATGTCCTTGCCTAGAATTGCACATTAACACTTGATTATCCCAGGACTGGAACTAGAGGCCAGAGGGGGTCTACATCTGGACAAAGTCTTCATGAGACCAAGCTTGAGTCTTCTAGCATCTGTAGCCAAGCCAGGGCTACTGCAGTTAGCAGACTTATATGGGTGCTCTGAGGTCTACCTGCTACATTTTGAAGAGCATGTAAAGTCTCCCCTTTCCTGAAATACTTTTCTATCTCAAAACTCAACATTGTTGGTATTATTCATGTGGGTTCAGGTATGGTGTTCTGAAGGCATAGGTTAAGCTCCAAATATTTCACCTGGTGAAGACAACATGTTTCGATGCTACTTGTCATGAAAACCTGAGACCATTTCAGAATCACAAACCTAGCAGGCATCTCAGAGCAGCTGGAACTAGAAGATACTAAGTCCATGATAGAAGCCCTCTTGAAGGGAGTAGAAAAGTGGTTCTAGAAGCAAAGGTTACTCTCTGTCCTGAGCTAGAACAACCTAGGTTCTCTCAGAGCTCTTCTTTCCTAAGTCAGAACTGAGGACTTCCACTAACCCACATTGGTGTGTGTAAGTCAGGATTGAGGACTTTCACTAAACCACCTCATGATGTGTGCTCTTGTGTATTTGTGCTAAAAGGAAGAAAATTACCCTCTCTGTGCTAGGGTACAGTGGCGCCAGCTGATACATTAGCATCCTGATCTGACATGGCTGTCAGAAAAATTATCCATGACCCAGAAGGGCCACACTAAAGGTGATTTATCCCCTTACTTGGCTTAGGCTGAGTTCTCCCCAGAGAAGGCCACACCAATTAGGCAAAAAATAAGGCAAATTGTGTGTGTTGTGATGCCTGGTGTTGACTGCTCCCCCAGAGAGGCTTACAAATTAATTTCCTCATCGTATCCTTATTCTGAAACCAGTTCCAAAATGGAAACCTCAGCACTTTATCTTCTTAATCTCTTATTCCCTTCTCATCCACTTTTTTCAAAACAAAATTAAATCATTTAGCAACGATTTTAATAAGCACTAAAAAGTGTAATGAACCAGATAATGAAGAAGAACTCATATTATGTTCTTTATCTACTTTGTACTTAATTTATTTTGTATGTTTCCTTTGCATGCCTCTTCCCTGAGAGGGTTTTCAACAGTAGGATTGTATTGTAGGTAAATGTTTCATTTAGTTGCACTGAAACCTCATAAAAAAAAAAAAAAAGAAGAAGAAAAGAAAAAAAAATCCAGATTTGAAAGCTGGATGGACTCCTATCCAGACCACCCAAGACAGGATTTCAAAGTTCATGTCCAGGACATAGTGCCCCCTTTTGGGACTTGGTGTCACTCAGGCCCCAGTGAATTCCCTCTCAAGATCAATCCAGATATTGGTCCCTCCTGAGACTAAGGAAGCCATGCTAATTTCTATTTTGAGTGTGAAGTACAGTTGGAATAAGAGGTATGGCCCATACTGGACTGGACTTCTCCTAGTCTAGAGTTATGATCCTTGGTTGAGAGGGTCCAGACTAGGATGTAACTGAAGCTACAGGATCCAAAGTCCAGGCACTCCTGTCTCCTAGGAGTTCTTCCACGTGTCTGAACATCATTTGCCCATTCTCTGTAAGATGCCCATTGTGATTCCATCCTGGGTGTTCATTGGAGGGACTGATGCTGAAACTGAAACTCCAATACTTTGGCCACCTCATGCGATGAGTTGACTCACTGGAAAAGACTCTGATGCTGGGAGGGATTGGGGGCGGGAGGAGACGGGGATGACAGAGAATGAGATGGCTGGATGGCATCACCAACTCGATGGACATGAGTTTGAGTGAACTCCAGGAGTTGGTGATGGACAGGGAGGCCTGGCGTGCTGTGATTCATGGGGTCGCAAAGAGTCGGACACGACTGAGCCTCTGAACTGAACTGAACTGAACCCATTAAGCATGGAGATTAGATAGGGAAACTAGGTGGGTGTTCCTTTCAGTGGCTCCTTATAGGAATGGTCCAGGTGATGGGACAAGCAGAGTGGACCACCTAAAGACTACTTCTCTGACACTGCATCCACATTGCTTACAGCCCCCAGAGTGAAGTAGACCAGCCAACCTGGGGATTTTAGACAGAATGGATAGTACAAGGATATACAGAAAAGTCATCTTCCCCCACCCCAAGTACAGAGTATTTCCATTTAAGTGAAAAGAAAATACAGGTATATTTGTTAAACCCAATCCCCAGGTCTAAAAACATGTAAAGGAAGGTGGGAAGAGGGAAAAAAAAAAGAGAAGAAAAGAGGGAAGAAGAAAGAAGGAAATTCACTTATTTAGTTGCACATCAGGACATTTTAAAAGGAAAAATACATCTATTAAATGGCAACAAGCATGATCCAGATGGCTCAGTGGGTAAAGAATGCATCTGCAATGCAGAAGACACGGGTTTAAATCCTGGGTTGGGAGGAGAGCATGGCAACCAACTCCAGTGTTCTTGCCTGGAGAATACCATGGACAGACAAGCCTGGTGGGTCACAAAGAATTGGACATGATTGAAGCAACTGAGTGTATGACCCTATTTGGATTAACCTTGGGGATGAGGTTCCTGGGGACTATTTAGAGTTTAGGATTACTGGCCTCTGGAAAAACGTACAGAAGGAAAACGGGTCAATGGTGAGAGATATTTGCCTCCCATAGAGGCAATCTGAGGGTATGTGTGAGGAAGGAAATTCCTTCCTACACAGAAGGAATCTGTGTAGGAGGAGGACCCTTAAGCTTCTGGACTCTAGGAAGAAGTATGGACTGAATTACAGATAAGTATTACTCAGCTCTCTCCAAGTTCTTCATGGAAGCCCAGGGTGGAGCAGAATGAGTTATACAACCTGGCTGGGTGAACCCTGGCTTTGCCATTACTGGCAGGTTGATTTCTCAGGGCCTCAGCTTCCTGATCTTCACAGTTGATATGAAGATTAGGCCTATCACATGGGTAACTCACCAGCACCACTTGGAATTAAACTCATGACCCAGGACTGTGAACGCTGGCAGGTCCTCACAACCAACCCCTGGGGCTTATTTAGACGCTTCCTGTGGCTCTGAGCCCATTCCTCTCACCCAACCCTCTTGCTTTGCTAAAGCTCTCCTCTTCCCCTGCAAACTCCTGATGTCCTCGGCTCTGTGCTAACAAGGGGTTTTCAGGAGCGGGGATTGATTAAAATGTAGTGGCATACCCTCATTTTGCGTCACCGCGTGTGTGACTAATAGCCATGGAATTCATGCCACAGATAAATAATTGGCCCTTCAGCCATCTTCCATGTCTTCAGAGATGCACAGCCATGATCTATCACAGCCACAGACATCTCAATGAGCATCATCTCTAGATCATAATAGATCATGTTACATTTGTATATGCTCGGGAACATAATTTACTATTAAACAGGGCCAAGATCAGCTCCAAAGAAATTATCCTTCTGCAGAAGCGGACTCTTCAACTGCAGTATATGCACGGTACGCTTTTTAAAATATTAATTATATTGTAAACTAAAGGTTTACTTTACCTATCATAAATCTAAGTGTCTCTTCTTTCTGTGTGCCCAATAAATATACTTCTCATCAACTTTTAATTATGTTGTTTGCATTATTCTGTCCTGAGGATGAGAGGGCATGCTAAATCATGGCCTTCTAATGTGGACTACAGCATAAGTTTAGTTAATTAAACCATATATTTTATTAGTTCTTGCACCTTCATCTTGTAAAACTATGCATTATTATGCTGAAGGGGGGCATAAAAAACATAGCAAGGGTGTTTTTATGATTGTTGTTGTTATTATTATTAGTATATCTGGAGAGTCAGATAATTTAGGAAAAGTTGAATTGTATTATCTCTGTATGGTCCTGCTGCCCTCTGGACTCTAGCCATACTTTCTTTCTGAAAGGTGGACATATTATCAAAAGACCAGGATGCAGTTTTGAGATCAGTTCCAGACCTGAGGATGAAACTCGAGCTTGTGGGATACAAACAAGGCAAAGAGCAACTCCCCAGATAGACCCATCCAACCCAACTCTTCTCTTCCTTTATTTTGTGCCTTTGGGCAAATGACCTTAGATATTTAGGAGCATTTCTCTCTTTAATTCACACAGAAAAATCATAGGGACTTAGAAATATTAACAGTTCTCATTCCAGAATTTAGAGAGGTTGGCCATGGCTTCTAGCATGGATGTCTGAGGTATCCCTAAAGGTAGGAAGCTTGAGAAGGAGATGAAGCAATAGAGATCCAAAGCCCAACTGGGTGGTACTGCAGGTCTGCCTCTGTATTATAGGTCAGGAGTTGCTGATAAGTAGAAGCTTAGGAGCCAAAAAAAAAATTGAGTTGAAATCTTGCTTTGCCATTTACTAACCAAGTGACCAAGAAAATAGATACATGATTCCAGACTCAGTTTCCTCTTCTGAAAATGGGGTGCATAAAACTACCCCTTAAAATTATTGTGATAAGTAAAGGAGCTATGTCAAGGGTTTGACATAATGCTGATACATGTGTAATAATTGGGTTACCTGTTGCTGCTACTGCTGCTGCTACTCTTATTGTTGATATTCCCGGAATCTGTTAGGTCTGATGAGTAACTACACAGCCCTGACCTGAGTTGCAGGCCCAGGGGACCAAATCTGCAGGGTCAGTCAATAGCTGTACCATAACACAGCTTGACCCAAGCCACTGTGAAGATGGCTGACGCTGATAGCTAAAATTCTTGTTTCTGGGAAATTCTCTATGTTCTCTCTTAAGCCCATGTTGACCACTGATTTGCATTGTCCTGTAAGCTTCTAATTGCTCTGTCAACCATCCCTTGGCTACAGACTACTGTCTGTAGTCATTTTCCTGAATTTCCCATGGGGACATGCATCCCCATCCTCTTCTCTGCAGGAGTAGAGGGAGACCTGCTCAGAGATACAGGGGACAGCCACCCCATTCAACAGAGAAGTTCCCTTTCCATGCCTGCTCCTTTATAACCGACTCCAAGGAATGTGTTGCCTTTATCAGCTATCACATTCTCCTCCCCTCTCTCCTACCACCAAAAAAGTAAATAAAGAGCAGAAGCAAGATCTGTTTTATTTCAACTTTTAAAAGCCTTTGAAGGCACAGCTATTTGAGAACATTTTAAAAAGTGTTTTGTTACTTAACTGCTGCTCAGGTGGTGAAGCCCCCCTCGTTCTTCCCAGGCAAGGAAAGAAAGGGAGGTTGTGTTTTATGGTTGGCTCGGGCTTTTCTCCTACCCGCCACCCCTACCCCCACCTGGAGGGCCCTGCATTTGTGCTGCCCTCCAGGACAGAGTCCTCAGCAGAATGTGCAATAAACAAAGGCAGTGAGTCACAGCAACATGGCCAGGGTTGACTGGAAGAGCCTTTGCTCAAAGCCCCCTCCCCTGCAGGAATGTGGGTGGGGACCAGAGCAAGGAATTCCCAGAGGAAGAATGCTCGCCTATAATGGATCCCATATGCCCAGGGCTGAGTTCTGATATTCTCCAGTCCCGAAGCACCTAGGCTTTGATTTTTATTTTATTTTTGGATGGATGGAGGGATAGAATCACTATGCTTAGGCCTCAGATCTCAAGTCAACTGTTTGGCATTAAATAAAGCATTAAACACAAGTGTGCATTTTTTTTTCCCAGTATGCCTGTGTGTGGTCTTACCTCCTCCTGCTGCCCTGAGTGGCTCTCAACTCCCTTCCTTTAAGACTATCTTTATCTACCTGTTTTAAAAATTGCAGAGAGATTCATGCTCTTAACTTTGAAAATGTCACTTGCATCTCCCTCATCTAAGGACCCTCAAGGGAAGTTGACACTTTCCTCAATATATCTTCCTGTGGACAGGATAAAGCTGTGAAGAGCAGAGGAGTGAAAGGGAAGGGATTTCAAAGGAGGTCTCATATCTAAGAGTCAAGGATTCTAGTCTGGTCAAGTAGCTGAGAGCATGAAAATCTAATTAGAGAATTTTTTGTGCCTTGAACTAAATGTTACATAAGCTTCTCCCCTTTTTGTTGCTATTTTGTAGAAAGGAAAGCAAAGAAATTTATACAAGATGTAGCCTGTTGACAAAAATAAAATTTCAACTATGTTCTAAAACTCTGTAATGTAAAAGGCCAAGCAAGGGCTCCCTAACTCTCTTTTTTTAAATCTAATGTCAAGTTCACACCCTTGATGAGTGTAAGGAATTTCAGTAATCAGTGGCTACAGGCAGGGAACTTCTGACAGGACTTAAACTTGAATCATCATAGACTGAATCCATTGACAAATCCAAGAGGATCCGGATGGAGCACAGACCTGGAGCAATTTGTGTTTGATCTGATGGACTCCTTATCTCCGTCAGGACAGGAGGCTTTTTAGGAAAGCAGAAGCCAAACTAAATTCCAGATGGAGAGGAAATCCAAGTGTCACCCTGGGATGCTGATGATCTGGTTTAGTCATTAAGAATGCCACAGCTAACAGAAAGCTTCAATCTGAGCCGTTAAGAATTTACTAGTTTTGTCTCTCAACCCCTACTGCGGGAGACCCCTGAACCTTTATTTTCCTTCGAGGCTGTCCCGGGTTTTCTTCTTGAACATTGTCCCTGATTTATGGTATGTCCACATTTCCCTGGATAGTACCATCTTTTGAGTTATACATCATCAGGGTGACTCATTCTGATGATGTATGGCCCCAATACATCATCAGAGCTCCTTGCTCTGCCGTCGCACTAATGATATGTTAGTGTAATACATCTCTGGGCTGAGCTGCAGCTGTGATGGATGGTGCTGAGGGTGATGGGAGCCCATGGAGAGGGGACTGAGGAGCAGGCTCTGGGCAGGAACAGGAGGAAAATCAGTCAGTCCCAAGTCTGCCTTCTTTCCTGGTACCAATGCCCATATTGAATTAGTACCGTGACATGCATCCTGCAACCTTAAAGAAACACAGAAGTATGTATTATCTGCAGAAGGAGTGTTGGCTCAGAGCTCATGCACCTTAGAGGTATCTTAGAGGTTTTATATATATACACCACCTAATGAAGAAGTAGGAGGTGTCTGTTGAATTGAACTAGGCAAAGAGGAGCAAAACTGAAGGTGAGCTCTGCAATAAGAACTTTGTTTCAGCAGCATGGATGTGAGTGCTTACAGAAGAATGCGGGATCAGAAAGCTGCTACCCTTACTCATAACTCCCCAGTGGAGTTTGGATGGGTGTGCTCTGTGGTTTCTCAGCTGCTTTTCTCTCTGCCTTGTTGTCAGTGCTTACTCCTGCCCAGAGCTTCTGACTAAGCTGTAAACTATTTGCCTTAAGGGAATCTTGAAACATGAGTGTTTGTTGGTGGACGGAACAAAGTGCTGGACTGAACCCATGTCATCCATTAAATAGCTGGGACTTAGTTTCCTTATCTCTAAATGAGGTTAATTATATAACTCCCTAATAAGTAAAATAAAAATAACACAACCTCTTTTTGAGAGTTGTTGTGAGGGCTGCGGGGTGAACAGCTCTAAAGTGCTAGAATAGAATATGGAACACATATTCACTAATGTTAGCTGTTACTACAGCAGCTGCAGTACCGCTGCTAAATTCAGACTTCCATGTCCCACCCACTGGAATCCTGTGTATTCTCTCACTTGGAAGATGTCAGTGTACACTAATTTATTAAGAGAGCTGAGGGATTCTGCAGTTAAGAAAATGAAATGCTACCTCTAATTCTGATGGACTGAGTACTCTGACAAATCCCCCTGCTAAAATACACCTAGAATAGGGAAAATTACAATTTATACATATTTTTTGAGCTGAAATTCACATAACAGAAAATTAACTATTATATAGTACAATTCAGTGGCATTTAGTGTATTTCTAGTGTTATATACCACCACCTCTATCTGGTTCCCAATTTTCATCATCCCGAAAGAAAAAGTCTGGATTCATTCAGCAGTCATTCTCCATTCTCCTCTTTCCCATTCCCTGGCAACCACCAATCTTCTTTCTGTCCCTGTGGACTCAACTGTTCTGGATTTTTCCTATGAATGAATCATATGATAGGTAACCTTGTGTGTCTGACTTCTTTCATTTAGCATAATACTTTTGAGGTCTATCCACATTGTAGCATGTAATGGTACTTTTTTTCAAAACATTGAAGTTTAGTTGATTTGCAATGTTGTGTTAGTTGCAGATGTATAACAAAGTGATCCAGTTACATAGATATATATACATACATATGTTTATATCGTATATGTAGGTATGAAGTGAAGTGAAGTGAGGTTGCTCAGTCCTGTCCGACTCTTTGCGACCCCATGGACTGTAGCTTACCAGGCTCTTCTGTCCATGGGATTTTCCAGGCATGAATACTGGAGTGGGTTGCCATTTCCTTCTCCAGGGGATCTTCCCGACCCACGGATCGAATCCAGGTCTCCCGCATTGTAGGCAGACTCTTTACCATCTGAGCTACCGGGGAAGCGTATGTATATGTGTATATATATTCTTTTTAAAATTCTTTTCCATCTTAGGTAATTGAATGTAGTTTCCTATGCTATGCAGAAGGACCTTGTTGTTTATTTATTTTATATATACTGGTGTGTATCTGTTAACCCCAGACTCCCAATTTATTCCTCTCTCCCACTTCCATTTTGGTAACCATAAGATTGTTTTCTTTGTCTCTGAGTCTGTTTGTGTTTTGTAAATAAGTTCATTTGTATCATTTTTTTAGATTAAACAGAAAAGTGATACCATGTGATATTTGTCTTTGTGTGACTTGGTGATAATTTCTAAGTCTACCCATGTTGCTGCAAATGACATTGTTTCTTTTTTATGGCTGAGCAATATCCCATTGTGTGTATATATATATATATATATCTTTACCCATTCATCTGTCAGTGGACATCTAGGTTGCTTCCATGTCTTGGCTATTGTAAATAGTGCTCCTTTGAACCTTGTCATTCATGTTTCAAATTAGACTTTTCATGTTTTCTGGATATACAATATGATGCTGCTGCATCATATGGTAACTGTCATTTTAGTTATTTAAGGAGCGTCCATAGTGGCTGAACCAGTTGGCATTCTAACCAACAAGGATCTACTATATTGCATATGGAACTCTGCCCAATGTTAAATAGTGGACTGGATGGGAGGGGAGTTTGGGAGAATGGATGCATGTATATGTATGGCTGAATCCCTTTGCTTTTCACCCGAAACTATCACAACATTGTTAATTGGCTATATCCCAATACAAAATAAAACATTTTTATAAAATAGTGTATATATGCCAATCCTGGGGCTTCCCAGGTAGCACTAGTGGTAAAGAACCCACCTGCCAAATCCAGGAAATGTAAAAGTCCCGGGTCCAATCCCTGGGTCAGGAAGATCCCCTGGAGGAGGGCATGGCAACCCATTCCAGTGTTCTTGCCTAGAGAATCCCGTGGACAGAGGAGCCTGGCAGGCTACAGTCCATAGGCTCCCAAAGAGTTGGACGTGACTGAAGCCGCTTAGCGTGTGTGTGCGTGTCAGTCCCAGTCCCCAGTTTATCAGCCTTCCCCTCTTGGTGTCCACGAGCTTGTTCTCTAGTCTGTGTCTTTATTTCTGCTTTGCAAATGAGATCATCTATACCATTTTTCTAGATCCCGCATATATGCATTAATATATGATAATAGGTTTTCCTCTTTCTGACTTCTCTCTGTATGACAGTTTCTAGATTCATCCACATCTCTACAAATGACCCAGTTTTGTTCCTTTTGTGTCTGAGTCGTATTCCATTCTGTATATTCTTCTTTATCCATTACACTATTGGTGGACATTTAGGTGGCTTTCATGTCCTGGCTATTCTGAATACTGCTGCGATGAACATCAGATTGCTTGTGTTTTTTGAAATTATGGTTTTCTCTGAGTATATGCCCACTAATAGGATTGCTGGGTTATATGGTAGTTCTAATTTTAGATTTTTATGGAAGCTCCATATGTTCACCACAGTGACTGTACCAGCTACATTCTCACCAACACTGCAAGAGGATTCCCTTTTCTTTATACCCTCTCCAGAATTTATTGTTTGTAGATTTTTTATTTTTAAATAATGGCTATTCTGATCGGTGTGAGGTGATGCTTCCTTGTATTTTTGGTTTCCATTTCTCTAATGACTACTGATGTTGAGCATATTTTCATGTGTTTGCTGGCCATCTATATGTCTTCTTCGGTGAAATGTCTATGTAGATCTTCCACACATTTTTTGATTGAGGCTTTGGTTTTTTGATATTGAGCTGCATGAGCTATATTTTGGAGATTATATATATATTATTGAGCTGCATGAGATTATATTTTGGAGAGCTATATTTTTGTATATTTTGGAGATTAATCCTTTGTTGGTTGTTTCATTTGCAAATATTTTCTCCCATTCTGAGGGTTGTTATTATCCATCATTTTTTGCTTGAATTATCAGTACTACTTTTATCTGATATCACCTTTAAGTGTATGATTTTTCTCTTTCACTCTTTCTAAGATCTTTTGCCTTTAGTGTGGATACAGGTTTTATTATTATATGTCTAAAGTAAAGTTCCTACAATTTAGTAGCATATATTATGTCCTATATCTCTCATTACATTAAAGAAGATTAAACATAATTATTAAAGAAAATCTCACAATATCAATAGTTACAGAAAAATCATTTGATAAAATTAAGCAACTATTAACAAAGGGAAATAAAATGAGTCATGAGTCTTAAAAACAAAAAGTCTTATGAATAGAAGTGTTCCTCCTTAACTTTACAAAAAAAATCTAACAACTACAGAAAATAGCATTATAAATAGTGAAGTTAGAGTTATTCCCTGAAAAGGGGGAATAAGGAATTCTCAATGTCATCACTTCTATTTAATAACTGGTACAGTGGGAAAAGGTTATAAGGATGGAAATGAGGGAATAACTTTGACAATAACATATTGTCTAATCAATTTACTGGAAACTCAAAAGAATCTAAAGATAAATTATAAATATTAGTGAGAACTTTCCATGGTTGCTGGATATAAGGTCCATATAAAAATTAATTGCATCTTCTATATCAAAAATAAACATTTAGAAGATGAAACAAAAATAAAGTACACTATTGTCATCACAATAATATGCATAGAAATAAATTTAACAAAATAGCTGTAATTCCTTGATGCAAAATCATTAAAAGTAAATACTGCAAGACATTAAAGAAACTTAAGCAAGTTGAGAGTATTCTTTGCTTATGAGTTGAAAGACTCAAAATTGTTAAGATGTCACTTCTCCTGAATTGACATTGTAGAATCAATGCAATTCCAATAAAAATTCCAATCGAGATTTGTTAAGAAACTTGATAAGCTATTTCTAAAACATATATAAAAGAGCAAATGTGCTCAAATAGCCAAAACACTACTAAGGAAGATGAATAGGATGAGGGGACATTCTATTAGATATCAGGACTCATTTTCAACCAAATAATTAAGGTATGTCACTACTTTGAAAAGAAAGTTAATTTGGAAGATAATACAGTCTAGACAGAATTCCATGCATAAATAAACACTTGATAAATGCCAGAGGAAACATCCCATCACTGAAGAATCAGTAAATAATTGGTTCAGGGACAGATGGCTTTAGTTAGGAAAAAATGAACTAAAATTATTTACTTACCTCATTCCACACAATCAATTCCAGATGAATTAGATGCTTAAATATAGATATTAAACAATTAAAATTTGGAAGGATATATAAGAAAATATCTTCTTAAAATTAAGTTAGGCAATGATTTCTTAAACACAACTCAAAAAGGGCTAACCAAAAGAGCTAAATCCAATGACATTAAACTAATAATTTTGTTCCTCCAAGGACATCATAAAGAGAATGAAAGACAAGCCAAAATACTGGGAAATATGTTTGTATTGCATGTAACCAAGATTATTATCTGAAAAAAAATGAACTAATCAAAATGTTTTTTAAAAAGATACATTTTAAAAAAGAAAATAGTTGAAACAAACTCTAATGATTCCCCTCTCCACAAAAAGATTGTTAGAACTAAGAAATGACTTCAACAAAGGTGCAGGATATGAAATCAGCATACAAAAATCACTTGCACTTACATACACTAGCAATTATGCAATCAGAAAAGGAAATGAAGAAAATTCTGTTTATAAGAGGGTCAAAAAGAATAAAATGCTTAGATATAAACTTAACAAAGAAGATAAAAGACTTGTACAGTGAAAACTACAAAATGTTGCTGAAAGAAATTAAAACAACACAAATAACTGGGAAAATATCCATGTTAGTGGATTGGAAGATTTAATATGTTATGCTATTACTACCCAAAGTGACAGATATAAGACAATTCCTACAAAGTCCCATTAGCATTTTTTTTCGGAAATATCTATTCAAGTTCTAGAAGAAAACATAAAGGAAAAGCTTCATGATATTGAATTTGGCAATGATTTTTTGACTATGACACCTAAAGCATAGGCAACAAAATTAAAAATAGTTAAACTTGGCTACATCAAAACTCAAAACTTATGTGCATCAAGGGACACAATCAACAGAGTGGAAAAGCAACCTACAGAATGAGTGAAAATATTTGCACATCATATATATAGTGAGAGGCTAATATCCTGAATGCATGAAGAATTCCTACAATTCATAACAATAACAGCAATAAAATAACTGGGTTAAAAAATGGACTTGAACAGACATTTCAAAGAAGATACACAAATAGTCAACAAGCATATAAAAAGATGCTCAATATCACTAATCTTTGGGATAATGCAAAACCACAATAAGCTATCACCTTACATCTATTAGTTGGAAATTGTTCTTTTAAAGTTGGCAAGAATTTAAAAAAATGAAACTCTTGTAACTGGTGGAAGAAATGTAAAATGCTGTAATCATTATGGAAAATAGTATCATGGTTCCTCAGAAAATGAAAAATAGATTACTATATGATCCAGCAACTTTCAGTTCAGTTCAGTTCAGTCACTCAGTCATGTCCGACTCTCTGCGATCCCATGAATCACAGCACGCCAGGTCTCCCTGTCCATCACCAACTCCCGGAGTTCACTCAAATTTCATGTCCATAGAGTCGGTGATACCATCTAGCCATCTCATTCTCTGTCATCCCCTTCTCCTCCCGCCCCCAACCTTTCCCAGCATCAGAGTCTTTTCCAGTGAGTCAACTCGTCGCATGAGGTGGCCAAAGTATTGCAGTTTCAGCTTTAGCATCAGTCCTTCCAATGAACACCCAGGATTGATCTCCCTTAGAATGGACTGGTTGGATCTCCTTGCAGTCCAAGGGACTCTCAAGAATCTTCTCCAGCACCAGAGTTCAAAAGCATCAATTCTTTGGTGATCAGCTTTCTTCACAGTCCAACTCTCACATCCATACATGACCACAGGAAAAACCATAGCCTTGACTAGATGGACCTTGGTTGGCAAAGTAATGTCTCTGCTTTTTAATATACTATCAAGGTTGGTCATAACTTTCCTTCCAAGGAGTAAGCGTCTTTTAATTTCATGGCTGCAATCAGCATCCGCAGTGATTTTGGAGCCCAAAAACATAAAGTCTGACACTGTTTCCACTGTTTTTCCATCTATTTCCCATGAAGTGATGGGACCAGATGCCATGATCTTTGTTTTCTGAATGTTGAGCTTCAAGCCAACCTTTTCACTCTCCTCTTTCACTTTCATCAAGAGGCTTTTTTAGTTCCTCTTGACTTTCTGCCATAAGGGTGGTATCATCTGCATATCTGAGGTTATTGATATTTCTCCCAGCAATCTTGATTTCAGCTTGTGCTTCTTCCTGCCCAGCGTTCCTCATGATGTACTCTGCATATAAGTTAAATAAGCAAGGTGACAATATACAGCCTTGTCGTACTCCTTTTCCTATTTGGAACCAGTCTGTTGTTCCACGTACAGTTCTGACTGTTGCTTCCTGACCTGCATACAGGTTTCTCAAGAGGCAGGTCAGGTGGTCTGGGATCCCCATCTCTTTCAGTATTTTCCACAGTTTATTGTGATCCACACAGTCAAAGGCTTTGGCATAGTCAATGAAGCAGAAATAGATGGTTTTCTGGAACTCTCTTGCTTTCTCCATGATCCAGCAGATGTTGGCCATTTGATCTCTGGTGCCTCTGCCTTTTCTAAAACCTGCTTGAATATCTGGGAGTTCATGGTTTACATATTGCTGAAGCCTGGCTTGGAGAATTTTGAGCATGACTTTACTAGCGTGTGAGATGAGTGCAATTGTGCGGTAGTTTGAGCATTCTTTGGCATTGCCTTTCTTTGGGATTGGAATGAAGACTGACCTTTTCCAGTCCTGTGGCCACTGCTGAGTTTTCCAAATTTGCTGGCATATTGAGTGCAGCACTTTCACAGCATCAACTTTCAAGATTTGAAGTAGCTCAATTGGAATTCCATCACCTCCACTAGCTTTGTTCGTAGTGATGCTCTCTAAGGCCCACTTGACTTCACATTCCAAGATGTCTGGCTCTAGATCAGTGATCACGTTATCGTGACTATCTTGGTCATGAAGATCTTTTTTGTACAGTTCTTCTGTGTATTCTTGCTACCTCTTCTTAATATCTTCTGCTTCTTTTAGGTCCATACCATTTCTGTCCTTTATCGAGCCCATCTTCGCATGAAATGTTCCCTTGGAATCTCTAATTTTCTTGAAGAGATCTCTTGTTTTTCCTATTCTATTGTTTTCCTCTATTTCTTTGCATTGATCACTGAGGAAGGCTTTCTTATCTCTCCTTGCTATTCTTTGGAACTCTGCATTCAGATGCTTATATCTTTCCTTTTCTCCTTTGCTTTTCGCTTCTCTTCTTTTCACAGCTATTTGTAAGGCCTCCTTAGGCAGCCATTTTGCTTGTTTACATTTCTTTTCCATGGGGATGGTCTTGGTCCCTGTCTCCTGTACAATGTCACGAACCTCCGTCCAGAGTTCATCAGGCACTCTATCTATCAGATCTAGTCCCTTAAATCTATTCCTCACTTCCACTGTATAATCATAAGGGATTTGATTGAGGTCATATCTGAATGGTCTAGTGGTTTTCCCTACTTTCTTCAATTTAACTTCTGGGTATACATCAAAAGAATGAAAAGCAAGATCTTGAAGAGATATTTGCACACCCATTTGTAGCAACATTATTCACAGTAGTTAAAATGTGGAAGCTGAAACTCAAGTGTCCATTGATCGATAAATCAAACGTGGTATATAGACAACAGAATATTATTCAGACTCAAAAAGGAAATTCTGACACATGCTATAACATGGATGAACATTAAAGACATTGTGTTAATTGAAATTAGTCACAAAAAGACAAATACTATCTGATTCCATTTACATGAGCTATCTAGAATAGCTGAATTCTGTTAACAAAAATAGACTTGTAGCTGCCAGGGGCTGGGGGAATGGGAAAATGGGGAATTGTTTTTTAATGGGTATAGAGTGTCAGTTTTGCAAGATGAAAATGTTTTAGAGATGCGTTATACAATCAAGTATATAAATATACTTGATACTACTGAACTGTACACTTAAAAAATGTTTAAGATGGTAAATATTGTGAGTATTTTACCACAATTTTAATGAGTTGTTAAAGGACTTGGAAAACAAAAACATTTCATAGAAAAATTGTTATAGTGAAAAGTAAAAATAGGAAAATGATAAAATTAGTAGTCAGGGATATGCAAACTACCACCACAATGAGAGCCCATCTCATACCCACTAGGTTGCAAAAATTAAGACATTTGACAGCACTAAGTAAACTCTTCCTCCTAAAGTGAGTGAACTTCTAAGCAAATATATTTTTCAGAGACTGTGTCTATATGAACAATTAGAATCACCCCAAAGCGGCTCATCACCTCTCTGCTAGCAGCCCAATCTCACTCGATCCTGCAGAAGAAATACAGCCTCAGGCAGCAGAAGCAATGCGCTGACCAGGCCCAACCCTAGAACGAAGACCCCACCCCTGGGCCACAGGACAGCCCCACAGATGAAAGCCTGTGAACTCCCCATGGTGGATGGGGCAGGTGGGTGAGGTGGAGTGCTGCAGGGACAGAGAGAACCCTAAAGAAACTAAACAAGCACTAGAATGCCCTGCCCAGTCCCTGCTGCTGTGTGGGACCAGTGTTAGTCGCACAAGGGAAACAGAAAATTTTCAGAAAGGCAGTTGGAAGTGCACCAAACTTTGTGGTACCGAACTGCTTGGGCAAAGACTTCTTGCTGGATTTAAAGTCAGTTCTCTTCCTATGTACTGTTTCTAGAGAACACATCAATATAAGCACTTTAGGAAACAATGTGCTTTTATCTTGTCAAGTTAAACATGCACGTTACTTATGATGTAGGAATTCTCCTCATAGGTATACATACTAAACAGTTTCTTGCATATTTTCACAGATATCTTTTATTAGGCTATTCATTGTATCATTACTCACACTAGCTAAAAACTAGAAACAACTAAATCATCCATCCCAGTAGTATGGATAAATAAACAGTAATATTTTTACATCATGGGAGTTTCATGATCAATAGTTACATACAATGACATGGATATATCTTAGATGTATAATAATGAATGAAAAAAAAAAGCAAGTTGTTCAAAGCTGTGAACAGTATGATTTGATTTTAATAAAATTACACTAAAAGCAAAATTAAATGTCTAATACACACACCTATGTGTGTATTGCATATAGGTAACATATGTATGGAGGGAAGTTGAGGGAAACGGAGAAATTCACAAGTAGAGTTAGAGACATTGGCATTGTTTTTGTTCTTAAGTTGATGGCGGTTCATGAGTATTTATTTTACCATTAAGTTTCATAGTTAGTATATGCCATATATTCTTTTAATGCATCAAATATCACATATTTATTCACCTACTTTTTAAAAAGGAAATCAATTTAGAAAACCCTTTAACTAGAATTTCCCAAACACATTTGAGGACAGAACATTCTTTCTAGGGGACTTCATCAGCTTGCAAAACTAGTGCCCTTGGAATGCTCTAAGTGCCTGATTTGAGAGTAAGCTGAGCTTTATTAATGTGGTTTCCCAAGAGAGAAGGCGGAGATGATGTGTGGTTTTGTGTCTCCTCATTTCAACAGCAATGCCACCCAGGAGGGGACCATGTTCAAACTTGCAGCTCTCCAAAAATGAGAGAGGAAACTATCTGAGACAATGACAGATAATCCAAACCTGATTGTCCTCGGTGCTTGACTTCTTTATTTTACCTTCCTTGTGAGTCTGAATTATTTGTTATTTAGAGAAACATTAGTTCACTCTGAAACAATAAGCATTTTCTGTGGCTGTCCGCCTGAATCCAATCCATCATGTCCTTACCCACAGCCTATCTCTTCTTTTAAAACCTAAACTGTGAATGAGAAATTATGTGTAAATTTCCCACCACACCTTCATGATGAGCAGCCCTGGTGTTTGAAGAACCAGTGATGTCAGCCTAGTGCTGGATAAGAAGGTGTTTTGACTCTTTGATCAACATGTAACTAAAAAAACTAGTTAGGCACAATCATCCTTCTCTTCATGAGAGCAGAAGACCTCCAGGGAACGTGGCAGTCATGTTCTCTTGGCTGAACAGTCTTAGAAATTTGGTTCTTGGCCTTGTAACCAATGCTTACTCATTCCCAGTTGAAGTCAACAAATATCTATTGAGATTTATTGAGTGTTGGTTACAATTCTTGGACTGTGTGACTAAAGAAGAAAAATAGGAATTTGAAATTATCCCCTGTCCTCAAGGAAGTTAAATGAGAGACAATGTTGAAAAGAAAAAAGATTCTCATCTCTGCTGTGAACTTGCTGGGTGGGCCCAGGCCACTCATTTTGTTTGTTTGAGCCTCTTTTTCGTTCATAAATTAAAGTGTTGGGACTGGATCATTTTGAACATTCCTTCCAAAGTTAAAAATTGACGTTTTTGTGAATCTTCTTGAATAGATTAGATAAATCAGAGAAATTTATGATTACAAGCCTTAAAGGTCATGTAGTCAACCAGTACCTTAGGTTTCCAAACATGGAAAGATGTTTCTGACGCGTTCATGGTCACATAGCTACAATGTAGGAAGACGGTGATCTGGGAGGAAGTGTGACTGGGTGTTCCGGATGCACTGAAATCTTTGTTTAGGTTGTAATTTAGTCTGTGGTTGTTTCAGAAGACCAGTGGACAATGGGAAGTTGAGCTGACCCTCCTCCCTCACATTTATGCTTTAGAAGGGTAGAAAAAATTGACCACATAGATGGAATTACATGATGAACTGTGTCCAAAGGGCCATGTAGCCAGAGAGAGTTTGCATTTAATATAATGAAAGATCCTACAGGGAATTAAAACAGCAGATGAAAAGGTCTCAAAGAATTGCTGTCCTCTTAACCACAGCCAGTGTGCTGGCTCCTCTTCTTGGCCTTGGCAACTCAAGAACACTTATGTTCTATTACCATCTCACGTCCATTCTGCTAATGTCCCCTCCTAAAATTAACCTGAGTGAACAGAAATCTCCATTCCCCATTAATCCTGCCTACAGTCATTTATGAATAATGGTCACAGGACATGAGACAAAGTGGGTGAGGAGAGCTCACTACAGAACACTCACAGAACAGTTCTAGAGGAAGAACTTGTGGCCTTATCCCCAAGCCTTGTGTGAGGACAGAGAAAAGTTACCAAAGATTGGACTTGAGACCATATCAGCATTGGTAAGAGTATCAGATCCCGAGTGATCTTTCCAGAGGTTTAGTCTCCTTAAGTATTGAGTGGTGACTCAGCTACTGCCATGTAACAGACTTTCCCAAACTCAGAGGTTTAAAACAACAATCATTTATTATTATAGTTTGCGTATCTGTGGGTCAATTGGGTGTTCCTACTGAAGACTAGGTTTGCTTCATCTCAGCTGGGCCTACACATGTGTCTGAAGGTTACCTGAGGGCTTTGTCCTGAGGTGGGCTTTGTTGAGGCACCTTGGTTATCGTACCTTAGGAATCTTCATCCTCCTTGTGGGATCAGCAGGCTGGCCTAGGCATGTCTATCCTGTAGTGATGACAGAAGCCAAAGAGACCAAGCAGAAACACACTTTATCTCCTGACGCCTAAACTGGGAACTGACACAATAAATTCCTCATTCCATGGGTGAAAGCAAGTCATGGATCTGAGCCCAGATTCAGGGAGTGTGAACATAGACTCCAATTCTTTAGCAGCAAGAATTGCACAGTCCCATGAATAAAATGTAGACAGAGAGAAAGGTGAAGAATTTGAGACATTAATGAAATCTACCACAAGAGCCTGGAAAGGGCAATGGTTTTTATTTTCATTTATTTATATATTTATTATCTGTTTATTGAACTATAATTAGCTTGCAATATTGTGTTAGTTGCAACTGTATATTGACTTGATACTTTTATAGATTTTTCACCATGTAAAGTTAATATAGTATCATTCACTGTATTCCATACTCTGTATATTACATAACAGTGACTTATTTATTATATAATTTGTAGTCTGTACCTCTTAATTCCCTTCATTTATTTAGCCCATCTTCCACCCCCATCCCTTCTGTCAACCACTAGTTTGTTCTCTGTGTTTCTATTTCACTATGTTTATTCATTTGTTTGTTCTTTGATTACACATATGCATGAAAACATACAGTATTTGTCTTTCTCTGTCTGACTTAGACTTATTTCACTTAGCATAATACCCTCCAGGTCCAACTATGTTCTCACAAATAGCAAGATTTCACTCTTTTTAATTGCTGAGTAATATTCTATTGTGTGTGTGTGTATGTGTGTGTGTAATTATATAGATAACACATCTTCTTTATCCAACTCATCTGTTGGGTCCTGATTATCCATTTATAGGTAGAGTCTGTATTCTCTGTTGAGTCCTTCCTATCCATTCACAGGCTGGGTCCATATCTTGACTATTGTAAATAATGATGCAGGGGTGCTATATCTTTCCAAATTAGAGTTTTAATTTTCTTTGGCTAAATAGCCAAAACAACATTAATAAAGAAGAACAAGCCTGGAAATATCATGATCTCAGACTTCAAACTATTCTACAAAGCTATAGTAATCAAAGCACCATGATATTAGCACACACCTAAAAACAGACAGAGGAGCCTGGTAGGCTGCAGTCCATGGGGTCGTGAAGAGTCAGACACGACTGAATGACTTCACTTTCCCTTTTCACTCTCATGCATTGGAGAAGTAAATGGCAACCCACTCCAGTGTTCTTGCCTGGAGAATCCCAGGAATGGCAGAGCCTGGTGGGCTGCCATCTACGGGGTCACACAGAGTCGGACATGACTGAAGCGACTTAGTAGTAGCAGCAAAAACAGACATATAGATCAATGAAGGAGAATAGAATTCCCCAAAATAAACCCTTCCCATATGGTCAATTAATCTGCAACAAAGGAGGGAAGAATATAAAATGGAGGAAAGATAGCTTCTTTATAAGCACAGACTCTTGCAGGTGGATTCCTTACCAGTTGAGCCACAAGGGAAGCCCAAGAATACTGGAGTGGGTAGCCTATCCCTTTCTCAGCAGATCTTCCTGACCCAGGGATCGAACCAGGGTCTTCTGCATTGCAGGCAGATTCTTTACCAACTGAGCTATCAGAGAAGCCCTTTATAAGCAGAGTACTTTTTAAAACATGATTGAAAAAATGATAGATCATTTTGAGGGTAAAATGAAGAATAATTCCTCCTCTCCAAGACAAATCTGTGGTATGTAAAATGTACTTGTATCTCTGGGGTTTATTAATCCTTTGAGTCTACCCATGGACCTCAAATTAAAATTCCTGGCCCAGAAGGTCAACATGGCTGACTAAGGGATGGCACTGTATTTCTATTATGGAGAGAAGGACACTGCCACCCAAGTGAGTCCAGGTGGTTCTCCAAGTTTGAGATATACTAATCTATATAGAACAGGGATTTTTCTATCAAAGAGTTAAAAGTTTTGAGATCAACCAGTGTAAGATTCAATGCCAAAGTATGTACAGAAGAAAGAGCTCTGTGTGGGTGGCTATTCTAGAATGTAGCATATTGACACTCTATCTTGGCAGTGTTTTCATTAAATACAGTACTTTATGAATTCTAACTTTATTGCTTCATTAGCATAGTGACAGGAAGTTATATTTCACTTTTCTAAATAAGATTATTTGTCTCTCCTTAATAGCCTCCTGCTTCTGGAGAGCATGTAAGCAGTGAAAGGCAGTTAGGCCTGCAGAGTAGATGCCAGACCTGGTTCTTGAGAAACATGGCTCTTTTCAGCACTCATCACGTTTACAGTTCTTATTTTATGCCTGCATCCTTCCCTGAATGGTGAGCCCCATAGAGGGTTGAACCTGCATCTGCTTTTTATTCCCTGTGGTATTTCTAGCATCTACACAGTGTCTAGCACATAGTGAGAACTCAACAGATTTGTCAATTGATCAAAAAGAGTATTTCCAAAGCCCTGGGAACAGTTCTTTCCACACAGTAGGCACCTTATTGCATATTAGCCATTTAAGACACAAATGAACCTATATTCATAACTAAGACTACTGTCCTTGGGTTTGGCTGTAACTTCAGGATTCCTTGGGGAGGAATGGTAACTTGAAAATGTGGTATTATAATAGTATAATTTGGAGTCAAAAATTTTATAATGAAGCTAAATTCAACCAATGATTAAAATGCAAATTTTGAAAGCTGTTTTCCCACAGCGGCTTTATATGATGAAAATATTTTTAAGGAACTTTTTTCTTTTGATTCTATTTAATCAGGAAATTTTAACATGTTTTCTTTTACATAAAAAGTTGAACATATTATTAACAATAGGAATATTAATTGATAGTCACTGTGAACTATCATACTGTCTAGCCTTTGGGATGAACAATTAATTATTATCACTTTTTTGTATTTATTTTAATTAAGCACTTATGCAGCACTTTACATATTTGATGTATTTTATAACCATTAATTACAGAATTAATGCACAAACATAAATTATACATGTTCAGAAAAAAGAATCATCTTTAAATTACGAATAAAGGAGCTGTTAAGTTTGCACAGTATTTCTCTTTGGGGAGAAAACTCTCCCATACATAATTAGGAGGTTCAAAAAGCATTTTCCTATAAAGAATGACTGAACTAGTAAATGTTAACTAATTGTTTTTAAGAAGGACTTGTGGCAGATACTAAAATATAAGTGGTTTAACTTTTTCAAAATATCTGCTATTTTCAGAAATGCATATTTTTAAAAGCTTAGTGTTTTCTAAGTGTGCCCAGTTACCCTTGTGCAGCTGAGTGATTAAAGGAGGAGTATTTGTTCATTTTTCCTCCTCAGGAGAGGACTTAGGAAAGACAATTGCAGATATAAGATGGAAGGTAAGGTGCGTTGTGCCTTTAGAAGCAGGGAAGAAACGGGTTTTGGATGGAAAGATTTGCTTTGTGAGGATTTTGAGTATGATACACAGAGAAACAGGGGCTGAGGGCTACTGAGCTGAGGAGTATCTATCATGAGCCTGACGGCCTACTCAGTGGACCCAGGAAGGAAAACGAAGCTTCTCAGAAGGAACTGTGCGGAGAAGGGATTGGCCTTGGCTGGTAGAAAACAGTCTTTCGAACTGCCCTTCCTGAGATAATAAAAAAAAATACTGAACGAGGTAAAGCTTGGTCTCTGGAACAAGACTGTTGAGATTTGGTTATCCAAATGACTTTGAGCAAGTTCTTCCACCTCTCAGAACCTCAGTTTCCTCATCTATGAATTGGAACAGTATCTCATAGGTTTGGTGTGAAAATGAAATTAGTTAAGTCATGTGAAGTGCTTTGAACAGTAGCTGATATATAGTAAATTCTCAATATTATTCATTTTTGTTTGTTACTATTTGTTGTAAAGCTAGGCAATTGTTTGAAAATGATGCACCAGAGTCCTTGTCATAAGAGAGCTTCTTTGAGAAAGCTTTCTTTTGAAGGAACAGGGGGCATTTTGATTAAAGAAGAACAAACTTAGCAAGTTCAGATATCTGAAGGAAATAGAGTTGTTGTATAACCCCAGGCAGCAGATCTGGAAGATCTGTATTTATAGAAACATCAGTTCAGTACTTAGAACAGAGAACTCAATATGTTTATTCAATGGAGGAATGGATGAATGAGAAAGTGAATTTGTATGAGAAAGAACTTAAAATCACCGCTTAAAGAGAATGAGCCCCTTTCACTGGAGGTGGGCAAAAATAGCATAGACGACAACAGTGACTAAGAGTTGGACTCTTTGGAATCAGACTCAGTTTAAAATTTGGCCAATACCATTTAACATCCATGTGGCCCTGGGAATTCTACCTAACTCTTCTCAACTCTTGCTCCTTTACCTGTAAAATGTACATATTGGCTGTACCCATCTCATAGGGTTGTTGGGAAGCTTAAATGAGATAATGTGTGCATCATAGAAATTCAATGAGTCACAATCATGACAGCAATGACAGTAGCTATTATTGTGGTCAGGCTGGGAAAATACAGGTCAAAGATATTGCAGATGGACTTGGGGGATCAGACTGGAGATGAGAATGACTTCTTGCTTTACTTTCAAATTATATATCCCCTGCTTCTATTTTCAGTAACTCATATTCTTCTACTGAAACTTTTGAGAGTAGAAAGTGTGAGTCTGTATGTTAAAGACAGAGGGAGAAATCTGTCTGGTAATGAAGAGTGCAGCGTGTGGTCAGGGAAAAGAATAACAATAGTAGGTACATCTGAGGGGGGATTACCTATGTGACCATTGTTTTATTGGTGCTGTGCTCTATGTACTAAGGTAATCAACCGTAGAACTAGCCACAAGAGATCAGAGGTCAGAAGAAAAGAACTAAGAATGATTTCCCAACAACTATGAGCTGACAAGCTCTGGGACCGTCTGATTAAGACCATTCTCCATGGTCCTTCATTTTCAGCACAGGGTCAACTAGCAACACCTTCATTCTCTTACTGATTTGCTGCCTCAGTTCTCTTTGACACTAGACTCCAAGCTGAAACTTCTACGGCTGGAAGGAATCCCTTCATAAGACCAATACAACCTGTTATAGGTTGTCCTAGACCGCAGAACCCAGGTCCAGGATGTGAGGACCTAGCAAAGTTGGGGAAGGAAGAAATTTCCCATAGCCATATCAAGGCCACCACATTGCATAATTCCAGGAAGTCTCATTAACGTTGTGATTCTGTACTGCAGCCTCCTGGACCAACATGGCAGTCTTCAAAATTACTATGTACCCTGTCCTAGAGATGTTCAAGGGGAGGCTAGGAGACCAGAGAGTTATGAGAGATAGACTGTTGGCTGTCGTCAAACCAGAACCTTTGGCTATTAAACCATATTAAGACATAACTCTTTTCCTCCTTTGGAGAACTTATATCCTCTCTAAGGAAAGGAATCAGTTAAGATACAGTCCATTATCATCTATGATTGAATACAATCACAGTTGCACAGGTAGTATACTATGTATTATCTCATTTGAAATAAAATGTTATTTTCATAATCTGGCCAAAGCAGGAAATAGAGACTTTACCAATGATACTGCAGGGGTTTTTTTGTTTTTTGTTTGAGGGAAAGATGCTTATTAACAAAGTCATATCCTCAAAGAGAAAGAGAGATGATCTTTTCACACTTAAATATTTGTGTTTTAAAAATACAGTTTTATAAGACTTGAGCAAGTGCAATCTGGCACAGACAACCTCTGGATCAGAATCTAAGATATTGAGTAAAAAAATTAGAAAACAAAAGACAAAATGAATTTGCTCATTTTGGTATATGTTAACCTGAAGAGCCAGATTTGGGAATGGAGCTCCAACATACAAACAAGAAGGTAGTACTTCCAGTATCTGGAATTTATTTCAGGGGGCCTTTTGAGGAATTCAGTAAACTATGGATTATTATTCTCAGAAAAGAAGGCATATATATGTGTGTGTATTTCTGTGCTTGTAAATATCTCACACATACATACACACATAAACACTCTTACATACAGAATCTCCTTTGTGGACTTTGAAATTCCTGGATTCCACATAAGGAACTCATGTGTAGAGTAACCATCTTTCCTTGGCAGTTATGCTCCTGCTCTTTCTAGGGTGAAGATTTCACTTCTGCATTTTGTCTGGAATCTCCCCAAGAGTAAGAAGTTCATTTTCCTTTCTAGTACCTTGGTACCTAGTGAAATGCCAAATATAAGGGTAAGTGTTTAATAACTTCAAGTCAAATGAGTAAATGTTGAAAAAGACTGATTCCAAAGTTAGACCCAGAACTAGCATTTTCTCCAGCTACCCCAAGCCTAAAGAAACAAAATCGTGGTTTTGGTATGCTTTTCTCTTCTCATAGAAGGTAATCACTGGAAAAACAAGACCTTTCAACAGTTCTGCTTGAAGGACCACAGAGATTTCTTCTCTCTGAAAAGAATCTAAAACCTGATTCCCAAAAAGAGTTTTCAAAGCAGGAGAAACAGCCCCAAGCATGCAAACAAACATCACAAAATGTCAAAATAAAATGACATTAAAGAGTGACTGTGCCAGGAATGCCAAGGAGCTTAAGAAAGTTGTCTTGGGTGGGTGAGGATGGGGGTGGTTCTAAGGGAGGTCTTCCACCCAGTTCCCTGCAGTGCCCTGGTCACACGGGCTGGATTTTGGAAATGTGTCTGCCTCCTTGTTCTTGGCCAACTATGCCCTCAGCCAAAACCAACTGGGACACAAGGAATGTGTTCTGAGGGAGTGTGAATGTTACAACTGGCCCCTTTATGAGCCTTCCTGGAAGCCCAGTGGTGCTGCAGCCCCACGGCTGGGACAGTCCTTTGACGTGAACCTGGAGGCCCTTCCAGGCCATGCCTTAGCCCCTGGAAAGTGAAAAATGCCACCGAAACCATTGGGAGCGGTTCAGAGAAGACAGGGTGAGAATGCTGCAGTGGGTCAGGCCCCTTCTGTGGAAGGGCCAGCGCAGGATCACTGATTTGGCATGAAATAAGAGAAAAGATGCCTCCTGGTGGGTTTCAGTGAACAACAATGGGCCTTTTGTGGGGAGAGAGACTCAAGGACGGAATTCAATGTCCCAGCTTCCCAGATCTGCCCTTTTGGGTCCTGGCTGGGTAAGACTTGAGTCGCCTAGGGCCAAGATGCTGACTTATTCATTGGTATTTCTCCCAACACTGGGCTCTGGATCAACCCTTGCAAGGCATATTTGTGATTATTTGAGTTCTCAGAATCTGAAAGACCCAGGTTTTGTGGTCCATATTAAGCCTTGGGGAAATAATCCACTTAGTTATATGGTTTATTCCCCATTTATGAATTCAGTCAACATTAATTTAACATTGGCTTTGAACAGAAATGAGCAAAACTCAGTTTTTTTCCTCTAGGCATGTACAGTGTGGATAGGGGAGATGGACATGGACCCAAGCAAATGAAGTGGCAGAACATGGTGATGTACAAAGCCAAATGGGGACACAGAGCAAAGGGTGCAAATTTCAATGATAAAAATCAAGAAAGCTTCAGGGAGGAGAAGGCATTTGAACTGAAATGCAAATCAGATGATATGAGAGGAAAATAGCACATGCTATGGCTGGAACTGAGGAAGCCTGGAGGGGCTGGTGAGGTTGTGTTTGGCATAGTGGGATAGAAAAGCAAGACAAGTGGTCAGAGTCATGGTGAGGAGACATAGAAGAGGAAATGAAGGGTCAGCGCAAGCAATAGTTAAATAGGGAGGGGGCCAAGAGTAAGAAAAACATACTGCCATTTCCAGAGAGTTGTGGATTCTGTGAGGATTCTCCAAGGTGCTTGCCTGGCCTGGGTTCTTTGAGAAGAAAGCAAGATATCAGGTGTCTAATCAGAGAGGAATAAGATCATCTTTGGCTTTTGTTTACAAAATTCTCCAAACTATCCTGAATCCCAGTGTCCAGCTCTCATCTGTCATTTAGCTCCAATCATGGGACATTAAACACCAGCCATGGGCCATGTCGGTGCAAGAAGCAGAGCCATACATCAGACAGTGTCCTGCACATTTTGGATATTAATCCTGACAGAAAAATCTTTAGCATTGTATGGATTAGTCAATGTAAATTCATTAACTACTTGTCATGACTGTAATATAATCTGACCTGACTGTAAAGATTCGACAGCACGGTGTTAATCAAATCTATGCAGAAAACAACGCATTTCTGTTTAGACTCAACCCCTGCTCCTCTTGCCAGATCACAGGCTGGTGTTTTAAGGGGAAGAAAGGAGTGATCCTCTGCACTTACCCGGGGTGGGGGTGGGGCTTCCTACCTGCCCTTGAGTAACACAAGCCATGACAATTTGAAGGCACCTCCCATTTCCAGCAAACCTCACATCCTCCATGTAATGGAAGGCCGTCAATCTCCAGTCCCCATCAGTGAGAAGTTCACAGATAATAAAGCAGAATGTATTCTGCAGGGTTGAACATTTTCTCCCAGGATGAGTCATTACCAGGGTTTAATCATGCTCATTAGCCAGCCATTAGAGTCCTGTCCAGCTTTTCACCGCCAGAAATGAGAACAGCGAGTGATTGTGGTTGGGGGCTGCACCCTACCTGGTGAAATACTCACCATCTGTTCCCAGTTGTAACTCCCTGTTTGAAGCATCTTGGTTTATGGCTACAGCAATCTTAGATCTCCTTATTTCTCTGGATTGAGCCAGGACTGAGCCTGCCAGAACTTCAAACAGTAAGAATCGGACATTCACTGAAATCAAGGGCAGGCCAGCACCAACTTACCAATCGGGAGGTTTCCTTTTCAGCAGAAACACGCATTTTAATTTCTATAACTTGATACATTAAAGATCCAGTACAAATGTGGCTTTGAAACAAATGAACACAACTGGATTGAACAATGCGCCTGTTTCTTTTCTGTTCTGGAAGCAACTGCCACTGGATAAACCAATACACGCCTTATAAATGCAGAGAGAGTGAATTTTTAAGATTTCTAATGTCTTACTGTTTGTTCACAATTCTCTGTTGCTTCCAGTTGTACTTTGTCTCTGGACTGTTCTATGTTATACAGGTCTATGTTTTATTTCAGTAGAAAACCTGAAAGATGGCTTCATATACTGCAGGTGTTTTATAAAGTTTTGTTGAATGATAGAATGTATGACATCTGTATTTTCTTACCTATAAATTATGAACACAAGGTGATTTCATCTATTTCTATAGCATGAGTGTTTTTCCTTTTGTGCTTAGGTCTAATGTCCCAAAATATTCTGCCTGAATGTACCTTACCTATTACCTTACTTTCCCCTTTTCAGTTATAACCTGCTAATTTAGAATTTTGTCTGTACCATAGACTAGCAAAATTAGTTAATTAAGGTTTTCACTTTCCTTCCTTGTTGCAGCAGCTATAAAATCTTTTCTTCCCACTTTTGCCTCTTAGACTCAGATTCTAGTCCACATTAATTTTAGCAGTAAGTTTTCCTGCCTTTCCCCCTTGCTCCTCATTTAAGCTCCTATAGTGCTTAGTGCAGTAAAATGGGGCAAGTGTGTAGGCCCTTGACCTCTAACATGATGGCCTCCCCTTCCAGTGTTAGGAGTCCAGGCAGGTGGTGAAACAGAGTATCTCAAACAGGGATGCTCCAGGGAAGAATTTATATATTCCTGCAAGTGAACAGGTAGAGTTTGCTAATGGGAAGGAAGGGAAAAGTCAAAGAATGAATCAGGAAATTAGCCCCCCTGAGTGAAGAGCAGCCACAAGAACCTGAGCTCTACTACAGGGATAGGATATGTCACAAAGCTGGAACATAGCTGCAGTTCCAAAAGAATGTGGTATTAAAAGCTCAATCTGGTTGTTAGAACTAGGCATTTGCCCTCTGAAATGAGATAACCAGAAGCAAACTCCACACCCAGAGCCAGTGTTTTCTGTGAACATCGAGTTTGAGCTCTTAGTTACCTCCCGACCTAGGACAGAAGTCAAGAGCTCAAGTAGGTGGTGGACAAATGGCCCCAGCAGGCGACAGAACCTAGCTGTGAAGACTCCAAAATTAGTTTTCTTTCTTTGAGGACAAGCTGCATTCCAAGAGATCAATGTTACAGAAGGAGCCATACTGAAACTCCATCCATATGGCTGTGATTGCTGTGAGTTTATTGGGGTCATTGACACAGAAGTACCCCCATTTCTACTTTTGGCCAAAAATTGCCTCTCTCAATATTAAAATATGTTCTTACCAAGAATCAGTTTTTTCCATATCTACTTTTTTTCCAGTGCCTATGGATTGATAGATACTATGATTGGCACCAAGTTTTTAAGGACAGTGCTATAATTAATTTTCTAAAGAAAAATTTAAGTTCTTCATTAAGAAGAAAGAATTTTTTAAGAAGGGAAAGTCAAAGCTCTCATCCCTACAACTTTTACTCTACAGCAGACTCAGCATCCCAGTAGGACTAGGGGATGCAAGAGGTTAGGATGGTGACTGAGACGTGATGGACAAGGTGTATAATGAGGCAGGTATGCTGGCAGCTATAGGTTGTGCCTTTACACTTATGGTGTGGGTAGCTCTGAAATCAGACAGTGGTGGAATCCTGTCACTGCACTCACTAAAGGGTTAACAAATTAATGGATGGAATAATGCATTCAGAACAAGACAAGATCATTTTCACATCTGCAATTATTGTTGGTTATCACGTTTATGATTATTATTGTGATTCTTGTGTTATTCTTCATGGTTCCTTTGTTTGGCAGGAAGGTGTTGTGGATGTGGCACCAGGGAAGGAGAGAAGCCTTTTTGGTAGTAGATCTTCTGGAATTAGCAGGACTTTCAGCAGAATCTTGAATTATTTTGGAAACTGTTGAGGGAATTGGGAAATGATCCTGTTTAGGTATTGAATTCTGCAAGTGATATATATTTTTTAATTAACTGAAGTTTCATTCATATTAGTAATAGAGTCCACAGTGTTATGGAATGTTGAAATTCTTCTTTCTGCTCATAAGGAAACCAAGGCACTGAGGCAAAGTACCTTCTTGGTGGTTTGTTATATTTTCTAACTCTTTCTTAAAAACTTCCAACTTCTCACTGTACATCCATTCTCCTCTTGAGCTCTTTGATCATCTTTATGATCATTACTCTGAACTCCTTCTCAGGTAAATTGCCTATCTCCACTTCACTTTGTTCTGGGATTTTATCTTGTTCCTTTTGTTCCTTCTTCTGCCACCTCTATTTGCCTGAGCTGCTATTTGTATTTTTATGTATGTGGTAGGTTAGTTATGTTTCTTGACCTTGGAGAAGTGACCTCTGTAGGAGGCATCTTATGCATCATAACTCTGCACTCACTGCTCATCACCCAAGCTGTATGCTCTAGGGCAGGGGGTCCTCAACCTCTGGGAAGTGGATTGGTACCTCCTGTCCGATCAACAGTAGCATTAGATTAGAATTAGAGTGTACAATAAATGCCAGATCCTGGGGTTAGTACCAGACTACTGGCAGGCAGAGCTGATTCCTGGAGTCTGGCTGCAGGGCCCAGGGATCCCAAAGTCGTGTCAGATTTTGGTGGGAGTACCATCTCTTGACACAGTTGCATATAGGATTCATGGTGTCTTGAAAGTCGTGTTGGCCTATTAGTGGCTAGGGCCAGGGCCCAGGCGGTTCCCAGGAAGGTCTAGCCCACATTGCCAGTCTTACTTTTCCTGCTTCCTGGCCTGCTTCCTGGTGGTTGAGGCTGGCCTAGAGACTTCTGTAGGCTTCCTGGCAGGTGGCGCCAGTGTCTGTCCATTGGTGGGTGGAGCTGGGTCTTGGCTCACTGGTGGGCTGGACCCATGTATATGCACACACCTAGGGGCAGGTGTGGGCTCCTTAGTGTTTAGCCTATTGGCTGAAGGGTGGGGCTGAGTCCTCACACACTTAGTTGTTCAGACTGTGATGACCCAGCACTAGCACCTAAAGGCTGTTCAGTGGGGCCAGGCCTTGGCGCTAAGGAGCCAAAATGTTAGTCTCCAGTGGCAGCAGTGTTCACGCAGCTGAATAGCCCCCAACATGTCTGACACCAGTGTGCACGTCCACAGCCACCCTGCCTCTCCAGGAGAATCTCCGCGACCAGCAGGTAGGTCTGGCCCAGGTTCCTATCAGATTACTGCTTTTGCCCTTGTCCCTGTGCCTGTGAGACTTTGCATGTGTTATTTAAGAGTGAAAACCATTTCCTCTAGTCCTGTGGAGCTCCCAAAATTAAGCCCTGCTGGCTTTCAAAGCCAGAGGCTCTGGGGGCTCATGGAAAGTGCCTTCTTGTCCTTGCTGTTCCCAAAACTAGAGCCCAGGTCTTCTGGCTCCTGCTCTGAGCACTTTTCTCAATTGTTTTGTAAGGTGTGGGCAGGCCCTGGGTGCCAGTTTTTCTGCAGAGCCCAGCACAGCCCTGGACAAACAGAAATGCTGTGTTGGACCTTGTCACTTGATCAGGTGTTTGATGAGGGCCTCTGCAAAGATGGCTTCTCATTTTCCTTCCACGCCCCAACTGCTTAAGACACCTCATCGTTTCAGTGTGGCTTCCCTACAGCTCAGTCCTTGCGTCTTGAAAACCTGTTCTCCCTTTCTGAGACTGCCTTCCTGCAAGCATTCATCTTCACTTTGTTTCTGGTGTCTAAGCAGTATCTGTTGGTGGCTAAGAGCCTGGGCTTTAGAATCAAGTCAGCCTATATTCAGCACTCCCAGTCTAGCTCTGAGACCTCTGGCATGTTATCTGACTGTTCTCAGTCTTGATTCTTTGATCTGTAAAATGTGGGTAGCAATGTCTATGTGTTTGTGGTGTGGGGAGGGGTAGTGAGAATGACATAAGATGATGTTTTAAATTTAATTAAATTAGATGAAGTATGAGGAATGTCAGGCTCATGTGAAGTGCTCAAAATCTGACAGGTGTTAATTATAATGTGCACCCATATTATATTAGTGGCGGGGGTAGTAGGTGACAGAATTCAGTGCCCAAAAGCTATATATTTAAAGATGTCTCATTCTTTTTTTTAAATCCTGTTTCCTGATATCTAGTATTCCATATGGCCAGTCATTTTTTCTCATATCATCTTGAGCTCAGAGTTAGGAATTCAGTACTATCTGTCATTTTTCCACATTGACCAAGCACCTGCTCTATCAGTCAAAGTGATGGACAATGGACCCCCTGCCTCAGCCTGCTTGCTTTGCGAAGTTGTGTTTGCTGCATGAAGGGTAGTTCACAGATTCTGTGATCTGCAGGTTCTAGGAGTGAGATATGACATTTGTCAGTTGTATGGGAGGGAGTTTGTCTGAAGGTCTCCCCTGAAGGCACCACAGGCTCCCTCATCTCCCTCTGGAGGGAATCGCAGTCCAAACAGCAATGTATTTATGCTTCTATAGATATGGAGTTCCCACGCTTATAGCAAGAGTAGGGCAGTGGGGGCTTTTCAGTGGCAAAAAGAGGAAAGCCCTCCTTTTGCTGACCCTGCATTTCCATGACAACACCCCATCCATCCTTCCATGGGTCATCTATGGACTAACCACTTGAGAGTCATTCCTCTTTTCTAGTCAGACCTTGGGGCCAGGACCTCCACTGGCTGCAGAGCCCAGGTGTCATAACAGCTCTAATCGGAATAGCAAAGAAATATCACTTAGAAGACATCATCAAACACAGGAAATAAACTATTCTAAAAAATAGTGACCTTTACCTTTTTTTTTTTTTTGTAGTTAATTTATTTTTTATTGGAGGCAAATTATTTTACAATATTATATTGGTTGGTTTTGCCATACATTGATATGAATTTGCCCCGGGTTTACATAAGTTCCCCCTCCTGAACCCCCCTCCCACCTCCCTCCTCCCTTTATCCTCCCTCTGGGTCATCCCCGCATGCCAGCCCCGAGCATCCTATAACATGCATTGACCCTGAACTAGTGATTCGTTTCACATATGACAACATACGTATTTCAATGTCATTCTCCCAAATCATCCCACCCTCACCCTCTCCCATAGAGTCCCAAAGACTGTTCTATACATCTGTGTCTCTTTTGCTGTCTCGTATACAGGGTTATCATTTCCATCTTTCTAAATTCCATATATATGTGTTAGTATACTGTATTGGTGTTTTTCTTTCTGGCTTACTTCACTCTGTATAATAGGCTCCAGTTTCATCCACCTCATTAGAACTGATTCAAATGTATTCTTTTTAATGGCTGAATAATACTCCATTGTGTATATGTACCACAGCTTTCTTATCCATTCGTCTGCAGATGGACATCTAGGTTGCTTCCATGTCCTGGCTATTATAAACAGTGCTGCAATGAACATTGGAGTACACGTGTCTCTTTCAGTTCTGGTTTCCTCGGTGTGTATGCCCAGGAGTGCGATTGCTGGATCATATGGCAGTTCTATTTCCAATTTTTTGAGGAATCTCCACACTGTTCTCCATAGTGGCTGTACTAGTTTGCATTCCCACCAACAGTGTAAGAGGGTTCCTTTCTCTCCACATCCTCTCCAGCATTTATTGCATGTAGACTTTTGGATAGCAGCCATTCTGACTGGTGTGAAATGGTATCTCATTGTGGTTTTGATTTGCATCTCTCTGATTATGAGGGATGTTGAGCATTTTTTCATGTACCTTTTTATGTAATTTTGTATTTACACTTGAATAATGTGAGCTCCATGAGAACAAGGATACCCCCTGCCTTGCACTGATTTTACATCCACAGTTCAGTTCAGTTCAGTCACTCAGTCGTGTCCGACTCTCTGCGACCCCATGAATCACAGCACGCCAGGCCTCCCTGTGCATCACCAACTCCCGGAGTTCACTCAAACTCATGTCCATCGAGTCAGTGATGCCATCCAGCCATCTCACTCTCTATCGTCCCTTTCTCCTCCCGCCCCCAACCTTTCCCAGCATCAGAGTCTTTTCCAGTGAGTCAACTTGTCGCATGAGGTGGCCAAAGTATTGCAGTTTCAGCTTTAGCATCAGTCCTTCCAATGAACACCCAGGATTGATCTCCTTTAGAATGGACTGGTTGGATCTCCTTGCAGTACAAGGGACTCTCAAGAGTCTTCTCCAGCACCACAGTTCAAAAGCATCAATTCTTCGGCGCTCAGCTTTCTTCACAGTACAACTCTCACATCCATACATGACCACGGGAAAAACCATAGCCTTGACTAGACGGACCTTGGTTGGCAAAGTAATGTATTTGCTTTTTAATATACTATCTAGGTTACATCCACAGTACCAGGTATAATAGGCATTCAGTACATATTTGTTGAGCAAATGATTTTCAGGTGTCCAGAGGTGGTCTTCCAACACTGAAGAGTTTATCATATGCTTAATACTGCTTTGTACACCTTACACAAAGTAACATCTTCATGCCTCAGTTCCTTCATCAGTAAAATGGGTATAATATTAGGAATGAGAGTTACTGTCACATGTTATGAATTAAGTAACTTGTCCTGGGTCACATGGTTAACAAATGATGAATCCAGGCAATCCGGATCTTGAGTCTAGGGGCTGAGCTGACAAGGTCATAGAGTTACCCTCTTGGAGAAGTCCATTTGGGCCTGCCACCCTTGTAGGTGCTTATGTTTCCTCGCCCTTACACAATGGGCTCTGATAAAATAACATTTAAATGGCTATTTTTGCCCACTTGGTAGAGTGGGAATGGGTACCAGATTACAAGCTTGAGGGAGGAAGTTAATGTCAGCCTTGCCATTGGCAGTCCTATGGAGGGAAACTCTGGATGTTAACTAGTCCTGGGCTTGTCCCTCTTCTCCAAAGCACACTTCTCTCACCCATCACAGACACAAGTTCTGAGCTAGACTAAGCTCCACCAGGACAAGGGCTAAGTCTGTCTCATCCATCCTATAGCTTCCTTGCCCAGAAGAATACCTGACCGTACCTGTGGCTATAAACATAGAAGAAATTAAAAGAGAAATCAAAAGATGCATAGAAATGAATGAAAATACAACAACCCAAAACCTCTGGGACACTGTAAAAGCAGTGCTAAGTGGGAAGTTCATAGCAATACAGGCACAGCTCAAGAAACAAGAAAAAAGTCAACTAAATAACCTAACTCTACATCTAAAAAAACTAGAAAAGGAAGAAATGAAGAACCCCAGGGTTAGTAGAAGGAAAGAAATCGTAAAAATTAGGGCAGAGATAAATGCAAAAGAAACAAAAGAGACCATAGCAATAATCAACAAAGCCAAAAGCTGGTTCTTTGAGAAGGTAAATAAAATTGACAAACCACTAGCCAGACTCATCAAGAAACAAAGGAGAAGAACCAAATCAATAAAATTAGAAATGAAAATGAAGAGATCACAACCAACAACACAGAAATACAAAGGATTATTAGCGAATACTATCAGCAATTATATGGCAATAAAATGAAAAATCTGGAAGATATGGACAAATTCCTAGAAAAGTACAACTTTCCAAAACTGAACCAGCAAGAAATAGAAAATCTGAATAGACCCATCACAAGCACGGAACTAGAGGCTGTAATCAGAAACCTTCCAGCAAACAAAAGCCCAGGTCCAGACAGCTTCACAGCTGAATTCTACCAAAAATTTAGAGAAGAGGTAACACATATTCTACTCAAACTCTTCCAGAAAATTGCTGAGGAAGGGAAACTTCCAAACTCATTCTGTGAGGCCACCATCACCCTAATCCCAAAACCTGGTAAAGACCCCACAAAAAAAGAAAACTGCAGGCCAATATCACTGATGAACATAGATGCAAAAATCCTTAACAAAATTCTAGCAGTCAGAATCCAACAACACATTAAGAAGATCATACATCATGACCAAGTGGGCTTTTTCCCAGGAATGCAAGGATTCTTCAATATCCGCCAATCAATCAACATAATACACCACATTAACAAACTGAAAAATAAAACTCATATGATTATCTCAATAGATTCAGAGAAAGCCTTCTACAAAATTCAACATCCATTTATGATAGAACTTCCAGAAAGTGGGAATAGAAGGGATGTATCTCAACATAATAAAAGCTATATATGACAAACCCACAGCAAACATTATCCTCAGTGGTGAAAAACTGAAAGCATTTCCCCTAAAGTCAGGAACAAGACAAGGGTGCCCACTCTCACCACTACTATTCAACATAGTTCTGGAAGTTTTGGCCACAGCAGTCAGAGCAGAAAAAGACATAAAATGAATACAAATTGGAAAAGAAGAAGTAAAACTTTCACTGTTCACTGATGACGTGATCCTCTACACAGTACCAGAAAACTACTAGGGCTAATCAATGAATACAGTAAAGTTGCATGATATAAAATCAACACACAGAAATCCCTTGCATTCCTATACACTAATAATGAGAAAATAGAAAGAGAAATTAAGGAAACTGTTCCATTCACTGTTGTAACGAAAAGAATTAAATACTTAGGAATATATCTACCTAAGGAAACAAGACTTGTACATAGAAAACTATAAAACACTACTGAAAGTAATCAAAGAGGACACTAATAGATGGAGAAATATACCATGTTCATGGATTGGAAGAATAAATATTGTAAAAATGAGTATACTACCCAAAGTAATTTATACATTCAATGCAATCCCTATCAAGCTACCAACGATATTTTTCTCAGAACTAGAACAAATAATCTCACAATTTGTATGGAAATACAAAAAACCTCGAATATCCAAAGCAATCTTGAGGAAGAAAAATGAAACTAGGGGAATCAACCTGCCGGACTTCAGGCTCTACTACAAAGCCACAGTCATCAAGACAGTATGGTACTGGCATAAAGACAGAAATATAGATCAATGGAACAAAATAGAAAGCCCAGAGACAAATCCACACACCTATGGACACCTTATCTTTGACAAAGGAGGCAAGAATATAAAATGGGGAAAAGACATCTCTTTAACAAGTGGTGCTGGGAAAACTGGTCAGCCACTGGTAAAAGAATGAAACTAGAACACTTCCTAACACCATACACCAAAATAAACTCAAAATGGATTAGAGAACTAAATGTAAGACCAGAAGCTATAAAACTCCTAGAGGAGAATGTAGGCAAAACACTCTCTGACATAAATCACAGCAGGATCCTCCCAGACACACCTCCCAGAATATTGGAAATAAAAGCAAAAGTAAACAAATGGGGCCTAATTAAAATCAAAAGCTTCTGCACAGCAAAGGAAACTATAAGCAAGGTGAAAAGACATCCTTCAGAATGGGAGAATATAATAGCAAATGAAACAACTGATAAAGGATTAATCTCCAAAATATACAAGCAGCTCCTGCAGCTCAATTCCAGAAAAATAAATGACCCAATCAAAAAATGGGCCAAAGAATTAAACAGACATTTCTCCAAAGAAGACAAAGATGGCTAACAAACACATGAAAAAATGCTCAACATCCCTCATAATCAGAGAAATTCAAATCAAAACCACAATGAGGTACCATTTCACACCAGTCAGAATGGCTGCTATCCAAAAGTCTACATGCAATAAATGCTGGAGAGGGTGTGGAGAGAAGGGAACCCTCTTACACTGTTGGTGGGAATGCAAAATAGTACAGCCACTATGGAGAATAGTGTGGAGATTCCTCAAAAAACTGGAAATAGAACTGCCATATGATCCAGCAATCGCACTCCTGGGCATACACACCAAAGAAACCAGAATTGCAAGAGACACATGTACTCCAATGTTCATCACAGCACTGTTTATAATAGCCAGGACATGGAAGCAACCTAGATGTCCATCGGCAGACAAATGGATATGAAAGTTTTGGTACATATACACAATGGAGTATTACTCAGCCATTAAAAAGAATGCATTTGAACCAGTTCTGATGAGGTGGATGAAACTGCAGCCTATTATACAGAGTGAAGTAAGCCAAAAAGAAAAACACCAATACAATATACTAACGCATATATATGGAATTTAGAAAGATGGAAATGATAACCCTGTATACGAGACAGCAAAAGAGACACAGATGTATAGAACAGTCTTTGGGACTCTGTGGGAGAGGGTGAGGGTGGGATGATTTGGGAGAATGGCATTGAAATATGTATATTATCATATGTGAAAGGAATCGCCAGTTCAGGGTTGATGCATGTTACAGGATGCTCAGGGCTGGTGTGCGGGGATGACCCAGAGGGAGGATAAAGGGAGGAGGGAAGTGGGAGGGGGGTTCGGGAGGGGGAACTCATGTACACCCGGGGCAGATTCATGTCAATGTATGGCAAAACCAACGAATATAATATTGTAAAATAATTAGCCTCCAATAAAAATAAAAATAAAAAAAAAACAAGTTTGTGGAATGAATAAATGATGAGATTACTATGTGATGGGTGAGGATTTCTTTTTAAACAAAGAGCATTGATTGTAACTGTCCAGGGTTCAGGGAGAAAAAAAAAAGCCAGTAGACGTAGTTTTCTTTTTTGGGGATTCAAATTTTGAATCGGATCCCAGAACTCAGATTCCAGAAGAGATGACAAAAATAATTATCTTTAAAACTCACATTGTATAGTGTGACTTTTCCTTGGAAATATTCAGTACACAATTTTGAGGATGCCAATTGGGAGGGAGGATTATTTTTTCCCTAATAAAACAGTCCAGACTGCTTCAGTTATCCTGGGAAAAGAGATGTTTGTTCTTCCCTCTGCCTGTCTCTGACTGGTCTCTGCCTTCCTCCTGAGGAACTATGGGAAAGAACACTTTGTGTCTGCTTCTTTCCTTTAAGCTAACAAAGTTTGTCATTTACTGAGAACTAAAGTACTGTCCTCTTCCCTGCATGATTCGTGCCCAGCCAGCCTCTCCAAGTCGGACCTCTGAGCCACTGGTGAGGAATGGAGCCCCATAGCCTTCCCTCTGCCTGGAGCCTTCTCCGTGTTTGTGTCAGTCCAGGCCAACAAGCTTAGCCGAAAGGGAAAGATTTCTGTTTCATTGCCCCTTGACCAGGACCTCCAGGTTGTTTTCTGGCTCTTTGCAGATGGCAACAGCTGAGATCAAAGTTGGCCTTTCTCTTCTCTGGGGACTCTAGGGAAATATAGACCACACCACAGCTAGCTGTCTCGGATGAGGGGGCCATCCCAGCATAGAGAGAGCTGTTTAATCTTGCTGAAGCAAAAGTGGCATCCATGATATGCTCACAGCACATAAGTGCCAGAGGGACAGGGGTCCTTATCTGTTGAGTTTACTGATGTATCCTAAGTCCGTACAAGTGTGCTTGGTGCTCAACAAATACGTTTTGAAAGGATGAATAACTCTGGATAGTTTTTAGAAAAACATCATCTTTCCTCTCCTGGAATATCTTTCCTGCCTTGACTATCCCTCTCTCCCCTACCCTTCCTAAGGCAAAGTCCCATTTCTATTTCAAAGGTACGCAATACCTCTCCTGTCCCAGGTGCCAGTATTACTGCCTCCTCCTAGAGATCAAATGTATCATTTCAGTTTTCTTAGGGAAATGGGCACATGAAGTTGCCATTATGTTGTTACATGTTTTTGTCTTCCTCTAGTAAAAACGTTTCTCCAATTTGACACCCCATTTGTTCATTTCTATGTTTCTGCTGCTGCTAAGTCACTTCAGTCGTGTCCGACTCTGTGTGACCCCATAGACGGAAGCCCACCAGGCACCCCCATCCCTGGGATTCTCCAGGCAAGAACACTGGAGTGGGTTGCCATTTCCTTCTCCAATGTGTGAAAGTGAAGTCGCTCAGTCGTGTCCGACCCATAGCGACCCCACGGACTGCAGCCTACTAGGCTCCTCCATCCATGGGATTTTCTAGGCAATAGTACTGGAGTGGCTAGCATCCACTAAAGTTATAACCAGTCACTCTGGCACAGTGACTAAAATGCTGCCTCTGGAGCCAGGAGACCTTGGTTGGAATTCCAGTTCTGCTATTTGCTAACCATACAGACTTGGTCAATTTCTAACATTATGTTTTTGTTTTCTTTTTTGGTAAGGTGATAATATTAACAGTATTACTTCATAGAAGTTGTGAGTATTTTAATGAATTAATACATGTAAAGCACTTAGATTAGCTTCATAGATGGCATTAGTGGTAAAGAACCTGCCTGCCAGTGCAGAAGACATAAGAAACACTGGTTCAATCCCTGGGTCAGGAAGATTCCCTGGAGGTGGGCATGGCAACCCACTCCAGTATTCTTGCCTGGAGAATCCCATGAACAGAGGAGCCTGGCTGGCTGTAGTCCACAGGGTTGCACAGAGTCGGGCATGACTGAAGCAACTTAGCATGTATGCACAAAAGCACTTAGAATGCCTTTCACATGATTTGTGAAAATGAAGCACTCAGTGGATACTCACTTTTATTTTTTAATTAAGAGGGGTACTTATAGTAGAATCTATTTTTAATTTCTTTTTTAAAATGTACTTGTTTTTTGATTGTTTCCTCTTCCAGCAGTCTTTTACCAATAATAACCTTTGCTTTTTTCTTTGGGATCTCATCTCACCCTAAATTCTAAATCTCAGTGCTTCTAGTTTTCCCAGAGCTCCATCCACCCTTTCCTTCCCCAGTGCAATGGGCTTATGAATCAGGTCTGGTCAGTAATTTCCCTGGTTCCATGATTGGGTCAGAGATGGATACCTGACCTTTCTATAGACAGAAAAGTAGTTTGAAGCTGTTGTTGGGATTCCTGGGACAAAGGAGGAGACCTTTTCTATACCGGACTGATCTGCAAAGATTTGACTCACTCCAATTGTCTCACCTCCAGAAAGGTGGAGAGTGTTGAAAGCATCAGCGAAGAAGAGCTGGACCAGGAGATAGAGAGGGGATAGCTGGGGCCTTAATGACATTGTTTGAGTCCTGATCAACCTATGCCAGGAGCCAGCAACATTCTGGGACATTTCCTTTTATGGAGCCCTGTTCAGATGATGATGGTCGCATAACAATTGCTCCTCAGTGTAGTAGTTGAGCCAGTGAAAGACTGTGTTTTGCTCATGAATCTGCAATTTGGGGAGGGTTCAGCAGAGATACCTCAGATCTCCTCCACTAGGTGTCAAAGGTGGTGGCCCTTTGGGCTGGAGGCCAGGACATCTGAGGGCATTATGATTGATGCTGGCAATCGGCAGTGGGGTGGGGAATCAGCTCCTCTCTATATGGTTCCCTTCCTGTGTTTTTTCCTCATGAGTTAGTCTGGGCTCCCATCATCAGGTTCAGTTCAGTTCAGTCATTCAGTCATGTCCCAGCTCTTTGTGACCCCACAGACTGCAGCACACCAGGCTTCCCTGTCCACCACCAACTCCAGGAGCTTGCTCAAACTCATGTCCATTGAGTCGATGATGCCATCCAGCCATCTCATCCTCTGTCATCCCCTTTTCCTCTAGCCTTCAATCTTCCCCAGCATCAGGATCTTTTCAAATGAGTCAGTTCTTTACATCAGGTGGCCAAAGTACTGGACTTTCAGCTTCAACATCAGTCCTTCCAATGAATATGCAGAACTGATTTCCCATCATGGTGACAGCTTTTCCCCAAGTGAGCGTCCTACTCTTACACCCAATGAAAGAGAGAACCAGACAAAAACTTCAAACTTTCAAAAACTCCAAAAACTTTTAATGGAAAGTCACTTAGCACCAATTCTGTCATCTTGATTTTTTGGAACACTCACAAAGCAACTTAGATTCAAGAGGAGGGGAAGGGCAATGTTCTGGAAGAGCACGTGGGACTGGAAATATATAACTGGTCATTTCTGGAAACTATCTGTGTCATAAGTCCTTCTTGATAAAGTTTGTTGTTTTCCCCTTTAATCAAACCACAATGTTTATCATCTTCCGCTCCACATTTTGTTTAGGAAGAAAAGAAATCTTGGGTTGTAGGAAAACCCAACAAGAGTGGCATCTAAATAGATTTATTCAACTATTTATTCAACTTTTCCAGTCAAGGCAGGCTTACTCTGCAAGCCTTACAGCATGGCACCCAGGATATATTTGTGCAGACATTCTAAGTCTCTCTAAACATTTCTATATCCATGAAATATCTTGGCCCATCCAATAAGGCTGCTGCTGCTGCTAAGTCACCTCAGTCGTGTCCAACTTTGTGCGACTCCATAGATGGCAGCCCACCAGGCTCCCCCGTCCCTGGGATTCTCCAGGCAAGAACACTGGAATGGGTTGCCATTTCCTTCTCCAATGCATGAAAGTGAAAAGCAAAAGTGAAGTCACTCAGTCGTGTCCGACTCTTCGTGACCCCATGGACTGCAGCCTACCAGGCTCCTCCGTCCATGGGATTTTCCAGGCAAGAGTACTGGAGTGGGTTGCCATTGCCTTCTCCGATCCAATAAGGAGGTGTAGGTATACTTGATTTTGAGTCACCCAGTTTAATGATGAATAGAATTTGATAGCTAGAGAGAAAATCATAATATTGTATAGTAGACCGTAATGAGTTTATTAGAAGCCTACATAAAATTGCTATAGGCTCATAGATATTTGGGGAAAGTTAGGATGAAACAAAATGCAAGAAGGGTGTCTTTCTAATATTCAGTCTAAGACTTTCTAAGTCCTTAACATGTCATTCACCACCAGGAACTAAAGCACAGACTATTCTGAGCTAATTGGACCCTGGAACGTTTTCTTCTAAGACCCTCTTGCTCAATTCTGATGTTCCTAGGAACTTAATTTGAGAAATGATGGCATTGCTAAAATTTTGGAGGCAACTACAGACCTTTTGAATTATTTTTCCTACTTGCTTTTAAAAAAAAATAAGATTTTTTTATTATTATTTTCTCCAGCCTATTAAATTTCATAGAGTTGGTATAAACAGTCCACAAATGGTGTCCATATGAGAATGACATCTTCTGATTTATTTGGGGGAATGACTGCTCTCTTCCTGGGTGGGATAATGTCTTTCATCTGTAGAATGTGAGACTCCATGGTGTGTGGTAACATTGACATGCCATTGAGCAAGATAAGTCTTTCTGCCACCAAGAGAAGTGCCTTTTCCCAATTCGGAGGGGGTCTAATTCTTTTTGACAGTCTCATGGGTGCACTGTGTCTGGTATATATTTCCCAACTCTGGAAACTGGATCTCATCTGTCAAACTGGGACTTCTTTTTAAAGACAACCCTATGAGCCAACCAACAAATAGTGGATATTCACTTTTCTTTCATAGCAGGGTTGCTTTGCTAATACACGTTTGGTGGTGTTCTCTTAGTTTTTGTTTGCTTGGAACTTGGCCTTGTTGTGATTGGTTCTCCTAAGCAGAAAGGAGGGTGAAACAATTCTAGAAACGTTGGCTTCCTTTCACCTCTCTTCATTTCCCAGTGAAGTTCCCTGGTACTTGCTGCTGCCTGAGCATGCTTATCAGGAAACTCCTCTATGTTTCATGTGGTATTTGGTACCTATTGTCAAATATTTACAGACTGCCAGTACTCAATGCGTGACTTGGAACGGATCCCAACTAGATCAGTCTAGTGAGCATCTACCCAGCTATTTACAGTTCTTTTGTTGTGGGTTTCTGATGGAGAGAATATTACAAACAGCAGGAGGAAATCTTACCCACCAGCTGACACTGAAGTGTTACGTTGTTCCAGATCTCTCTCTCTTTAAGAGAAAACTCAGCCCAATAATACAGAGGTCTTTAGAAAAGAGACCAGGGTTGTTAATTATATCTCCTGGGTAATGATAAGAGAAAAGGACAAGGAAGTAAACAATGGGCAGAGAGGGTTGATGTTTGAGTCCAATATGCTCAAAGTATTTTCCAATTAGCATCCATTCTGCAGGATATTTATAGTCATTAGTTGAAAAAGAAAGAGGTTGTTTTAGTCAGATGAATTTTTAAAAACTGCCATTAAGAACACTTTTTAGTATGTTCTGTTCTGTTCCGTCGCTCAGTCGTGTCCGATTCTATGCGACCCCGTGGACTGTAGCCTACCAGGCTTCTCCGTCCATGGGATTCTCCAGGCAAGAATACTGGAGTGGGTTACCGTTTCCTTCTCCAGGGGATCTTCCCGACCCAGGGATCGAACCTGGGTCTCCCACATTGGAGGCAAACGCTTTAACCTCTGAGCCACCAGGGACTTTTTAGTATAGGACTCAGCAAAACCCTTAACAGTGGTCCCCAATCTTTTTGACACCAAGGACTACTTTCCTGGAAGACAGTTTTCTCATTCATTGGGGATGAGGATATTTTGGGGATGATTCAAGAACATTACATTTATTATGCACTTTATTTCTATTATTATTACATCAGCTCCACCTCAGCTCATCAGGCATTAGATCCTGGAGGTTGGTGACCCCTTCCTTGATACATTAATGTGTTTATGCATCTCCAAAAGGAGATAGTCCAAAAGGACAGTGTTCTAGAAATTTCAGATGAATTTATTTTAATCTTCACAATTCCATGAAATAGGTAATATTATTGTAACTCATTTTACAAATGTGAAAGGCAGGGCACAAAGATAGGACAATTCTTGCCCAGAATCACTCAGCAAATGGGTAGTGGAATTAGAAAACCAGGCCATCTCACTCCAGAGCTGTTGCTTTGGCTCACTGTGTGCTGCGTGTGTTCAGTCACTCAGCCACGTGAGACTCTTTGTGACCCCATGCACTGTAGCCTGCCAGGTTCCTCTGTCCATGGAATTTCCTAGTCAAGAATACTAGAGTGGGTTGCCATTTTATCCTCCAGGGGATCTTTCCCACCTAGGAATCGAACACATGTCTCCTGTGTCAGCAAGTGGATTCTTTACTGCTTGGGAAGCCCCTCACCCACTATACCATACTGATTTTATAAATATTGAAGAGTGTGAATGCACCATGAGAGTTATTTCAAGGAAATGAAAGAGCATTGCCCTTAAAATGGTTCTGCAGCATGTGTCAAGGAAAGAATCTGATGGAAAAATATCTGTACTTTTTCATGTTATAATCATATTCCTGACTCTTTCTAGTGATACCAGCTTTTCCCACTTACATCATGTCCTTAAGTGTGCAATGAGTGGCTCATGAGAGCACATGTGAATCCTGGCTCTGTATCAGGTGGCTCCTGCCTGACCTTGGAAGGTCCTGTTGCTTAAGATGTTCTTAAATTACATTCCAAAGTTTCACGTGCTTTTTAAAAGATAATAGACTTTGTTAAAGCTGACTTAGGTTTTCAGAAAAATTAAGCACAAAGTATTTACAATTCCCATGCACCCCCTTCTTCCCACTCCCATAACCAGTTTTTCCCATTATTAACATTGCTGTCATACATTTATTAGAATTGATGAACCAATATTGATATATTATTAGTAATTAAAGACCATAATTTACATTACAGCTCACCTTTTGTGTTCTGTAGGTTTTGACAAATTATCAATGTCATGTATCCACATTTACAATATTATGCAGAATAGTTTCACCTCCCTAAAAATCCCTTGCTTCAATCATTAACCCTTCTCTCCCTAGATCCAAGCCCCTGGTACTATCTTTTCCAGAATGGCATATAGTTGGAATCATATATTATGTAGCCTTTGTAGATTGTATATAAATTTAAGATTTCTTCAAGGCTTTCACAGAATGGTAGTTCATTTCTTTTTATTACTGAATGACATTCCATTATATGGATATGCCATAGTTTCTTGATCCATTGACCTTTTGAAGGGCGTCTTGGTGCTTCCAAGTTTTGTCCATTTGAGTGTAGCTGCCATAAACATCCATGCACAGGTTTTTCAACTCATTTGGGTAAATAACTAGAAGTGTGATGATTTAATCATACAGGAAGAGTCTTTAGCTTTGTAAGAAACTGCCAGGCTACCTTCCAAAGTGATTGTACTATTTTGCATTTCCATCAGGAATGAATGAGAGTTCCAGTTGCTCCACACCCTTGGAAGTATTTGATGTTGTCAGTGTCTTAGATTTCAGCTAGTCAAATAAGTGTGTTGTAAAAGACCGTGATGCTGGGAAAGATTGAGGGCAGGAGGAGAAGGGGACGACAGAGGATGAGATGGTTGGATGGCATCACCGACTCGATGGACATGGGTTTGGGTAGACTCCAGGAGTTGGTGATGGACAGGGAGGCCCAGTGTGCTGCAGTTCATGGGGTCACAAAGAGTCAGACGTGACTGAGCAACTGAACTGAAGTGAACATCTCATTGTTTTAACATGCAGTTCCCCAGATGCTGAACATTTTTCATGTGCTTGTTTGTTATCTGCGTATCTTTACTGAGGTCTATTCAGATCGTTTACCCATTTTTAAATTGGGCTGCTTTCTTACTGAGTTTTAAGAGTTTTTTGTATGTATTGGTTATGAGTCATTTATCAGACTTGTGTTTTGAAAATATTTTCTCCACGTCTGTGGCTTGACTTTTCATTCTGTTAATAGTTTCCTTCATGGAGAGGATTTTTAAAAGTTTTAATGAAGTCCAGCTTGTCAGTGTTTCTTCCATGGATCATGGCTGTGATTTTTTTAAAAGTCATTGGCAAACCCAAGATTTGCTGGCTGTGTTAGTTCTATGTATGTAGCTGTAATGGTGTTTGTTATGGCTTACATTTGCGTCTCCTTTGTGAATGATGATACTGAGCACCGTTTTTGTGAACTCAGCCATCTCAGTCATTTTTTGCATTCACTTTTTCAAGGTACTGTTCAAATAATTTTATAATTTTAAATTGAGTTGTTCTATTTTGAGTTGTATAAGTTCTTTGCACACTTAGGATGTGTGTATAGTTGTATATTTTGTAACTATTTTTTCATCTGTGATTTGCCTGTTCCTTTTCTTAATGTTGTCGTTTGACAAGCAGATTTACAAATGTGGTGAAATCTAAAAGAAGAAAAAGTAATTGACAAACCCAATGTGTCACCTAATTTCTCCTATATTAGTTTACAGGAGTCTTGTATTTTTGCATTTTGCATTTAGTCTTTGATATATATTTAGTTAATTTTTGTGAAAGATGTAACATCTGTGTCTAAAGTCAGCTTTTTTTCATGTGAATATCCATTTGTTCCCTCACCGTTTGTTAGAAAGACTATACTTTCTGCATTGAATTGCCTTTGCTTCTTTGTCAATGATCAGTTGACTATATTTATATGGATCTATTCCTGGACTCTCTATTCTGTTTCATTGATCTGCTCATTATTTTACCAATAACATACTGTTTGATAACTGAAACTTTATAGCAAGTCTTAAAATTGGGTGGTATGAGAGTTTCCAATATCTTCTCCTTCTTTGATATTGTGTAGGCTATTCTGGTCCATTGCCTTTCCATATCAATTTTAGAATCAATTTGTAGATATCCATGAAATAACTTGTGGGAATTTTGATTCGTATTGCTTTGAATCTAATATCAAGTTGGAAACCCTGACAGCTCTACAATATTGAGAGTTCTTATCCATGAACATAAAATATCTCTCCATTCACATTGAGATTTTTTTTTATTTCTTTCATTAGTGTTTCATCATTTTTCCTCATAGTTTTATATGTATATTAGATATTTGTGTATGTGTGTGTATGTAGTATATATTTTGTTGGATTTATACCTAAGTATCAATATTTCTCCTTCTTTTGTGGCATTGTAAATGGTCGCGGAGAGTCGGACACGACTGAGCGACTGAACTGAACGGAACTGAACTGAAATGATATGTTTGTAAATTGAAATTCTAATTCAAATTTTTCATTGTTGGTATATAGGAAAATAATTGGCTTTTTAATATTAATGTTATATTTTGTGAACTTGCTATAATCACTTGTTAGTTCCAGGAGTTTTTCTGTAAATTCTTTGCAATTTCCTACATAAAACATAATGTCAGCTGAAAGAAGCAAAGTTTTATTTCTTCCTTCTCAATTTTATACCTTTTATTTTCTTTCCTTGTCTGATTGCATTAGCTAGGAATTCCAGGATAATGTTGAATAGAGTTGATTAGGTGGGGCATCCTTGCCTTGTTCTGATACTATGAGGGAAACTTCTAGTTTCTCATCATTAAGTATGATATTACCTGTAGGTTCTCTGTGATGTATAGTTGTGGAAGTTCTCCTCCATTCCTATTTAGCTGGGAGATTTTATTAAGAATGGGTGTTGAATTTTTTCAAAACTTTTCTGCATCTATTGATATAATCATCTGCTTTCTTTAGCCTGTCAATGTAATGGATTATAATAATTGATTTTTGAATGTTGAACTGACTGCTTACCTGACATAAATCTCATTTGGTTGTGCTGTATAATTCTTTTTGTATATTGTTAGGTTTAATTTGCTAATATTCAGTGAGGATTTTTGCATCTGTGTTTTATCATATATATTTGTCTGTAGCTTTTTTTTTTTTTTTAATGTCTTTTCCTGGTTTGGGTGTTAGGGAAATGCTGGCCTCATAAAAAGCAATAGGAGGCATTACCTCAAAATTTTTATTTTTGTGTAAGGTTGAAGATAAATTCTGGGTGTTCATTGGAAGGACTGATGCTAAAGCTAAAACTGCAATACTTTGGCTACCTCATGCGACGAGTTGACTCACTGGAAAAAACTCTGATGCTGGGAAAGGTTGAGGGTGGGAGGAGAAGGGGACGACAGAGAATGAGATGGCTGGATGGCATCACCGACTCTGTGGACATGAGTTTGAGTGAACTCCGGGAGTTGGTGATGGACAGGGAGGCCTGGCGTGCTGTGATTCATGGGGTCGCGGAGAGTCGGACACAACTGAGCGACTGAACTGAACTGAACTGAACTGAAGATAAATGACAAAATTTCTCCCTTAAATGTTTGGTAGAATTCACCCAGTAAAACTATTTGGACTTCACCAGTGAAATCATTTTGGTGTCAGTAGTAAAGCCATTTGGGCCAGGTGCTTTTTGTTTTAGAAGTTTATTTATTTATTTTACAACCACCAACTATTTTACCCTTCCTGTGGCAATCACTAGTCTTTTCTTCCTGTGTATGAGTGCAGTTTTTTGTTTTGTTTTCTAGATTGACCGTATAAGTGAGATCATACCATGTTTGTCTTTCTCTTTCTTACTAATTTCACTTAGCATAATGCTCTCAGAGTCCATCCATGTTGTAAATGCAAGCTATCCTTTGTATGGCTAAATATATATATTGCCACACAATATGACATGACTATATATGAATATATGTCACTTTTCCTTTATGTATTGATATATATGTATTTCCTTTATTCACTTATATATAATATATATGAATATTTATCACAGTTCCGTTAAACATTTCATCTATGTATAAACCTTAGGTTGTTTAGCTTATTTTGGTATCTTGGCTATTATAAATAATACTGCAATAAACTTGAGGTACAGATATATTTTTGAGACAAAGATTTCATTTCCTTCAGATAATATATAGAAGTGGAATTATTGGATCATATGGTAATTCTATTTTTAATATTTTAATATTAAAATATTTTTACTATTTTGAGGAAACAGTTTGGGAAATGTTTTCCATAGTGTCTATACCAATTTATCTTCCTACCAGCAGTGTACAAGGGTTTCTTTTTCTCCACCTCCTTGCCAACATTTGTTACTTCTTCGCGTTTTTACAGAGTTGAGGTGATATCTCTTCATGTTTTTAATTCACATTTCCCTGTGTTTCCCATTATTCATAATTTTAATTTCTTTGAATAAGTCTATTTGAATTATCTATTCCTATTGGTGTGAGTTTTGGTATCTTTTATAATTCAAGGAATTGGTCCATTTCATTTCAAGTATCAAATTCGTGGGCACAGAAGTATCAATAATACTCTTATCATCTTCTTAATGTCCATGGAATTAGTAGTAATGACTCCTGTTTCTAATATTAATAATTTGGGTCTTCTCTTGTTTCTTCTTGGTTAGTGTGACTAAATGTTGTCAATTTTATTGACAAAATGAACGAACTTTTAAAATAATTGATGTCTCATTTTGGCAATGTCAGGCCTTAGTTATCGCACATGGGATCTTTGTTGCAGCGCGCAGACCTTCTAGTTGTGGCACATGTGCTCCAGAGCATGTGTGCCCAGTAGCTGCAGGTCCCAGGCTTAGTTTCTCTGTGGGATCTTAGTTTCCTGACCAGAAATTGAGCCTGTGTCCTCTGCATTGCAAGGTGTGTTCTTAACCACTGGACCACCAGGGAAGTCCCAGAGAACCAACTTTTGTTTTCACTGATTTCCTTACTTCAGTTTCACTGATTTCTGTTCTAACTTTTATTTATTCTTCTCTTCTTATCTGGAGCTAACTTACTCTTCTTTTTTGATTTTGGAAGCTTCAGATATTAATTTTGGTCTTTCTTCTTCTCTAATCTGTGCGTTCAGTGTTATGAGTTTTCCTCCAAGCACTGCTTTTGCTGCATCCCACACATTTTGATAAATTGCATTTTCTCTCTGCCTTCAGTTTGGAAGATTTCTGTGAATATATCTTCTAATTCACTGATTATTCCTTCAGCTATGTCCAGTCTACAGATGAACCCTTCAAAGACATTCTTAATTTTTATTACAATGTTTTTGAATTCTCACATTTCCTCTTGATTCTTTCTTAGGGTTTCCATATTTATGTTTATATTATCCATTTGCTCTGTAGTCCACCTATTCTATTAGAACTGTAGTATGTTAATCAAAAGTATTTTATATTACTGGTCTGAGAATTCTAAATTTCTGGCATAGTTGAATCTGGCTCCAATTCTTGTCTCTTAAAGCTGTGTTTTTGCCTCTTAGCATACCTTGTAATTTTTTGTTTATAATTAGATGTGATATATTCAGTTAAAGAAAGTGAGGTAAATATGCCTTTGCTGTGAGTTTCTATGTTTATCTGGCTAGAATTTAGGCTGTATTTGCTTCTTGCTGTAGCTGTAGGTATTAGAGACTAATTTTTCCTCTTTTATTCTCATTTTTGCCTTCTCTGGTTCCTCTGGATTCCCCTCAGTCAGTAAGTCAGTTCAGTTGCTCAGTCGTGTCCAGTTCTTTGCCACCCCATGGACTGCAGTATGCCAGGCCTCATTGTCCATCACCAACTCCTGGAGTTTACTCAAACTCATACCCATTGAGTTGGTGATGCCATCCAACCATCTCATTCTCTGTTGTCCCCTTCTCCTACTGACTTCGATCTTTCCCAGCATCAGGATCTTTTCAAATGAGTCAGTTCTTCCCATCAGGTCGCCAACGTATTAGAGTTTCAGCTTCAGCATCAGTCCTTCTAATGAATGTTCAGGACTCATTTCCTTTAGGATGAACTGGTTGGACCTCCTTGCTGTCCAAGGGACTCTCAAGAGTCTTCTCCAGTACCACAGTTCAAAAGCACTAATTCTTCTGTGCTCAGCTTTCTTTATACTCCAACTCTCATATCCATACATGACTACTGGAAAAACCATAGCTTTGACTGGATGGGCACAACTTCTTAAACAAACTCTTAAGCCTTGAAGTTTGTTTCCCTGTAAAGCACTGTTTACAATACAAGAGTCTGATAGATGTGGTAGAAAATGTGGGCATCCTATACTTCTGTAATTAATTCTCACTGTTTGAGTGAGACTGTGATGTGAACTGTGACATTCAGAAGAACTTCTTAGCTTTTTTCCCATTAGATGTACCAGGAAGCCTAGAGCAAGCTGTACCTGGGCAATTCCTTTCTCCTACAATGAAGGCTAGATGTGCCTAGAGTTGGTTATTTTCCTTCCAATTAGTCTCTGGTAAAATGCACATCATTAGGCTCTGATAAAATGTTGCTTTTCTTATACTTTATTCACTTACCTATCTATTTATATATTTAGAAGTATAATTGATATATAATTTCAGGTGTACAACACAATGATTTAATATTTGTGCATATTGTGAAATGATCACCACATTAAGTCTAGTTAACATCTCTCACCATACATAGTGGTTTCTATGTAGCACTGTTCATAGTGGTACATAAAAGGACCTCTTTTAGGGAAGTCCTTTTTATTATTTAGTTAGTTTTTATTGGGATATACTTGCTTTACAATGTTATGTTATTTTCTACTCTACAGCAAAGTGAATCAGCTATATGCATACATATATCCCCCGTATTAAAAACTTTCCTTCTCGTTTAGATCACCACAGAGCACTGAATAGAGTTCCTTGAGCTATAAAGTAGGTTCTTTTTAATTATCTATTTTATACACAGTATCAATAGTGTATATATGTCAATCCCCATCTCCCAATTGATGCTATCACTCCCCTCTCCTCCTTGGTATCCATATGGTTGTTCTCTACGTCTATGTCTCTATTTCTGCTTTGTGAATAAGATTGTCTATACCAATTTTTTCAGATTTCACATATATGTGTTCAGTTCAGTTCAGTTACTCAGTCGTGTCCGACTCTTTGCGACCCCATGGACTGCAGCACACCAGGCCTCCCTGTCCATCACCAACTCCCGAAGATTACTCAAACTCATGTCCATTGAGTCGGTGATGCCATCAAACTATCTCATCCTCTGTCGTCCCCTTCTCCTCTCACCTTCAATCTTTCCCAGCATCAGGGTCTTTTCAATGAGTCAGCTCTTCACATCAAGTGGCCAAACTATTGGAGTTTCAGCTTCAGCATCAGTCCTTCCAATGAACACCCAGGGCTGAACTCCTTTAGGATGGACTGGTTGGATCTCCTTGCAGTCCAAGGGACTCTCAAGAGTCTTCTCCAACACCACAGTTCAAAAGCATCAACTCTTTGGTGCTCAGCTTTCTTTATAGTCCAACTCTCACATCCATACATGACTACTGGAAAAACCATAGCCTTGACCAGATGGACTTTTGTTGGCAAAGTAATGTCTCCGCTTTTTAATATGCTGTCTAGGTTGGAGAAGGCAATGGCAACCCACTCCAGTACTCTTGCCCGGGAAATCCCATGGGTGGAGGAGCCTGGTGTCTGCAGTCCATGGGATTGTGAAGAGTTGGACACGACTGAATGACTTCACTTTCACTTTTCACTTTCATGCATCAGAGAAGGCAATGGCAACCCACTCCAGTGTTCTTGCCTGGAGAATCCCAGGGACGGGGGAGCCTGGTGGGCTGCCGTCTGTGGGGTCGCATAGAGTTGGACATGACTGAAGCGACTTAGCAGCAGCAGCAGCAAGTTGGTCAGAACTTTTCTTCGAAGGAGTAAGCATCTTTTAATTTAATGGCTGCAGTTACCATCTGCAGTGATTTTGGAGCCCAAGAAAATAAAGTCTTTCACTGTTTCCACTGTTTCTCCATCTATTTGCCATGAAGTGACAGGAACAGATGCCATGATCTTTGTTTTCTGAATGTTGAGCTTTAAGCCAACTTTTTCACTCTCCTCTTTCACTTTCATCAAGAGACTGTTTAGTTCTTTGCTTTCTCCCACAAGGATGGTGCTATCTGCATATCTCAGGTTATTGATATTTCTCCCAGCAATCTTGATTCCAGCTTGTGCTTCATCCAGCCCAGCATTCCACATGATGTACTCTGCATATAAGTTGAATAAGCAAGGTGACAATATACAGCCTTGACATACTCCTTTTCCTATTTGAAACCAGTCTGTTGTTCCATGTTCAGTTCTAACTGTTGCTTCCTGACCAGCATATAGGTTTCTCAAGAGGCAGGTCAGGTGGTCTGGTATTCCCATCTCTTTCAGAATTTTCCACAGTTTGTGGTGATCCACACAGTCAAAGGCTTTGGCATAGTCAATAAAGCAGAAATAGATCAAATTGCCAACATCCACTGTATCATCAAAAAAGCAAGAGTTCCAGAAAAACATCTATTTCTGCTTTATTGACTATACCAAACCTTTTGACTGTGTGGATCACAATATATGTGTTAAAATATGATCTTTATTTTTGCCCTGTATGAGAGTCTCAAGTTCCACATGTGGTCTCTACATATGAACCACTTCTGTTCCTTTTTATGGCTGAGTGATATTCCATTGTATATATGTACCACATCTTGTCAACATTCAGAAAATGAAGATCATGGCATCTGGTCCCATCACTTCATGGGAAATAGATGGGGAAACAGTAGAAACAGTGTCAGACTTTATATTTTTGGGCTCCAAAATCACTGCGGATGCTGATTGCAGCCATGAAATTAAAAGACGCTTACTCCTTGGAAGGAAAGTTATGACCAGCCTAGATAGCATATTAAAAAGCAGAGACATTGCTTTGCCAAACAAGGTCCGTCTAGTCAAGGCTATGGTTTTTCCCGTGGTCATGTATGGATGTGAGAGTTGGACTGTGAAGAAAGCTGATTGCGAAGAATTGATGCTTTTGAACTGTGGTGCTGGAGAAGACTCTTGAGAGTCCCTTGGACTGCAGGGAAATCCAACCAGTCCACTCTAAAGGAGATCAATCCTGGGTGTTCATTGGAAGGACTGATGCTAAAGCTGAAGCTCCAATACTTTGGCCACCTCATGCGACGAGTTGACTCACTGGAAAAGAGTCTGATGCTGGGAGGCATTGGGGGTAGGAGGAGATGGGGACGACAGAGAATGAGATGGCTGGATGGCATCACTGACTCGATGGACATGAGTTTCAGTGAACTCCGGGAGTTGGTGATGGACAGGGAGGCCTGGCGTGCTGTGGTTCATGGGGTTGCAAAGAGTCGGACACGACTAAACGACTGAACTGAACTGAACTGAACTGAACCACATCTTGTTTATGCATCCTTCTGTTGATGGACATTTAGGTTGCTTCCATTTCCTGGCTGGGCTTCCCTGGTGATGCTAGTGGTAAAGAACCCACCCACCTGCCAATGCTGGAGACATAAGAGACAAGTGTTCAATCCCTGGATCAGGAAGATCCCCTGGGGGAGGGCATAGCAACCCACTCCAGTATTCTTGCCTGGAGAATCCCAATGGAAGAGGAGCCTGGTGGGCTGTAGTCCATAGGGTTGCAAAGAGTCAGACATGACTGAAGTGATTTAGCACAGCACACAGCACATGTCCTGGATATTGTAAATAGTGCTGCAATGAACACTGGGGTTCATGTTTCTTTTGAATTCTGTTTTATTTCTGGGTATATGCCCAGTAGTGGGATTTCTGGGACATATGGTAGTTCTATTTTTAGTTTTTTAAGGAACCCCCATACTGTTCTCCATAGAAGCTGTATCAGTTTCCCACCAGCCAGTGCGAGAGAGTTCCCTTTGCTCCACAACCTCTCCAGCATTTATTGCTTCTATTTTGTGATGATGGTCATTCTGATCAGTATGAAGTGATACCTCATTGTAGTTTTGATTTGCATATCTCTAGTGAATTAGTGATACTGAACATCTTTTTATGTGTTTGTTGGCCAACCTTTTGTCATCTTTGGAGAAATATCTGTTTAGGTTTTTTGCCTATATTTTGATTAGGTTTTTGATTTTTTGATATTGAACTGCATGAGCTGTTTGTATATTTTGGAAATTAACTCTTTGTCAGTTGCTTCATTTGCCAATATTTTCTCCCATTCTGAGGATGAACTCCCTTATTAGGTTGAACAGAATAAGCAGAACAAAATATTCTGAGAGTATTTCAAAATGGTTATTTCTTTACTTCTCTTACCCACCCACTCCCACCAGAAACACAAGAGAATGTTTCTTCAGTTTACATCCTGAGAACCTAGTGGAGGTCCTGGAGATAAAAGTTCACAAAAGCACATGGTCCATTCCCCACCCACTTAAGACTTTGTCTTTCATACTAGTCTACACTGAATTTATAGAATTTTTTGAATTACACTCTAAGTATTCCTACCTTAACTGGGTTCATTGACAATTTCTATTCCTGGACTTCTATTCTAAGTAAACTGTGGTTCTATGTATCTACCTCTCTCTCCAGTTTTCAGGGCAATGATTTATTCTATGACCTCAATTCTCTGATGACTCAAGAAGTGTTGATTTTTTCACTTTAGTAGCTTTTTTCTTGTTGTGAGGTTGACTGTGGTAACTTCCAAATTCTTTACATGTCATACCAGAGTCATATGCTTTAGAGGAGAAATATTTCCCACAATCCATATGCTGTCTCTTTGGATTATTCTTCCTGCTTCTGTACCTTCTCTTGTTTGGAAATTCTCTTACCACCTGTAAATAATGATAAACATTTAGTGCTCATTCAAGGTCCAGGTCAATTGATTCTCCACCAATGCACGGTAGATTCTCTTCACAGAAAACATTCGTCATACTTATTCTCTATACCTTTTCATACTGTTCATGGGGTTCTCAAGGCAAGAATACTGAAGTGGTCTGCCATTCCCTTCTCCAGTGGACCACATTTTGTCAGAACTCTCCACCATGACCCATCTGTCTTGGGTGCCCCTTACAGAGCATGGCTCATGGTTTCATTGAGTTAGACAAGGCTATGGTCCATGTGGTCAGTTTGATTAGTTTTCTGTGATTGTGGATTTCATTCTATCTGCCATCTGATGGATAAGGATAAGAAGCTTATGGAAATTTCCTGATGGGAGAGACTGATTGAGGGGAAAACTGGGTCTTGCTCTGATGGGCGGGGCCGTGCACAGTAAATCTTTAATCCAATTTTCTATTGAAGGGCTGGGCTGTGTTCCCTCCCTGTTGTTTGACCTGAGGCCAAACTATGGCGGAGGTGATGAAGACAATGGTGACCTCCTTCAAAAGGCCCCATGCCACACTCAGTGCCTCAGACCCTGCAGCAGGCCACTGCCAACTCACCCCTCCACGGAGACTCCTGGACACTCACAGGCAAGTCTGAGTCAGTCTCTTGTGGGGTCACTTCTCCTTTCTCCTATATAAAACTTTCTCCTATACAATGGCAAGCCACTCCAGTACTCTTGCCTAGAAAATCCCACGGATGGAGGAGCCTGGTAGGCTGCAGTCCGTGGGGTCACTATGGGTCGGACACGACTGAGCAACTTCACTTTCACTTTTCACTTTCACACATTGGAGAAGGAAATGGCAACCCACTCCAGTGTTCTTGCCTGGAGAATCCCAGGGACGGGGGAGCCTGGTGGGCTTCCGTCCATGGGGTCACACGGAGTCGGACATGACTGAAGTGACTTCAGTCAGTTCAGTTCAGTTCAGTCGCTCAGTCGTGTCCGACTCTCTGCGACCCCATGAATCACAGCACGCCAGGCCTCCCTGTCCATCACCAACTCCCGGAGTACACTCAAACTCATGTCCACAGAGTCGGTGATGCCATCCAGCCATCTCATTCTCTGTCGTCCCCTTCTCCTCCCGCCCCCAACCTTTCCCAGCATCAGAGTCTTTTCCAGTGAGTCAACTTGTCGCATGAGGTGGCCAAAGTATTGCAGTTTCAGCTTTAGCATCAGTCCCTCCAATGAACATCCAGGACTGATCTCCTTTAGAATGGACTGGTTGGATCTCCTTGCAGTATAAGGGACTCTCAAGAGTCTTCTCCAACACCACAGTTCAAAAGCATCGATTCTTCGGCGCTCAGCTTTCTTCACAGTCCAACTCTCACATCCATACATGACCACGGGAAAAACCATAGCCTTGACTAGACGGACCTTGGTTGGCAAAGTAATGTCTCTGCTTTTTAATATACTATCAAGGTTGGTCATAACTTTCCTTCCAAGGAGCAAGCGTCTTTTAGCAGCATACAAAAAAGAAGTATGTAAGAACTATACAAAAAAAGGTCTTCATGACCCAGATAACCATGATGGTGTGATCACTCACCTAGAGCCAGACATCTTGGACTGTGAAGTCAAGTGGGCCTTAGGAAGCATCACTACAACAAAGCTAGTGGAGGTGATGGAATTCCATTTGAGCTATTTCAAATCCTGAAAGATGATGCTGTGAAAGTGCTGCCCTCAATATGCCAGCACATTTGGAAAACTCAGCAGTAGCCACAGGACTGGAAAAGGTCAGTCTTCATTCCAATCCCAAAGAAAGGCAATGCTAAAGAATGCTCAAACTACCACACAATTGCACTCATCTCACACGCTAGCTAAGTAATGCTCAAAATCCTCTAAGCCAGGCTTCAACAGTACGTGAACTGTGAACTTCCAGATGTTCAAGCTGGTTTTAGAAAAAGCAGGGGAACCAGAGATCAAATTGCCAACATCCATTGGATCATTGAAAAAGCAAGAGAGTTCCAGAAAAACATCTATTTCTGCTTCATTGATTATGCCAAAGCCTTTGACTGTGTGGATCACAACAAATTGTGAAAAATTCTTAAAGAGAAGGGAATACCAGGCCACCTTACTTGCCTCCTGAGAAATCTGTATGCAGATCAAGAAGCAACAGTTAGAACTGAACCTAGAAAAACAGACTGGTTCCAAATAGGGAAAGGAATATGCCAAGGTTGTTTATTATCACCCTGATTATTTAACTTATATGCAGAGTACATCATATGAAATGCAGAGTGGATGAAACACAAGCTAGAATCAAGATTGCTGGGAGAAATATCAATAACCTCAGATACGCAGATGACACCACCCTTATGGCAGAAAGCTAAAAAGAACTAAGGAGCCTCTTTTTGCGAGTGAAAGGGGATAGTGGAAAAGTTGGCTTAAAACTCAACATTCAGAAAACTAAGATCATGGCATCTGTCCCATCACTTCGTGGCAAGTAGATGGGGAAACAATTGAAACAGTGGCAGACTTTATTTTCTTGGGCTCCAAAATCACTGCAGATGGTGACTGCCACCATGAAATTAAATGATGTTTGCTCCTTGGAAGAAAAGTTATGACCAACCTAGACAGCATTTTAAAAAGCAGAGACAGTACTTTGCCAACTTAGGTCCATCTAGTCAAAAACTATGGTTTTCGCAGTAGTCATGTTTGTCTGTGAGAGTTAGGCCATAAAGAAAGCTGAGCACTGAAGAATTGATGCTTTTCAACTGTGGTGTTGGAGAAGACTCTTGAGAGTCACTTGAACTGCAAGGAGATCAAATCAGTCAATCCTAAAGGTAATCAACCCTGAATATTCATTGGAAGGACTGATGCTGAAGCTGAAACTCAAATACTTTGGCCACTTGATGCAAAGAACTGACTCATTGGAAAAGATCCTGATGCTGGGGAAGATTGAAGGCAGAAGGAGAAGGGGACGACAAAGGATGAGATGTTTGGATGGCATCACCAACTCAATGAACATGAGTTTGAGTAAGCTCCAGGAGTTGGTGATGGACAGGGAAGCGTGGAGTGCTGCAGTCCACAGAGTCACAAAAAGTCGGACATGGCTGAGTGACTGAAATGAACTGAAGTGATTCTCTATACCAACCATCTGACTCAAACTTCTGTTTTGCTTTGACTTTTTCTGATTATTTTGTGACCTGATGTTTCAAGAGAGACATGTAAAAGCCCTTAGGTGAAATAGGGCTTCACTTTTTGGGTTGACCAAAAAGTCTGTTTGGATTTTTCCGTAACATCTAAAAACCCAAACTTTTTGGCCAACCCAATAAAACAACCTGAGAATTGATGTGATTCCTTTTACCCTAAGGGTCTCCTGAGACCTTGCTGGATGAATTCAGAGCCAAGAGAATTCATGAATTCTGACCATAAAGGATGTGTTCTCCCTACCTCTCAATCTCAAGCTTCCAATCACCCATAGGGTGATTTTGTAAGAATAAAAAAAGACATTCTTCCTTTAAGAGGTCTACTTCTAGCACTCACTCATTAGCATAGTAATTTTGTGAGAGCAAGGTGCTTTACTACCATCTGCAAGGAAATGTTGTAATACGTGCACATCTATGATGCTTACCCTGTGAATGGAGCCTTCTTGGATATGCATGCACAATCTGCACATCCAAACTTGGAGGCCCTGACTCTGATTCCTTAAGACATTTAAAAGGGATTCTCAGTCAGAACCATAAAAAAGCAGACCTCTGAATCCCTCTTATTAAATTTAAAAGCCAACAACATTTTACTTCTTTAAATGTTCTTTTTATGCTCAATTAAATCTCTTCTCTGTTCATTTGACTGTGTTCTTCAAAACCCAGCCTAAGTCCTACCTTCTCTAAGACAATTTCAGTAACTCCTGCAAATCTCATTGTTCTCCCACATCTCTTAAAATCTAAACCACTGATCTACCCTATAGAGTTCATTATATATTGTCATGTCTTGTTCACTATTATGTTAGAAATGTTAGCTTTTACACTTAAGGAGGTTGGGGTGCCCTGAGCACAGAAACAGAAATTTTTACTTTGTCTTATGTCCCCCATTGACTTTACTTGGAGGCATTGAGCGGTCTTTTTGTAAACACATTCTGGTTGGATGATAGTATCAGTAGGAGACAAATGAACTGTCTCCTAAACTTTTGTTTCTGTAGCCTTTCATAGTCCACCCCTTGCATCTCAGCTATAATTAATCCTCTCCATTTTTTGCAACTTTATACCTGGATAAAGACATAAACCATGAACAACAAACACTACCCTAGATTGAGAATGTGAATGAAATGACCACAAAAATATAAAATAAGCAAAGGGTGGTTCTTTTGCATTTTTAGTGAATTTGGGGGCCTTCTTTTTTGTTTGTTTTTTAAATTTTTATTGGAGTATAATTGATTTACAATGCTAGTTTCTGCTATAGAGTTATACAGATTTCCACTTTTTTAGATTCTTTTTCCATATAGGTTATTGCAGAGAATTCAGTAGAGTTCCCTGAGCTAGAGTAGTAGGTCCTTATTAATTATCTATTTTGTATATAGTAATGTGTATATGTCAGTCACAATATCCCAATTTATCCTTCCCCTCAGTAACCATAAGTTTGTAGTCTACACCTGTGACTCTATTTCTGTTTGGTATTAAATAAGTTCATTTGTACCATTTTTTTAAGATTCAACATGTAAGTGATATGATGCTTGTATTTCTCTGTCTGACTTACTTCATTCAGTATGACAATTTCTAGGTCCATCCATATTGCTGCAAATGACATTATTTAGTTCTTTTTTATTGCTGAATAAAATTCATTGGAAGGACTGATGCTAAAGCTGAAACTGCAATACTTTGGCCACCTCATTCGACGAGTTGACTCACTGTAAAAGACTCTGATGATGGGAAAAGTTGGGGGCGGGAGGAGAAGGGGACAACCGAGAATGAGAGATGTCTGGATGGCATCACCGACTCTGTGGACATGAGTTTGAGTGAACTCCGGGAGTTGGTGATGGACAGGGAGGCCTGGCGTGCTGTGATTCATGGGGTCACGGAGAGTCGGACACGACTGAGTGACTGAACTGAATATTCCATTTTATATATGTACTACATTTTTATTCATTCCTCTGTCGGTGAACATTTAGGTTGCTTCCATGTCCTGGCTTTTGTAAATAGTGCTTCAATTGAACAGTGAAGTGCATGTATTTTTACAAATTATGGTTTTCTCTGAACATGTACCCAGGAATAGGATTGCAGGATCATATGGCAGCTCTGTTTTAGTGTTTTAAGGAACCTCCATATTGTTCTTCATAGTGGCTATACCAAATTACATCCGCACCAACAGTGTAGGAGGGTTCCCTTTTCTCCACTCTCTCTCCAGCATTTATTTGTAGACTTTCTGATGATAGCCATTCTGACTGGTGTGAGGTGATACCTCATTGTAGTTTTGATTTGCATTTCTCTAATGTTGAATATCTTTTCCCATCTGTATGTCTTCCATAGAGAAATGTCTATTTAGATCTCTGCCTGTTTTTTTTATTGTTGTTGTTCTTAATTGAGCTGCTTGAACTGCTTGTGTAATTTGAAGATTAATCCCTTGTCAGTTACTTCATTTGCAGTTTTGTCCCCCATGCTGTGGGTTGTCTTTTTGTTTTGTTTATGATTTCTTTTGCTGTGCAAAAGTTTTTGAATTTCATTAGATTTCATTTGTTTATTTTTGCTTTTATGTTTATTACTGTAGGAGGTAGGTCAAAAAAAACTTTATGTCACAGAGTGTTCTGCCTATATTTTCCTCTGTTTCATAATATCCAGCCTTACATTTAGGTCTTCAATCCATTTTGAGTTTATTTTTGTGTATGGTGTTAGGAAGTATTCCAATTTCATTCTTTCACATGTAGCTCTCTAGTTTTCCCAACACCACTTATTGAAGAAACTGTCTTTTCTCCACTGTATATTTTTTCTTTGTCACAAATTAATTGACCATAGGTGCATGGGTTTATTTCTGGACTTTATATCCTGTTCCACTGATTTCTATTTCTGTTTTTGTGCCAGTGGCATGCTGTTTGGATGACTATAGCTTTGTATATATTCAAGGAGCCTGATTCCTTCAGCTCTGCTTTTCTTTCTCAAAATTGCTTTGGCTATTCAGGGTCATCTGTGTTTTCATACAAATTGTAAAATTTTTTCTTCTAGTTCTGTGAAAAATGCCTTTGATACTGTGAGAGGGATTACACTGAATCTGTAGATTGCTTTGGGTAATCTCATTGTTTTCATAGTATTGTTTCTTCTAGTTCAAGAATATAGTATATCTCTCCATCTATTTGTGTCATCTTTGATTTCTTTCATTAGTACCTTATAGTTTTCTGGGTACAGGTCTTTTGCCTCCTTAGTTAAGGCTATTCCTAGGTATTTTATTCTTTTTGATGTGATGGTAAATGCGACTGTTTCCTTAATTTATCTTTCTGATCTTTTGTTGTTAGTGTATAGGAAGGAATACACAAGATTTCTGTGCATTAACTTTGTATCCTTCAGCTTTACCAAATTCATTGATGAGCTCTAGTAATTTTCTGATAGCATATTTTGGATTTTTTATGCATAGTATCATGACATCTGCAGACAATGACAGTTTTACTTCTATTCAAATTTGGATTCCTTTTATTTCTTTTTCTTCACTGATGGTAGTGGCTAGAACTTCCAAAACGATGTCTCACTAAGAGGTGAGAGTGGACATCTTATCTTGTTTTTCACCTTAAAATAAATGCTTTCAGTCTTTCACCATTGTGAATGATGTTTGCTGTGGTTTGTCATATATAGGCTTTATTATATTGAGGTCAGTTCCCTCTATGCCTACTTTCTGGAGAGTTCTCACCATAAATGCATGTTGATTTTTGTCAAAAGTTTTTTCTACATTTATTGAGATGATCATAGGGTTTTTTAAAGTTATTTTTTATTTTATTTTTTTAAGTTGGAGTATCAGTTCAGTTCAGTCACTCAGTCGTGTCCAACTCCTTACGACCCCATGAATCACAGCACACCAGGCCTCCCTGTCTATCACCAACTCCCGGAGTTCACTCAGACTCATGTCCATCGAGTCGGTGATGCCATCCAGCCATCTCATTCTCTGTTGTCCCCTTCTCCTCCCGCCCCCAATCCCTCCCAGCATCAGAGTCTTTTCCATTGAGTTAACTCTTCACATGAGGTGGCCAAAGTATTGGAGTTTCAGCTTTAGCATCAGTCCTTCAGTGAACACCCAGGACTGATCTCCTTTAGAATGGATTGGTTGGATCTCCTTGCAGTCCAAGGGACTCAAGAGTATTCTCCAACACCACAGTTCAAAAGCATCAGTTCTTTGGTGCTCAGCCTTCTTTGTGGTCCAACTCTTACATCCATACATGACTACTGGAAAAACCATAGCTTTGACTAGATGGACATTTGTTGGCAAAGTAATGTCTCTGCTTTTTAATATACTGTCTAAGTTGGTCATAACTTTTCTTCTAGGGAGCAAGCGTCTTTTAATTTCATGGTGGCAGTCACCATCTGCAGTGATTTTGGAACCCCAAAAAATAAAGTCTTTTTCTCTTTCCACTGTTTCCCCATCTATTTGCCGTGAAGTGATGGGACCAGATGCCATGATCTTTGTTTTCTGAATGTTGAGTTTTAAGCCAACTTTTTCACTCTCCTCTTTCACTTTCATCAAGAGGCTGTTTAGTTCTTCACTTTCTGCCACAAGGGTGGTGCCATCTGCATATCTGAGGTTACTGATATTTCTCCAGGCAATCTTGATTCCAGCTTGTGCTTCCTCCATCCCAACATTTCTCATGATGTACTCTGCATATAAGTTAAATAAACAGAGTGACAATATACAGCCTTGACATACTCCTTTCCCTATTTGGAACCAGTCATCGTTCCATGTCTAGTTCTAACTGTTGCTTCTTGACCTACATACAGATTTCTCAGGAGGCAGGTCAGGTGGTCTGCTTTTCCCATCTGTGTAAGAATTTTCCACAGTTTATTGTGATAATATCTTTAGGTGTGCATATCTTTAGGTGAACCTGGATCCAGGTGTTCTAAGGTAGCATCAAGAATGTCCTTCTCCAATTTTAATTGCATCCTCCTCTCTCATGATGACTAATGACCACCAGCACTTCATATTTCCATTCTGTTAATTCAGCAATCCCAATGGAAAGCGATTTCATAATGACCCCAGCAAGTGATTCCATGATTGTCTCATTGGATAGATTTATTCCATGTGTCAATCTCTGCACCAGTTACTGAGGTCAGAGGGACAAAATGCTTTCCTTGGCTCACTCACAGTGTGCAATCCTAGGGTCCCAGAATAGTCAGCTGTACCCAAACCACTGAATCTAGTGTAGGGGAAGAGAAGAGACAGTTTTCCAAAGGAAACTAGAAAGCTATTTCCTGAAGGGAAGTGCATGCAGGGCAGAAAACAATGAGACAAACCACCTATAAAGGCCTTAGAAAACTAGGCAGAGGGCAGCTTATGAAGTAGACATCAGTGAATAATAGCTAGAAGTCAGAGGAAGAAATTTAAAAATACCTTGGAGGAGCACAAACTGGACAGAGCCATTCAGGAGAGTGTGTAGCGTGGGGTCAGGCAGGCTTCATAGCAATGCAGCCCCAACACCAGTACTCTGAAATCATGATGATATTCAGTAGACTTTCTTTTATTGTGGTCTCTTATCTTCACTATTACAGTAGTCACTAGCCATATGTGGCTATTTGTATTTAAATTATTTAAAATTAAATTAATTAATTAAATTAAGAATTTAGCTTCTCACCTTCACGTGCACATTTCAAGTGCCCAGTAACAACATGTGGCTGATCACTACCACATTACATAATACAGAACAGAACAATGCAGAGCAGAACATTTTCAGTGTTGCAAAATGTTCTAATAGGTAGCATTGGATTAAACTATTGCTTCCATCACTTCAGTTAATTTTCCCAAGAAACATATGTGCTCAGACATCACAGTTTGCTTTTGTTTGCTGGCCAATTTAAAATAATGGGAAAAGGAGTGAAATTATTCTGCTTGTGATAGATCCAATATAGAATCTCCAATGAAAGGCTTAAGTTCAAACCTGAAATTCAATTAAAAATGTTGATTATCTATGCATTGCTACACTTATCCCCTGTGTGCTCTCTTTTTCTCTTCCTCTAAGCATGTTCTGTCAAGTTGGAAAATAAATTGTGATTATTGGAAGCCAGTCAGGCTGATTAACAGACACCAATTAAGTATCTATTGAAAGGAACAAACATGATGCTGGTTAATTCTGGCTTTGGGACTCCATGGCCTTCTATTAGTATTATGCAGGCCTCCAGCAGGGTTTAGGATAAGGTCTCCAATTCCTCTGTCAGCCACCCTCCAGGCACCCTAGATGCTCCTGATAACATCAAGGGAAGCCTGATGTTCCAGGACTGAATCTCGTAGTTGATGAAAATTATTTACAACCACTACATCCTGAAACTGTAACGTATGTTTCTTATCTTAAAGGAAATCTTATGGCATATTTAAGATGTATTTTTGATTTTATGAATGAATTGGGAGTGTTTTGAAGCATCACTTTACAGGGAAAAGGGAATGGGATGATCATAACCAGACTCTATGCCAGGGACCTGACAACAAAGAACCCTGTCATGTAGGAATTATACCCTTTGTTACTGATGAAGAAGTTGAGGCTTAGTGAAGTGTAGCAAGTTTACGATATTTCAAATGTGGCAGAGATGGGACAAAAACCCATCATTGTCTGACACCACCTTACACTCCAGCAGTGTTTGTGCTGTATAGATAAGAAGGCACAACCTTCGACTGGGACCACCTCCTTCATAGTATCAGAAGTCCACACAGGCTCCACCTGTAAAGCCTTAAGAATTTGGGCAGTGTTAAAGTTGGAAGTTTTTTCTTTTGTCATGGGCATATATGTTGAGATCTTGGCCCATTTTTTATATGCATGTATTCATTGAATCATTCTTCCAGCAAACAAGAATCTAATTGTGCATTTATATGTTGGTATAGAGATGAATAAATAAGGCCTTTCTGCCTTCTAATAGCGCAAAATATCCTATATGATATAGATACATCAGTAAACGATTACAAAGCAGAGTGACAGATGTAATGAGAAAAGGAAACATAGGGTGTTCTGCACTGGCATTCCACGGGTAAGATGATGGAGGAGCAGCCAGAGAGGGGATGCATTGTGGAGAAATTAAAGATAATAACAAAAGCAACTAAAAGTTAGATTTCTTTTCTTAATATCTCCATGTCATAATAAATTCTAGGCAATGTCAGCAATAAAATTCTCCTTCTTTCCAAAAAAATTTCTTGGTGTAAATTCTAAGTAATTGCCGGTGTTACAGTCTAGTTCAAATAATATATACATAAACAAGAAATGGGCACATTTTTGACGCTTTTCCTTTAGGAAATATTTCACTCTATCTTTAAGTTAATTCAAAGAACTTTCAGTTATACCATCAACTCACCACCCCCTCTCCATCCCCCAACACACACCTGACCGCACTCACTCGTTCCCACGGTCAGTTCAAAACAGTATAGATGCATTCTCCTCTGATGTTGTCTCCACCCTCTGTAGTACAACGTATTCCTGAATTTAAACAGTAGATTCCAAATAAGCAGTGAGAGCACAATGGTTGGGAGGACGATAGGACAAGTTATTTCCTGCCAAGTGACCTCTTATTTGATTCAAAATTGAAAACAAAAACAGGAAGAGTTTTATTACAGGTAAGAAGAGATTTTAATTTCTACATGAACTCTTCAAAGATTGTGTACAAACCTTTGAAACTGGCATCTGTTCTTTTTAAATTGTGCATTGTTTTTAAACTAGTGAGCACATTAGGAAAATAACAATTATAATATTATGAATTCTTATGCGATTTCAACTGAAAATGATTTCACCATTTAGGAGAGGTGTTAAAAAGTATGCTCTGTATATCTGATTCACTAGGTCCAGCACTGGTCTTGTGTGTTCAGAGAAGGAAGCTCCTGGACCTCCATAGACTTGAGGGAACTCCGTGCATTTGAAGAGTTGGAGATGGTGGAAACCTGGGATAGGTGTTGTAAGAACAAGAGCTAAGTTTGATGAGGCCCTCAGGGACCAGGTAAGGAAGGCCAGAGGCTCAGAAGGTTTTGAACAGGGAGGGAGGTGGTTACATTTGTGCATTGAAAAGTCCATTGAGAAGTATGACCACTGGCAGCAGCCTAGTATTTTGTCACTTTACTTATTAATTTTTTACTTAAAAATTTTAGCAACTTATTTTAAATTATTTCCAGGTTTACAGTAGAGTTGCAAAAAGACTTTTCAAATATTCTTTGCCCAGAATCCCCAACAGTTATATCTTAGTCGGACTGATACAATACTACACATATACTGCTGCTGCTGCCGCTAAGTCACTTCAGTCGTGTCCGACTCTGTGCAACCCCATAGACGGCAGCCCACCTGTTATCTAATCTATAGACCTTATTTGAATATCACCAATTTCCAACTAATACCATTTCTTTTGGTCTAGTATTCAATACAAGGTATCACACTGGATTTAGTTATTATGCTTTTACTTAGTATCTCCTGGAATTTGGGACAGTTCCTTAATCTTGCTTTGTATTTCATGACCTCAGCACGTTTGAGAAGCACTGGCTGTTTGTTTCATAGCCTGATCCTCAGTGGAAGTTTGTCTGCTGTCTCTACATGATTTCTTTCTGATTTTAATTTTTTGCAGAAATACTGAAAAATTGATATTTTGTTCTTTTTAAAATACATATCAGGAAGCACTTATTGATTTGTGACATTAATAATAATGTTAACATCACTTAAAGGGGACATACGCTTGGTTTCTTCACTGTACTTATTATTTTTTTCCAGTTGTAAGTATATTGTGTGGAAGTATTTTGAGATAATATAAATATCCTGTTTCTCATCATACTTCCACCCACTAATTTTAGCATTCACTAATCAATTTTGCCTGAAACAATTTTTACTGTGATGTTTCTCAAATGATGACTTTCTATTTCCACAATTTCTTCTACATGACTTAGTTGGAATTATGCTATAAAGAAAAGCTGTGTTATGTATTTGTTCATATCAGCATATAAATGTATAAATGTACATTTGTATAAATATCAGTATATATTGGGATAAAGCCACAGAGTCTTATTTTAATCTATGGGTTATAACTGATTACTGTTATTATTTTGATCCTTAAAATTTCCTAGATTTGGCCATTGGAAGCCACTTTATGTTGACTTCTGAGTCTGCAACATTTCCTAATGTTTTTTATTGCTCAAACAGCATATATATATTGTGAGGGGTTTTTAGGGAAAAAAATAAACAGAATTTGGATATATTAAGTCTCTTTTTCCTGTTACTGACATTAGATGACTTGATATTGTCTCACAACTCTAGGATACTCGGTTTTGTGTCTCCACACGTCCATTCTTTTTTCTTCTTATGTTTCAGTTGGGTAATTGCTGATGACTTATCCTAACCTTAACTGATTATTTCCTCAGCTGTGCCAGTCTACCAATGAGTCCAACAAGAGTGCTGTTCAAGAGTGCTATTACCAATTTTTCTTTCTAGGATTCATCTAGGAATGGATATTTCCTATAGTTTATTTCTTCCAAAATTACCCATGTTTTTATTTTTTATGAATGCTGCTTACCAATTTGCTGGAGCCTTTAGCATTTTTAATTATATTTATGTTTGATTCCCTCTCTGATGTTTTCAACATCTGGTTTACCTTTGAGCATTATTCTGCTGATTGCCTTCTCTCTTAGCAGTGGGTGCATTTTCTGCTTTTTAGCATCTTGTCATTTTTTATTGAGTGGCAGACATTGTGTATAGATCAGTTGAGGCTGAGGTAAATGGTATTTTTGCCTGCTGCTGCTGCTGCTGCTGTTGCTTCAGTCGTGTCCGACTCTGTGCAACCCCATAGATGGCAGCCCACCAGGTTCCCCCGTCCCTGGGATTCTCCAGGCAAGAACACTGGAGTGGGTTGCCATTTCCTTCTCCAATGCATGAAGAAAAGTGAAAGTGAAGTCGCTCAGTCGTGTCCAACTCTTAGTGACCCCAGGGACTGCAGCCTACCAGGCTCCTCCGTCCATGGAATTTTCCAGGCAAGAGTACTGGAGTGCGTTGCCATTGCCTTCTCCAAAACAGGCATATATTTCTTCTGGCAAGCCATTGAGGGGTTTAATCAGTCTAGTTAGGTCTGGAACTGAGTTTAGGTTTTATTGTTATATATAATGTACTCCATCTGTAAATTCTTGTGTTTAGGTTGGAGTCTCTGGCATGGGATAGCATGCTTCAACTGTCAGCCTTTCCCATGCACCTGGCAAGAGTGGTTTCTCTCTGTGCTTTTGCCACCCTGTACTGTGGTAACTTCTGTTTATATCTGTGTTATTTTCTCTTGTGCTTTCTTTTAGTCTGTTTTCTTATACATTGTGTATATTTTTGTTGAGCTGAATATTTAAGTTTTTAACTTTCATTGTTTCATTTTTATTTATGAGAGTATTTATGGTTATTCAGTTTCTGGAAATCATTGCTTTAAGTGTATCCATAGATTCTTATAATCAGTGTTTTCGTTATCAGTAATTTTTTAGATTCTGTATTTTCAATGTGTACTTTCCTTTTACATGAGGTAGTTTTCAATTACAGATGGAAGGGAGTTTGGACTTTTTTATTTTCTCAGTGATAGCTGAGTGCTCATTGGTTTTTTGCATAGTAATCAGACAGTAAGTTATATTTCTATTTTATGAAGCATATTACTGTTTTCTTTGTAACTTAATATGAAATCAATTTTATGATGACCCACAAGTAGTTTAGAAGGAGGTATAATATATTCTTTGTTATCAGTGTTTGATGTGTGTCTGTGTTATCAGTGTAAGATGTGTGTGTATTCTTGAAACCATAAGGATTTTTCTTTTATCTTTAATAGTTTTATATTATTATCTCAGTGTTGATCATCCATGTTTACTTTCCCAATAATTTTATGGATCCTTTCAATATGTAGATTTAAGTTTTCGTTTCTGGAAATAGTATTGAATTACAGTTTTAAAATATTAGGTACACTAAATTACTTTGGTTTTCTTGCTCTGGCCATCCAATTATATGTATGTTATTTCTTCTTTGCCTGTTTCCCATTACTAACAGTTTTTTTCTGTCTTTCTTCCTTCTTGATGTATCTCATTTCCATTATTTTGGATATTTCCTACCTTTATTCCATACCATTTACTAAATTTTCATTTGTATCTATTTTTCCCTGGAAATCTTGCAATTTAGTCTTAATTTCTGAAATAATTTTACTTATTTTAATCGTTTTATTTCATTGGTTTGATGAACTGTCCTTTTTTTTTTCTTATATTTTTGTTTCTGCCTTTTGAATTTCTGAGTCAAGGTGATTTTTCATATTTCCAAAGGTTTGCTCATTTATATAAAATTAACGCTGCAATGTTGCCTTGCAAGTATTTCTACTTTATGATTATTTTTTGAGGGAGAATTTACATCGGCTTAATTGAGTTGACTCTTCCTTTCTGATCCATATTATAATTTTTAATAGATTCTTGTTTCCCATGGATTTTTTTAAAGATTTGATAATATTTAGATTTCTAATTCAATGCTGCCCTCTTCTGCCAATTCTAAAGTCCATTTCTTTAGTGGAGAGTGTGTGTGTGTATGTGAGAGAGAGAGAGAATGGGAGGGAGGGAGGGAGGTGAGGAATATGGTCCATGTCTTTTATTTTTTGTTAGTCTTTTTGTTTTGCTTGTTCTCTTCCCAAACTCTAAACTTTTCCAATTCGTTTCTTTTCTCCTTTTCTATTTGTCAAGGGAATCATCTCCCTTTCCTTTTATTGTTCCTCTCCCTGAAGCCATGGCTTTCAAAAGCTGCCATTTGAAATCATGTGTACTTTTCAGCATCTTTCTTTTCATAAATAATTATATTTGTCAATAGACATTTTTTAAGTATTTTCACAATTAAGGTCAACTTTCTCTTTTTGGCTGTGGTTTTACCTTCCATCTCCTCATTTTCTTATAGTTTTTTTTAAACTTGTTCAGCTTTTGGTAGGAGTATGAGTGAGAGATCACCAAGATTTGATGAGTTTTATTACTCCATTTATTGTAAAGTTTGATAATTCTCTGTGTTTTAGTTATGCTGAGATTGCAGGGTTTATGTAGCTTCATTTGTTCCTCTTATTATTCTTTCTTATTTTTGTAAGATATATGCAAAGTATAGATCTAGCAAGCTGCTATTATTTTCAGCTCTCCTGAAGTTCTCACAGTGTTACTGTAGAACAGCACACCAGTTTTATAATCAAAGACTAAAAAATGTTGAGGCTCTATGGGTAGTATACCCAAAACTATACAGCTCATCAGTGACAAGAACTGACAATAAAGTATTACTTGAAAGCAAGTGTTCCATTAAGCCTTTCTTCCCAGACTATGGAGCCTTCATTGTTTTGGTGGCTGATTCTTCTCTGTAGAAATAACTAGACTTCTTCATGATTGTCCCTAAGGTGGATTGTAGGATGTTTTTCCCTATTCACTAAGTGTACCAGGCCCCTCTCAGAAACATACATTTTGGATCTTTTCTAGATTCCATTCCTTCCATACAGAAGAACATCTGTAATAGTGATTTCTGCCACAGATGCTGTTATAGGATATAGATGCATGCCCAGCAGGACTCAAGACAAGTAATGAAAGCTATCATTTCTGATTTTTCTCTGATGCTTTCTCTTATTCAGACTTTTTTTTTTTTTTGCAAGGGGGAATGAATTCTCTCTCACTCTCCCCATTCCTGGCAGCATTTTATTGAATATGATTGAGTAGGTCAGTAATATAAACTGATAAGTTGCATAGAAATGTAATGCAAATATAAAGGCAGATTTCATCAAACAAGTTTAGAATGGTCCAAGTTTTAAAAATAGTTACAAACAGACTTGTCATCAAACCTCAATTTAGCAGCAAACAGGACATCAAAATAGAATACTATCTTAAAAACTTGTTACCTGTATATCTACCTTACCCATCATGTCTATTACAATGTCCTAACTTCAAATAAATATTTTTTACCACTTTAGGTCACATGTCAAAATTTTCATTTAATCTACACAATCACCAAACCCATAAACGTGATATTCGTATTTTCCCAACTCAGTGATTATCATCCACAAAACTGTAGTATTGTTAGTAGCTGTGGTAATAATAATGATAGATAGCTTTTATTGAGTACTGTATATCCACTGGGCTAAGCACTTTGTTGTTTAATTTAATCATCATAAAAATACTGTAAGTATTCTGTAGATCATGCCTTTTCCTAAGTTTACTATAACATATCTTTCTTTTCACCAAACTTCTTGGAAGAGTTTCTACTTCATGACTTGCCTTTGCATTCTCTTAGCATGTGGCTCCTGCCCTTATCACTCTATTGAAACTTATCACCAATAATCATCTTATTGACCAATGCAAAGTCTTCTCTTTATTTCTTATCTAGGTGGACCGTTCCTAAAGCCTTTGATATTGCTGAAGACTCAAATTTTTATGCAGTTTTATTTATTATTATTTATTTATTGGGCTGCATAAGGTCTTAGTTGCAGTACATGGGGTCTTCATAGCAGCATGGGATCTTTCTTTGGTGCTCAGCTTTCTTTATAGTCCAACTCTCACATCCATATGTGACTACTGGAAAAACCATAGTTTTGACTAGATGGGCTTTTGTTGGCAAAGTAATGTCTTTGTTTTTTAATATGCTGTCTAGGTTGGTCATAGATTTTCTTCTAAGAAGCAAGCATCTTTTAATTTCATGGCTGCAGTCACAATCTGCAATGATTTTGGAGCCCAAGAAAATAAAGTCTTTCACTGTTTCCATTGTTTCCCCATCTATTTGCCATGAAGTGATGGGACCGGGTGCCATGATCTTAGTTTTCTGAATGTTGAGCTTTAAGCCAACATTTTCACTCTCCTCTTTCACTTTCATCAAGAGGCTCTTAAGTTCTTCTTTGCTTTCTGATAAGGGTGGTGTCATCTGCATATCTGAGGTTATTGATGTTTCTCCCGGCAATCTTGATTCCAACTTGTGCTTCCCCCAGCCCAGCATTTCTCATGATGTACTCTGCATATAAGTTAAATAATCAGGGTGACAGTATACAACCTTGATGTACTCCTTTTCTGATTTGGAACCAGTCTGTTGTTCCATGTCTAGCTCTAACTGTTGCTTCTTGACCTGCATACAACTTTCTAGGAGGCAGGTAAGGTGGTCTGGTATTGCCTTCTCTTTAAGAATTTTCCACATTTTGTTGTTATCCATATAGCCAAAGGCTTTGGTGTGGTCAATAAAGCAGAAGTAGATTTTTTTCTGGAACTCTCTTGCTTTCTCGATGATCCAGTGGATGTTGGCAGTTTGATCTCTGGTACCTCTGCCTTTTCTAAATCCAGCTTGAACATCTGGAGGTTCACAGTTCATGTACTGTTGAAGCCTGGCTTGGAAAATTTTGAGCATTAGTTTGCTAGCGTGTGAGATGAGTGCAATTGTTCAGTAGTTTGAACATTCTTTGGCATTGCCTTTCTTTGGTATTGGAATGAAAACTAACTGACCTTTTCTAGTCTTGTGGCCACTGCTGAGTTTTCCAAATTTGCTGGCATATTGAATGCAGCACTTTCACAGCATCATCTTTTAGGATTTGAAATAGCTCAGCTGGGATTCCATCACCCCCACTCGCTTTGTTTGTAGTAATTCTTCCTAAGGCCCACTTGACTTCACATTCCAGGATGTCTGCCTCTAGGTGAGTGATCACACCTTCGTGATTATCTGGGTCATGAAGATCTTTTTCATATAGTTCTTCTGTGTATTCTTGCTACCTCTTCTTAGTATCTTCAGCTTCTGTTAGGTCCATACCATTTCTGTCCTTTATTGTGCCCATCTTTGCATGAAATGTTCCATTGGTATCTCTAATTTTCTTGAAGATGTCTCTAGTCTTTCCCAATCTATTGTTTTCCTCTATTTCTTTGCATTGATCACTGAGGAAGGCTTTTTTTTATCTCTCCTTCCTGTTCTTTGGAAATCTGCATTCAGATACAGAGTAAATCTACATTCAGGTTTGCTCTCTGGGCCTCTACAAAGAAAGAAAAAATTGATGATCCTTGCTTTTGGTTATTGAAGAGTATACTTAGCAAATGTTAAGTGTAATTATACATATATATATATATAAATTTTTATCTTTGATATCACTGTTTTAATTCATTCTAATTTGTTCACACTAGATCCCATGACTTTAGTTGCATCAAGAAGAGAATGTTCCCATAAGTGAGGAAAAAATAATAATTTCTATCCAAGAATCCCTCACACTACTCATTTCCTTCCTCAGGAGTTCTGTTCTGCCATGAGGCACTTCTTTTATTTTGCTAAACCATTGGATGGTTTGGAGAAAGAATTGCTGTGGAATCATAGTCTTAGAAGATTTAAAATAAGGCAAAATGTTTCTCCAGGGAAATATATTTTGGGAAAAAAACCCTGTGTATTTATGGCTTTCCTCAACCCTGATTTCTGTCTAAAATAATCAGCTAGAGCCACTGGAGAGAGTAGGCTTCCTGGCTGATGCAGAGAGAGACATATTCAGTGAATGCCTTGTGTCCTTACATGCTGCTTTGGCAGGGTGTTAATGGGATTACCCACGCTTCATTTGGACAAGGCTTGGCCCAGAATACATATCTGGATCATACCTGAATACCAAAGGAGAGGTTCCTCCATCATAAACATCCCTGAGCCCCTGCATTGATGTTAAAACCTTGGATGCCTTTGTTATGGCCCTTAATTCTGTTAATCGCCCTAGGTAAAGATTAGCTGCTCTTGTCAATTTAATTCAGCTTCAAACAAAGCAACAAGGTCACTATTTTCCCCCTTCTCTCCCTCTCTCCCTTTCTCTCTCTCCCTCTCTCTCTTTGCCAGCAAACAGGATTGAGATGTCATGTAGCTCTAATAGGCAGCGTGGGGAATCGTTAGTCCACCTCAACGCCCTGACTGATGGGCACTTCACTTCAATCATCTGCCTGAGCAGTAGTGGCCCAGTACTATTGACACTGTGTCAGCTGCAAGAGAAGATGCCTTAATCGGCCTCGACACCCTCTGCATTGATTTGACAAGTTGCTGTAATGACCTTCTTGTTTTTCTGAAGGATTACTGTTTACTCAGGAGGTGCTGCTGACTAAATGTACTGCATCGTCATGGAAACGCTGCTGGTGGAGGCTGCCTCCCCACCAGGACTGGGTGGAGGGTGACATTGATAGGAGGCTCTGAATATTTCAATGAACTGGTCTGTCCCAATAGTACTAATTCCAGCCCATTAATCAGACTTGCTCTCAAGAGCCAACTGGAATTAGGGACCAGCCTTGTCAGGTCCCCTGTAAAAGACAGTTTGCTACAAAACTCATTTTTTCCCCAAAAATCCATGTTGAGGTTTACTTATAGTGAGAAGGCACTGTTCACTGTGGCTACCTCCTGAGTGCACCTGGAAATTATGATCATTTACATGTTATTGAAGGAGGCTGCTTTCTCCTTCACAGACACACCTTTGCATTAGAAGAAGGGACGAGAATGGAGGAAAGGAAACAGTACTTGTAACTGGCAATGTGTCAGCATTGTTACATTTATGAATAAGAATTGCTCTGTAAGTGGTAGCTATTGTTATTATTTTATTTCATTGATTCTAAGATAGGAAAAGTGCGCCCCTAACATTCCAGAAATCAAGCACGTCTTATAAATCAATCTCTGTACATTTGTTGTCAGCCAGGTGGCACTTCTGACACAGGAGAAAAAGTTCCATTCACGTTTTCTAGTAAGAACGAAAACAACAGCATCAAAGTCTCTTAGAGTCAATATTGCAGATTTTTGCAGTGAGTGCTTTATACAGATTACTTCTTTGAATCTTTAACAAAACTCATGTAATTGCATATTGTATTTGGCTGCAAGAAACAAGAGCCCTGTCTACAGAGGAATAAATGTAAAAGGATTTATTTTTTTTCTCATTAACAAGAAATCTAGAAGTAAGAGTTTTGTTGGCATTGTCTCGGCAAGTCAAGGATTTCAGATCCAAAGTCTCAGCAATTCTCTTTATCTTTTCCTCGTGGGTCCAAGATAGCTGCTGAAGTTAAAGACATTGCATCCTAACTGCAGTTGAAGGGAGGAAAAGGGGAAAGAGTATAGCTCTCATCAGCCCCCTCCAAAAGGATTCCTGTACATCACTCTTAACCATTTCCACCATCTTCCATCCAGTGGTAGATGAGTGGTAGATCTCTTCTACCCCTCCTATATTCAAGAAAAGCTGGGTCTTTTAAAAATCGTGGCATGTTGCATCCCTACAAAAACTGGAATTATTGTCACTAAGGAAAAAGAGCAGGAAGGATATTAAATAGGCAACTCTAATGTATCCTATGAGCAAAATTAACTATAAATATGCCCATTGTACAGATCATGAAATGGAAGCTTAAAGAGGTTAAGTGATTGAAGCTTCACAACTGTCCCGTGAAAGAAATATTCTTATTCCCATACTACAGATAAAGGGTAAGCCCAGTTTATAGAAATTAGGGAATTTGCCCTCATTGTCACACATCTACCTTATTATAGAATTTTGGCACCATGTACTACACCACAAGTCATTCTAGGGAAGGCTTAGATTCAATGGCAAGACAGTTTGAAGATGGAAAGAGGAACTGGGCTAGGAAACATGATTGAGACTTTGTTTTTCTTCTTCCAGTGATTCAGCCAGTGGTCATGAGCAGAATCTATTTTGTGGTTGCGTGTGATTTGTTTGATGTCTATTAAGTGAGCACAGAATGTCTGGCTACTTTTCCAAGACTCTTGAATGGAGACCATCTGCCCATTTTTACTGCTTATTTTGAGGCTTATTGGCCATGCGAGTGTTTTATCTCTTGGGCTCCTGTTGACTCCTGACTTCCCTGGAAAGTCCTGGGCAACTTCAGCTATAAATTAAAGACTACTTAGAGGGAGAAAAAAAAAAAGAAATTGAGACCTGGGTGGAGGGTAAAGAACTGTAGAGTCCTGTACATGGTAAAATAAGGAGAGATGACCATATGAGGTGATCGTGAGTCAAGGCACCTGGGTAGGTAAGGAGAATTCTAATTCCTCTTTCCTATGAAAGCTACTCTTCCCACTCACAACCCCAGCTCCCAGCACACAACATTACATGTAGTTCTGATGGGGCTATTTATACTGAAATTCCACTTTTAGCCCCCTGGTCCTAAGCTGTGCTCTGTCTCCAACTAGACCTGGAATGTAAACAAATACAGTTATTAGTCCAGTGATTGGCAGTGTGAACCAGGTAGGGCCATTTAGAAATCTCCCTGAGATTCTAACTCTTAACAGTGAAAGAATGTCCCTATTTTTTTCCAATGATGAGCCATTAGTATAAAAGTCTAGGGATGCTAATACTGTCTCTCACTACCGGGAAGAGAACTTATCTGCGAATGATACATTCAGCGGGGAATGAATCCAGACATGGCAACATAGCCAGAGCCCTGAAAATATCATTGAGCACCTGGATCTACCATTGCCTGACCTGTGACCTGTTTCAAGCTAAGTTAAACAAAGGAGCAGCAACAAAAGAGAAACAGCAAGAAATCTGTTGTCTGGTGTAACTGGAAAGTCTCTATCCCTTTTGATAACAGTGATCGTGCCAAAGACTCTAGGAATGAAGCACCTTGCTAAATAAAATCAACTAAAAAGTTTAAAGGAACATAAGAAAGTTAGAAAGTTAAGTCGCTCAGTCATGTCTGACTCTTTGCGACCCTGTGGGCTGTAGCCTACCAGGCTCCTCCGTCCATGGGATTCTTCAGGCAAGAATACTGGAGTGGGCTGCCATTTCCTTCTCCAGGGGATCTTCCCGACCCAGGGATCAGACCCAGGGATCGAACCCAGGTCTCCCGCATTGCAGGCATATGCTTTAACCTCTGAGCCACCAGCGAAGATAACCAAGGCAATAATCCAAGACTATTTGAAGGACAAATAAGAAATGAGTTGAGAAGAATGGCTCAAAACTAAGTTTGAGAACATAGAAGGTGAGATATTGCTTCTCTTCACACAGTGAATGTATACATACAAGTACATATATGAATGTACATACACACACACATACATATATTTGTACACATGCATTTGTACACACATAGACATATAGACCTTGTATTATCTCATGGGTGTATGTGTGCATGTACAGGTGTATGTGTGTGTATGTACAGTTATTTTTCAGATCTATTTAAGTGCTATTGTGATTGAGTTGATAGTGTTTATAGACAAGTCTGAATTTTCTCCAAGGTCCTTTTTATCATTTTCTAAAGCAACAAATAAGAAAAATATGTTCCTACCCCATTCACAAAAAGGTCAATGAATATTTTGTGTTTTTCTATGGTCTAGTGGCTAACTGAAAACTCTCCCCATCTCTTACCCCAGCAAGAGTTTCAGAAACACAGAAGCTGATGCAGTGTCCCTAGTTCTTCAAGCCCCTCCTCCAGACTTTTTCCTTTAATGAGTTTAAAAATTCAATAATAACTATGCATATGGGAGTAGAATCCATTGTGTCATCCTTGTTTAAGTGTTTCATTATTAACCTCTTCCATTTATAAATATTTTCAAGGAAGAGTCCATGCATATTTCATATGCCATGCTGAATGTGCTTTCTACACAGGTTGCCAGAAGGCAAAATACAAACACATGAAATGTTCAACTAGATCATATGCAGCTCAGTTAAATAAATACTAAGATGACAGACTCTAATAGTAATTCACTATAAAATTGTTAATAAACAGTACATTGTCTGTTATGCCCAAATTGTGTTACCAGTGAGTCAAATTAAAGAGTGAAGAAAGTTAGATTTGTGTGTCACTTTAAATTGAAGCCTGCTTCAAAATGCTATTGAGCATAATGAAAGAATACCTATAGACCATCCTCTGTTGGCATGGTAATGTATTAAGCTAAGATAAATGGGGCAGTCATCTGAAGCAGGAACTAATGTTGACCAAACCAGCAGTTAACAAGCTGGGTACCTGACATATATCAGATTTTGAAAGACAGAAAACATTAACAGTCCTGCTGATCAAGATCTGATGAGGGTTGTTTTGTTTTTTTTTTTAAAGTTCACTGGGTCTTGCTAACCACATATCTAAATGAAAGACTCCCTTTTAAAAAATTTAATTTATCATTTCATGTATTTGTTTTTGGCTGTGCTGGGTCTTCATTGCCGCATAGGCTGTTCTCTAGTTGCTGCAGCCGGGGCTACTCTTCGTTGCTATGCACAGGTTTCTCGTTGCAGTAGCTTCTCTTGTTAAGGAGCACGGGTTGTAGGGCACACAACAGTAGTTTGTAGCATGAGAACTCTGCAGTTGTGGCTCAAGGGCTCTAGAGCACAGGTTCAATAGTTGTGGCGCATGGGCTGAGTTGCTCTGTAGCATGTGGGATCTTTCCTAATGAGGTTGAAGCCATGTTTCCTGCATTGGCAGGCTGATTCTTTTACCGCTGAGCCACCAGGGAAACCCAGAGTCACTTGACATGAAGGCAAGTCAAATTTCCAGAAGTGTGGTATCACCTGTTGTAGTAGCAGGGTTTGCAGTGGTTGGGAGGGTTAGACCTCATTATCCATACCACCACCTCATGCCACCACCCCAGCAATGTCATCTCAGCATAACGACCAGATGACTTAAGTTCCTCAATGCAGTGTACTTCTTGGCAGGAGAAAAGAAAATTCAAACTGTGATTTATGTTTCAGAGCTTAAATGATGTGGAAATTTCTGCTGTTATTATTATTTTTTTATATTTGGGGGTTCTTTTGTTTGTTTTTCCTCAGTTTGCATCTTGAAAGATTTGTGCTACTTTCCCATTCCAGGCCAAAATGCTATCTTATTCAGAGAGTAGGTTAGCACCATCATGCCTCTGCTGAACCACAACCGTGTCCACTCCTTCCTCAACGGCGTCTTAGGCCATGAGCCTGGGAAGAAGGAGCTGACATGCAGTGCCCCAGTGCTGCCCATCTGTTTCCTTCTCTGACCCTTTCCCCCCCATCCAATGTGAGTGGTCTCCACTCCTCTCCTTTCTTTATGCTATGTTTTATTTATCCGTAATGACCACACACTGAGGTACCCAGCTCACATTCTACCCCTAAGCGGCTGCTGCTGCTGCTAAGTTGCTTCACTCTTCGCAACCCCATGGACTGCAGCCTACCAGGCTCCTCCGTCCATGGGATTTTCCAGGCAAGAGTACTGGAATGGGCTGCCTTTGCATTCTCTGTCTACCCATAAATTATGCCTCCTAAAATTGTGTTGTCTGTTTGTGATTGGGACCATACAGCAATTCCAGAGACAGTATATGTATATCTACCTATATGAGCCCTGAGGCAGCTATGACGTGGACTGAAATGAACTGGTCAGTGAATATCAAACTGAACATGTGTACATCTGAGTGATCCTGGACATATCTGTGTATGCATGTGTCTGTCAGTCTGGGGAGTGTAAAGAACAGTGACCTCAGTGTTGATGGAGATATCTGTCAGGGGCTGAGATATATACTCCTCTGCTCCCCTAACATAGCCACGGATAAGTAGATGCCCTGATAAATCCCTCTCAACACACCTGTATTCATGAAAATTTGATAGTAACAGATAGCCTTTCCTGCATATACACGTGCGTGTTCATAGGAGTCAGGTGGTGATTGGATACATTAGTGAGAATGCTAAGATAGTAGGATTTGGACCCTCTCAAGTAGCCAGTGGGACCTTCCAGTTCCTCTCAAAACCATCTGCAGAAGCAGTCACCTTTGTGATCCCTATAAAGAGCTGGGTCTTACTGTGGACAAAGCCCCATCATTAACCTGTGCATGTTTTTCTTGTGCAGCAACAGAAACATGAGGTCGGACCAGCCTGGGGCAGTTTCTCTCCAAGAGAAGATGGAGGAAGAACAGCTAAGTGACTGGAAATTTGAATTGCTTTCATGTCAAGAGAAACCTTCACCTTTTGAAAACAACAGACCTTTTGTGGTACCTCAGTGGGATCATCAGTGGGGCATGACCCTCTCCTGGATGACGTAAGAGCTCTGTTATGTTTACCTGGCCCCTGAAGGGCTTCTGAAGCATCACCTCCTTTCACTCACCAGCTTTTACACTCCTGGTTCTGTCCATCACGTCCATTTCCCCAAGTGGCATCTGACTATTGCCTCCAGGTCCGTGGAAATTGTCTCCGTCTGCCTCTTCACCTGGAAACCTCTCACTGATAATCTAAGTCTCTGCTTCTATTCTTTTCATACAATACTATCTCAAAACCAGTGGTCCTTAAAACGTGCCCACCTCCCCAGACCAGCAACACTGATAGCAACTGTGAGAGCTTATTAGAAACGTAAATTCATATGTGCTTATCTTGTTTATCTCTTTAAGAGTATGGAAACAAATAACTGTGCAGTTCCCATTCATTGTGAAGTCTCAACAATCAGACCCATTGTCCTTCATAGCCGGGAATGCGCCTGTTCTTGCCTGATCCTTTGTGTCCAGGTAGTGTTGCTGGGGGAGCTCAGTAAATGTTTATTGAATGAAGAGATGATTTACAAGTGAACGGGAAGCAGAATCATAAGGTAGTAGAAAGTCCAGACCCTAGGGCAAGACTTCCTCAGAGCAAATCCTGGCTCCTATATTCCTGGTTCTGTGGCCCTAGACAGTTACTTAGTCTTTATGCGTGCTAGCAAAAAGGCATGGTAATGGACTACCGATTCTGTAGTCGGTGTGTGGATTTGATAGTTAATACTGATAAGTACTTTGAACAGGGCGTGTCATCTAGTTGTTGTTGTTTTTGTTTAGTCGTGTCCAAATTTTTGTGACCCCCATTGACTGTAGCCCACCAGGCTCCTCTGTTCATGGGATTTCCCAGGAAAGAATACTGGAGTGAATTGCCATTTCCTTTTCCAGGGTATCTAGTAAGCACCCCCTATTATGAGTATTAATTAAGAAGGATTTTAATTCTGACATATTCCTGTTGAAAGATTTCACTGGATTTCCCCAAAGGATACTTGGAATTAGAATCTGGAATATATATGCAGACAGTGTGACTTATGATAGTTCGACTTATGATTTTTCAGTGTTATGATGATGTGAAAGCAATGCACATTCAGTAGAAACTGTACTTAGAATTTTTCATTTTGATCTTTTCCTGGGCGAGTGATATGTATTACAAGACTCTTTCCGGACGCTGGAAGTGGCAGCCATAGCTCGCCGTCAGCCCCGACTGACAACCAACACACTCATAACCACTCAGCACCCAGGCAACCATTCTGTTTTTCACTTTTAGTGCAGTATTCAATAAGTTACTCGAGAGATTCAGCACTTGATTATAAAATAGGCTTTGTGTTAAATGATGTTGCCCAACTGTAGGCTAATGTATGTGTTCTGAGCGTGTTTAGGGTGGGCTAGGCTAAGGTACAGTGTTCCATCAGTTGGATATGCTAAATGCATTTCAATTTGTTATGTTCTCAACTCATGATATATTTATAGGGACATAACCCATCATAAGTCAAAAAAGAGCTGTATATATATTATCTTCTGATTCTATTTCTTGGCACTTCTCAACACAGTGTCTGGAGAAGAGCTTTATTTGGTGATGTCATTTTCTACCCATTGACAGTGTTTATAAATTTGGAACAGAGGTGAAGAGAGCAGAATTTGCTGAAGTCTCTTACTCCTCCCTTTTCACCTCTCCTTTGCCTCAGCCCCCATCTTCTTTTGGGCTTCCCTGGTGTCTCAGTGGTGAAGAATCCACCTGCAATGCAGGAACTGCAGGAGAGACAGGTTCGATTCCTGGGTCAGGAAGATCCCCTGGAGGAGGGCATGGCAACCCACTCCAGTATTCCTGCCTGAAGAAGCCCATGGACAGAGGAGCCTGGCGGGCCATAGTTCATAGGGTCGCAAAGAGTCGGAAGCAACTTAGCACACATACATCTTCTTTTCCCTCCTGTTTCCTGCTTTTCCCTTTTCTTTCTTGCTCTTTCTGTGTATCTCTCTCCTCTCTCTGCCTCCCCTTCCTCTTCACCCACACTGACTTCCTCCTTTCCTTCCTCTCTCTCTCCCAGATGCTTCTGGAACCATCACAACTGGTTTCTGCCAAAACAATTAAAGGCCACAAAATGTCTGAAATATTATACATGACTCTTAACAGCCTCAGTGAACATGCTCAGGGAAAATGTCCAGGGAAAAGAAACATTATTGCAAGTGAAGTACTCAAAGTTATTTTTTCACTGTACCTGAAATTGAACTTCTTCACTGTTCTTTCAGTTGAGAACATCTTGTTACAAACTATTCACAAAGCAAAGGCAGGAAGGGCTCCCTGGGGACCACTTGGGTACCACCTGGTATCCCAGCCCACCAGCAGAATGCCAGTCTCACCCACCTTGCAAAACAGACAGACTGCAGGTCTCATGGCTGCTGTCTTACATCAGATGCTTCATTCACCCCTGCAGCTTGGAGGGGATCTAAAATGTAGAGTTCATGATCCCTCTGTGTTCAGAGGCTGAGTGTGCCCCTCACATGTACTGAGGAGAGGATTCTGATGTTTGGTGGGAGGTTGGACAAGATAACCTCAAAGATCCCTTCAAAGTGGAAATTCTGTGATTAAGGTCAATTCTTAACCTCCGAACTGTTGTTGGAAGTAACTGGAATTCTGCTGGACTGTGGGTCACCCCACCTCAGCCCTCAAACCACGGAGGCCTTTTTTAATGGTCAGCATCCCCTCAGCCCTCTGACAGTCATCCAACACAACTCCTCTGAATTCTACCTTAGCTCTGTACTCTTTCTCAAATATAAACAGTAAGTCAAACACATCTCTCTGAAGTAGCTGCGAAGATGGGGTGTTGCCCACCCAGGCCAGCTGATTATGGCTTTTTGCTTCAGATGTGGGGTTGCTCAACATAGGAGTGAGTGACGGTGACGATGGACCATGCCCTTCCTTGACTCCTGCCTCAGCAGAAAAGCCCTCTCCTCCTCTTGGGGGTGCATCCTCCTCCCTTTTTAAAAGTCAAACCGAATTTATAACCCCTTTTCTCTCCCAGCCAAACAGGTGACTGCTGCCAGGCCAGGAAGAGAAAAAGGGCATTGTCTGCTTCTACCTCTGGCTCCACTTCATTTCATTGAGCTCACGCGTTCCCTCTTCATGTCACTGAAAATGTTATTTATCGATCCTGCTGACAGCGGCAGTAAATAGAGCCCAGGCTGTTTTACATCGCTGATGAGAAGGCAGGCTCCATAACTCATCAGGCCCAATCTGATTCCACATCAGTCCTCTTCCCCTTTTTTCTCCTCTGTATCTCATTACAGAAATAGGAATTAATACACATGGACAGAAGAGAAATGAGTTCGGCTGCTCTTAGGGCCTTTGTGGGAAAGCAGACATCCTCAGTGGCTCTTTAAGAAAAATGGACAGAGGGTCAGCCCAGTTGCTCACTGTGGACCATTAGCTGTGCTCTAATGATAACAGACTGAGGGGTCCTCATACCCTTGGGCTGGAGCTGAGATTTGGGGATTAGCGTAGAGGTGGCTTCCCAACCATTCTTTTGAGTCTTGATGTACAGCTATGGGCCAGGAATGCTATGAACTGTAAGATAAAATGATGCATTTTCTTGGAATGCCTACTTTAGATTTAAGGAGTAAATGTATATTAAAATAAACACAAATATTTTAATGTGGGGTTAACTCAAATGGACCTGGATTTTAGTGTGACACTTCAAAGAAATTTCACTTTTGTGATGAGTTCCATTGGATCTATGCTTCAGACCTCAGGGACGAGCAATCCCTTCATCCCTTCATTCTGGCTTTGGGCGTTCTCAAATAAAACACTTCCAGAAATGAGCCAACCTATTCATCTTACTCTTCCATCTTTTAACGTCTATTTATTTGGCTGCCTCAGGTCTTAGCTGGGGCATTTGGGATCTTCACTGTAGCCGTGGCCTCTCTAGTTGTGGTGTAGAGGGCTCAGTAGCTGTGGTGCTTAGGCTTAGTTGCTCCGCGGTATGTGGGATCTTGGTTCCCTGACCAGGAACTTCTCAAAACACCATCCTTATTTTGTGTTGAACCCACAGTAGTAGACAGTGAGTCTACACTGAGACAAGTGGTGTTGAGTGGAATCCGTGCTGAACGTAGGGTGGGAACCCTGAGATTATTCTCCAGGCCTATCCCTTTGTTGCTGGACTTCAGGCACAAAGCTTCCTCTTGCCCCAAACTCACTATCCTCCTCTGTTAAATGGGGTTGATGGTATCTGCCTGCCTGAGCCTTTGTGAGCATTAACTGAGACAGAGAGAGGGACTTTGCTTGTCAGTAGTCTTGTACCCGGGATTAAAGCAGTATTAGAGCGCAGAATCAGCACCAATCACTGTTCTTTTATCTTTTTAATATTTATAGATTTGTCTGTACCAGATATTTAGTTGCAGCGTGCAGGATCTTGGTTGCCACCTATGGGATCTTTCCATTGTGGCATGCAAGATCTACTTCCCTGACCACGGATCAAACCCAGGCCCCCTGCATTGGGAGCAGGAAACCTTAATTGCTGGACCACGAGGGAAGACCCTGAGCACTAATTTCTGACAGCAGGTACATCATCATCATAAGGACATGTGAAAGGACTACATGTTATAAAATGTCCCACCATGTGAAACAGAATTCTTGTCATTATTGAGCACTCGCTAACTGAATTAAGGTCAGGCACGGAGAATACTCTGTGGGAGTACAAGAGGACTCTGATCCAAGGAAATCCAAGTCTAACTGAGAAAATTAGACAAATGTCACTAGTGTGGGACAATGGGCAAGCAATAGCTAGATTGTACAGGTGAACTGTCTGTTCAGACTCTATAATAAAAATCCGGACTAGCACTGTGAATGTTTATTGGTGTTTAGTATGTTCTAGGCATTGTCCTTGGAAGGACTGGCTGAAACTGAAACTCCAGTACTTTGGCCACCTCATGCGACGAGTTGACTCACTGGAAAAGACTCTGATGCTGGGAGGGATTGGGGGCGGGAGGAGAAGGGGACGACAGAGGATGAGATGACTGGATGGCATCACCAGCTCGATGGACATGAGTTTGAGTGAACTCCGGGAGTTGGTGATGGACAGGGAGGCCTTGTTGCTGTGATTCATGGGGTCGCAAAGAGTCAGACACGACTGAGCGACTGAACTGAACTGAGGTATTGTCCTAGAGGAAATGGAGAAGGAAATGGCAACCCACTCCAGTGTTCTTACCTGGAGAATCCCAGGGACGGGGGAGCCTGGTGGGCTGCCGTCTATGGGGTTGCACAGAGTCGGACACGACTGAAGCGACTTAGCAGCAGCAGAAGCAGCAGGCATTGTCCTAAGGATGTTACCTGTAGTTATCTCCACTCAACCTTCTAACAAACCTCCAAAATGTATCTTCATTTATAATTAAAGAATCCACGCTTAACCAGATGAAGAGGTTTTCCCATGATCCTGCAGTGTTTGCACCAGATTTGTTTGACTTCAGAGCCTCTGATGGAAAGGCTTTCTTAGGGAGCTGTGACCATGCAGGGCAGGGGTGCATGAACATTGCCAAATAAGCCCAATTTTGTTCACTTTTATCCTCTGGGCACTAGGGGTTCCTCAACCCCTCATTGTGCCTCAGGTTCTTCATTTGCAAGAGAAAAAGGATTGACTTAGTTGGTCTCAATTCTGAGACTCTGGATATACTTGTGAAAAGGGGAACTAGACAGATTGAACTTCAGTCTACAAAAGCTTGTGATAGGCTTTGAAAATGGGCATGATACAACCCTAAACTAGGACTCGGTTATCTCTCAGGAGATGGCTCCTTTAATTTTGGAAAAATAGATGCACAATTCATCCACTTCTTTGAAATAAATTTTGAACATATGTGTGTACATGTATGTACATACACATATATATTCATATGTAAAATATATGTTTATACATATAATACATATATATTCATATGTAAAATATAGGTGTTTATATATATATATATGTACCACATATATATAAACTATGTATATGTATATAAACACTTATCATTATTATTGCAATCTTTATTAACTTGCTTGAATTTTAGGTTGACTCTCCCTCTCCTATACTCAAAGTTTAGAGCTCTGAGTATTGAGATATCTGAAAATCCTAGCTTTTATTATTCCTTTATTTGCCATCTTTAGAAGTTACTGCTGCTTGTTTTCTTAGCTACTTCATAGTTCCTAAACTTTGCTTAAAAGCACTTCTAATTCTTCACATTGAAAAGTGGATTGCAAATGAAGTTTAATATGGAATGTTTTGTACCAAGAAAACTAATGCCCCATTTCCCCCTCCTAATGAATGCCAGAATCATCACAGACTCAAGGCTCATGAATAATGTATATCATCCAATTAAGTACAAATGCTGTTCACTTCTTGCAAGTGGTATGTGATACCAGTTCTGGCCTTAGAATGGGCACTGAAGGTAGGGATGGAAGAAGGGCTTGGGGAGCGTTGTGGTTGTGTGCTTGTGTGTCTGACAGCTAAGCCCCCACAACTTGTCATGCTCATTATATCCTGAGAGCTGAACTTCCCATGCTCGAGTCCACAGAGAGGTTTTTTTTTTTTTTTTTTTTCTAACCATAAATAGAACTTATCTTAAAATTTTAAATCTTCAGGCTCTAATGGCCTGGGAGCTCTTGTCTGGTCATGCTGTCCTCTGCTTGTGAGACCATCCACTCCAACTGGCCAGCGGACCCCTCTCCCCAAGCTGAACTGCTTCAGGTGGTCATCCTCTAGAGGCTAACCCTCTGAGGGAGATGCACCAGTGATTCTTTGTACCCAAAGAATACACTTCACTCTTTTGGCTCCTGATCAAGATGTCCTTCTTCACCAAGAGATCTTGGCAATCTTTTGAGGCTGCTGATTTGGGTATTGGGTATGTGTTTGTTTATTTTTGTTTTAACATTTGTTTATTTATTTGCACACAGTACTGTGGTCAGGAGCTTGCTACTTCTCCAGGGAAGTTGTCTGCAATGCATCATTGAGGTAACAACTTAACAATTCACACTGATCATTCCCTGTGGTCTGCCATGGAGATTCATGAAAGCATGAACTGGGTGTGTTCTTTATCTTCCACTACCGAAAACACAGAGCCTGGAGGACATGATATCAAATCAGTGCTTTCAGACACCCAGTAAAGGTGATTATATATCTGAGCCTCAGTTCCCTCATCAGAAATAGAAGATAGTAACTAAGAAATGTTTTATCCAGGTGGGTGTATAGAGTAAAAGTGTTGTTATCTATAAATCCTGAAGCCTTGTGCAAATGTTTGTAATTCCCCTCTTCACTATATGAGTATAGACATCCCCACTAGGACTTCATGACTGAACATGACAAATCTCCAGGACTTGGGCTTACCCAAGCTGGATTAATCTTGTTCATAAAAATATTCATCTATCAGGGTTTGCATTTGTAGCATTTAGTTGTACCAAATAACAGAGCTGGCCAGCGTTTTTTTAGAATTACACCGTCTAATAATGAATGCTGGAGACAGAATTTTTTTCAGCCTAAAATCTGTTCTTATAACTCAGGGTTGATGAGTGCTGCCCTACATTTCTCGATGGATCCAATTTAACACCAGACGAAGCAGTGACTCAGACTAACTTAAATATCTCAAGACGAGTTTCACCTTTTCCTCTGAGGCCGTATCAGTTCAATTGCATAAGTGCAAATTTATTGAAAGTGGTTTGGTGCTTAGCTTTTCTCTATTGGCAGTAATGGAGTTTAAATTTATAGCAGGCTGATGAATTTCAGATAAGAGAACCATTACCTTACAACAACATTAAGGAAAAATATATAACTCCAATTGCTGAACCTCAAATGCGTATTGTTTGAATGAGGGGAGATGGATGAGGTAGGCTGACATTTGCAAATGCAGTTCCTTTCCATCCTCATGGTACTAGCCCAGGAGTTTGAAAGCATGGCATATTCCAGAAAGGGCTTGGGATAGTTATGCATTACAAGTGCATTATAACAAAATAGCAGAAGTAGGACATGATCTAGAGGTAAGGGATTTTTCCTTCTCTTAATTAATATAATTGGAGGTGTCTTTTGGCAATGGACCAAGGCTGTCATAGGGCTTGGGTGGTTCATTTGGTACTTGTGACATCCTCTCCCATATGTTATTTTCCTTTTATACTTGGCTTTGTCTTCCCACAGGGTGGAACTCTGGCATTATATTGACTAAAATGAAGGATGCAGTACACGTGTGAGGTCCAAAGAGGCCTGGGCGTCTCCATTTTCTTGAGACTGCCAGTATATAGGGGGAGGGGGAGAGGAATGAAACTGAAACAGCTTTATAAAAATTATATGTGTTACATTTATCTGTTGTATTTTTAAATGTTTATGCTGAGTAACTGATCTTTACCTTAAAAAACATAATATTATTTGCTACATTAAGATTATCACAGAATTGATAAAATTGGGGTTATAGACAATATTTTCGCACAATGGAACACAAATTTCGGGTTGTGGGATGTGCTTTATCTTTTCCCCATTTCTGTCATGCATCTTAGAAATTGTGTAAATGACATCATTTAGAGAGAGTCTCTTATTTAATTAATTTATTTTGATTGTAGTTTGACTTACAGTGTTTCAGGTGAACAGTGTGACTCAGTCATACATACATATGTATATCTATTATGTTTCAGTTTCCAGTATAGGTTATTAGAAGATACCAACTATAGTTTCCTGTGCCATACAGTAAGTCCTTGTTTGTTTATTTTATATAGTAATGTGTATCTATTAATCCCAAATTCCTAATCTATCTCTTTGTCCCTTTCCCCTTTAGTAACCACAACTTTAATTTCTAAGTTGGTGAGTCTGTTTCTGTTTTGTAAACAAGTTCATTTATATCTTTTTTTGAGATTACACATATAAGTGATATCATATGATACATCTTTCTCTGACTTACTTCACTTTGTATGAATATAAAGTCTTAACATGAGATGCTTTGTGGGTTTGTGTGTCAAATAACCCTTTCTGCTTTTCCATTTCTACCCCATTCCCCTATAGACCATAGCTTTCCCAAAAATTTCATTCTTGGGCAAGTTACTTTTCTGGCTCTTGTTCTCATTCATAAAATGCATATGTGTCAGAGGCAGGGGTAGAGGTATGGGGGTCCCCGGCACCACCACAATCTCCAAGGTGAGACCCCAGATTTCCCGAGGGTGAGAGGCATTTTCCCAGCTTTTAGAGAGGTCACTTCAGTCCCCAGGGAAACCCCACTTGGGATGATTTCTCTGTGGTCCTCTCTCAGTCCAAGGCCCCTTCTTTGCAGTTCATGCTATCCATGGGGAACCAGCCACTACAAATGCCCCAACCCTTCTGAGAAGGGAGTGGCTGAGGAATGAGCTGTGAAAAGTGTCATTTTATTTATTTTATTGACATTTAGTTGATTTACAGTGTTGTGTTATTTTCACCTGTACAGCAAAGTGATTCAGATAGGTAGGTCGATAGATAATTCTTTATCCAATTCTTTCCTTTATAGATTATTACCAGATCTTGAGTGTAGTTCCCTGTGGTATACACTAAGTCCTTATTGATTATCTATTTTATATATAGCAGTGTATATATTTTAATCCCAAAGTCCTAATTAATCCCTCCCCACCCTCACCGTTTCCCCTTTGGTAACCATAAGCTTGTTTTCTTTGTCTATGAGTCTATTTCTGATTTGTAAATGAGTTCATTTGTATCAGTTTTTTAGATTTCACATATAAATGATATCATATGGCATTTGTCTTTCTCTGTCTGGCTTACTTAAATTAGTACAGTAATCTCTAGGTCCATTCATGTTGATACAAGAGGCATTATTTCATTTTTATGGCTGAGTAATGTTCCATTGTATATATGTACCACGTCTCTTTTATCTATTCATCCATTGATGGACACTTAGGTTGCATCCATATTTTGGCTATTGTAAATAGTGCTGCAGTGAACACTGGGGTGCATGTATCTTTTGGAGTTATGGTTTTCTCCAGATATATGCCCAGCAGTAGGATTGCAGGATTATTTATGGTAGTTCTATTTTTAGTTTTTTAAGAAACCTCTGTACTGTTCTCCGTAGTTGCTGTACCAATTTATATTCCCACCAACAGTGTAGGAACGACCCCCTTTCTCCACACTCTCCAGCACTTATTACCTGTAGACTTTTGATGATGGCCATTTAGAGTATTGTAAGGTGGTTGGTGTATGGATGTGAGAGTTGGACTGTGAAGAAAGCTGAGCGCCGAAGAATTGATGCTTTTGGACTGCAGTGTTGGAGAAGACTCTTGAGAGTCCCTTGGACTGCAGGGAGATCCAACCAGTCCATTCTAAAGGAGATCGATCCTGGGTGTTCATTGGAAGGACTGATGCTAAAGCTGAAACTGCAATACTTTGGCCACCTCATGCGACGAGTTGACTCACTGGAAAAGACTCTGATGCTGGGAAGGGTTGGGGGTGGGAGGAGAAGGGGATGACAGAGAATGAGATGGCTGGATGGCATCACCGACTCTGTGGACATGAGTTTGAGTGAACTCCGGGAGTTGGTGATGGACAGGGAGCCCTGGCGTGCTGTGATTCATGGGGTCGCGGAGAGTCGGACACGACTGAGCGACTGAACTGAACTGAACTGAAGGTGGTTTGTACCTCTTTATAGTTTTGATTTGCACTTCTCTAATAATTAGCAGTGCTGAGTATTTTTTCATGTGCCTGTGGGCCTTCTATATGTCTTCTTGGAAAAATGTCTATTAGATCTTCTGCCCATTTTTTAATTGGATTATTTGGGTTTTTTTTTTTTTATACTGAGCTGTATGAGCTGTTTGTATATTTGGGGAATTAATCCCTTGTTGGTTGCATCATTTGCAAATATTTTCTTCCATTTCATAGATCATCGTATTATTTTGTTGATGGTTTTCTTTGCTGTGCAAAAGCTTTTAAGTTTCATTAGGTCCCATTTGTTTCTATCAACGAATATTTAGGTTGCTTCCAAGTCTTCAGTTCAGTTCAGTTCAGTCGCTCAGTCGTGTCCGACTCTCTGCGACCCCATGAATCACAGCACGCCAGGCCTCCCTGTCCTTCCAAGTCTTGGCTATTGTAAATAGTGCTGCAGTGAACACTAGGTACGTGTATCTTACTGAATTATACTTTTCTCCTGTGTCATTTTAGACACCTTCCTCTGACCTTTGTCCCAGAACTGTGGTCAGGGAATAGAAGTTCTACACATTCAGTGTCTTTCCTGTTTGGCTTGTAATCTCTGTCCTACGATAACAGAGTCAGCCCAGCCACTTAAAACACAGTTCTCTTCAAGAGAGAATCTTCAGTTTTCCATAAATAATACCAGAGGGATTTGTGTAGAATGAGACACTCATTTTGTAGTTATTCACACAGCACATTTGAAAGAAAGGGAACTGAATTCAGTTGGCTGGTGGTTTATTATGAAAAGAACTGGCTATTAACTGAACTCAGTTAATAAAAAGTTTGAAAGTTTGAATGAAATTAAATAGTCAAACACAGGATATTTTGCCAGCAGTTTTTTCAGCCAAGAAACAGCTTTTGGTGTGGCCTAGTCTTGGAAAGGTTGATACTGTCATTCTAGGCCAGAGCAACTGACTCTGGTCCCTTGTTATAAAAGCCCGTTAGAAAACACCCAGACTAATGTGGCCTTGAGGGGAAAATTATATTTCAAATGCAAATTGCAGAGTAGTGTCCATAGCTGATCCAAGAACATCAATTATAATTGTAATATGGAGACTTTGAGGATCTAACAGTAATCCCAAGTTGGTTGTTTTTAAACAAAAGGACAATGGCATGCATCAAAATCATAAAACTAAAAGTGACCACAACTATCATATTACATTTTGATTCACAAACTTTGAAAATAAGAGATTATTTAGTTCAGTGTTCTTATTTTACAGATGAAGAGGCTACGACCTATAGAAATAGCCCACGTGCCTTCCCTGGAGTAGGGATTCTAGTCCCCTCTCCTCTTTGTAGAGCCTTGCCCGATAGAAACTGACATCATGGAGCTTCATGAATTAGGAAGGACAGATTACTTTTTTGGTCCTATTTTAATTTTTCTCAAAACTCATAAAATATCATTAGAGTGCTTTTTAATTTTTTCTGAAAAGCAGGAAATCGTAAGATTGATAAATAGTTTAATGTGAACCTGATGGCTTGATTAATTAATCACCAAGCTGAGGAACCACTACAATTCATATGTCAATTCAGACTATTTTCGGGAAATGATTTGAATCAATTGCTAATGAAATTGAGAAATTTAGGAGCCACTTTCTGACTTCCAAATGACAGGGCTCATATTTAACTCAAGAGACGTGACAGTTAATGACAACATAAAAAGTGCCATGAATTATTTTCCAGATCATGGGAAAATTACAGCATCTCCCCATTGAAACAGCTCGCAGCTCATCAGCATGAAAATAAACAGCCTTAATCACATGCTAAGAAATCTTCGATGCTGCTTAAAATCTAGGTTCTTTTTTGAAATAAACAAAGACCATAATCCTCAGGAATAATTGTAATATTTTATAACCTCTTCCTTAATACAGAGTGATAGATGAACCTAGTCTAACTGATATTACTCCTGAAACCTTACAGAAAAAAAACAGTATGGATCATTGTAATTAATAAATCTAATTACTTTAAATCCTTATACTAGGTAGAGGTTAATTTCTCTCCCCTACTTTAATTCATAGGCTGAGGTTTCCAACCCTGTTTATGTACAAAAGGGCTTGCTTTGTATATCTTTCCATAACTTTTCACTTCTAAGCAGACTCTTTAATGAACTTAACATTACACTGAGATATAACAAGACAGTTGTTATGTGTTAATGAAATATCAGTGGCAATGGGAAAGTGCACTGATCAATATTTAATCTAATTAAGGTGTATACAAGGCAATATTATGTAATTAACTCAAAAGAGCATAAGTGATACATGCATGTTTAAATTTTTATTAATTTATTTGTTAAGAATTTTTACATCATGCTGTTTTATGGGCTTACTTGAGAGATATAAAATTAAAATGTTTGTCAAGATGCTACTGGAGCAAGTATTAAATGTGGCTCTTAATCATCTTAACAGTCTTTAAGGTTCCCGTGCAGTTCTGATAGTCTCACTAAGGATGAAAGATGAATTCTCCAACAAACAAGAGTTCATATATAAAACCTTTCTGGAATGGTCTTTTAATTTTTTTTCTTCTAGGTTCTCATGCTGCTTTGCAAAGAGAATGTATAACAGGATTTGTACAGGTAAGAAAATTTGAAATATGTTTACTATTTTTAAGAACATTCTTTAAAGAGCTACATGTTGCCGGGGAGAAAATATATGGAACTATAAATATCATTGGGTTACTCTACATATATCTTTTGGGATTTTAATACCACAGCTTCACAAATTGCTATAGAATTGCAATTTGGGGGGGTGAATTTTGGTGGGACAGTGATTATGTATCTCATACAAAGACCAGAATAGACTGTTCAGATTTTCTACTTTCCAAATATACAAAGCTGCACTATGGGAAAACATTTAAATGGGATCTTGAAGCAAATCCAGAAACAGGCCATTGTGCATAGATATTAACATGGATGGTGCTGTGGGATGTACATTTGTGCTGAGTAAGAACAGGTTCAAGGTTACAAAGTCTAAGCTCCTTGTTAGGTCATTTTGCTCAGAAAGTTTGTAGTGTCTCATGGTTCTCTAAACCCCGCAGGCAAATCTAGCTCTTGAACCAGAGACCCATCTACTTAAATGTACCCATTTCATGTGCAGATATTAACAGATGTGATTAGAGACTCTGATTGCTGTAGCTGCTGGAACACCAAAACTATAGGAGAATTTTTATCCAAGTAAATATATAAAGACTGACTGTGGTTGTGCAGTGATCTTATTCTAAAAGCTTTCATTGCTTCCCTCCATCCTACCATTTTATTGTGGAAAGAATATTGGAGTTACCGGGACAATTTATTGTTCTCATACATTCCTGGTATGTATATCTTGCCTAAATGTTGGGATGGCATTTCTGTTTTTATCTCTGTGAATGAGGGAGTGAGGGATAAGTCATACCTTATGACTCCCCATCTCTCCTGTGAGTGATGATAACAACGGGGTTGAGTCGTCATATATTACACACACTACATATTTTTCTTCCTCTCTCTTGAGAAGGGCTGCAAATGCTGAAGATGACAGTTAAGGAAGGTGAAAACTCCATAAAAGATATGGGATAAAGGTGTTCCAAATAGAAGTAAACTTTTAAATACTTCTGTGTGACTGTGCTGGTAATGAAGCTATTGATACGTGTGTGGCAAGCTAACAAGAATGGCTGAAAATGATTACCTTCACCTCTGGGCTTTTTTCACTGTAGTTAGAATCATCTTGAGCCCACAATTCCTGTTGTGCTACAATTCTTTTATAGCTAGGCAGTTTTTAGGCCTAAGCAACTCTTAGGGTGAGCAAGGGAAAGATTCACAGTGTCCTTCCTTGTGTAGGCCCATGTCTGAGCCCATCATGGTGAGGCAGGGCAACCCATCTTGGAGTTTGTGAGGGAGTGGGAGAACAGACTAACCCAGATAATCAAAAACTCCCCTGCCTCATACTGTCCCTAGAAGGAAATGTGCAAATGAGAATTCTAGCACTTGATTACCCTTTTCATATCAAAACTGAAATTTTAAAGGTTCTTTGCCTTTAAAGGAACAATTGATCCTTCATCTTAAGGAAAAGGAAACAAACCAGCAAAGAACACAGCTAAACTCTTTAGGAGAGTTTTCTAACAGAGTCGTTTCTGAATTTGATGTAATAAAAGTATTCCAAGTGGCCTATTACCCTCAACTCTCAATTTGCAAAAAAAAAAAAAGGTTCTTAATTCCTCTGTTATTTCTGAGCCTTTCTTTTTATCAACTTTGTTGAGGTGAACTTTACATACCAAAAAGAAAAAAAATCATGAATTTTCAATGTACAACTTTATGAGTTTGGCAAATATGTAGTTATTTAATAACAGCAGTCAAGATACAGAATAATTTAATCACCCCCACAAGTTTCGTCCTGCTCCTTTGCAGTCAATACCCTTCCATGACACAGGCAACCACTGATACTATTTCTGTAATTTTACTTAACTAGAATTTTATTCTTATGAAATCATAAGATTGTCTTTTGTGTTAGGCTTCCTTTACTTAGCATAATGCTTTTGAGATTCATCATGTGGCTGGTTATTTCAGTAGTATGCTTTCATACTGGTGAATAGAACTCTTTGAATGGATATGCCATAATGTTTAATTCACCGATTAATATATTTTTGGTTTAGTTTTTAGCTATGAAGACTAAGGCCCATATGAACATTTGAGTACAAATCTTTCAACAGCCCTGTGTTATCATTTGCCTTGAATAAATAGAAGTGGAAATCAACTCTGCGACCCTATGGACTATAGCCCACCAGGCTGCTCTGTCCATGGGATTCTCCAGGCAAGAATACTGGAGTGGGTTGCATGCCCTCCTCCAGGGGATCTTCCCAACATAGGGATCGAACCCACATTTCTTGCGGCTCATGCATCGGTGGGCGGATTCTTTACCACTGAGCAGCCAGGGATACACAGAAGTGGGAATGCTAGATCGAATGGTAAAGGTAAGTGTGAATTCTTAGAAACTGCCAAGATGTTGTTTAAAGTGACTATATAACTTTGTATTCACACCAGCAATGTATGAGAGATCTAGCTACTTCATATCTTCGCCGAGACTAAGGTTGGTGGTCTTTGTATATATACCACATCTTTTTTTTCCATTCATTTGCCAATGGGCATTTGGCTTGTTTACATGCCTTGGCTATTGTAAGTAGTGCTACTATGAACACTGAGATGCATGTATCTTTTTGAATTTGAGTTTTCATCTTTTCTTGATTACAGGGTCATACAGTAACTCTATTTTTATTTTTTCAAGAGCCCCATACTGTTTTCCATGGTAGCTGTACCAATTTACATTCCTATTAACAGTTTAGGAGGTTTCCATTTCCTCCACACCTTCTCCAGCATTTATTATTTGTAGACTTTTTGAGATGACCATTCTGACTGGTACAAGGTGATATGTCATTACAGCTTTGATTTGCATTCCTCTAATACAGTAAGCCCCCTACAGAGAAACCTTGGAATTGTGAACTTTCAAAGATACCAACGTCCATTCACATGCCCGATCACATAAGTTAGTTCACATGGCTGGCAAATGCTGCCAGAGGTGTGCACCCTGTACAAGTGATTGTGCTTTTGTGAACTTTATAGTACTGTACGCAGTAGTCCAGAATCTTTATTTCAAGCCCAGGTGTCTGGAAGCAAGCATAAAAGTAGTGGTGATGTAGCTGGTACTACTGTACTTTTGAAGGGACTTTACTGTAGAATTAAAAATGTCTTAGTTTTTGTTTTTTAATGTATTATTTGTGTGGGAAGTATTATAAACCTACTATATGACAGTTCCTATACAGCTGACTGTGTTAGTTGGCTTCCTAACTTCATTGGACTTAAAAACATGCTCGCAGAATGGAACTTGCTCATATGTAGGGGCTTACTGTAATTAGCAATATTGAACATATTTTTCATGTGCCTATTGGCCTTCTGTGTGTCTTCTTTGGAACAATATCTATTCAGATCTTCCACCTATGTTTTGATTGGGTCACTTGCCTCTTTGAACTGTTTGAGCTGTTTGAATATGTTGCCGTTTAATCCCTTGCTGGTCACATTGTTTGCAAATATTTTCTCTCATTCTGTATGTTGTCTTTTCTTTTTTTTGCTTCCCTTTGCTGGTCAAAAGCTTTTAAGTACCATTTAGTTTTGCTTTTGTTTCCATTACTGGAGGAGATGGGTTCAAAAAATATTGTTATGATACACATTGTAGAGGGGAGTTTTATAGTATCCAGTGTTACATTTAGGTCTTTAATTCATTTTGAGTTTATTTTTGTATATAGTGTTAGAGAATGTTCCAATTTTATTCTTTTACATGTAGCTGTCCAGTTTACCCAGCACCGCTTATTGAAGACAGTCTTTTCTCCATTGTATATTCTAGCCTCCTTTGTCACAGACTAGGAGGCTTTTCTGTCCTATTCCATTGATCTGTTTTTGTGCCAGTACCATACTGTTTTGATCACTGTACCTTTGTACTAATAGTACAGTCTGAAGTCAGGAAGCCCGATTCCTACAGCTCTGTTTTTCTTCTTCAAGATAAAGTATTTTATAGAGATTGTACTGAGTCTGTAGATTGCTTTGGGTAGTATGGTTATTGTAACAATATTTTTTCAATACAAGAATGTGGTATATCTTTCCATATGTTTGTGTCTTCAATTTCTTTTACTAGTCTCCTACAGGTTTCAAAGTACAGATCTTTTGCTTCCTGAGGTAAGTTTATTTCTGGGTATTTTATTATGATTCGTGCTTTTTGTGTTTGCTAACAAAGCTTTGCTTAACTCAAGGCCACTAATATTTCTTCATATTTTTAGTTAATAATTTTAGATCCATGATGAGTTATGTATAGTGTGAGATTAGGGTTGAGGTTCTTTTTTTTCAATATGAGGTCTAGTTGTTTCAGTACCATTTGTTGAAAAGGAACTTCTTTCATCCACTGAATTTCCTTGGAATATTTGTTCAAAATCAATTAATCATATAGGTGCAATATTATTTCTGTAACTGTCTATTCCATTAAACCGTATGCCTATCACACTGTTTTAATTACTGTAGCCTGATAGTAGGAGAAGGCAATGGCAAGCCACTCCAGTACTCTTGCCTAGAAAATCCCATGGATGGAGGAGCCTGGTAGGTTGCAGTCTGTGGGGTCGCTAAGGGTCAGATGCGACTGACTGACCTCACTTTCACTTTTCACTTTCACACATTGGAGAAGGAAATGGCAACCCACTCCAGTGTTCTTGCCTGGAGAATCCCAAGGACGGGGGAGCCTGGTGGGCTTCTGTCTATGGGGTCACACAGAGTCGGACACGACTGAAGTGACTTAGCAGCAGCAGCAGCAGCAGCAGCAGCAGCAGCAGCCTGATAGTAAGTCTTGCTAACTTACTTCATACACTGATGATTTACACTTTCAAAATAGGCTTGACTAGCCTTTGCATTTCCATAACTTTAGAATCAAATTATCAGTGTCTTTAAAAATCCTGCTGGGAATTTGATTGAGATTGCATTGGGGCTCTAATTGTGTAAAATTGGACATTAACATTTAGTCAATCTTTAGATGTGTGAACACTGTATAATTCAGTAATATTTTTCAGTGTTCAACATATTCATTTTTTATAGCTCGTCTTATATTTATCTATAAAAATTTCATGTTGACATTGCAAGTGGTACTTTTAATTAATCCAATTATTGATAGTATAAGATCCACCACACCCCCACCCCTACTCCACACAAGCGCTGGTGGCTGCAACAGTGGAGAAGGAAAAGGCTTCCCACTCCAGGATACTGGCCTGGAGAATTCCATGAACTGTATAGTCCATGGGGTCACAAAGAGTCGGACATGACTGGGTGACTTTCACTTATAGTATATAGAAATACAGTCAGTTTTGTATATGAACATTTTGTCCTGCCATCTTACTAAAGTCACTTGTCAGTTTGCATAGCTTCATGTTGTGTGCAACAGGTCTTCATTCCTTTTAAATGTTTATTTTTCTTACATTATTGCACTAGTTAAGATTTCCTGTGTGTGTGTGTGTGTTAGTCACTCTGCCGTATCTGAATCTCTGTAACTCCATGGGCTGTAGCCTTCCAGGGTCCTTTGTCCATGGAACTCTCCAGGCAAGAATACAAGAGTGGGTTGCCATTTTCTTCTCTGTAAGATCACCTACACAACATTAAATAGAGTTGGTGAGATCACATATCCTTGTTTCCTATCATGGACATAAAGCATTCAACCATACGATGATGTCCACTATAGTTTTTCATCAGGTTGAGGGATTTTCTTTCCTACTGAGAGAAACTGAAAAAAAATGTAAATAATTGGAGCGGTATATTATATTCATGGACCTGGAAATGCTAAAAAAACTTCAGAAAACTTTGAAAAGTCAGAGGGCTTATGCTATCTGACTTCAAGATTTATTCTAAACCTACAGTAATTGAAATCTATGATGTTAGAGTCAAGGTAGAGGGACAATGAAATAGAATAAAGAAACTAGAGTTATATATCTGATTAGTTTACCTTCAACAAAGAAGGAAATATTATTTAATGGAGACTAAATAGCTGTTTCAACAAATGATGCTAAAAAGTTAATAGTCAAAGATGAAAAATATTCAATGTCATGTCTTACAATATTTTAAAAAATCATAAATTGGACTTTATCCAGATTAAAGACTTCTGCTCTTTGAAAGATACTGTTAAGATAATGAGTGAGGCCAGAGATAGGTAGAAAATATTTGCAATCACATATCTGATAAAGGACTTGTATCTAGAATATGTAAAAAAAAAAAAAAGCAAATACTTTACTATAAGAAATAAATAACCCAATTTTAAATATGGACAGACCATTTTATGGATAGAGGCCCCAATATAATATGTAATAGAGGTTTTGGAGAAAGGGAGAGAATGAATGTAAAGCAATATTCCAAATCATAAATGTAATTACTAAGTAATAAATTGAAAGTGATGACAGAGCAAGACTACAGAACACACAATAAGAACACCAAAGTTGTATTGACATATCTTGTATATACCTCAGGGCATTGTTAGTAAAGAGAAAATCTACTTATTTGCACATCTTTGCCTCAGAACATGCTGCAAGAATTCAGGTTACCATAGGTTTGTCATCAACAATATTGGAAATAAGATAGTGAAACACCTGGAAATACTTTGATCCTAGAAGTCTATGACCACAAATACTATCAGGTAAGGGTGAGTTTCATCTCAGACTGTTTATAGGCTGTTTCTGAAAATAGCTACCTTTTAGAGGATAAAGTACATCAGGGAAGAAAGTTAATCCAGAAAGAAACAGGAGTATGTGTGAATATATAGTTGATGGAAGTGAGAACTACTCGTTGGTATGCCTAAATAAGTATTATGAAAAGAAAAGAATCTCAACAATAATATGAATTAATATTCTAGGCATTTTCCACATGGACATTGGTGGAGGCAAGAAAAAAAAAACAGGAAAATGAAAGCATGTGAAACTTTTACATCGGTCTGGAGGAAACAGTTACTAATTAACTGACTCCAGACTTTAAATGAAATAAAAACTATAATAATGAGTAACAGAATTACCTCACATAGGGATTGCTCAGTTAATCATGTTGTACCATAATAACTTGAAAAAATATACCATTTTTTTCAATACAACTCCTTTTTTCCTTGGCATAGTGACTAATCACCTAAAAACACGTTAAGTAAATGCCCTCTAAGATCTGATATTTTCTAAGATGTTATATTTTCAAGCAGAAACCATCACCAATTTACCAGACACACTTTCTAGCCGGAGACTATCATATGGAACAAATTTAAACTGCAGGCCACGGCTCTATGAACACGTTTTTGTGAATATATGCCAAATGAGGAGTTGCTGCTTCAACTCTTCAGTCTGTGCATTTTTCCAAATGTTTCAATGTGCTTCTAGACCTACCTTCCAAAGAGTGAGCTCTGCACTTCTCCACCAAACAGCACCTGCTCTGAAATTTTCTCTTTGCTCCATGGAGAAAACAATAACTCTGTATTACATCAGGTATTTATTGGCTTTAAAATTATTATCTCACAAAGTTATTTACTTATTCAATGTACATAGTTATTATTTGTGAGATTATGTGGGGGTCTTAATGCTTAAAATGAAGCACATCTAATTTTTCTTAGACCTGGTTTTATCTATTTCATCTTTAACATGTAAAAGAGATTACAAGTCATCACTCTAGACGTTATAAGAAAAAGCTAGTAAAAGTGAAAAATAATAAATGTTCTTGAACTTATCAAGAACTGGGGTCACAGGGCAAACTGCCCCTTTGAAATCTGGAGACATTGGTGCACAAAGACCAATGCAGCGCTAGACATTTGCTTACCTGGACGTGAAGCTGCCAGAAGCCACAAGTTGTATAAATGCTTCCTTTACTAGTAATTTTGACAATTTGCTGTAAGTGGTAACTAGCTTGATTAGGACATTCCTGGAGGCTGCAGTCAAAGGAGACTTTTGGGCTTTTCTTCCAGGAACTCCACAACTTTGTACAGTATGCATTCAAGAAAAATTTCCTGTGGCTCTGACAGGGGAAGTGCTGCAAGGGTAACCCTCTCATTTTTTTCTCGAAAACAAAGACTGACAATCTGCAATACGTGAACCATGAACTTCCACATGTTCAAGCTGGTTTTAGAAAAGGCAGAGGCACCAGAGATCAAATTGCCAACATCCGCTGGATCATCGAAAAAGACAGAGTTCCAGAAAACCATCTATTTCTGCTTCATTGACTATGCCAAAGCCTTTGACTGTGTGGATCACAAGAAACTGTGGAAAATTCTGAAAGAGATGGGAATACCAGACCACCTGACCTGCCTCTTGAGAAACCTGTGTGCAGGTCAGGAAGCAACAGTTAGAACTGGACATGGAACAACAGACTGGTTCCAAACAGGAAAAGGAGTACATCAAGGTTGTATATTGTCACCCTGCTTATTTAACTTATATGCAGAGTACATCATGAAGAATGCTGGGCTGGAAGAAGCACAAGCTGGAATCAAGATTGCCGGGAGAAATATCAATAACCTCAGATATGCAGATGATACCACCCTTATGGCAGAAAGTGAAGAGGAACTCAAAAGCCTCTTGATGAAAGTGAAAGAGGAGAGTGAAAAGGTTGGCTTGAAGCTCAACATTCAGAAAACTAACATCATGGCATCCGGTCCCATCACTTCATGGGAAATAGATGGGGAAACAGTGGAAACTGGCTGACTTTATTTTGGGGGGCTCCGCAATCACTGCAGATGCTGATTGCAGCCATGAAATTGAAAAACACTTACTCCTTGGAAGGAAAGTTATGACTAACCTAGACAGCATATTAAAAAGCAGAGACATTACTTTGCCAACAAAGGTCCGTCTAGTCAAGACTATGGTGAGAGTTGGACTGTGAAGAAAGCTGATCGCCAAAGAATTGATTCTTTTGAACTGTGGTGCTGGAGAAGACTCTTGAGAGTCCCTTGGACTGCAAGGAGATCCAACCAGTCCATTCTAAAGGAGATCGGTCCTGGGTATCATTGGAAGGACTGATGCTAAAGCTGAAAGTCCAATACTTTGGCCACCTCATGCAAACAGCTGACTCATTTGAAAACACCCTGATGCTGGGAAAGATTGAAGGCAGGAGGAGAAGGGGACGACAGAGGATGAGATGGTTGGTTGGCATCACCGACTCAATGGACATGAGTTTGAGTGAACTCCGGGAGTTGGTGATGGACAGGGAGGCCTGGCGAGCTGTGATTCATGGGGTCACAGAGAGTCGGACACAACTGAGTGACTGAACTGAATACTGTCTCACATAGCGAAAGAGATTTTCTTCCCCTTGTAGTCCTTTCTAGGATTAGTATTTCATCGAAACAGGGGAAAGGAAACATGAATAGCGGACAGTTTCAAGGAAATATATCAGGAACTGGGTACAAGGAAGATGGGAGGAGCTATATGCTTTGAAAAGGAATATAAACAGGGGTGAAGGCCACACTCTGAGACCAAGTTCCACTAAGACTTTCTTACCTTCTCTGCACCCAGCCCCCACACCAACAATCAGTGTAGCAGAGAATTTACAACTGAAAATCTATAAAACATAGACCCCTCTGAGAAATAGTGTAACGCCAAAAGAGGAAATAAATAATGAAACTAGAGGAGTTTGGAATCTCTACCCCTTATAGCTACAGCAAACATTAAAATACAGCCCAACTCATATGTTCAGTTCGGTTCAGTTCAGTCGCTCAGTCGTGTCCAACTCATATGTAGATTACCATAAATACTGCCCTCTAAAGGTCTACTTCCTGCAGTGACTATTGACACGTCAACTTTGAATTTTTTATTAAAAAACCTACTAAAAGTCACAGTTTTGAAAGACTTGACAATCATAACGACATTCAGATATGTGATTTAACAGATAGGCATTTCAAATAACCATGATTAATATATTAACAAATAGCATGTAAGATCAAATGGGTAATGTCAGCAGAATTGTAGAAATTTCTAAAAGTAAATGTTAGAAATCAAAACACAGAGAAGGCCTTCAGGAGGCTCATAAATAGACTTACCCACAGTTAAGCAAAGAACTAGTAGACTTGAAGATAGATCAATAAAGACAAAATTAAAACACAAACAAAAAAAGAACCAAAACCTGAGAACTGTTTGTGTGTGTATAATTGCAACACCAGAAAAAATGGGGCAGAAGAAATGTTTGAAGTAATAATTGCTGAGATGCTACCAAAATTATTCCCAGACACCAAACCACAGATTGCATAAGTTCGGAATACCAAGCAAGATAAGCACAGAAAACAACCACATCTAGACTTATTCTTGATATTTTTATCTATAGAAAAACCAAAGACAAGAGAAAATTCTGAAAGAAACTAATGAAAGAAGAAAACCTTCCCAATACAGGGAACAAGGCTATGAACACAGCAAATGCCTCATTGGAATTCATGCAAGCAAAAGTAGAATACTGCAGAATATTCTAAGTGTTGACAGAAAATGACCAACATAGAATTCAAGGTCTAGCAAAAGTATTTTTTAAAAGTAGATGAGAAATAGACGTTCTAAAACAAAAGCATAGCAAGTTTGTTACCAGCAGAACAGTCCAATTAAAAACTTAAAAGAATTTCTTCAGATAGATGAAAATTTTCTAGATCAAAAACTTGGATCTACCTTAAGAAAGGAAGTGTTTCACAGAAGGAACAAAGGTAAAAATAAATATTTTTATTATTCTTCATTCATTTAAAAGCAATAAAGTAGTAATGTATTGAGTAACTGTAACTTATGTGTAAGTGAAATATATAAATTTCACAAGGGATAGTTGGAGGAATAATTAATACTCTGTTATAAGATCCCTGCACTGTACATGAAGTTGTATAAAGTCATTTGAAAGTTGATTTAGATTGTTAACCTATATATTGTGCCCTAAGGAAATCACCAAAAACATGTTAAAAGGAAATAAAAATGATATACCACGGGTAGACAATTGAGAATAATTGAGAATCATATAAACTATCAATTAAAAACCAAAGAAGACAAACAAGAGGTAAAAAGAAGCAAAGAACAAATGTAATGTTTAGAAAAGTTACAAAAATGGCAGAATTCAATCCAACTATTTCAAAAGTCACTTATAAATGGACTAAACAATTAAAAGCCCAAGATTGTTAGATAAGAGAAAGAAACCTAATTATCTGTCATCTAGAAGAAAGACAGATAATTATCTGTCATCTAGAAGAAAGACCGGAGAAGGCAATGGCAAGCCACTCCAGTACTCTTGCCTGGAAAATCCCATGGATGGAGGAGCCTGGTGGGCTGCAGTCCATGGGGTCGCTAGGGGTCGGACACGACTGAGCGACTTCACTTTCACTTTTCACTTTCACACATTGGAGAAGGAAATGGCAACCCACTCCAGTATTCTTGCCTGCAGAATCCCAGGGACAGGGGAGCCTGGTGGACTTCCATCTATGGGGTCACACAGAGTCGGACACGACTGAAGTGACTTAGCAGCAGAAGAAAGACATTTTAGATATAAAGACTGCAGATAAAGGAAAGAAGTGTAAGTGATATAAAACACTTAACATCAAAATTAAGCTGGAGTAACTATATTAATTTCAGATAAAGTAGACTATCGGGGATAAAGAAAGATATTACATAATGATAGAGCGAAGTCAGTTCTCCAAGAACACACCAAAAATTATAAACCCATTGGTACCTAACAAAAGAGCATCAAAATGCAAGAGGCAATAATTAATAGAATAGAAAGGAGAATAGATTAGTCTGCTATTATATTTGCAGAGTTCAACACAACTGTGTCAGAAATTGATAGATTAGGTAGGCCAAAAATCAGTAAAAACATAAGTGACATGGACAGCACTATAAATCAATTTGATCAAATTGGCATAAATAGAATACTCCATCAAAGGACAGGAGAATACTCATTTTTCTCAAGAACACGTGAAATAGTCACCAAAATAGAATGATGCACTAGGCCATGACATATATCTTAACATTTTTAAAAGAATAGAAATCATGCAGAGTATGCTTTTAGATTACCACAGAATTAAACAAGAAGTCAGTACCAGAAAGATAGCTGGAAAATGCCCAACTATTTGGATATTAAACAGAACACTTCTAATTAATCACCAGGTCAAATAAGTTTCCAAGAAATTATAAAATCTGTTAAACTAAATGAAAATATAACATGAAAATGTTCTTAGCGATTTACAGCATTAACTACTTATATTTAAAAAAAGAGAAATTTACAGTTGATTTCCTAAACATCCACCTAAGAAAACTACAGTAATAAGAACAAATGGAACCTAAAGCAAGCAGAGGAAATGGATTGTAAAAACCAGAGGAGGAATCAACAAAAGTTAAAAGAAGTAAACACAAGAAAATGAATAAATCAAAGTGCTTATTTGAAAAGATTAATAAAAACTGATAAGGCTCTACACAGCCCACACCTGAAAAAGAAAAATGATGCAAATTACAAATATCAGGAATGAGAGAGAGATCATTACTACTACTCTCAAGGACAGTAAAAAGATAAAAAGAAGTACTACAAAAAACTATATGCCAAAAAATTTGATAACAGATAAAACGATCTAATCTCTTAAATAAAAAATATTTCCATATTTCATTTGAGAAATAGATATTCTGAATACTACAACATAACTATTAAATAAATAGAGTTCACTATTTACAAATTTCCAAAAATGAAATCACCAGGTCCAGGTAGTTTTACTGGTGAATTCTATTGAACTATTAAGGAAAAAAATGATACCAATTCTCCACAGTACCTTTTTAAATGTTTCCTTCATAAGGAAACACATCCCAACTAGTTTTATGTGACTATAATTATCCAAAAATAGAAACCTGGTAAAGACACTATGGCAAAGGAAACTACAGGCTGATGTATTTCAGTTCAGTTCACTTGCTCAGTCGTGTCTGACTTTTTGCGACCCCATGGATTAAAGCATACCAGGCTTCCCTGTCCATCAACAACTCCCAGAGCCTGCTCAAACACATCTCCATTTAGTCTGTGATGCCATCCAACCACCTCATCCTTTGTTGTCCCCTTCTCTTCTCACCTTCAATCATTCCCAGCATCAGGGTCTTTTCAAATGAGTCAGTTCTTCGCATCAGGTGGCCAAAGTATTGGAGTTTCAGCTTCAGCATCAGTCCTTTCAATGAATATTCAGGACTGATTTCCTTTAGGATGGACTGCTTGGATCTCCTTGCTGTCCAAGGGACTCTCAAGAGTCTTCTCCAACAACACAGTTCAAAAGCATCAATTCTTTGGTGCTTAGCTTTCTTTATAGTCCAACTCTCACAGCCATACATGATTACTGGAAAAACGATAGATTTGACTAGATGGACCTGTGTTGGCAAAGTAATGTCTCTGCTTTTTACTAAACTGTCTAGATTGGTCATAATTTTTCTTCCAAGGAGCAAGCGTCTCTTAATTTCATGGCTGCAGTCACCATCTGTGGTGATTTTGGAGCCCCCCCAAAATAAAGTCTGTCACCATTTCCAGTGTTTCCCCATCTATTTGCCATAAAGTGATGGGCCTGGATGTCATGATCCTAGTTTTCTGAATGTAGAGTTTTAAGCCAACTTTTTCACTCTCTTCTTTCACTTTCATCAAGAGGCTCTTTAGTTTTGCTTCATTTTCTGCCATAAGGGTGGTGTCATCTGCATATCTCATGTTATTGATATTTCTCTTGGCAATCTTGATTCTAGCCTGTGCTTCATCCAGTCCAGCATTTCACATGATGGACTCTGCATCTAATTAAAAAAGCAGGGTGATAATATACAACCTTGACGTACAATCCTTTCCTGATTTGGAAACAGTCTGTTCCATGTTCAGTTCTAACTGTTGCTTCTTGACCTGCGTACAGATTTCTCAGGAGGCAGGTCTGGTGGTCTGGTATTCCCATCTCTTTAAGGATTTTCCACAGTTTCTTGTGATCCACACAGTCAAAGGCTTTGGCATAGTCAATAAAGCAGAAGTAGATATTTTTCTGGAACTTTCTTGCTTTTTTGATGATCCAACGGATGTTGGCAATTTGATCTCCGGTTCCTCTGCCTTTTTCTAAATCCAGCTTGAACATCTGGAAGTTCACGGTTCACGTACTGTTGAAGCCTGGCTTGCAGAATCTTGAGCCTTACTTTGCTAGCGTGTGAGATGAGTGCAATTGTGTGGTAGTTTGAGCATTCTTTGGCATTGCCTTTCTTTGGGATTGGAATGAAAACTGACCTTTTCCAGTCCTGTGGCCACTGCTGAGTTTTCCAAATTTGCTGGCATATTGAGTGCAGCACTTTCACAGCATCATCTTTTAGGATTTGAAATAGCTCAGCTGGAATTCCATCACCTCCACTAACTTTGTTTGTAGTAATTCTTTCTAAGGCCCACTTGACTTCACATTCCCAGATGCCTTCCTCTAGGTGAATGATCACACCACCGTGGTTATCTGGGTCATGAAGATCTTTTTTGTACAGTTCTTCTGTGTTCTTGCCACCTCTTCTTAGTATCCTCAGCTTTTGTTAGATCCATACCATTTCTGTTCTTTATCGAGCCCATCTTTGCATGAAAAGTTCTCTTGGTATCTCTAGTTTTCTTGAAGAGATTTCTAGTCTTTCCCATTCTATTGTTTTCCTCTATTTCTTTGCATTGATCATGGAGGAAGGCTTTCTTATCTCTCCTTGCTATTCTTTGGAACTCTCCATTCAGATGTGTATATCTTTCCTTTTCTCTTTTGCCTTTCACTTCTCTTCTTTTCTCAGTTATTTATAAGGCCTCCTCAGACAACCATTTTGCCTTTTTGCATTTCTTTTTCTTGGGGATGGTCTTGATCACTGCCTCCTGTATAATTTCACGAACCTCTGTATATAGTTCTTCAGGCGCTCTATCAGATCTAATCTCTTGAATCTATTTGTCACTTCCACTATATAATCATAAGAGATTTGATTTAGGTCTTACCTGAATGGTCTAGTGGTTTTCCCCACTTTCTTCGTTTAAGTCTGATTTTGGCAATAAGGAGTTCATGGTCTGAGCCACAGTCTGGCCTTGTTTTTGCTGACTGTATAGAGCTTCTCCATCTTTGGCTGCAAAGAATATGATCTATCTGATTTTGGTATTGACCATCTGGTGGTATACATGTGTAGGGTCTTCTCTTGTGTTGTTGGAAGAGGGTGTTTCTTATGACCAGTGTGTTCTCTCAGCAAAACTCTTGTTAGGCTTGTTAGCCTGCTTTGTTTGTACTCCAAGGCCAAATTTGACTATTACTCCAGGTATCTCTTGACTTCCAACTTTTGCGTTCCAGTCCCCTATAATGAAAAGGACATCTTTTGGGGTTTTAGTTCTAGAAGGTCTTGTAGGTCTTCATAGAACCATTCAACTTCAGCTTCTTCAGCATTATTGGTTGGAGCATAGACGTGGATTACTGTGATATTGAATGGTTTGCCTTGGAAATAAACCGAGATCATTCTGTTGTTTTTGAGATTGCATCAAAATACTTTATTTTGGACTCTTTTGTTGACCATGACAGCTACTCCATTTCTTCTAAGGGATTCTTGCCCACAGTAGTAGATATAATGGTCATCTGAGTTCAATTATCCCATTCCAGTCCATTTTAGTTCACTGATTCCTAAAATGTCAATGTTCACTCTTGCCATCTCCTGTTTGACCACTTCCAATTTGCCTTGATTCATGGACCTAACATTCCAGGTTCCTATGCAATATTGCTCTTTACAGCATCGGACCTTGCTTCTGTCACCAGTCACATCCACAACTGGGTGGTGGTGTTGCTTTGGCTCTGTCTCTTCATTCTTTCTGAAGTTATTTCTCCATTGATTTCCAGTAGCATATTGGGTGCCTACCAACCTGAGGACTTCATCTTTCAGTGTCCTATCTTTTTGCCTTTTCGTACTGTTCATGGGATTCTCAAGGCAAGAATACTGAAGTGGTTTGCCATTCCCTACTCCAGTGGACCACGTTTTATCAGAACTCTCCACCATGACCCGTCTGTCTTGAGTGGCCCTAGATGGCATGGCTCACAGTTGCATTGAGTTAGTCAAGGCTGTGGTCCATGTGATCAGATTGGTTAGTTTTCTGCGATTATTGTTTTCAGTCTGTCTGCCCTCTGATTGAGAAGGATAAGAGGCTTATGGATGCGAGAGACTGACTGAGGGGGAAACTGGGTCTTGTTCTGATGGGCGGGGCCATGCTCAGTAAATTTTTAATCCTATTTTCTGTTGAAGTGGAGAAGGAAAAGGCAACCCACTCCAGTACTCTTGCTTGGAGAATTCCGTGGATGGAGGAACCTCGTAGGCGATAGTCCATGGGGTCGCAGGGAGTCGGGCAGGATTGAGTGACTTCACTTTCACTTTCTGTTGAAGGGTGGGGCTTTGTTCCCTCCCTGTTATTTGACCTGAGGCCAGACTATGGTGGAGGTAATGAAGACAATGGTGACTTCCTTCAAAAGGTCCCATGCATGCCCCCAACCCTGCAGCAGGCCACCACGGACCCACACCTCCACCAGAGACTCCTGGACACTGACGGGCAAGTCTGGGTTGGTCTCTTGTGGGGCTGCTCCTTTCTCCTGGGTCCTGGTGCACACAAGGTTCTGTTTGTGCCCTCCCAGAGTCTGTTTCCCAGTCCTGTGTAAGTTCTGGCAGCTCTATGATGGGTTAATGGCGACCTCCTCCAAGAAGGCTTATGCCACACCCAGGTCTGCTGCACCCACACCCCTGTCCCCGCAGCAGGCCACTGCTGGCCCTTCCCTCCTCAGGAGACGCTCACACACAGTCTGTCCCAGTCTCTGTGGGGACTCTGGGTCCTGGTGCGCACGAGCTTCGTTTGAGCCTCTGAGCGTCTCTGGACGGTATGGGGTTTGATTCTAAATGCGATTTCGCCCCTCCTAGCATCTTACTTGGAGAAGGAATTGGCAACCCACTCCAGTACTCTTGCCTGGAAAATCCCATGGACGGAGGAGCCTGGTGGGCTGCAGTCCATGGGCTTGCTAAGAGTTCGGACACGACTGAGCGGCTTCACTTTCACTTTTCACTTTCCTGCATTGGAGAAGGAAATGGCAGCCCACTCCAGTGTTCTTGTCTGGAGAATCCCAGGGATGGGGGAGCCTGGTGGGCTGCCGTCTATGGGGTCGCAGAGTCGGACACGACTGAAGCAGCTTAGCAGCAGCATCTTACTGGAGCTTCTCCTTTGCCCTTGGACGTGGGATATCTCCTCAAAGTCACTCCAGCACTGTGTAGCCACCACTCCAGCCCTTCAACCTGAGCCCCATGCAAATACCTCAAACATAGATAAAAGATTTTAAGAAAATATGAGTAAATTGACTCTAGTAACATACAAAAAGCTTAATAGAGCACTATTGAGCAGGGCTCATTCTGGGAGTCAAGGATAAGAAATTCACTATGTTAACAGAATAAGAAAAATTATATTCTCATATCAACAAATACAGACATTTAACAAAATCAGCACCCATTTAGGAATTTTAGAAACTAGGATAAAGGGAATTTCCTTAACCAATGAAGTATATATTAAAGAGCCCCTATAGCTAACACTAGATGATACTGAATACTTCCTTCCTAAATTTTGGACCAAAAAAATGATGCCTTTTGTTACTACATATGTTGAATGTTATAAAAGAAATCCCAGGTAGTACAAAAGAGAAAAAAATAAAAGTTATAGAGCTTGTAAAGAAATTAAACTATTCTTATTCACAGATCACATGTTTATGTAGAAACTCATAAAAAACAAACCCTTGGAATTAAGAAGAGGTTACAGGATACAAGGCCAGTATGCAAAAATCAATTACTTTCCTTTTTATAAGCAAAGAGCCAATTCATTGGAGAAGACCTTAATGCTGGGAAAGATTGAGGGCAAGAGAAGGGAGTGACAGAGAATGAGATGGTGGGATGGCATCACTGACTCAATGGACATGACTTTGAGAAAACTCAGGGAGATAGTGAAAGACAGGGAAGCCTGGCATACTGCAGTTCTTGGAGTCACAAAGAGTCAGATACGACTTAGTGACTGAACAACAATAACATAAACAAAGAAACAACAAATTTTAAAAAAATTTTAAAACACCATGTAAATAAAAATATATGTACAGGATCTATATGTAGAAAACTATAAAACACTGAAAAGATAAATCACAAAAGATCTAGATAAATGAATAAATATTTGACATTCATACATTAGAAGTTTCGTAATTGTCAGTTCTTTCCAGCTTGTTCTATAGAGTTAATACAATCCCAAAGTCCCAGCAGTTTTTTTGGAAATTAATTCTAAAATTTATAGGGAAAATCAAAAGACCCAGAATGGTTCCAAAATACTGAATCAAGAACAAAGCTGCAGTGATCACATACTAAACTTTAAGACATAATAGGAGGAGGAGACAAAATGTCAGAGTATAAGGACTTGAGCTCACCTCCTCTTATAAAAACATCAAAATCACACCTAACTGCTGAACAATCATCAACAAAAATGACTAGAGTCTACCAACAAGGGTATTCTACATCCAAAGAAGCCACAACAAGGTGGTAGGAAAGGTGCTCTCTTGATAGAATAAAATCCCATACCAGGGTGGGTGCCCCACAAACTGAAAAATAATTATGTCACACAGTTTCTCCAACAGGAGGAAGTTTTGCACCCCATGCCAGGCTCTGCAGCCTGACGTTCAGGCATGGGAAGGAAGAGCCCTCAGAGCATTTGCCTTTAAAGGCCACTGGGGCTTGAGTATAGGAACTGCACAGGGATAGGGTAAACAGGGAGTCAACTCTTGGAAAATGCACAAGGTTTCACATGCACTGAGACCCAGGGAAAAGCAGTGACTCCACAGGAGCCTGGAACAGACCTACCTGCTGGTCTTAGACAGTCTCTTTTGCAGGCAGGGGTTGGCTGTGGTTTACAGTGGGGACACGGACACTGGTGGTAGAGGACCCAAGGACCACTCCTCAGTGTGAGTTCTCCCAGAGGTTGCCATTTGGCACAAAGATGGAGCACCAACCCACTGCCAGCAGGCTCCAGTGCTGGGAAGCCTCAGGTCACATGTCCAAAATAGTGAGAACACAGCCCCACCCATCACCAGAAAGGCTGTCTAAAGTTTTCCTGAGCCAACAACTGCCTATCAGAACACCTCTGGGATTAAGCCAATAATATAGACAAGCTAGAAGAAATGGACAAATTCTTAGAAAGAAACAACCCTCCAAGACTGAACCAGGAAGAAATATGAAATACAAACCAGGGCAATCACAAATAACTGAAATTGAAACAAACAAGAATACTGGAGTCTGTAGCTTATCCCTTCTCCAGGGAATCTTCCCAATCCAGGAATAAAACCGGGGTCTCCTGCATTGCAGGTAGATTCTTTACAAGTTGAGCTGCCAGGGAAGCCCAAACTAAAGTCTAGGAAAACATAAAGTCTATTCGCCAACTGAAGAAGCTGAAGTTGAACAGTTCTATAAAGACCTACAAGCTCTTCTAGAACTAATGCCAAAAAAAGATGTGTTTTACATCATAGGGGATTGGAAGGCAAAAGAGGAAGTCTATTGGATACCTGGAGTACAGGCAAGTTTGGCCTTGGAGTACAAAATGAAGCCGGGCAAAGGCTAATAGAGTTTTGCCAAGATAATGCACTGGTCATAGCAAACCCCTCTTCCAACAACACCAAGAGATGACTCTACACATGGACATCACCAGCTGATCAATACCAAATCAGACTGATTATGTTCTTTGCAGCCGAAGATGGAGAAACTCTATACAGTCAGCAAAAACAAGGAGATGACTGTGGCTCAGATCATGAACTCCTTATTGCAAATTCAGACTTAAATGTAAAAAGTAGGGAAAACCACTAGCAATTCAGGTATAACCTAAATCACATCCCTTATGATTATACAGTGGAGGTGTCAAATAGATTCAAGGGACTAGATCTGGTAGACAGAGTGCCTGAAGAATTATGGACAAAGGTTCATAACATTGCATGGGAGGTTGTGACCACAACCATCCCCAAGAAAAATGCAAGAAGCAAAGTGGTTGTCTAAGGGGGTCTTAGAAATACGTAAGAAGAGAGAATTGAAAGGCAAAGGAGGAAAGGAAAGATATACCCATCTGAGTGCAGAGTTTCAAAGAATAGCATAGAGAGATAAGACAGCCTTCCTAAGTGATCAATGCAAAGAAATAGTGGAAAACAATAGAATGGGAAAGACTAGAAATCTCTTCAAGAAAATTAGAGATGCCAAAGGAACATTTTGTGAAAAAATGGGCACAATAAAGAGCAGAAACAGTATGGTCCTAATAGAAGCAGAACATATTAAGAAGAGGTGGCAAGAACTATATAAAAAAAGATCTTAATGAGCTGGATAACCATGATGGTACGATCATTCACCTATAGCCAGACATCCTGGAGTGTGAAATCAAGTGGCCTTAGGAAGCTCACTATGAACAAAGCTCGTGGAGGTGATCGAATTACAGCTGAGCCATTCCAAATCCTAAAAGATGATGCTGTGAAAGTGATGTACTCAATATGCCAGCAAATGTGGAAAGCTCAGCAGTAGTCACGGGACTAGAAAAGGTCAGTTAGTTTTCATTCCAATCCCAAAGAAAGGCAATGCCAAAGAATATTCAAACTGCCACACAATTGCACTCATTTCACATGCTAGCAAGGTCACACTCAAAATCCTCCAAGCTGGGCTTCAACAGTATATGAACTGAGAACGTCCTGATGTTCAAGCTGGATTTAGAAAAGGCAGAGGAACCAGAGATCAAATTGTCAACATTTGTTGGACCATAGAAAAAGCAAGAGACATCCAAAAAGATCTGCTTCACTGACTACACTAAAGCCTTTGACTGTCTGGATCATAACAAACTGGAAAATTCTTAAAGAGATGGGGATACCAGGCCACCTTACCTGCCCCCTGAGAAACCTGTCTGCGGGTTGAGAAGTAACAGAACCGGAGATGGAACAACGGACTGGTTCAAGATTGGAAAAGGAATATGTCAAGGCTGTATATTGTCACTCTGCTTATTTAACTTATATGCAGAGTGTGAAATGCTTGGCTGGATGAAGCACAAGTTGGAATCAAGATTCCTGGGAGAAATATCAATGACCTCAGGTATGCAGATGACACCTGCCCTCAATCTTTCTCAGCACCATGGTCTTTTCCTGTGAGTTGGCTCTTCACATCAGGTGGCCAAAGTATTGGAGCTTCAGCTTTGGCAGAAAGTGAGGAGGAACTAAGAGTCTCTTGATGAAGGTGAAAGAGGAGACTGAAAAACCTGGCTTAAAACTCAACATTCAAAAAACTAATATCATGGCACCTGGTCCCATCACTTCATGGCAAATAGATGGGGAAACAATAGAAACAGTGACAGACTTTATTTTCTTGGGCTCCAAAATTACTGCAGATGGTGACTGCAGCCATGAAATTAAAAGATGCTTGCTTCTTGGAAGAAAGGCTATGACAAACCTAGACAGAACATTAAAAAGCAGAGATTTTACTTTACCAACAAAGTCCCGTATACTCAAAGCTATGGTTTTTCCAGTAGTCATGTATGGATGTGAAAGTTGGACCATAAAGAAGGCTGAGCACCCAAGAATTAATGCTTTTGAACTGTGGTGTTGGAGAAGACTCTTGAGAGTCCCTTGGACTGCAAGCAGATCCAACCAGTCAATATTAAAGGAAATCAATCCTGAATATTCATTGGAAGGACTGATGCTAAAGCTGAAGCTCCAGTACTTTGGCTACTTGATGTGAAGAACTGACTCATTGGAAAAGACCCTGATACTGGAAAAGATTGAGGGCAGGAGAAGAAGGGGATGACAGAGGAAGAGATGGTTGGATGACATCACAGACTCGATGGACATTAGTTTGAGCAAGTTTCAGGAGATGGTGAAGGACAGGGAAGCCTGGCATGCTGTAGTCCATGGGGTCACAAACGGTCGGACACGATTGAGTTACTAAACTACAAAGGATAAGATGACTTCACAGGTAAATTCTACCAAACATTTAGAGACAGTTAATACCAATGCCTCTGAAACTGTTCCCAAAAAACTGCAGAGGAAGGAACCCTCCCAAACTCATTCTATAAGGACAAAAAACCCTGATATCAAAACCAGACAAAGATACCACAATAAAAGAAAATTACAGCCCCATAGGAGAAGACTCTTGAGAGTCCCTTGGACTGCAAGGAGATCCAACCAGTCCATTCTAAAGGAGATCAGTCAGTCCTGGGTGTTCATTGGAAGGACTGATGCTAAAGCTGAAACTGCAATACTTTGGCCACCTCATGCGACGAGTTGACTCATTGGAAAAGACTCTGATGTTAGGAAGGATTGGGGACGGGAGGAGAAGGGGATGACAGAGAATGAGATGGCTGGATGGCATCACCGACTCGATGGACATGAGTTTGAGTGAACTCCAGGAGTTGGTGATGGACAGGGAGGCCTGGCGTGCTGTGATTCATGGGGTCGCAAAGAGTCGGACACGACTGAGCGACTGAACTGAACTGATCACCGATGAACACAGACATGAAAATTCTCAACAAAGTACTAAGCACACCAAATCCAACAATACATCAAAAAGAAAATATACCATAATCAACTGTGATTGATCTCAAGGATGCAAGGATTTTTCAGTATCTACAAATCAATCAGTTTGTTACACTACCTCAACAAATCTAAGAATACAAACCATAGTATCATCTCAAGAGATGCAGAAAAAGCTTCTGACAAAATTCAACACTGATTTATGATAAAACTCTCTCAAAAGTGAGCATAAAGGAAACCTAAACATAATAAAGATCATATATGATAGACCCAGAGCTAACATCATACTCAATGGCGAAAAGCTAAAAACATTTCCCTCTAAGATCAGGAACAAGAAAAGAGTGTCTACTCTTGCCGTTTTTATTTAATATAGTTTTGGGATTCCTAGTCATGGAAATCAAAGAAGAGGAAAAAGGAATCCAAACTGGAAAAGAAGTAAAACTGTCACTGTTTGCAGATGACACGATATGATACATAGAAAATCCTAAAGATGCTACCAGGTAATTTCTAGAGCTCATCAATGAATTTGGTACAGCTGCAGGAGACAAAATTAATGCACAGAAATCCCTCGTATTCCTATACACTAACAGTGAAAAATCAGAGAGAAATTAATGAAACAATCCCATTTACCATTATAACAAAAATAACAAAATACCTAGGAATAAACCTACCTAAGGCTTTTGAACTGTGGTGCTGGAGAAGACTCTTGAGAGTCCCTTGGACTGCAAGGAGATCCAACCAGTCCATTCTAAAGGAGATCAGTCCTGGGTGTTCATTGGAAGGACTGATGCTAAAGCTGAAACTGCAATACTTTGGCCACCTGATGTGAAGAGCTGACTCACTGGAAAACACCCTGATGCTGGGAAAGATTGAAGGCTGGAGGAGACGGGGACAACAGAGGATGCAATGAATGGATGGCTTCACCGACTCAATGCACATGAGTTTGGGTGGACTCCGGGAGTTGGTGATGGACAGGGAGGCCTGGCGTGCTGTGGTTCATGGGGTCGCAAAGAGTCGGACACAACTGAGTGACTGAACTGAACTGAACTGAAGGAAGCAAAAGACCTGTATTCAGAAAAGTATAAGACACTAATGACAGAAATCAAAGACATCAATGAAAAGAAATGCCATGTTCTTAGACTGGAAAATCAGTATTGTTAAAATGACTATACTACCCAAACTAATCTACAGATTCAGTGCAATTCCTATTAAATTACCAGTTGCATTTTTTTACAGAACTAGAACAAAACATTTTTAAATGTGTATGAAGACTCAAAAGAGCCTGAAGAGTCAAAGTAATTGTGAGAAAGAAAAATGGAGCTGAGGAATCAGGAATCCTGACTTCAATATTCAAAACAGTATGGCACTGGGACAAAAACTAAATAGTGATCAATGGAACAGGATGGAAAGTCTAGAAATAATCCTATGTGCCTGTGGTCAATTAATCTGTGACAAAGGAAACAAGAATATACAATGGAGAAAAGACAGTCTCTTCAGGAGATGCTGCTAGAAAAACTGAACAGCCACGTGTAAAGAATGAAACTAGAATACTCCCTAACACCATATACAAAAGTAAACTCTAAATGGATTTAAGACCTAGATGTAAGGCTGGATATTATAAAACTCCTAGAAGAAAACATAGGAAGGACTCTTTTTGACATAAATCACAGCAGTATCTTTTGGGATCCACCTCTTCAGTTCTAGTAAAAATAAAAACAAAAATAAACTAATGGATCCTAATGAAACTTAAAAGCTTTTGCAGAGCAAAGGAAACCATCAAATGAAAAGACAATCCACAGAATGGGAGGAAAATTTGCAAATGAAGTGACCAACAGGGATTAATCTCCAAGATATACAAGCAACTCATGTGGCTCAATATCGGAATGGTCATCATCAAAACGTCTACAAACAATATCTGCTAGAGAGGGTGTGGACAAAAGGGAACTCCCCTGTACTGCTGTTGGAAGTGAAAACTGGGACATTCACTATAGAGAACAGTACAGAGGTTCCTTTAAAAACTGAAAATAGAGCTACTATATGATGCTAGGAAGAATTGGGGGTGGGAGGAGGCGGGGACGATAGAGAATGAGATGGCTGGATGGCATCACCGACTCTGTGGACATGAGTTTGAGTGAACTCCGGGTGATGGACAGGGAGGCCTGGCGTGCTGTGATTCATGGGGTCACAAAGAGTCGGACACGACTGAGCGACAGAACTGAACTGAATGATCCAATAATCCCACTCCTGGTATATCCTGGTATATATCCTGAGAAAACTATGGTTTGCAGGGATGCATGCATCCACTGTTCATTACAGCACCTTTTACAATAGCCAGGACATGGAAGCAACCTAAATGTCCACTGATAGATGAGTGGATAGAGAAGATGTGATACACACACAATGGAATATTACTCAGCCATTAGAAATGAAATAATGCCATTTGTAGAACATGGTTGGATATAAAAATTATCATACTACTTGGACAGGGAGGCCTGGCGTGCTGTGAATCATGGGGTCGCAGAGAGTCGGACACGACTGAGCGACTGAACTGACTGAAGTAAGTCAGAGAAAGACATATCCATCACTTATATGTGGAATCTGAAAAGATGATACAAATGAACTTATTTATAAAACAAAAACAGATTCACAGACTTCAAAAACAAGTTTCTGGTTACCAAAGGGGAAAAGTCAGGGAAAGGACAAATTCAGAGGTTGGGAAGTTGGAATTAACATATACACACCACTGTATACAATGTATAGTCAGCAAGGACCTACTGTATTGTACAAGATACTCTGCTCAATCTTGTGTAATAACCTATATGGGAAGCAAAACTGTAAAACAATGGATATATATGTAACTGAATCAGTTTTCTATATACCTAAAACTAAAAACATTGTAAATCAACTATCTGTTCTGTTCTGTTCTGTTCAGTCGCTCAGTCGTGTCCGACTCTTTGCGACCTGGTGGACTGTAGCCTACCAGGCTTCTCCGTCCATGGGATTCTCCAGGCAAGAATACTGGAGTGGGTTACCATTTCCTTCTACAGGGGATCTTCCCGACCCAGGGATTGAACCCGGGTCTCCTGCATTGGAGGCAGACGCTTTAACCTCTGAGCCACCAGGGAATCAACTATACCCTAATATAAAAGAAAGATTAAATTTAAAAAAAAAAGACATATGTCTTACACTTCATTTTAGAGACAGTACAGTTTTGGTGAAAGAACAAACACATAGATCAATGGAAGGGAATAAAGATACCACAGAAACCTAATCACCTGACTTTTAATAAAGATGCAAAGGCAATTCAGTGGGGAAAGAATAGTCTTTCCAACAAACAGTACTGAAACTATTAGATATCTCTCTATATAGACACAGATCTCACAACTTAGATAAAATTAACTCAAAATGTATACAGAGCTAAATGTTAAATGAAAACTATAAAACATCGAGAAGAAAACTAGTATGATATTCACTGGTTATGACTTTTTAGATACAAAAACACAAAGAATAATCCATGAAAAAATTGACCCCAAGTTGGATGTTATTAAAATTAAAAACTTGCTCTGTGAAATACATTGTTAAGAGAATGAGAAGCCATAGACTGCTAGAAAATATTTGCAAATCACATACCTAATAGGACTTGTATCCAGAATGTACAAAGAATTCTTAAAACTCAGCAATGAAAAAAAGAAAGTTTTAAAAGATCAAAATATTAAGCACACCAGCAAAATGGATATGCAAATGCAAACAAGCATATGAAATGACACTCAATATCATATTTCACTGCTGCTGTTTAATGATTTAGTCCAACTTTTTTGCAATCCCATGGACTGTAGCCTGCCAGGCTCCTCTGTCCATGAAATTTCCCAGTCAAGAATACTGGAGTAGATTGTTGTTTCCTACTCCAGGGTTCTTCCAGACCCAGGGATCAAACCCACATATCCTGCATTACAGGCTGAATCTTTAGCACTGAGCCATCTGGAAAGCCCCATATGTCATTAGGGAAATGAAAATTAAGACAATAATGAGATGCCACCATCAAAACAATGAGATATCATATCTATTGCTGCTGCTGCTGCTGCTAAGTCACTTCAGTCGTGTCCGACTCTGTGTGACCCCATAGATGGAAGCTCACCAGGCTCCTCCGTCCCTGGGATTCTCCAGGCAAGAACACTGGAGTGGGTTGCCATTTCCTTCTCCAATGTGTGAAAGTGAAAAGTGAAAGTGAAGTCGCTCAGCCGTGTCCGACCCCTAGCGACCCCACGGACGCAGCCCACCAGGCTCCTCCATTCATGGGATTTTCTAGGCAAGAGTACTGGAGTGGCTTGCCATTGCCTTCTCTGATCGTATCTATTAGCTAGAACAAAAACCCAAGACAAAGTCTGACAACTCTCATTCATGAACTCTCATTCACTGGAAACAAGTGGTAAGATTTGTTTTTGTTTTTTAGATAACGCATATTTCAATTGTGGTAAATATACATTATGTAAAATTTCCCATGTTAATTATTTTTAAGTGTATAGTTCAGTGGCATTAACTGAGGATATTAACGTTATTATGTCATCATCACCACCATTCATCTCAGGAACTTTTTTCATCTTCCTAGACTGAAACTCTGTATCCATTAAAAATTTATTCCCCATTCCTCCCTCCCTCAAACATTATTCTCCAATAAAGGAAACTAGGACTTCCAGGAGAAATGACAGTTTTGAAAGCCAAGGCAGGAACATACAGGATGAGCCTGGAGCATCTCATAGTGTCAGAAGGTAAGAAAAAACAAAAACCAACAGGATGTGTCAGAGGGACACAGAAGCCACAGAAAGAGCTCCAAATGTCCAAAGCTGAAACCTTGAGCAATAAAATAAATAACATGTATTAGAATATAACACAATGTATAAATCTAAACCTAAATATCTATGAGCCTATAGTGATGTGATAAATAATTAATAAGAACAGGCAAATCTCCCATACAGAAGAATTCCTAACAATATATATAGTTACTCTCTCATGAAATTGGTGGATCGTAATTCCTCACTCCCTTAATTGTGGGAGGGACTGACTTCCTTCTAAATAGCACAGTACAGAAAAAGCCAAGGAGTAACTTTACAGTGGAGAAAGTTGACAAAAGTGCCTCAGCCATGTGATTAAATGGTCTTCTAAAGACCTGGAAGTCCTGTTTAATCATGAAGGGGGAAAAAAAAAATCAAACCCAAATTGAGAAACATGCTTCTCAATACCTGACCAGTATTCCTCTAAAGTGTCAAAGTCATTAAAAACAAGAAATATTTGAGAAATTGTCATACTCTAAAGAGCCATTATTCTAGATGGAATCCTGGGACAGATAAAGAACAGCAGGCAAAAGCTAAGTAAATCTGAGTAGTTTGGACTTTAGTTAGCAATAATGAGTCAATATTGTCAATCATTTTTTTAAAACATGCTAATGAAAGATGACTAGTTCTGTTCTAGAGCACGAATTATTAAGGTCTATAAATCATGACACATTAATACTAACTTTCCATATTCAACCCTCAGAAGTTTAATAAATGCAATAAGCTATCAAAAATATTTGATCTTTTCTTTCTTCCAGAATCCCATTTATCATTTCCTCAAGGTCCAATCCTCACAAGCCAGGACTATTCAAGCACATCCCAAACCCATAGTCATTTGTACTGTGACCCAGTTAAGCTGAGCTATTGGTTTTCCTACAACTTTTTCTTCCGTAGATCTTTGTGAAAGCTTGAACATTAAGCTTTGTGAAATGACTCTGATTCTTCATTATTTCTGTATCTTGCTCAATGAAGGACATGCGATCCTGGAACTGATTCTAGAATCCATCTCAAAAACAAGGGAAGAGAGAGTAAATGACTATAAGCAATATGTCCCTGAAGTTTCTTCATTCCTAAGAGGATATTTTTGCCAGATGAAGGAATCGTAGATTACTGAAATTAGAAAAAGCCATGGATAAGATCCTTGAATAAGAAGTAAAGATCAAGCCCCATAGAGATTACATGACTTGCCCAAGGTCATAGTTTGTTAGTCTATGAAGAAATAATGCATTTTTCTAAAATAGGGTGCTTCTCACATTTTAGTCTTTTAGCAAATTTAACCTTTTCCATACAGCTGTTGAGATAACCTACTGGTTTTACAAGCTAAATCAACACAAGGGACATAGCTCAGAAAATGCCCCCAGACTGCCTCCCTTTTCATTATTGAAAACCACGAGATGAAAGTCTTTAATAACTCACTGCACAAGAGGACCATTACTGTCAGCATATACCACTCAGCCATATATTATAGCTTTTTACTTCTCCACACAAAATTGCTTTGAAATTTACATTTGCTATAAAGGATTTAAGTCCATCACTATTAATTTTCTTCTACAAATTATGTTTAATTATCACCTCTTTCTACCTAGAAAGAAGCCCCTCTTGTACTGCCATCTCCATATAGCTCTCAAGAAGAGTGTCCTCAGCATGAATCTTTGATGGTGATTTTATACTCCTTACTTGCCCTTCCTTGTCAAGCGCACACAGCCCACTTAGAGATATGGAAATGAACTCTTTGCCTGGCTCTGCATTTCCTGCATACATATGAAATCTGGTCTCCCTAAGCAGGAGGAAAAAGAAACATTTTCCAGCTTTAGCCTGTGGAAAATTAGGCTAGAAACATCCCATTTTAAGATTCAAAGCAGCTTTGAAAGTCCATCTGTGATTGATTGCTTAACAGGTCATATACTACATTTAATCTTTCTGATGCTTCAAGAATCATCTTATTTCCTCAGTTTTGGAGCCCTAGAGGAAAGTAGTTTAAGAGAAATAGAAATCCAAAAATTATACTTTACTATTTTTTTCCATTTAATTTCTATGCTTCCTTACTACACAGTACCATACAAATAGCATAGGCTTCGGAGTTAGAAATACTAGCAGTCCAATCATAACTACCAAAAATTTACGTAACTTCAGGCAAATCACTTATCTCTGAGCCCCTGTTCTCTCAACCTTAAAGATAAAGCTATCTTCAGTTTAACTAAGATTAGCATGTATTATGCTTGGCACATTCAAGGGATTCAAATGCTAATTGTCCCCTTCCAGATTCAGTGCAGTGGTATTTTTGTCTATAATCAATCTTCTGTCTGCAACTGATAGAAACTCAACTCAAACTAGCTGAAGCTAAAATGGAATTCACTGACTCACATAACCAGGAAGTCCTGGCATGTTTCTGACTTTAGATATCGCTGGACTAAACTCCCCAAACAATGTTGCTATGGCTCTTCACTCCGTTGATCTCTGCTGGTGTTGCTCTGAACCAAGCATTAACCAAAATGACTGGCACAATATAAGTTACAGATCTCCAGCCCCCTCTCTTACTAGACCCTCACTGAAGAAATTGCCTCCTGCTGCTGCTGCTGCTGCTAAGTCGCTTCAGTCGTGTCCAACTCTGTGCGACCCCATGGACGGCAGCCGACCAGGCTCCGCTGTCCCTGGGATTCTCCAGGCAAGAACACCGGAGTGGGTTGCCATTTCCTTCTCCAAATTGCCTCCTACTAATTACATATCAAGTCCAGGAAAGATTCTAATTGGCCTTGCTTTAATCGTGTACCTGCCTCCAACCCAATCATTGTGACCATGGGGAAGGGACGATTCAGTTTGGCCAATATGGGTAATGTCCTATCATTGTGGGTAGAGAACAAAGTGGCATGATTTATAGTCTTAAGATTAAATGGAGTTAGGGACCCTGAAGAAACCAGAAGAAGGACTATTAAAAATAATACTGAAAGAAATTAAATGACAACTATAAATCAATGAATAAGTACTTGGCATCTTTATTCACAATCTGAGTTTCCTTTTCACTCTAGGTTGTCTTGTTTGGGGATCTACAGTCTATGTCAGGGATTAGCAAACCACAGAGACCAAATGTGACCCACTACTTGTTCCGTAAATAAAGTTTTACTGAAACCCAGTCATGCTCTTAACATGTTGTCCGTGGTTGTTTTGACACTACATTATCAGGGTGGAGTAGTTGCAACAAAGTTCACAGAAACTGCAAAGCTTAAAATGTTTACTCCCTCAATCTTTCCAGGAAAAGTCTGCCGACCCCTAATCTATGTCACAATAACAAGATAACAAGGCAGGAAAACATGCTTATTTAGAATATTTACTTGAAATAAAACAGAAATATTGATGACAATTTTACATAATTTACATCCACAATCTGTTAGAAGTTAGAAAAATGTATCTTGTCCAAAAAAGTATCCTCCACACAGTAGATGCTCAGTATATATTTTTAATACATATTTAACAGCACAACCATCCACTAAATTCACTCAAGCTCCCAAATTAGTACCTATCCTTAAAGCATCCTTTTCCCTCATACTCCACTTCATCCATAACTTCAAATCCTCTTAGCTCTACCTTGATGATACATTTGAAATGCCTCACTTCTCTCCATCTTTCAGCTCCATCTGTAGTACAAGCCAACACCATTTCTTGTCTAGACTAATGCATTCATTTTTTAAAAATTAATTTTAATTGAAGACTAATTACTTTACAATATTGTGGTGGTTTTTTCCATCTGTTGACATGAATCAGCCACAGGTGTACATGTGTCCCCCATCCAGAACCGCCTCCCCATCTCATCCCTCTGGGTTGTCCCAGTGCACTGGCTTTGAGTGCCCTATGAAACCAGAATTGAAAGAGACACGTGTACCCCAATGTTCATTACAGCACTGTTTACAATAGCTAGGACATGGAAGCAATCTAGATGTCCATTGGCAGACAAATGGATATGGAAGTTGTGGTACATATACACAACAGAATATTACTCAGCTATTAAAAAGAACACATTTGAATCAGCTCTAATGAGGTGGATGAAACTGGAACCTATTATACAGAATGAAGTAAGTCAGAAAGAAAAACATCAGTACAGTATATTAATGCATATATATGAAATTTAGAAATATGGTAACAACAACCCTATATGTGAGACAGTAAAAGAGACACAGATATAAAGAACAGACTTTTGGACTCTGTGGGAGAAGGTGAGGGTGGGATGATTTGAGACAATAGCATTGAAACATGTATATTACTATATGTGAAATAGATGACCAGTCCAAGTTCAATGCATTCATTTTTTTTTAAACAGTCTCCCTGCTGCTATTCTTGTTGAAGTAATAGAAGTAATGTTGAAGTAATCCCATCTAAGAAGGAATCTTTTTAAAACAAATCAGATAATATTTCTTTCTTCCATAAAGCCCTCCAACGGTTTCCTACTTTGTTTAGTCTGAAACCTAACTTCTTGTCCATGGACCGAAAATCACTACGTAAACTGGTCCCTGCCCACCTCTTAACCTTAACCATATTCACTGTAGACCTTCTTCCCTATTACAACTATGAAAGACTCCTTTGGTTCCTAGAATATACCATGCTTATTCCCTTTTTAGGACTTTTCCAGTCCCTCCTTCTGCCTGGAACTTTCTGTTCCCATCTCCACATGGCTGGCTGATTTTGCCTAGTAATTCAGGAATTCAAAAGTCACCTTTTCACTGGAATAAAATATATTGTTTCATAACTTTTATAGAATACATTATCAGTTCAGTTCAGTTCAGTCGCTCAGTCGTGTCCGACTCTTTGCGACCCCATGAATCACAGCATGCAAGGCCTCCCTGTCCATCACCAACTCCCAGAGTTCAAACTCATGTCCATCAAGTCGGTGATGCCATCCAGCCATCTCATTCTCTGTTGTCCCCTTCTCCTCCTGCCCCGAATCCCTCCCAGCATCAGAGTCTTTTCCGGTGAGTCAACTCGTCGCATGAGGTGGCCAAAGTATTGCAGTTTCAGCTTTAGCATCAGTCCTTCCAATGAACACCCAGGATTGATCTCCTTTAGAATGGACTGGTTGGATCTCCTTGCAGTCCAAGGAACTCTCAAGAGTCTTCTCCAGCACCACAGTTCAAAAGCATCAATTCTTCGGCGATCAGCTTTCTTCACAGTGCAACTCTCGCATCCATACATGACCATGGGAAAAACCATAGTCTTGACTAGACGGACCTTGGTTGGCAAAGTAATGTCTCTGCTTTTTAATATACTATCTAGGTTGGTCATAACTTTCCTTCCAAGGAGTAAGCATCTTTTATTTTCATGGCTGCAATCAGCATTCGCAGTGATTTGGAGCCCAAAAAAATAAAGTCTGACACTGTTTCCACTGTTTCCCCATCTATTTCCCATGATTAAATGTTATGTGATGTTGAAGCTGAAACTCCAATACTTTGGCCACCTGATGCGAAGAGCTGACTCATTTAAAAAGACCCTGATGCTGGGAAAGATTGGGAGCAGGAGGAGAAGGGGACAACAGAGGTTGGATGGTTGGATGGCATCACCGACTCAATGGACAGAAGTTTGGGTGAACTCCGGGGGTTGGTGATGGACAGGGAGGCCTGGCGTGCTGCAGTCCATGGGATTGCAAAGAGTCAGACATGACTGAGCGACTGAACTGAACTGAAAAGTTATGTTCTGTTTTCTAACTGATTACCACATACATTATGAGGTTTACGTTATGTGTAATTACAAGGTAATTGACATCTGTAGCCTATTGTTTATGACTAATCATCACATGTTAATAGCCTGATTTTCTAACACAATCTTGATGGTGATTGGAGTGATATGAACATGATGATATATGCTAGGCAAATGACTATTAATGAAATGTAGCAATACAATATTCATATATTTTCTTATTTTCAAAGACTTTGACTAACTGTTTCATAATGAGCTCTAACTCATTTACAAGTTTTGTTAGCTTGCTGTTGAAGTTAACAATCATTGGCTAAAATAGATTTGACACTGATATGTACTGTGAAAACATGTTTCTATATCCAGTTTAGTAAATCAATGAAGCTATATATTTTGACCCAAGAGCTTTTGATGTCAGGTAATGCATGCCAAAAAAAAACAACAAAAACCTTCATCATGATCAAAACATCAAATCTCATAAATCCCATGTCTTTTTAGAATAATGTGAGGCAGGAGGTATTTACAGATTTTCTGTTATAGGACATAGTTTTAAATGACCCTGAATATGACCTCAATCTAACAGGGTATTAGCACTACATTAAAAAACAAAAAACTTCTGTTGTACTATGACTAACCTCTGCTGGTTCATAGTTATTCTGAATAGCCACAAGTTGAAATGAATATATTAATGCAGATTAAAACTGAAAAAAAGTGAAAGTGTTAGTCACTCAGTCATGTTTGACATTTTGCAACCCTATGGACTGTAGCCTGCCAGGCTCCTCTGTCTGTGGAACTCTACAGGTAAGAATACTGGAGTGGGTATCCATTCCCTTCTCCAGGGGACCTTCCCAACTCCAGGATAAAACCCAAGGCTCCTGCACTGTGGTCAGATTCTTTACCGTCCAAGCCACCAATCCATACCCTTTAGACACAATCCTTCCACCAAGTACTAGCCACCTTACTGAGTATGTCAACCCCATACTTGTCCATAAAACCATTTTGAGGTAGTCAATGCCATTTTTTTAAAAATCCAGATACAATGTATACATATGCCTGATCTACCAACAGTATCAGAAACAAGAAATAGGATTTATCTGTTATGATTTTTCTTGGTGACCCCACCTTAGGTCCTGGTGGGAACTGCTTTCCCTCTTCAGTATTCATAACGCAGCTTATAATTTTCATCCAAAATGTCTCAGATCGTTAGTGCGTCATGCTTTTCAAGAAATCAAATGCTGCCTCTCTCTTATTCTCTAGCACATCTCTTAATGTTAAGGGATCTTATTTGGAAGCTGCCTTCATAGTTCAGCATATAAGGGCAGCCATTAAGGAGCTATGCACTCAAGTAGAACCACAACTGACCTCCTACCATCTTGCTAGTTACCTAGGGCCTTAGTTGCCACACACCCAGTACCAAAGACTTTAGTATGAAAAAACATTTCTTTGACCAAAAAGACCAAAGGAAAAGTGAATTTTACTCATTATATACACTGTTATGATAGAGAAGAGTCAAAGAAAAACCTCTAGATATTGAGCGGATGAGCTCCGGGGTGGTCAGTGGCAGTGGTGAGACCAGGGGGACCCTCACTCCTGGGCATCTTCCAACATGGGCTCCAGCCTTCCCTGGAACTCCTTCCCAGCCACTCCACCAGGGCCTTTGCCTCGACCCCTGGCAGCATGTTAACTGACCGCCAACACCCAGAGAAGGTTTACACACTCAATGAGGACTAGCAGTGGGAAAACCAGAACACCAGGCATGTCATCCAGCTATGTTGAGTGGCTGAAGGACATGTCCCTGCTAGTTAGGGACTGACAAAACATGGTCCACTGGAGAAGGGAATGCCAAAGCATTTCAATATTCTTTCTTGCCTTGAGAATCCCATGAACAGTATGAAAAGACAAAAAGATATGACACTGAAAGATGAATTCCCTGGGTCAGTAGGTGCCCAATATGTTACGAGAGAAGAGTGGAGAAATAACTCCAGAAAGAATGAAGAGGCTGAACCAAAGCTAAGACAATACCCAATTGTGGATGTGATGGTGATAGAAGTAAAGTCTGATGTTGTAAGAACAATATTGCATAGGAACCTGGAATGTTAGGTCCATGAATCAAGGTAAATTGGAAGTGGTCAAACAGGAGATGGCAAGAGTAAACATTGACATTTTAGGAATCAGTGAAGTAAAATGGACTGGAATGGGTGAATTTAGTTCAGATGACCATTTTATCTACTACTGTGGGCAATAATCCCTTAGAAGAAATAGAGTAGCCCTCATAGTCAACAGAAGAGTCTAAAATGCAGTACTTGGTTGTAATCTCATAAATGACAATGATGTTGGTTTGTTTCCAAGTTTCCAAGGCAAGCCATTCAACATCACAGCAATCCAAGTCTATGCCCCAAACCACTAATGCTGAAAAACCTGAACTTGAACGATCCCACGAAGACCTACATGACCTCCTAAAACTAACACCAAAAAAATATGTCCTTTTCATCATAGGGGACTGGAATGAAAAAGTAGGAAGTCAAGAGATAGTGGTGTGTGTGTCAGTCGCTCAGTTGTGTCCAACTCTGCGACCCCATGGACTGTAGCCCACCAGGCTCCTGTGTCCAAGGGGTTCTTCAGGCAAGAGTACTGGAGTGGGTTGCCATTTCCTTCTCCACAAGAAATAGTGGAGTAATAGGCAAGTTTGGCTTTGGAGTACAAAATGAAGCAGGCAAAGGCTAAAAGAGTTTTGCCAAGAGAACGTACAGGTCATAGCAAATACCTTCTTTCAATAACATAAGAGACAACTCTATACATAGATATCACCAGATGGCTAGTATAAAAATCAAATTGATTATATTCTTTGTAGCCAAAGATAGAGAAGCTTTATACAGTCAGATAAACAAGACCTGGAGCTGACCGTGGCTCAGTTCATCAGTTCCTTATTGCAAAATTCAGGCTCAAATTGAAGAAAGCAGAGAAAACTATTAGGCCATTCAGTGGTTGGATGACCTAAATCAAATCCCTTGTGATTATACAGTGGAGGTGAAGAATAGATTAGAGGACTAGATCTGGTAGAATGAGTACCTGAAGAACTGTGGACAGAGTTCCATAGCATTGTATGGGATGTGGTGACCAAAATCATCCGCAAGATAAAGAAATGCAAGAAGGCAAAGTGGTTATCTGAGGAGGCCTTACAAATAGATGAGGAAAGGAGAAATAAAAGGCAAAGGAGAAATGGAAAGATATACCTAACTAAATACAGAGTTCCAGAGAATAGCAAGGAAAGATAAGAAAGCCTTCTTAAGTGAACAACGCAAAGGAATAGAGGAAAACAATAGAATGGGAACAGTTTAGGCTTCCCCAGTATCTCCTACACCTGCAATGTAGGAGCCATAGGAGCTAAGGATTCGATGCCTGGGTCAGGAAGGTCCCCTGGAGGAGGGCTTGGCAACCCACTCCAGTATTCTTGCCTGGAGAATCCCATGGACAGAGGAGCCTGGCAGGCTACAGTCCATAGGATATCACAAAGAGTTGGACATGACTGAACCGACTTAGCATGCACACATGTAAGGGAACATTCCATGCACAGATAGGTACCATAAGGACAAAAAGGGCAAGGACATAACAGAAGCAGAAGAGATTAAGAAAAGGTGGCAAAAATACACAAAACTGTACAAGAAAGCTCTTAATGACCCAGATAACCATGATGATGTGGTCACTCACATAAAGCCAGACATCCTGGAGTGCTAAGTCAAGTGGGCCTTAGGAAGCATCACTATGAACAAAGCTAATGGAAGTGATGGAATTCCAGCTGAGCTATTTCAAATCCAAAAGATGATGCTATTAAAATGCTGCAATCAATATGCCAGCAAATTTGGAAAACTCAGCAGTGGCCACAGGACTGGAAAAGGTCAGTTTTCATTCCAATCCCAAAGAAAGGCAATGCCAAAGAAAGTTCAAATTTCCATACAATTGGATTCATTTCACATGCTAGAAAAATTATGCTCAAAATCCTTCAAACTAGGCTTCAGCAGTACATGAACAGAGAATTTCCAGATGTACAAGCTGGATTTAGAAAAGACGGAAGAACCAGAGATCAAACTGCTACCATATGCTGGATCATAGAAAAAGCAAGGGAATTCTAAAAATACATCTACTTCTGCTTCACTTACTACAGCTAAAGCCTTTGACTGTATGGATCACAACAAACTTTGTAATATTGTTAAAGAGATGGGAATACCAAAGCACATTACCTACCTCCTGAGAAACCGGTGTGCAGGTCAAGAAGCAACAGTTAGAACTGGCCATGGAACAATGGTTCAAAATTGGGAAAGGAGTACGTCAATGCTGTATATTGTCACCCTGCTTATTTAACTTATATGCAGAGTACATAATACGAAATGCTGGGCTTGATGACTCACAAGCTGCAATCAAAGATTACCAGGTGAAATATCAACAACCTCAGATATGCAGATAATACCACTTTAATGGAAGAAAGTGAAGAGGAACTAAAGAGTTTCTTGATGAAGGTAAAAGAGGAGAGTGAAAAAGCTGGCTTAAATTTCAAAAAAGTGGAAACAGTATCAGATTTCATTTTCTTGGGCTCCCAAAATCAATGTGGACAGTGACTACAGCCACAAAATTAAAAGACACTTGCTCCTTGGAAGAATACTGGTGACAAACATAGGCAGTATATTAGAAAGCAGAGACGTCACTTTGCCGACAAAGGTCCATGTAGTCAAAGCCATGGGTTTTCTAGTAGTCATGTATGGATGTGAGAATTGGACCATAAAGAAGCCTGAGCACTGAAGAATTGATTTTGAACTGTGGTGCTGGAGAAGTCTTGAGAGTCCCTTGAACAGCAAGGAGATTCTAAAGGAAATCAGTACTTAATATTCATTGGAAGGACTAGTGCTGAAGTTGAAGTTCCAATACTATGGCCACCTGATGCAAAGAACCAACTCACTGGAAAGGACCTTGATTCTGGGAAAGATTGAGGGCAAGAGGAGAACAGGGTGACAGAGGATGAGATGGTTGGATGGCATCACTGACTCAATGGACATGAGTTTGAGCAGATGCCTAGAGATGGTGAAGGACAGGGTAACTTGGCATGCTGCAGTCTTTGGGGTCACAAAGAGTCAGACATGACTTAGCAATTGAACAACAAGATATTTAGGGTAAAACCTTAGCCTTGTCACTACATAACATTTGTAGCATTTTCTCCACCAGGAAGTCTCATCAGATGATTGCTTGATTGACATGAACTGAGAGCGATGTATCTATCACTTGTTGATAACTGCAGAGACAGAGATTTAATGGCAGACATTCCTGGAATTTAAGTCATGTGTGTGTGTGTGTGCATGCACACAAATATGTAACCAGTTTGGAGCAGAGAAGAAGAGAATCCCTCAATAGATTTGAATCCAGTTTCCATAAATGGATCAAAGGAAAATTGAAAAAAGCTGGGCAAGTTTTTTGTTTTTGCCTCACCTCTATTTCCTCCTCCTTATATGCTCTAGCCCCTCTTTTCTCCCAAGGCCTGGATCGTGTTTCTCCCTAGTGGTATACTCAGTTTCCCAAAGAGACACCTCCAAACCCCATACATAAAACTTTGTGTTCCTAATTTTTCCATGATAGACTCTTAGAAACGAGCTACCAGAAAATGTGAAAACATTTCTAAGGACCTTATTACATATTGCCAAAACAGCTTTCTATTTCTTCATCTCAGAACTGAGATCTGTGGTTACAAAGTTGAACTCCCAGGACTGAGACCTCAAGACAGTTCTATGAATCTGATTTTACTCTTTCTTCTTGGAAGTTGTTGCCCATGAAGATAAGGCTATAAACCAATAAATCACTTTCACTGTTAGTTTCAGAACTTTTCTGGAAACTAGTTATATGAATAATTAGCTTGCCCATATAGATAAACAGAAATTCTTGTCAAAACAATAGATTGTTCACATGAGCAAACAGCTCACATATCAAACTATTTTTACTTAGAAGACTTGCTTGAAGATCCTTATCTGACAGTACTCACCAGTCTTAAACTCTTGTATCATAGTTTGGCCATTCCTTATCAAATCTTTAACACTAAAGCCTGCCTTAAACCACTCAATCCACAAACTGTATAGATTTCTACCCATGACCACCCTCTTTTGAGACATAACTAAGACTCTGTTGAGGTTGACTCTCCCTTACTGCAATAGGTTTACTCAAGTTAGCTTTGCTTAAGTAACTCTGTTTATTCCAGTGATGTTTTGGGAGGTCAAAGTCAAAACATCCAACAAATATGTATTAACTCTCTTGTCTTTTTGGCTAAATACAGGGGATTCAATGTTAACTAAATATGACAACAGCCCATGTAATCCTAGGAGGGAAAATCATGTTAGTCAAATCATTTTAAATATATACATTTTGATTGTGATTAGTGTCATATGGGCAAGTTATAAGGTGGCATGAGAGGAAATAACTAAATTATGTGACCCTTGCAGGGAGAATAAGGTGAACGCACTGAGCAGGTAATGCTGGATCTGAGACTTCAAGGATGAAAAAACCTCAACTAGGATAAGATGCAAAGAACGTGGTAGCGGAAGAGGAAGAATGGAAGGGAAAGGGGACAAACATGGAGAAGGGGAGGAGCAAAGAAAACGGAGGAGGGGAGCTAAGGAGGGGGCTAAGAAATGAGGAAGAGGAGGAGTGAGAGGGAGGGAAGAGACCGGAAGTCCCAGAACCTACTAGGCATACAGAAAATCTGTGTGAAGGCAACTGGGAAAAAAAAATTCCCTTCATCCTAGAACAGAGCAAAGGGAAAGCAATATGAGGTACACATATAGGCTTCAGTTCAGTTCAGTTCAGTCGCTCAGTCGTGTCCAACTCTCTGCGACCCCATGAATCACAGCACGCCAGGCTGTCCATCACCAACTCCCGGAGTTCACTCAAACTCATGTCCATCGAGTTGGTGATGCCATCCAGCCATCTCATTCTCTGTCGTCCCCTTCTCCTCCCGCCCCCAACCCTTCCCAGCATCAGACTCTTTTCCAGGGGTATAGGTAGGGGGGTTGAAATTCACATTTTTTTTTTTAACTGAAAACTTATTTTTAGGATGTGTCTGGTGGGACCTGGAAAAACAGTATGTTACCTAGATTTTAATCCTCTATCCACAGTTATATTGACTTAGTCCTCTTTATGCCCTAAACTCAGAGCACTAGGCTGAGCACATGATGGGTTATCAAACATATTTAATGAAATAATGATTCAGTTCAGTTCAGTCGCTCAGTCGTGTCCGACTCTTTGCAACCCCATGAATTGCAGAACGCCAGGCCTCCCTGTCCATCACCAACTCCCGGAGTTCACTCAAACTCATGTCCATCGAGTCGGTGATGCCATCCAGCCATCTCATTCTCTGTCGTCCCCGTCTCCTCCTGCCCCCAATTCCTCCCAGCATCAAAGTCTTTTCCAGTGAGTCAACTCGTCGCATGAGGTGGCCAAAGTATTGCAGTTTCAGCTTTAGCATCAGTCCTTCCAATGAACACCCAGGATTGATCTCCTTTAGAATGGACTGGTTGGATCTCCTTGCAGTCCAAGGGACTCTCAAGAGTTTTCTCCAGCACCACAGTTCAAAAGCATCAATTCTTCGGCGATCAGTTTTCTTCACAGTCCAACTCTCACATCCATACATGACCACGGGAAAAACCATAGCCTTGACTAGACGGACCTTGGTTGGCAGAGTAATGTCTCTGCTTTTTAATATACTGTCTAGGTTGGTCATAACTTTCCTTCCAAGGAGTAAGCGTCTTTTAATTTCATGGCTGCAATCAGCATCTGCAGTGATTTTGGAGCCCCCAAAAAATAAAGTCTGACACTGTTTCCACTGTTTTTCCATCTATTTCCCATGAAGTCATGGGGTCAGATGCCATGATCTTAGTTTTCTGAATGTTGAGCTTCAATCCAACCTTTTCACTCTCCTCTTTCACTTTCATCAAGAGGCTTTTTAGTTCCTCTTCACTTTCTGCCATAAGGGTCATATAGGCTTACAGACCAGAAAAATCATACAATTTAACCTTCCTCCTTAAGTATACAAGAATGTCAGCTTTACCATATTATCACTAACTATTACCCTATGTTTATCCTTGCTAATCTGATACATGAAAAGTATTCTATTATCTTAATTTTTAATCCTTTGTTTACTGGTGAATATACAAAAAAAGTCTTCCCTGGTGGCTCAGATGACCCAGTTCAATCCCTGGGTCAGGAAGATCCCCTGAAGAAGGAAATGGCAACCCACTCCAGTATTCTTGCCTGCAAAATCCCATGGATGGAGGAGCCTGGGAGACTACAGTCCATGGGGTTGCAAGGAGTCAGACACAACTGAGCAACTAACACTTTTTATACAAAGAAAAGCCAATTTAACATTTTTATTTCCTCTGTTATAATGCATCTCTTCATTTCTTGACCTCGATATAACCATTAAGATTCCTGTTTCATATCTATTTGAACAGAATTTTATATATTGTGATCTTAGCCCATCAGCATAAGTTTTATGAATATTCCCCCTAGTTCACTCTTGGTTTTTAATCTCTGTATTGTTTTATAAAGACATAGCAATTTATTTTTATGCACTAAATACATGAACATTTCACTTGTGATTTTCCCTTTGCTTTTCTACTATGAGATTCTTTCTTAATCCAAAGAGTTAATCACCTAAATATTTTAAACAGTTTTATAACTTGCATTTCTGTATTTAAATCTTGAAATATTTGGTATTTATTTTGGAGCCTATCATCTGTTAAGGATCTAAATGTACTTTATCCCCTTAATAAGTTTCCAGTGACTACAGAGTCATTCGTTGACTAATCTTCCCGTTCTCTCTTTACAAGTTCTTTATATCTCCTTTATCATATTTTGCCTTCTCAAATACTAGCTAGAAGCTTTTACAAGGTCACCTATTCTACTTTGTTTATCCCTGGGGCCACAGTGATTTAATTATTTGAGCGTTAGACTAAGTTTTAATATCTGGTTATAGCCTGTCCCAGCTCTCACCTGGTTTTTCCTCCAGAAGCACTTTAGAATAACAGTATCAAGTTATGAAGAAACAAATCCTTTCAAAATGTTAATTTGGAGATTGTTAACAGGTCCACCTTCTTATATTGGAATGCCACTCCAGACATTTCATGTAAGCACATATATTATTTAACCTGCTAATTCAGGCTTCCAGAGCCATAATTAGATCTACTAACACCCAAAGGCCTGCATTTGAGGTCAGATTTCATGACTTTCAGCGTCTACTTAGGGGTGCCTTGTGATGACATCTGCTCCCCCATATAAAAGATGGTGGTCCCTGTGAATCACATGAAGCTATTGCAAGGATGAAATAATGTATGGAAAGGTTTTCTGTGGCAAGAGGTCAAGATAAGCGCTAGAGTCTGGAGCTAGGCTAGGCCATCCTCTCGTGGCCATGACTGCACCACAGTTACACCAACCTCTTCGTCATTTCCCTGGCTTCTTCAGCCTAAAACCATCCCATTGTTAGGATCAAATTTTGTAATATTTGTAATTAATATTGTAAAATCCAATATCACAATGCTTAAAAAAGACCACAGTGTAATCCAGCTATAAAGAGAAGAGCCTAAACAAACACATGAAAAGATGCTCAACATCACTCATTATCAGAGAAATGCAAATCAAAACTACAATGAGGTACCATCCCACGCCAGTCAGAATGGCTGCTATCAAAAAGTCTACAAACAATAAATGCTGGAGAGGGTGTGGAGAAAAGGGCACCCTTTTACACTGTTAGTGGGAATGCAAACTAGTCCAGCCACTATGGAGAAAAGTGTAGAGATTCCTTAAAAAAACTGGAAATAGAACTACCATACAACCCAGCAATCCCACTGCTGGGCATACTCGCCAAGGAAACCAGAATTGAAAGAGACATGTGTACCCCAGTGTTCATTGCAGCACTGTTTACAATAGCCAGGACTTGGAAGCAACCTAGATGTCCATCTGCAGACAAATGGATAAGAAAGCTGTGGTACATATACACAATGGAATATTACTCAGCTATTAAAAAGAATGCATTTGAATCAGTTCTAATGAGGTGGATGAAACTGGAAGTTTCACAGAGTGAAGTAAGTCAGAAAGAAAAACACCAATACAGTATATTAACGCATATATATGGAATTTAGAAAGATGGTAATGATTACCCTATATGTGAGACAGCAAAAGAAACACAGATATAAAGAACAGACTGTTGGACTCTGTGGGAGAAAGCAAGGATGGGATGATTTGAGAGAATAGCATTGAAACATGTATATTACCATATGTGAAATAGATCGTCAGTCCAGGTTCAATGCATGAGACAGGGTGCTCAGGGCTGATGCACTGGGATGACTCTAAGGGATGGGTTGGGGAGGGAGGTGGAATGGAGGGCCAGGATGGGGAACACATGTACACCTGTGGCTGATTCATGGGAATGTATGGCAAAAACCACCAAAATATAGTAAAGTAATTAGCCTCCAATTAAAATTTTAAAAGAGAGAGAGAAGAGCCTGAAAACAAACAAAAACCAGGGCCTCTCAGATGGTAAAGAATCTGCCTGCAATGTGGGAGACATGGTTCTATCCCTGGGTTGGAAAGATCCCCTGGAAAGGGAATGGCCACCCACTCCAGTATTCTTGCCTGGAGAATTCCATGGATAGTGGAGCCTTGTGGGCTACAGTCCATGGTGTTGCAAAGAGTAGGACACAGAGAGTCACAAAGAATGACTAACACTTTCACTTTCTCAAACTGAAAGAGCTTGAATTTGAGGATATGGAGTTTTTTCCAAGACCAGTTGGAGAAAAATGATGGTTTCCTGTGTGTTCATTCTATGTGAAGACACGAAGAGAGGTAGGTCTGCTATGGGGTCAAGCAAATAGTTAATAGAAAAAAAGAAAAGAGGAATAGGAGAGGACCTTTTAAAATTCATCCAGGCCCCCTCATCTAGGTAGTAAAGATGAATTTCAATGAGGATGAAAATCCCCACTCTTTCCTAGATGGGATCTCTCTTCCTCCAGCCCAGAGTGCTGTTTGCCTAGGTCCAGCCTTACAGGAAAGCAGATCCCAGAGAGGCCTCACTGAAGGCACAGCCACCCTCCCCTCCTCTGTGGCTGGGCTCCAGGTTGTCACACAGCCCAGCAAACCCCAACAAGTTAATTTGTAATCTTAGGGGGAAAATGATGGTCGCTCTGCGTCTGTCACCAAGCACGCTCCCTGCCAGTTTAAACAGCTGATTAGTTAGCACCACTGGAATCGATCCACATCAGTTCCACCTGCATGCACCCACCAGGAACCACTTTATTGTAAATCAATCATTCTGAAAACATCTCACAAAGGGGCCAGGCTTTGCTAACAAGCAGCCCCTTCCTGCTCCCTCTTGGAAGTGCCCAGCAAAGGCGACCAACATTTATTCAAAAATTATCTCTTCAGGTTCTTTTGAGCCTGATCAGGGAGCAGAAAGGCAGAAAAGGATTGAGGCTTCCTAATACAAGCACATGCACAAGCTGGTGGGTTTGTCTTTCTGGAATCAGGGCCAATGTTTGTCCATGCCCTCCCTTTAAAAAAAAAAAAAGTCTGGGCAAAGGTTTTGAGTAGACTTTTCACAAAAGAAGATATGTGGATGGCCAGAAGATCATGAAAAAACGCTCAACATCACTTGTCATCTCAGAAATGTAAATTAACACCTCAGTGAGATATCTATACCACTACCAGAAAGAATAAAATGAAAAAGACAAACACCTGATGTCAGTGAGGATATAAAGCAAACTGAACTTTCAAACGTGGTAGGTGAGAGTGTAAGATGAGATAACTACTTGGAACAAAGGTTTGCAATTTCTTATAACACTAAACATATATATACTCTATCACCAACAATTTTACGCCTATTTATTGACCCAAAATAAGTGAAAGCATATGTGTTCACGAAGACTCATACACAGACATTCACAGCCACTTTATGCACAACAGCCAAAATCTGGAAACAGCCCAGATAATCATAACCAGGTGAATGGATAAACAAACTGTGGTATATCTACACATACGAAATAATACTCAGCAATAAAAAAGGAATGAATTACTGATACACACAACAAGGATGAATCTCAGAAAGATTATCCTGAGGGAAGAAACTTACCCAAAAGAATTATCTACTCTTATGATTCCATATATATGACACTCTAGAGTGAACCAAACTATTCTATCTATAGGGGGGAAAAGGTTGTAATATTGGATACCTCTGGGGAGGCGGGGTCATAGGTTGACTGGAATGTGACATGAGACTTTCTGGAGTAATGTTCATATTTTATACCATGATATGGGTTTGGATTCCACAGGTATGTGCAGATGTCAAAACTCAGTGAAGGGTCCACTTAAAATTTCTACATTATATTGTATGCAAACTTTACCTCAAAATTCAGAGATAAAGAGATACATAAATATTAGATTTAAATAAGGATATGTATGCTGAAATGTTAGGAGTGAAATGTACCAAAGTCTGCAACTTATTTAAAATGTATTAAAATAAGATGGACAGGGCGGTACTAAGATGGCAGAGGAATAGGATGGGGAGACCACTTTCTCCCCCACAAATCCATCAAAAGAACATTTGAACGCTGAGTAAATTCCACAAAACAACTTCTGAATGCCGGCAGAGGACATCGGGCACCCAGAAAAGCAGCCCATTGTCTTCAAAAGGAGGTAGGAAAAAATATAAAAGGTAAAAAGAGGGACAAAAGAGGTAGGGATGGAGATCCGTCCCGGGAAGAGAGGCTTAAAAAGGAGAGAAGTTTCCAAACACCAGGAAACACTCTCACTGGCGAGTCTCTGGTGAGCCTTGGAACCTCAGAGGGCAACATAACAGAGGAAAAATAAATAATCAAAACCCACAGATTATGTGCCCAATGGTAACTCCCAGAGGAGAAGCAGCGCAGACACCCACATCCGGCACTAGCAAGCGGGGGCTGGGCAGGAAGGCTCGGGCTGCATTGCTTAGAGTGAGGACCAGGCCTGAATGCCCCGAGGGCAATCTGAGGAAGCTAACTTGAGATAGCAAAGCAGACTGTGGGATAGCTACCACTCGAAAAGTCCTAACCTAAGAAACCGCCAGACCCGCTCACAGAACAAAGGACTGAGCAGAGCTAGCCGGCTGCGGATGGCTCTTGCTCCATTCCCCGCTGAGACAGGCAGGGGAGGGCTGCCAGAGCCGGAAGCGGGCAATCGCAGCCCCGAGAGGCATCTGTTACCAAACTGCAAGCAGGCTTCATTGCTAACCAAGGCTTCTTGGGATTCTGGCCAATCAACATCCGCCTGAGAAAGTGCACCAGTTGTACACCCAGAAAACCGAGCGGCAGGGACCGGGGAGGTGATAAATTGCAGAGACTGCGCTCGCCAAACACCTGGTCACCTGAGCTGCTTGGACCAGGAAAGGGCACAAAACGCAGGCCCAACTAAGTCTGAGCCTTTGTGGAGAACCTGAATACCTGAACCTGAGTGGCTTAGACCTGGGAAGTGCATGCAACCCAGGGCCCGCCTCAGACAGTTCCTGGCAGACCAACCTACAGCCTAAGCAGTATAGAGAGGGAAAGCACACATGCCCTGAGCAGGGGCAAACCCAGTGTGGCCAAGTCACTGTGAGCACTCCCCACAGACACCAGTGATATTTGTTTGCAGTGTTCCTCCCTCCCCACAGCACGACTGAACATGTGAGCCCAAAAAAGTGACCACCACCACCCCCTTGTGTCAGGGCAGAAATTAGACACTGAAGAGACCAGCAAACAGAAGAAGCTAAAACAGAGGGAACCGCCTTGGAAGTGACAGATGGAGAAGTTGTGAGGCTACTGCAAGAATAAGACCAAAAACCAGAGGCAGGAGGCTTGAGTCCAAATCCTGAGAACACCAGAGAACTCCTGACTCCAGGGAACATTAATCGATAGGAGCTCATCAAACGCCTCCATACCTACACAGAAACCAGGCACCACCCAAGGGCCAGCAAGTTCCAGAGCAAGACATACCATGCAAATTCTCCAGCAACACAGGAAAATAGCCCTGAGCTTCAATATACAGGCTGCAAAAAGTCACTCCAAACCCACTGACATCTCATAACTCATTACTGGACACTTCATTGCACTCCAGAGAGAAAAAATCCAGCTCCACCCACCAGAACACCGACACAAGCTTCCCTAACCAGGAAACCTTGAGAAGCCACCTGTCCAACCTCACCCACAGCAAGGAAACTCCAAAATAAAGAGAACTCCACAAACTGCCAGAATACAGAAAGGCCATCCCAAACACAGCAATATAAGCAAGATGAAGAGGCAGAGAAATACCCAGCAGGTAAAGGAACAGGATAAATGCCTACCAACCCAAACCAAAGAGGAAGAGATAGGGAATCTACCTGGTAAAGAATTCCAAATAATGATAGTGAAAATGATCCAAAATCTTGAAAACAAAATACAGTTACAGATAAATAGCCTGGAGACAAGGATCGAGAATATGCAAGAAAGGTTTAACAAGGACCTAGAAGAAATTTAAAAAAAAGAGTCAATATATAATGAATAATGCAATAAATGAGATCAAAAACACTCTGAAGGGAACCAACAGTAGAATAACGAAGGCAGAAGATAGGATAAGTGAGATAGAATGGTAGAAATAAATGAAACAAAAAGGAAAAAAGAAAAATGAATTAAAAGAAATGAGGACAATCTCAGAGACCTCTGGAACAATGTTAAACACCCCACATTCGAATCATAGGAGTCCCAGAAGAAGAAGACAAAAAGAAAGACCATGAGAAAATACTTGAGGAAATAATAGTTGAAAACTTCCCTAAAATGGGGAAGGAAATAATCACCCAAGTCCAAGAAACCCAGAGAGTCCCTAACAGGATAAACCCAAGGTGAAATACTCCAAGACACATATTCATCAAATTAACAAAGATCATATACAAAGAACAAATATTAAAAGCAGCAAGGGAAAAATAACAAATAACACACAAGGGGATTCCCATAAGGATAACAGCTGATTTTTCAACAGAAACTCTTCAGGCTAGGAGGGGATGGCAGGACATACTTAAAATGATGAAAGAAAATAACCTACAGCCCAGATTACTGTACCCAGCAAGGATCTCATTCAAACATGAAGGAGAAATCAAAAGCTTTACAGACAAACAAATCTGAGAGAATTCAGTGTCACCAAACCAGCTCTCCAACAAATGCTAAAGGACCTTCTCTAGACAGAAAACACAGAAAGGGTGTATAAACTTGAACCCAAAACAATAAAGAAAATGGCAACAGGATCATACTTATCAATAATCACCTTAAACGTAAATGGGTTGAATGCCCCAACCAAAAGACAAAGGCTGGCTGAATGGATACAAAAACAAGACCCCCATATTTGTTGTCTACAAGAGACCCACCTCAAAACGAGGGACACATACAGACTGAAAGTGAAGGGCTGGAAAAAGATATTCCACACAAATAGAGACCAAAAGAAAGCAAGAGTAGCAATACTCATATCAGATAAAATAGACTTTAAAACAAAGGCTGTGAAAAGAGACAAAGAAGGACACTACATAATGATCAAAGGATCAATCCAAGATGAAGATATAACAATTATAAATATATATGCACCCAACATAGGAGCACTGCAGTATGTAAGACAATTGCTAGCAAGTATGAAAGGGGGAATTAGCAACAACACAATAATAGTGGGAGACTTTAATACTCCACTCACACCTATGGATAGATCAACTAAACAGAAAATTAACAAGGAAACACAAACTTTAAATGATACAATAGACTAGTTAGACCTAATAGATCTCTATAGGACATTTCACCCCAAAACAATGAATTTCACCTTTTTCTCAAGTGCACACGGAACTTTCTCCAGGATAGATCACATCCTGGGCCATAAATCTAGCCTTGGTAAATACAAAAAAATTGAAATCATTCCTAATATCTTTTCTGACCACAATGCAGTAAGATTAGACCTCAATTACAGGAGGAAAACAATTAAAAATTCGAACATATGGAGGCTGAACACCACGCTGCTGAATAACCAACAAATCACAGAAGAAATCAAAAAAGAAATCAAAATATGCATAGAAATGAATGAAAATGAAAACACGACAATGCAAAACTTCTGGGACACTGTAAAAGCAGTGCTAAGGGGAAGGTTCATAGCAATACAGGCATACCTCAAGAAACAAGAAAAAAGTCAACTGAATAACCTAACTCTACACCTAAAGCAACTAGAAAAGGAAGAAATGAAGAACCCCAGGGTTAGTAGAAGGAAAGAAATCTTAAATTAGGGCAGAAATAAATGCAAAAGAAACAAAAGAGACCACAGCAAAAATCAACAAAGCCAAAGGCTGGTTCTTTGAGAGGTAAATAAAATTGACAAACCACTAGCCAGGCTCATCAAGAAACAAAGGGAGAAAAATCAAATCAATAAAATTAGAAATGAAAATAGAGAGATCACAACAGACAACACAGAAATACAAAGGATCATAAGAGACTACTATCAGCAATTATATGCCAATAAAACGGACAACTTGGAAGAAAAGGATAAATTCTTAGATAAGTACAAATTTCCAAAACTGAACCAGGAAGAAATAGAAAATCTTAGCAGACCCATCACAAGCACGGAAATTGAAACTGTAATCAGAAATCTTCCAGCAAAAAAAAGCCCAGGTCCAGACGGCTTCACAGCTGATTCTACCAAAAATTTAGAGAAGAGCTAACACCTCTAAGAAGAGATGGCAAGAATACAAGAAGAACTGTACAAAAAAGATCTTCATGATGAAGATAATCACGATGGTGTGATCACTCATCTGGAACCAAACATCTTGGAATGTGAAGTCAAGTGGGCCTTAGAGAGCATCACGACGAACAAAGCTAGTGGAGGTGATGGAATTCCAATTGAGCTATTTCAAATCCTGAAAGATGATGCTGTGAAAGTGCTGCACTCAATATGCCAGCAAATTTGGAAAATTCAGCAATGGCCACAGGACTGGAAAAGGTCAGTCTTCATTCCAATCCCAAAGAAAGGCAATGCCAAAGAATGGTCCAACTACCGCACAATTGCACTCATCTCACACGCTAGTAAAGTCATGCTCAAAATTCTCCAAGCCAGGCTTCAGCAATATGTGAACCGTGAACTTTCAGATATTCAAGCAGGTTTTAGAAAAGGCAGAACTGCTGCTGCTGCTGCTAAGTCACTTCAGTCATATCCGACTCTGTGTGACGCCATAGATGGAAGCCACCAGGCTCCCCCATCCCTGGGATTCTCCAGGCAAGAACGCTGCAGTGGGTTGCCATTTCCTTCTCCAATGTGTGAAAGTGAAAAGTGAAAGTGAAGTCGCTCAGTCGTGTCCAACCCTTAGCGACCCCACAGACTGCAGCCTACCAGGCTCCTCCATTCATGGGATTTTCCAGGCAAGAGTATTGGAATGGCTAGCCATTGCCTTCTCCAAAGGCAGAGGCACCAGAGATCAAATTGCCAACATCCACTGGATCATGGAGAAAGCAAGAGAGTTCCAGAAAAACATCTATTTCTGCTTCATTGACTATGCCAAAGCCCTTGACTGTGTGGATCACAATGAACTGTGGAACATTCTGAAAGAGATGGGAATCCCAGACCACCTGACCTGCCTCTTGAGAAACCTGTATGCAGGTCAGGAAGCAACAGTTAGAACTGGACATGGAACAACAGACTGGTTCCAAATAGGAAAAGGAGTACGTCAAGGTTGTATATTGTCACCCTGCTTATTTAACTTCTATGCAGAGTACATCATGAGGAACGCTGGGCTGGAAGAAGCACAAGCTGGAATCAAGATTGCTGGGAGAAATATCAATAACCTCAGATATGCAGATGACACCACCCTTATGGCAGAAGGTGAAGAGGAACTCAAAAGCCTCTTGATGAAAGTGAAAGAGGAGAGTGAAAAGGTTGGCTTGAAGCTCAACATTCAGAAAATGAAGATCATGGCATTTGGTCCCATCACTTCATGGGAAATAGATGGGGAAACAGTGAAAACAGTGTCAGACTTTATTTTTTTGGGCTCCAAAATCACTGCAGATGCTGATGGCAGCCAGGAAATTAAAAGATGCTTACTCCTTGGAAGGAAAGTTATGACCAGCCTAGATAGCATATTAAAAAGCAGAGACATTACTTTGCCAACAAAGGTCCGTCTAGTCAAGGCTACAGTTTTTCCCGTGGTCATGTATGGATGTGAGAGTTGGACTGTGAAGAAAGCTGATCACCGAAGAATTGATGCTTTTGAACTGTGGTGCGGAGAAGACTCTTGAGAGTCCCTTGGACTGCAAGGAGATCCAACCAGTCCATTCTAAAGGAGATCAACCCTGGGTGTTCATTGGAAGGACTGATGCTAAAGCTGAAACTGCAATACTTTGGCCACCTCATGTGATGAGTTGACCTACTGGAAAAGAGTCTGATGCTGGGAGGGATTGGGGGTGGGAGGAGATGGGGTCGACAGAGAATGAGATCGCTGGATGGCATCACCGACTTGATGGACATGAGTTTGAGTGAACTCCAGGAGTTGGTGATGGACAGGGAAGCCTGTCACACTGTGATTCATGGGGTCGCAAAGAGTCGGACACAACTGAGCAACTGAACTGACTGAACTGAACACTATCCTACTCAAACTCTTCCAGAAAATTGCAGAGGAAAGTAAACTTCCAAACTCATTCTATGAGGCCACCATCACCCTAATACCAAAACCTGACAAAGATACCACAAAAAAAGAAAACTACATGCCAATATCACTGATGAACATAGATGCAAAAATCCTTAATAAAATCCTAGCAATCAGAATCCAACAACACATTAAAAAGATCATACATCATGACCAAGTGAGCTTTATCCCAGGAATGCAAGGATTCTTTAATATCCACAAATCAATCAATGTAATACACCACATTAACAAATTGAAAAATAAAAGCCATATGATTACCTCAGCAGATGCAAAGAAAGCCTTTGGCAAAATTCAACATCCATTTATGATAAAAAAAAAAAAAACCCTCCAGAAAGTAGGAATAGAAGCAACATACCTCAACATAATAAAAGCTATATATGACAAACCCACAGCAAACATTATCCTCAATGGTGAAAAACTGAAAGCATTTCCCCTAAAGTCAGGATTAAGACAAGGGTGCCCACTCTCACCACTACTATTCAACATAGTTTTGGAAGTTTTGGCCACAACAATCAAAGCAGAAAAAGAAATAAAAGGAATCCAAATTGGAAAAGAATAAGTAAAACTCTCACTGTTTGCAGATGACATGATCCTCTACATAGAAAACCCTAAAGACTTCTCCAGAAAATTACTAGAGCTAATCAATGAATATAATAAAGTTGCAGGATATAAAATCAACACACAGAAATCCGTTTTTTCCTATACACTAATAATGAGAAAATAGAGAAATTAAGGAAGCAATTCCATTCACCATTACAACAAAAAGAATAAAATACTTAGGAATATATCTACCTAAAGAAACAAAAGATCTATATATAGAAAACTATAAAACACTGGTGAAAGAAATCAGAGAGGACAGTAATAAATGGAGAAATATACCTTGTTCATGGATCAGCAGAATCAATATAGTGAAAATTATTATACTACCCAAAGTAATCTATAGAATCAATGCAATCCCTATCAAGCTACCAACGGTATTTTTCACAGAGCTAGAACAAATAATTTCACAATTTGTATGGAAATACAAAAAACATCGAATAGCCAAAGCAATCTTGATAAAGAAGAATGGACCTGGGGGAATCAACCTGCCGGACTTCAGGTTCTACTACAAAGCCACAGTCATCAAGACAGTATGGTACTGGCATAAAGACAGAAATATAGATCAATGGAAAAAAATAGAAAGCCCAGAGATAAATCCACGCACCTATGGACACCTTGTCTTTGACAAGGGAGGCAAGAATATCCAATGGAGAAAAGACAGTCTCTTTAACAAGTGGTGCTGGAAGAACTGGTCAACCACTTGTAAAAGAATGAAACTAGAACACTTTCTAACACTATACACAAAAATAAACTCAAAATAGATTAAAGATCTAAATGTAAGACCAGAAACTATAAAACTCCTAGAGGAGAACATAGGCAAAACACTCTCTGACGTAAATCACAGCAGGATCTTCCATGACCCACCTCCCAGAATATTGGAAATAAAAGCAAAAATAAACAAATGGGACCTAATTAAAATTAAAAGCTTCTGCACAACAGAGGAAACTATAAGCAAGGTGAAAAGACAGCCTTCAGAATGGGAGAAAATAATAGCAAATGAAGCAACTGACAATTAATTTCAAAAATATACAAGCAACTCCTGCAGCTCAATTCCAGAAAAATAAACGACCCAATCAAAAAATGGGCCAAATAACTAAACAGACATTTCTCCAAAGAAGACATACAGATGGCTAACAAACACATGAAAAGATGCTCAACATCACTCATTATCAGAGAAATGCAAATCAAAACCACAATGAGGTACCATTTAACTCCAGTCAGAATGGCTGTATCCAAAAGTCTACAAGCAATAAATGCAGGAGAGGGTGTGGAGAAAAGGGAACCTCTTACACTGTTGGTGGGAATGCAAACTAGTACAACCACTATGGAGAACAGTGTGGAGATTCCTTTAAAAACTGGAAATAGAACTGCCATACGACCCAGCAATCCCACTGCTGGGCATACACACCGAGGAAACCTGAATTGAAAGAGACACATATACTCCAATGTTCACTGCAGCACTGTCTATAATAGCCAGGACATGGAAGCAACCTAGATGTCCACCTGCAGACAAATGGATAAGAAAGTTTTGGTACATATACACAATGGAGTATTACTCAGCCATTAAAAAGAATACATTTGAATCAGTTCTAATGAGGTGGATGAAACTGGAGCCTATTATACAGAGTGAAGTAAGCCAGAAAGAAAAACACCAATACAGTATACTAACGCATATATATGGAATTTAGAAAGATGGTAATGATAACCCCGTATGCGAGACAGCAAAAGAGACACAGATGTACAGAACAGTCTTTTGGACTCTGTGGGAGAGGGCAAGGGTGGGATGGTTTGGGGAGAATGGCATTGAAACATGTATATTATCATATGTGAAACGAATCGCCAGTCCAGGTTCAATGCATGATACAGGATGCTTGGGGCTCGTGCACTGGGATGACCCAGAGGGATGGTATGAGGAGGGAGGTGGGAGGGGTTTCAAGGTGGGGAACACATGTACACCCGGGCCGGATTCATGTCAATGTATGGCAAAACCAATACAATATTGTAAAGTAATTAGCCTCCAATTAAAATTAAAACTTCAAAAAAAAATTTTTTAAATAAGATGGATTGGTAATTGGACAGAAGGTTGGACAGAGAGATAGATGTGACATAAAGCAAGTTTAATAAAACCTAATAGGGGTGAGGGGGTTATTCACTGAAATCTTTTTCACTTTCTGTATGTTGGAAATTTTTCATAATAGTATATTGTGAAAACGAGAGAAGAGAAAGAGAGTGTCTTCCTCACCTGGTCAGCATTAATAGTACACCAGGGCTTTGTGTCTTGTCTGAGTGTTCCCACAGGTCTACAAACCAGTCTTTATCGTATCTATTGGCTAAAAGAAATTATTAAATTTTGACTACCCAGAAGACGAAGCTGCCAGGTATAACACTGGAAACACACTCCTTAGTGAAAAAAATGTGCAGGAAATGTTGTAATTGGTTTCCAAGAGCCTTCTATAAAACAAGTTCAAATCTTTAATTAAGGAGATGGGACAAAAGCATTTTGTCTTGAGATATTTTCCCTCTACCTTTGTGGCTTCTGCGTGAATCTCAGAATGTGTACAGAAAAGACAGAGAAAACTGTGCTCCGATTCTGGGTAATGGAGAGCTCTATTGTTTGCATTTGGTTAGAAGGCATGAAGGTAAGTCATCTGATTTTGCCAAATATGGCCCAGACAGCCTCATGCAGGAACCACTCAGCTCATTTGCTGACAGATGACTACATTGTCAGCGCTGCATGGCTGAGGGTGACTGTGTGATGCTGATGACTCCCCTATAAACCTGGCATCAGAAGGCAAATTCTGGGTGTCATTTGAGCAATGGGGAAGAGGAGAGCTGGATTGCAAGGGCCTGTCGCCCGTTGCCTGTGGCCACATTGACTTGGGTGGGGGTGTGTGGAGGCACAAATAGGAGAGCTGCTGGCTCACCGGGGAGAAAGTTACAGTAATACAGTGTTAGGCTTCAGACATTACTCTCTGTTGCTTGGCTACTCTCAACTCCCCATTCAGGTTGGATATTCTTGTTCTGGGCATGGGCCATAACTTATCACAGTAAGCACTATAAATGCAAGTTATGAGCAAGACTTTTTAGGCTGAGCAAGTACATCTTGAGGATTCTTTCAAAGAATTAAGGCACAGGGTCCCTATACTTCTGGGTGGTTATCAAATATCTAGGCCTTAGCTGTCTCTTGTTAGAATAAAGATGATAATGCCAATTTTTGCAGATTTATTGTGGGGGTAAGAATAATAAATGTAAAGTGCCTATAACCATATATAACTCATAATAATTGCTAGATAAATAATATTTGCATATATATGTGCATTTATTGAACAATTAACATATGCGTGTATAAAATAATTATATACACATATATAGCTGTAGTAATAATTATCATATATAGTTATAACCAGATGAATGAGGGCTGTGGGTGAAATATCTAGATATATGAGTATCCTTTTTTTCAGGAGTAGGCAACTTGGAAAGTAACGTTCTAGCAAATGATTCACCTGGAGATGTTTGGTAAACTTTACTTCTACCTGAGTCTATTTTAAAGCTATATATATCCTAGTAATGAAACTTATAAGCTATTTAATACTCCATGTAGAGCAAAGGTTAAAAGAAACAATTTTCTGTGACATACATATTAATAGTAATAGATTGGTAGAGGTAGTTCTGATGTTGATAGTAATAAAAAATCCACAAAATATTTCCCAGTTTAGCAATGTATGTTCATTCAAATCATTTTTTCTAAACATGTTAAAATCGCCAAACAAAATAACATGTAATCTTAATGCTACATATCATAGATAAGCAGATTGAGAACTTGGGAAAATACATAACTTTAATCACGGAGAAAGCAAGAGAGTTTCAGAAAAACATCTATTTCTGCTTTATTGACTATGCCAAAGCCCTTGACTATGTGGATCACAATGAACTGTGGAACATTCTGAAAGAGATGGGAATACCAGACCACCTGACCTGCCTCTTGAGAAACCTGTGTGCAGGTCAGAAAGCAACAGTTAGAACTGGACATGGAACAACAGCCTGGTTCCAAATAGGAAAAGGAGTGTGTCAAGGCTGTATATTGTCACCCTGCTTATTTAACTTATATGCACAGTACATCATGAGAAATGCTGGGCTGGAGGAAGCACAAGCTGAAATCAAGATTGCTGGGAGAAATATCAATAACCTCAGATATGCAGATGACACCACCCTTATGGCAGAAAGTGAAGAGGAACTAAAAAGCCTGTTGATGAAAGCGAAAGAGGAGAGTGAAAAGGTTGGCTTGAAGCTCAACATTCAGAAAACAAAGATCATGGCATCTGGTCCCATCACTTCATGGGAAATAGATGGAAAAACAGTGGAAACAGTGTCAGACTTTATTTTTTGGGGCTCCAAAATCACTGCAGATGCAGCCATGAAATTAAAAGACTCCTTGGAAGGAAAGTTATGACCAACCTAGATAGCATATTAAAAAGCAGAAACATTACTTTGCCAACAAAGGTCCGTCTAGTCAAGGCTATGGTTTTTCCCATGGTCATGTATGGACGTGAGAGTTGGACTGTGAAGGAGGCTGATCGCCGAAGAATTGGTGCTTTTGAACTGTGGTGCTGGAGAAGACTCTTGAGAGTCCCTTGGACTGCAAGGAGATCCAACCAGTCCATTCTAAAGGAGATCAATCCTGGGTGTTCATTGGAAGGACTGATGCTAAAGCTGAAACTGCAATACTTTGACCACCTCATGCAACGAGTTGACTCACTGGAAAAGACTTTGATGCTGGGAGGAATTGGGGGCGGGAGGAGACGGGGACGACAGAGAATGAGATGGCTGGATGGTATCACCGACTCGATGGACATGAGTTTGAGTGAACTCTGGGAGTTGGTGATGGACAGGGAGGCCTGGCATGCTGTGATTCATGGGGTCGCAAAGAGTCGGACACGACTGAGCGACTGAACTGAACTGAATCATTATTTCATTAAATATGTTTGATAACCCATCATGTGCCCAGCCTAGTGCTCTGAGTTTAGGGCATAAAGAGGACTAAGTCAATATAACTGTGGATAGAGGATTAAAATCGAGGTAACGTACTGTTTTTCCAGGTCCCACCAGACACACCCTAAAAATAAAAGTTTTCAGTTAAAAAAAAAATGTGAATTTCAACCCCCCTACATATACCCCTGATGGAGATTTGTAATGCATTTGGGCATATTAAATACTCTGTTTTAGGAGAGGTTCATTAACACCTCAACAATTATTTGACCACAGAATCATTTTGCCAGCAAGACATGTGTTGATATACTTTGGAAGTTCTGTACTAGAAGAGAACAGACGTATGCATACATGTGATAAAGGCTGGGACAGGTTGGTGGCCTAAGCAGCCTGAAAACAGAGAGGATGGGGAATCAGATCTGCCTCTCTGCATTAACCAATGGGTCAAGGAAGGCTTCCACATTTGAGTCAAAGTCCTATAGCCAAACGATGGAGGTACCAGGACCATCCCAGACCACCTTGAACTAGACTACAGTGCTTCTAACAAGAAAATGCAGATTTGCTTTGTTATTCATACTTGATAGAGATACTCCAACAAATACAATTTTTTAAAGGCTTTTCCTGCCTTTGAGAAGTTCAGCATTGACTTCCCAACATATAAAACAAAGAGATTGAACTTGGTCATTTCTAATTGCATGCCAGCTTTCCAGGATTCTGTGCTTTAACTAAAGGTACACACATTCTGCAAAGTTTCGTTAAAGGCCAGTGGCCTACAGGTCAACAGAGCAGGGCATTTCTGCCCCAACCCCAACCAAGTTGAAAAACCAAAGCTTTTTACAAAGAGGCCGAACTCTTTAATGATGAAATGTATTGATTTAGGCTGCAGAGAACAACAGATCACATCATAACAGGTACTATGAGAAAGAAGCTTCTAGGTTAGATTTGATTGTAATATAGACTTGGGAAGTCAGAAAGTCATAAGATAATTGCTTTGACCTCTCCACTGATGAAGGACTTCATCTATGAAGTTACTAATGGGTAACTCTGGGTTACTCTAGAACCTAGAGTTCTGTTCAAAAGAAATACAAAGAAGAAATAGACTCACACACATAGAAAACGAACTTATGGTTACCAAAGCGAAAAGCATGGGAGAGGAGAGATAAATTAGGAGGTTAGAACTATATAATAAAATAGGTAAAAAACAAGAATCTAGCATATAGCAAAGGAAACTATACTCAGTATTTTGACTGGAAGAGGTCAGTCTTCATTCCAATCCCAAAGAAAGGCAATGCCAAAGAATGCTCAAACTACCGGACAATTGCCCTCATCTCACACGCTAGCAAAGTCATGCTCAAAATTCTCCAAGTCAGGCTTCAGCAATATGTAAACCGTGAACTCCCAGATGTTCAAGCAGGTTTTAGAAAAGGCAGAGGCACCAGAGATCAAATTGCCAACATCCGCTGGATCATGGAGAAAGCAAGAGAGTTTCAGAAAAACATCTATTTCTGCTTCATTGACTATGCCAAAGCCTTTGACTGTGTGGATCACAATAAACTGTGGAACATTCTTAAAGAGATGGGAATCCCAGACCACCTGATCTGCCTCTTGAGAAACCTGTATGCAGGTCAGGAAGCAACAGTTAGAACTGGACATGGAACAACAGACTGGTTCCAAATAGGAAAAGGTGTACGTCAAGGTTGTATATTGTCACCTTGCTTATTTAACTTATATGCAGAGTACATCATGAGGAACGCTGGGCTGGAAGAAGCACAAGCTGGAATCAAGATTGCTGGGAGAAATATCAATAACCTCAGATATGCAGATGACACCACCCTTATGGCAGAAAGTGAAGAGGAACTCAAAAGCCTCTTGATGAAAGTGAAAGAGGAGAGTGAAAAGGTTGGTTTGAAGCTCAACATTCAGAAAACAAAGATCATGGCATCTGGTCCCATCACTTCATGGGAAATAGATGGAAAAACAGTGGAAACAGTGTCAGACTTTGTTTTTTGGGGCTCCAAAATCACTGCAGATGCCGATTGCAGCCATGAAATTAAAAGACGCTTGCTCCTTGGAAGGAAAGTTATGACCAACCTAGATAGCATATTGAAAAGCAGAGACATTACTTTGCCAACCAAGGTTGGTTTAGTCAAGGCTATGGTTTTTCCCGTGGTCATGTATGGACGTGAGAGTTGGACTGTGAAGAAGGCTGATCGCCGAAGAATTGGTGCTTTTGAACTGTGGTGTTGGAGAAGACTCTTGAGAGTCCCTTATACTGCAAGGAGATCCAACCAGTCCATTCTAAAGGAGATCAATCCTGGATGTTCATTGGAGGGACTGATGCTAAAGCTGAAGCTGCAATACTTTGGCCACCTCATGTGACGAGTTGACTCACTGGAAAAGACTCTGATGCTGGGAAAGGTTGGGGGCGGGAGGAGAAGGGGACGACGGAGAATGAGATGGCTGGATGGCATCACCGACTCTGTGGACATGAGTTTGAGTGTACTCCGGGAGTTGGTGATGGACAGGGAGGCCTGGCATGCTGTGATTCATGGGGTCGCGGAGAGTCGGACACGACTGAGCGACTGAACTGAACTGAACTGATAATAGAAGAGACTCTAAGAAAGACTACATATACATTATACATACATTCATATATATACACATGAGGAGGAGTAGTTTTAGTCATTCAGTCATGTCTGACTCTTTGCAACCCCACAAATTATATATAGCCTGCCAGGCTCCTCTGTCCATGGAGTTCTCCAGGCAAGAATACTGCAAGTAGGTAGCCATTCCATTCTCCAGGGGATCTTCCTGACCCAGGCATCTAACCCAGGTTTTATATATCTGTATCACTTTGCTATACACTTGAAACTAACACAACATTGTAAATTAACTATAGTTTAACTTAAAGAAATAAAAAGAAGAGGTGCATGTGTGAGTACCTTGTAACCCCACTTGTATAAACAGCACTCTTATGCAACCATCCTCCTGTGTGGTTTTCACAGAGATCACTAGCATGTATGGGATACCTCTTTACTCAAACTAGGGTCTCTAACTCCATGGGTTGAATACAGTCTCAGCAATTCATCTAGTTAGAAGAAGATAAAAAGAAGATGGCAGAGTCAGTGAATATTTTAGAGAGATTCTTGGCCAGTTAAAGCATGAGGACAAAGACGCAGAATCATAAATGGCCTCCAAATTTCTGACTTGAGAAACTTTGCAATTTAGAGAACAATTTTGTGTTGGTTTCACTAATAATGTAATGCTGATATCTTTAATTAAAATTGGCATTCTAGGACTTCTAACAAGTATTGACAGAGAATGAGGTCTGATTTTCCTAACCTAGCAAACAAGGTCTGGATAGTATTTGCCTCATTCTGAAAAGCTTTCTTTGCATGCAAATGCCCTGTGCATTCATATTATTAAATTCAAAATACAGGGAAAATAAGTTCATTATAGAACTAGATCTGAGGCTCTTTTTATAAATAATGACAACTTCTATGAGTTAGGGTTAGTGTAAACAATAATATCTGTCACACTGAATATTTTAAATTAGATTTTTATTGCTTTTATAGTTTTTACTTGATTTTCAAATTTGCTATATAGCTCACAGCATTTTTTTTATTTTATAGTTGAGGAAGAGCTATATGCATAAAGATTTCATTACTAGTTTTACATTTATACATTTATAGAAAATTTTATTTAACACATATAACACCTAATATATGCTAGGTTTTCTGGGGTTTTTTTTGTAATTAATTTATTTTTTATTGGAGGCAAATTATTTTACAATATTTTATTGGTTGGTTTTGCCATACATTGACATGAATTCGCCCCGGGTTTACATAAGTTCCCCCTCCTGAACCCCCCTCCCACCTCTCTCCTCCCTTTATCCTCCCTCTGGGTCATCCCCGCATGCCAGCCCCGAGCATCCTATAATATGCATTGACCCTGAACTAGTGATTCATTTCACATATGACAACATACGTGTTTCAATACCATTCTCCCAAATCATCCCACCCTCACCCTCTCCCACAGAGTCCCAAAGACTGTTCTATACATCTGTGTCTCTTTTGTTGTCTCGTATACAGGGTTATCATTTGCATCTTTCTAAATTCCATATATATGCGTTAGTATACTGTATTGGTGTTTTTCTTTCTGGCTTACTTCACTCTGTATAACAGGCTCCAGTTTCATCCACCTCATTAGAACTGATTCAAATGTATTCTTTTTAATGGCCGAATAATACTCCATTGTGTATATGTACCAAAGCTTTCTTATCCATTCGTCTGCAGATGGACATCTAGGTTGCTTCCATGTCCTGGCTATTATAAACAGTGCTGCAATGAACATTGGAGTACATGTGTCTCTTTCAATTCAGGTTTCCTTGGTGTGTATGCCCAGGAGTGCAATTGCTGGATCATATGGCAGTTCTATTTCCAGTTTTTTGAGGAGTTTCCACACTCTTCTCCATAGTGGCTGTACTAGTTTGCATTCCCACCAACAGTGTAAGAGGGCTCCTTTCTCTCCACATCCTCTCCAGCATTTATTGCATGTAGACTTTTGGATAGCAGCCATTCTGACTGGTGTGAAATGGTATCTCATTGTGGTTTTGATTTGCATCTCTCTGATGATGAGGGATGTTGAGCATTTTTTCATGTGTTTATTAGCCATCTTTATGTCTTCTTTGGAGAAATGTCTGTTTAGTTCTTTGGCCCATTTTTTGATTGGGTCATTTATTTTTCTGGAATTGAGCTTCAGGAGCTGCTTGTATACTTTGGAGATTAATCCTTTATCAGTTGCTTCATTTGCTATTATTTTCTCCCATTCTGAAGGCTGTCTTTTCACCTTACTTATAGTTTCCTTTGCTGTGCAGAAGCTTTTGATTTTAATTAGGTACCATTTGTTTACTTTTGCTTTTATTTCCAATATTCTGGGAGGTGGGTCATGGAGGATCCTGCTGTGATTTATGTCGGAGAGTGTTTTGCCTACGTTCTCCTCTAGGAGTTTTATAGCTTCTGGTCTTACATTTAGCTCTCTAATCCATTTTGAGTTTATTTTGGTGTATGGTGTTAGGAAGTGTTCTAGTTTCATTCTTTTACAAGTAGCTGACCAGTTTTCCCAGCACCACTTGTTAAAGAGACTGTCTTTTCTCCATTTTATATTCTTGCCTCCTTTGTCAAAGATAAGGTGTCCATAGGTGCGTGGACTTATCTCTGGGCTAACTGTTTTGTTCCATTGATCTATATTTCTGTCTTTATGCCAGTACCATACTGTCTTGATGACTGTGGCTTTGTAGTAGATCCTGAAGTCCGGGAAGTTAATTCCCCCAGTTCCATTTTTCTTCCTCAAGATTGCTTTGGCTATTCGAGTTTTTTTGTATTTCCATACAAATTGTGAGATTATTTGTTCTAGTTCTGTGAAAAATATCGTTGGTAGCTTGATAGGGATTGCATTGAATGTATAAATTACTTTGGGTAGTATACTCATTTTGACAATATTTATTCTTCCAATCCACGAACATGGTATATTTCTCCATCTATTAGTGTCCTCTTTGATTACTTTCAGTAGTGTTTTATAGTTTTCTACGTACAAGTCTTTTGTTTCCTTAGGTAGATATATTCCTAAGTATTTAATTCTTTTCGTTGCAACAGTGAATGGAATAGTTTCCTTAATTTCTCTTTCTATTTTCTCATTATTAGTGTATAGGAATGCAAGGGATTTCTGTGTGTTGATTTTATATCCTGCAACATTACTGTAATCATTGATTAGCTCTAGTAGTTTTCTGGTAGAGTCTCTAGGGTTCTCTGTGTAGAGGATCATGTCATCAGCAAACAGTGAAAGTTTTACTTCTTCTTTTCCAATTTGTATTCCTTTTATGTCTTTTTCTGCTCTGATTGCTGTGGCCAAAACTTCCAAAACTATGTTGAATAGTAGTGTGGAGAGTGGGCACCCTTGTCTTGGTCCTGACTTTAGGGGAAATGCTTTCAGTTTTTCACCATTGAGGATAATGTTTGCTGTGGGTTTGTCATATATAGCTTTTATTATGTTGAGGTATGTCCCTTCTATTCCCACTTTCTGGAGGGTTTTTATCATAAATGGATGTTGAATTTTGTCGAAGGCTTTCTCTGCATCTATTGAGATAATCATATGATTTTTATTTTTCAGTTTGTTAATGTGGTGTATTACGTTGATTGATTTGCGGATATTGAAGAATCCTTGCATTCCTGAGATGAAGCCCACTTGGTCATGATGTATGATCTTCTTAATATGTTGTTGGATTCTGATTGCTAGAATTTTGTTAAGGATTTTTGCATCTATGTTCATCAGTGATATTGGCCTGTAGTTTTCTTTTTTGGTGGGGTCTTTACCAGGTTTTGCGATTAGGGTGATGGTGGCCTCATAGAATGAGTTTGGAAGTTTCCCTTCCTCAGCAATTTTCTGGAAGAGTTTGAGTAGAATATGTGTTAGCTCTTCTCTAAATTTTTGGTAGAATTCAGCTGTGAAGCCGTCTGGACCTGGGCTTTTGTTTGCTGGAAGATTCCTGATTACAGCCTCTAGTTCCATGCTTGTGATGGGGCTGTTCAGATTTTCTATTTCTTCCTGGTTCAGTTTTGGAAAGTTGTACTTTTCTAGGAATTTGTCCATTTCTTCCAGGTTATTCATCTTATTGCCGTATAATTGCTGATAGTATTCTCTAATAATCCTTTGTATTTCTGTGTTGTCAGTTGTGATCTCTCCATTTTCATTTCTAATTTTATTGATTTGGTTCTTCTCCCTTTGTTTCTTGATAAGTCTGGCTAGTGGTTTGTCAATTTTATTCACCTTCTCAAAGAACCAGCTTTTGGCTTTGTTGATTATTGCTATGGTCTCTTTTGTTTCTTTTGCATTTATCTCTGCCCTAATTTTTACAATTTCTTTCCTTCTACTGACCCTGGGGTTCTTCATTTCTTCCTTTTCTAGTTGCTTTAGATGTAGAGTTAGGTTATTTAGTTGACTTTTTTCTTGTTTCTTGAGGTGTGCCTGTATTGCTATGAACTTCCCCCTTAGCACTGCTTTTACAGTGTCCCAGAGGTTTGGGGTTGTTGTGTTTTCATTTTCATTCATTTCTATGCATATTTTGATTTCTCTTTTTATTTCTTCTATGATTTGTTCATTATTCAGCAGCGTGTTGTTCAGCCTCCATATGTTGGCATTTTTAATAGTTTTTCTCCCGTAATTGAGATCTAATCTTACTGCATTGTGGTCAGAAAAGATGCTTGGAATGATTTCAACTTTTTTGAATTTACCAAGGCTAGATTTATGGCCCAGGATGTGATCTATCCTGGAAAAGGTTCCGTGTGCGCTTGAGAAAAAGGTGAAATTCATTGTTTTGGGGTGAAATGTCCTATAGAGATCTATTAGGTCTAACTGGTCTATTGTATCATTTAAAGTTTGTGTTTCCTTGTTAATTTTCTGTTTAGTTGATCTATCCATAGGTGTGAGTGGGGTATTAAAATCTCCCACTATTATTGCATTGTTGTTAATTTCCCCTTTCATACTTGTTAGTAATTGTCTTACATATTGTGGTGCTCCTATGTTGGGTGCATAAATATTTATAATTGTTATATCTTCATCTTGGATTGATTCTTTGATCATTATGTAGTTTCCTTCTTTGTCTCTTTTCACAGCCTTTGTTTTAAAGTCTATTTTATCTGATATGGGTATTACTACTCCTGCTTTCTTTTGGTCTCTATTTGCATGGAATATCTTTTTCCAGCCCTTCACTTTCAGTCTGTATGTGTCCCTCGTTTTGAGGTGGGTCTCTTGCAGACAACATATATGGGGGTCTTGTTTTTGTATCCATTCAGCCAGCCTTTGTCTTTTGGTTGGGGCATTCAACCCATTTATGTTTAAGGTAATTATTGATAAGTACGATCCTGTAGCCATTTTCTTTGTTGCTTTGGGTTCGAGTATATACACCCTTTCTGTGTTTCCTGTCTAGAAAAGATCCTTTAGCATTTGTTGGAGAGCTGGTTTGGTAATGCTGAATTCTCTCAGCTTTTGCTTGTCTGTAAAGCTTTTGATTTCTCCTTCATATTTGAATGAGATCCTTGCTGGGTACAGTAGTCTGGGCTGTAGGTTATTTTCTTTCATCACTTTAAGTATGTCTTGCCATTCCCTCCTGGCCTGAAGAGTTTCTGTTGAAAGATCGGCTGTTATCCTTATGGGAATCCCCTCGTGTGTTATTTGCTGTTTTTCCCTTGCTGCTTTTAATATTTGTTCTTTGTGTTTGATCTTTGTTAATTTGATTAATATGTGTCTTGGAGTATTTCGCCTTGGGTTTATCCTGTTGGGGACTCTCTGGGTTTCTTGGACTTGGGTGATTATTTCTTTCCCTATTTTAGGGAAGTTTTCAACTATTATCTCCTCAAGTATTCTTTCATGGTCTTTCTTTTTGTCTTCTTCTTCTGGGATTCCTATGATTTGAATGTTGGAGCATTTAACATTGTCCCAGAGGTCTCTAATATTGTTCTCATTTCTTTTAATTTGTTTTTCTTTTTCCTCTCTGTTTCATTTATTTCTACAATTCTATCTTCTAGCTCGCTTATCCTGTCTTCTGCCTCTGTTATTCTACTGTTTGTTCCCTCCAGAGTGTTTCTGATCTCATCTATTGCATTATTCATTGTATATTGACTCTTTTTTATTTCCTCTAAGTCCTTATTAAATCTTTCTTCCATCTTCTCAATCCTTTTCTCCAGGTTATTTATCTGTAACTCCATTTTGCTTTCAAGATTTTGAATCATTTTCACCACCAAAATTCGAAATTCTTTATCAGGTAGATTCCCTATATCTTCCTCTTTTGTTTGTGTTGGTGGGCATTTATCTTGTTCCTTTACTTGCTGGGCATTTCTCTGCCTCTTCATCTTGCTTATATTGCTTTGCTTGGGGTGGCCTTTCCCTCTTCTGGCCGTTTGTGGAGTTCTCTTTATTATGTAGTTTCCTCGCTGTGTGTGGGGTTGTACAGGTGACTTGTCAAGGTTCCCTGGTTATGGAAGCTTGTGTCGGTGTTCTGGTGGGTGCAGCTGGATTTGTTCTCTCTGGAGTGCAATGAAGTGTCCAGTAATGAGTTATGAGATGTCAGTGGGTTTGGAGTGACTTTGGGCAGCCTGTATATTGAAGCTCAGGGCTAGTTTCCTGTGTTACTGGAGAATTTGCGTGGTATGTCTTGCTCTGGAACTTGTTGACCCTTGGGTGGTGCTTGGTTTTAGTGTAGGTATGGAGACGTTTGATGAGCTCCTATCGATTAATGTTCCCTGGAGTCAGGAGTTCTCTGGTGTTCTCAGGATTCGGGCTTAAGCCTCTTGCCTCTGGTTTTTGGTCTTATTCTTGGAGTAGCCTCTAGACATCTCTATCTGTCATTTCCAAGGTGGTTCCCTCTGTTTTAGCTTCTGTTTGCTGGTCTCTTCAGTGTCTAATTTCCGCCCTGATACTAGGGGGTGGGTGGACACTTTTTAAGGCTCAGTTGTTCAGTCCTGTTCTGGGAAGGGAGGAACACTGCAGACGAGTATCTCTGGCGTCTGTGGGGAGTGCTCGCAGCGTCTCGGCCACACTGGGTTTGCCCCCGCTCACAGTACGTATGCTGTCCCAGTCTACAGTGCACAGGCTCTAGGTTGCTCTGCCGGGAACTGTCCGAGGCCGGCGCCAGGTTGTATGCACTTCCCAGGTCTGAGCGGCTCAAGTTCAGGTTCTCAGGTACTCCACAAAGGTGCACAGTTGGTTGGGCCTGCGTTTTGTGCCTTCCCCTGTCTGAGCAGCTCAGGGGACCAGGTGTTTGGTGAGCACGGTCTCTGCAACTTATCGCCTCCCCAGTCCCCGCCACTCAGTTTTCTGGGTGTACAACCGGCACACCTTCTCAGGGGGATATCGACCGGCCCAAGCCCAAGAAGTCCTGATTAGCAACAAGCCTGCCTGCAGTTTGTATCAGATGCCTTTCTAGGGCCGCAGTTGCCCCCTCCGGCTCTGGCTGCCCTCCCTGCCTGTCTCGGCGGGGGATGGGGGATGGGCCGACCGCAGCCGGCTTGCTCTGCTCAGTCCTTTATTCTGTGAGCGGGGCTGGCCGAGTCTTAGGTTAGAGCTTTCTGCCTTTTCGTGGGGAAGCTATCCCACAGTCTGCTTTGCTCTCCCCAGTTCTCTCAAATTGTTCTGGCGGCATTCAAGCCCAGTCCTCTCTCTAAGCAGTTCAGCCGGCTCCTCCCTGCCCAGCCCCCGCTTGCTAATGGCATATGCAGGCGTCTGCGCTGCTTCTCCCCTGGGAGTTACCGTTTGGCGGGTAATCTGTGGGTTTTAAAAAAATCTTAAAAAAAAAAAGGGTTATGTGGCCCTCTGAGCTTCCAAGGCTCGCCACAGATTCGCCAGTGAGAGTGTTTCCTGGTGTTTGGAAACTTCTCTCTTTTTAAAGCCTCCCTTCCTGGGACGGAGCTCCGTCCTTACTTCTTTTGTCTCTCTTTTTATCTTTTATGTTTTTTCCTACCTCCTTTCGAAGACAATGGGCTGCTTTTCTGGGTGCCTGACGTCCTCTGCCAGCATTCAGAAGTTGTTTTGTGGACTTTACTCTGCGTTCAAATGTTCTTTTGATGAATTTGTGGGGGAGAGAGTGGTCTCGCCATTCTATTCCTCCGCCATCTTGTTCCTTCTCCGGTTTTCTGTTTTCAATGCTTTGCAAATATTAACTAATTTGACAAACCAAATCCAGCAGTATATTATAAAGATCATGTACCACAATCAACTTCGATTCATGCCAGAGTCACAGTATGGTTCAACTTTCACAAATCAATGGGGTGCGTCATATCAACAAAAGACAAAAACCACATGATAATCTCAATAGACGCAGGAAAAACATTTGATAAAATTCAACATCGATTCATGATTTAAAAAAAAAACCTTATGAAGGTGGGTATAGAGGAAACACATCACAATATAGTAAAACATATTCATGACAAACCCACAACTAATGTAATACTCAACAGTGAAAGCTGAAAGCTTTCCTGCTAATATCTGGAACAAGACAAGGATGTTCACTCTCACCACTTCTCTTCAAACAAGTATTAGAAGTCTTAACCACAGCAATCAGACAAGAAAAAGAAATAAAATGTATTCAAATGGATAGGGAAGAGGTAAAATTGCCATTATACAGAGATGACATGACACTATACATAGAAAACACTTAAGTCTCCACACAAAAACTACTAGAGAGTTTGGGATTAGCAAATACAAACTGTTATATATAGGATGGATAATCAAGAAGGTCCTACTACATAACACAGGAAACTATATTCAATATCTTGTGATAAGCCATAATGAAAAGAAAAGAATATATATGAGTCATTTTACTGTGCAGCAGAAATTAAATATAATGTATTTTTTTAAAAAAGAACATAATTAAACAAATATTAGCTACTTTAATTCTTATAACAATATTATGAATATAGGTATTATTATTCCCATTTCACAAATGAGAAGACTGGGGCAAAGAGAGTTCAGTGATTTGGTCAAGATCAACATAACCAATAAATTGTAGATCTAAGATTAGATTTGAACCCAGGAAGTGTGGCTCTTGCATCTATGCTCTTATATAACATTAATAATTTAAGATAACAAAGAAGGATCTGTGAATTTATTTACTATATTACTCAAGCTTGAGAAACACTGTCATAGACCATTTGATCCCTTGAGCAGAATGTAAAGAAGATTCAGTATAACATCCTTCTTTTTAGCCAGAGGGAAAGAGGAAAGTATTCTTTGGAACTATTCATTTGTTGCCTTATAACGTATTTCCAGTTATTTCAGTAGTCTCTGAACTTCCTATTCAGTTTATGCAAAGAAAGGGTTAGTGTCTTTTCTGTCTCCATGGACTTTAGGACAGTACTACACACAGACTACAGAATTCACCACCATTTAAATAGGCTTATATGAGATTTAGACCCATTAGGGATCTAACTGGCTAAGATAAATTGGGACACATTTCTCTCCTCTCAAGTATCACAGGAGGTCCTTAATATGAGACAGCACTGGCCTACATGAGCCACTGAGTTGACCCTAAATATTCACCCATATCAAATGCCCATTTCTTTCCTCGTCCTTCCCATGACCTGCAGAACTACTACAAAGACGGCAAGACCCAGTACAAATACTGTCCCTCCTGCCCTTTTCTGTGAATTAAGGCAGCTTGACTTGTTGATTCTTCTTGGTGCCCTCACTACACTCAGCATCCTCCCCTATTGCTACGTGTCTTATTCTATGGCGTAATTAGTTTTATTTGTTTCGGTGACTGGGTCCTCTGGGGCAAGGACTATGCCGCATTTGTTTTTATCTCCTTGCATCTAGCGTTCTCGGCTGAATTCTATCCCAACCCCCAATACCTCAAAATGTAACTGTTTTTGGAGATAAGGTCTTTAAAGAGGTGATTAAGTTGAAATGAGGCCATTATAAGAAGAAAGGTTGCCAGATGAACACACACAGAGGAAAGGCCATATGAGGACACAACCAGAGCTCAGCTATTCTCAAGGAGACTGGCCTCAGAGAAAACCAAATCTGGAGCACCTTACTCTTGGACTTCTGGCCTCCAGAAATGAGAAAAATAAATTTCTGTTGTTTACCACTTCGTCTGTGGTATTTTGTCATGGCAGCCCTAGCAAACTGATAACAGTTAGTACAGGGCGGTCACATCTCTAGCTTGGTGCTAAAGATGCAGGTGGGTATGTATTGTATTTATAATTTGTATCTATGCTTAAAAATAAAAGTGAGTTGTCCAAGGCCAAGTAAACTGGTAAGAGATTGTGAACAGAAAACCAGTCCTTTGCTCATCTAGCTCTCAACCCCAAGTTTCTGTGATGATATGATTCATGTGATTTCCAGTTGCTGAAACCACCTACCTTGGCCAGGCATCATAGTAACCATTTTGCATGAGTTATTTTATTACAGGAGATCCTGGTAAGGAACATGGAACTAATAAGTCAACACCGACTGGAAGAATTCAGTAAAGGTCAAAAGGAGACGCCACATGTCCTACCAATCTCCCAGAAATCTCCTTGCAGAATCCATCTTGGCTGAGCCAAGTGTCCGCCACCAAGAAGGACCTTGAGCCAGAATGATTGGCCAGAGACAACCTGGAAACTCATCCCATCACCGTAAAACCTGAGACTGAGCTGTGCAGCAGAGCCAGCCCTCCTGGGACCTCTCATCCTCCTGCTCTCTGTCCAGTCGCCCCTTCTCAATAAAATCACTTGCCTTGTCAGCCTGTGTGTCTCCTTGGACAATTCATTTCTGAGTGTTAGACAAGAGCCCACTCTTGGGGGCTGGAAGGAGTCCTCTGTCCTGCAAAATGAGGACCTTCCAAGAAGTACAAAGTTTTAGCTGTGACATAATAAACTAGATAAAAAATGTCTTACATTTTTGGAGAAGATGCCTGATTGTTTCTATTAGGATCAACTGAAGTAAAGAAGAAAGCGGCAAAGTGTGTGTGTGTGCTCGCACGCACACATGCACAATCACACCACATGATTAGATTTATCAGAATCTTCATGGGCCCTTTTCGGAACCATGATCTCATTCATACTTTTAATATTTCCCCCCAATAAATGTTTATTCTTTAAGCAGCCACTGAAGACAGGAGGTGTGGAAGGCTATGATAACCCTCTTAAGAGTTGAAAAAGAGACAGAAAATCATCAAATGCAGACATCTGCGTTCCCGGCTGAAAGCTAGAGCCAAGACAACCAAATGCCTAAGACCTGACTCAAAGGAGGCAGACATGGAGAGAAACATTTAGAGACAGAGATGTGGGAGGCAGCACAGCCCATTTAAGGATCTTCTCCTTAGCCTGTGGCTGAGTTCTGTGCTGCCCTTTCTCAGACTCAAATGCATTCTAAGTCCTATTCTGCATGCTGTTGAGTCTCAGTAAGTATGTGTTGAATGAATGAATAAATCAAAGGAACTGATTTAAACTGGGAACACACTTTAATGTTGATTATAGAAAAAGGAGGTGGGCTCAAATACTACTAGCCCACAGTATAGAAAGCAATTCAATTACCAACACTAAGAGACAATAAACTCAGACTAAAACATGGTAGTTTGATGAGACAGTTGGCTGCAACAACTTTGCCTCTCTTGTCTTGGTTTCTCCTTTCCCTTTCCACCCCCTATTGACTATTTGTAAGCACCACAGCATGGTATCCCAGCTTTTTTTGCCCCCGAATCTCCTCATCACTGTGTGGGCTATGGTAAGCCTAAAATGGTTGGTTGGCCATTTGTTTTTCTTTTTCCTTCCCATATAGTTGAATAACTCATATGGTCTACAGACTTAGGTGTTTGGCATTACAAACACTGCCCACACAATGAATGGGTACCTTATTTGTTGAGAACTGGGAAATAGAGTTGGGAAGAAGTTTAAAGCACTGAAAGGCTAGAATTTGCCCTGACTCCCTGGTGGTTGAGTAGGTCAGAGAATAAATGTAACCTTAAGATTTCTGGGTCCCTGAAAACAGGGCAAAGGCATTCAATCCAAGGGATTAGCACGTCTGTTAGTTAACACATGAAAATGCCTTCACAGTCTTCCCTGCAGGAGGTCAGAGAAGGGGTAGGGAAGAGGGATTAGTTGCTGGGAGGAGAACCAAGAGGAGAAAGAAGGATGCTGATTTTTAGACGAAAAGAGAGGACAGAGTCAGACGCACATTGGGATCTGTCTTTTGGATGATGCAGGGTAGGATGGGGCTTTGATCTATATTTAGTCCCCAAAGCTCAGAGCTGCACGGCAACCTTTGTTATGCAAGAGAGACTCGTGTTGGACACCAGAGCAAGGGCAAGAGAGGACAGTGGGAGAGAATTACTGGAGAGAGCTGAGGGCTCACAAGGAGGGAGCTACAGTGGGGGAAGGGGGCCCTCTCCTCCCCTCCTTTGTGAATATACAGACAAGTCCATCAAGCCCGTGACAGGCTGCAGTGATGAGAAAGATACATAATATGATAAAGCTTGGTAGCAGGCATGTGTGATTGAACAGACCAATGAAGAGATAACATTTGAAAGCTTTACTGCTCGGAAAGCTGTTAGCAAGCTGGTGTCCCCTTCATCATGTTTAATTTTACTTTTACTACCCTTCATTTGCTTTGACGGGTTGATGTTGCCATGGTGCGGTTGGAATTCTCATAAAAGTGCTGTTACCCTTTCAAGATGGCCATTTTTTTCTAGGGTTTATACCACATTTTATAGTTATGTCAGAAGGTTTACTTGGTTTATGAATTCTCCAAGCTCTAAGATTGCTCTCAAAACACTCTGGGTTGCCTTCCATTCTTGCTGGTTAATTTGTGATCTTTTCACAACAGTCACATCTTTGGGTGATGGCCCGACATAATTAGAAATGCACACACACACAGAGAAAGCAAGCCCACTTTTCCTAGGTCCTAAGTCCCTGAATTTGTGTAACTGTCTATATGCGTCTGAATATTGCATTTGATGCATAAAATGGTAATAAATAAAATAACTATGACCAACTATAAAATCTAATGATTAATATGCAACCATATAATGATGACTTCTTGATTTCCTCTCTAACAATTAAAGGCTGGTAAACCATGTGAGAGGAAAACATTCTTTATTAAATCCCTGAGAAGCTCAGGCTATAGGTTATGAATAAGCCTTTGAGTAGGTCAACTTCATCAATTAAAACAGTCTATTCACTTATTCAAAGAAATTTAATTACTCATCAGATCCATGTCTAAGAATTTTGGAAACCGGAGGAATTCAAGGTATTGTGTACCATCATGTGTGAGAGGTCATCCAAACCAATTGTCAAAATCAGCATATAATTACAAGACAGTATGCTAAAATCTTTCATGTAAATTCAATGAACTGGAATGTGGTTTTAGGTTAAGATTTGAAGTGAGACTTCAGAAATATATTTTAAAGCCCATCTTTCAGGTATATCCTGGTCAATAAATATTTAGTCCATTGTTTCCACATTGCCTTGCAAGGCCTGAAATATGGAAGCAGTTTAGAGACATGACAAACTATCCATCTACCTCAGCATCCTATGGTTGCTCTAACTAATTACCACAAACTTAGTGACTCAAATTTATCATCACAGAGTTCCAGAGGTTAGAAGTGTAAAAGGGCCTCACTGGGCTGAAGTCACATTGTCAGCAGGGCAGCATTCCCCTGCAGGCTCTAAGGTAAAATCTGTTTCCTTGCCTTTTCTAGCCTCTATAGGCTGCCTGCATTCCTTGGCACATGGTCCCTTTCCTCCATCTTCATGGTCCCTTTCCTCCCTGTCCTTCTGACTTTCTCCTCCTACTTCCCTCCTTCACTCTTAGAGACTCTTGTGATTACACTGGACCCAACCAGATAATCCAGGAAAGTCTCCTTTTTGTAAGGTCAGCTGGTTAGCAACCTCAATCCTCCCTGCAAACTTAATGCCTCTTTGCCATGTATAATCACATGTTCACAGGTTTGTGGATTAGGACGTGGACATCTTTGGAGGGGGTCTTTATTCTGCCAATCACACCATCCATGGAAAGTTAGCAAACAAGTCAAAGGACTGTTGCAAACAGTATGGAGAAGACTCCCACTTTAAATTAGAGCTGAACTAAATGACCAAAGGGCAACTTTCCATCACAGTGATTATATGACACTTGAAGACTGCACAAGGAACTAAAGCTATGTTTAGCTTCCTCACTGCTAAAATGGGTGCAGTAACATTTTACTACCAACAAGCAAGAGTTTCAAAAACTTCAGAGTGTTGAACTTCCAAATTGTAATCATACTTGGTCCAATGGTATGAACATTTTTAGGGATCTTGATATTTTCCAAAATGGCAGCATAGTTGCTAATGTACATCCTGAGGGATGGACAAGATAGGACAGACAGATGAAACTACTTATGCCCACAGTCCATGGTTCTTGAGGCCTGCTAGGAAAGGCTTAATGATACACATTTTTATAATATCATGGACAATAAATTCAAAGGAGTTAATTTTACAGTGCTCAATGAAAGAAACTCCAGAAAGAAAAAAACCTGTTGCAGTTATTATGTAGAAAAATGGCTTAGGATGTCAGAGTTCAGAGAAATTTACAAAGTGCCCCATGATATTCATCATGTGGTAATTTTTATGACACACAGCTCCCCATTACAATTAGATTGAAATCAAACCTCTGTGTGGGATGTAGTTCACTTATACCAGTGTACATATGTACCAGCCAAGTCCATTCAATGCATTTATTCAACCATATTTATTGAAAGTCAACTATGTGCCAGGCCTTGTTCTAGACACTTGTGATGCATCAATGAACCAGAGTCCTGATTTCATGGGGCTTACATTCCAATGGAATAGATGTGGCTACTGCTGAGTAACTACTGATTGAGGAAGGCATACTTAAAGCTGATTCAACTAACCCTAACTTGACCCATAAATAAGGCTAGTGTGTGCGTGCTAAGTAGCTTCAGTCTTGTCCAACTCTTGTGTGACGCTATGGACTGTAGCCTGCCAGGCTTCTCTGTCCTTGGGATTTCCAGGCAAGAATACTGGAGTGGATTGCCATGCCCACCTCCAGGGGATCTTCCCAACCCAGGAATAGAACCCACATCTCTTACATCTACCTGCATTGGCAGGCAGGTTCTTTACCATTAGTGCCACCTAGGAAGCCCTTAAATAAGGTTAGCGAGTGAGTGAGTGAAAATCGCTCAGTAGTGTCTGCTCTTTGTGACCCCAGGGACTATACAGTCCATGGAATTCTCTAGACCAGAATACTGGAGTGGGTAGCCGTTCCTTCTCCAGGGGATCTTCCCAACCCAGGGATCAAACCTAGGTCTCCCGCATTGCAGACCAATTCTTTACCAGCTGAGCCACCAGGGAAGGCCTAAATAAGCCTAGAGGCCCAGCTAAATCATGCCTAGATTTCTGACTCCCCCCCCGCACCAAAACTGTGAGATAATAATTCTATAGTTTGTTAAGCCACTAAGTTTTGTGGATAACATATTCCTAAGTTATCTCCTAAAAATGTCCATTAGTTCAGCCATCCTTTAGACTGAAAGTAATGATGTAAATTGCTTTAAACTACTCAACATCACCTTTTTTCTGGAAATGCTCTGCTCTCATCACTTGTGATTTTGACAGGCCTGGAAATCATGACTCTTTCCCTTGACTGTGGGGGTATCATCCTACCCCCACAGTCAAGGGAAAGCATTGATGCTTTTAAACTGTGGTGTTGAAAAAGACTATTGAGAGTCCCTTGGACTGCAAGGAGATCAAATCAGTCCATCCTAGTGGAAATCAGTCCTGAATATTCATTGGAAGGACTGATGCTGAAGCTGAAACTCCAATACTCTGGCCACCTGATGCAAAGAATGGACTCCTTGGAAAAGACCCTAATGCTGGGAAAGATTGAAGGTGGGAAGGGAAGGGGATGACAGGATGAGATGGTTGGATGGCATCACTGACTTGATGGACATGAGTCTGAGCAAGCTCTGGGAATTGGTGACAGACAGGGAAGCCTGTCATACTGCATTTCATGGGGTCGCGAAGAGTCAGACACGACTGAGCAACTTAACTGAACTGAATCAGAATCTCTTCCTTATGATTTAAATATCAGCTTAATCAGAGAAGACATAGGGGAATATAAGATGTGTGGTGCCACGCCACAATACAAAGAGGCCCCAGGGAGGTGGACCCACCGCTGCCACCCCGGAGGAGGCCTGGTTCCTTCCCTTGCAGTGGCCTAGTTATTCTACTCTTCCTGTCAGTCCATGAGCCCCATTATCCTTCCAATAAATTTCCTTCTCCCTCAAACAATGATTTCGAACTTTAGTTAGTGAGAGTCCACTTCTGTTGCTTAGAAGGGAGAACCCTGACACACAGACACCAGATGTAATCAGCTGGTGATTGCACATCGACCATAAAGAAATCCTGTAAGGTTTTCATTAGTACTTCTTTTGATGGGCCCAAAATAAAAACACTTAATGACAAAACTGTAGGGAGCTTAGTCCCCGTCTAAAGTAAACTTATTCCTTTTTAGGGAAGCAAATTTAGGCTCACAGTGAGACGGTTAACTTCCCTAAGTTGCCACAAGGAATTATTGGTAGATTCAGAACACTTTTATACACTTTAGGTCACACCCATATTAATAGCTAGTAGACCAAAAGAGTTGCTATTTTAAACTCAGAGAAATAATGCAACATTATAACTTTAAACACTATATAGGAAAAGATTCCGTTTTGAGTAGTAGCTATGATGATCACACATATGTAGGTAGTAATGGAAATGAGAAGGAGCACCTATAACTTATGATTCTATTCTTTCTAGAATGATTTTGCTTTAAAAATTGGGAAGGAGGCTATTAATTAGACCTTTGCCTTTCATTACTATATGAAGCTTGGCCAAGCCTTGAAACCACATTTGTAGTGTTTGACCTTGGAATCATATCTATTTCTAGTGGATGACCTCTAGGGTGACTCCCAGTGATTTCCACTTTCCTGGTATGCACACCCTTGTGTAATCTCCTCTTGAGTGTGAACTGACTGACCTAGTGACTTATTTCTAATCAATAGAACATGGAAAGGCAATATGATAACAATTCTATGATTAGGTTACAAAAGATTGTGACTCTGTCTTGCTGGCCTGGATGATACAAGCTGCCATATTGGAAAGGCCACATAGTAAAGAACAGAGGGTAGCCAACAGCCAGCAAGGAACTGAAGTCCTCGGTCCAACAGCCCTCAAGACACTGAAGACCAATAGCAGCCAATGAGTAAGCTGAGAAGCAGATCCTACTGCCTTTAAACCTTGACTGCAGCCTTGCGAGAGACCATCAGATCAATGACCTCGCCAAGCCATACCCTAATTCTTGACCCCCAAAAAACTGAGAGACAACAGTTTTGTATTTTTTTAAGTCACTAAGCTTTGCAGTACTTTATTACATAGTAACAGATTATTTATACAGACCTTGATGGAATACAATTTTTTTGCTCAGTCCTGGGAGACTAAGGCTTTCTTATCATGGTTACATAAGAAAGGAAGTTGGGCTATGGATTTTGAACACTGTCAGCCAAATGGCCCCCGTGCATAGCAGCAGGAAGTGCATTATGTCTGTTAGAGCCAACTAACTCTAGAGTAACTAAGGACTGTGAATCAGGGAACTAGGATGTGCAACACATCTTGAAAGAAACTTTTACCGCACCTTGAAAGAAACTTCTGCAGAAAGAAAAAGAATCAAATAGCACTGGTAGGAGAGAGAGTTTTTGAGATAAAGTTAGTCTCACCAGTGCCCTTAATTGCACATTTTTATTTAGTTTTAGCCAACTGGCAGTTAAACACCATTTTAATTATGTTAGCACTGGAAAAAGAAGAGCATCTAGTTCAAGTTCCTTGTTCCAACTGCCGTTCTTAATTGCCTTTTCATTCAAGCCAAAGACTTACAGTGGCAGCCACAGCCCAGTTGGAAAACAATTCATTGTGTCAGTGACTAGGCCTCATAACAGAGCACCTTAATAAGACCAACTTCTGTACTTCCTGGCTCCCCAAGATGGATTATGTTCATAGTCTATTATTTGAACAAGGGTATCTGACTTATGGCAAATCTATCTGAAACAGCATTGTAGTATTGTATTTTATCTTTAAGAAATGTATTTTATAAAAGTAAGATATTTACTTCTGTTGCAGGAAGGAATTTAAGCAGAAAAATTTCTCTCTAATGTTTGTTGAACCATAGGAGAATGATGAGGGGGAACAGAGCGATACATCAACCAACTAACTTGAAAAACTCAGTTGTATTTTTATTTCAGGAAGAAAGGCTGAGCTAAAGGCGCCCTATGGTATTGCATGAAATACCTTTCTTCTTTTTCCAAGTCATGCATATCACCCAGGAATCCACAAGGGTAGCATCTCTGTTCTCTATTACTTAAATTTGCACAAGCATGCGATCAATTCTTCTTTCCCATTCCTTCCTCTTTAGGGCTTGTGAAAGGAGTTGAAATTTATAGTCTTTGAGGATGGCAACCTTTGTTTGGAATCATATAATCACAGACTGTAAGAACCAGTAAGGACCTCAGAGATTATCTGGTCTGACCTTCTCATTTTACAAGCAAGGTAACCGAAGCCCTTTAGTGAAAGACCTGGCTGTGATTGATGATTTTAATGACACCTGTAGCCCTGAACTGAGTGACACCAGGGTCAGGATCCACACAAAGCAAAGCAAATCATGCATACCAGGTAGGAGTTTTAACTTCATCTTAGTTTTTCCTTCTTATTTAAAGGAAATTAGAACAATAGCAGAGGGCCAGAGTCACAGAGACCCTGGGGTCTGTTTGGCTCACCCATTTTCTGACTCTGTGGCCTTGGAAAAGTCACTTTATGTCTCAAATTCAGCCTTGGTAAACCTAGAGAAAAGCAAGGTAGGACCAGTGTTTTGGGTGGTGGTGAGAATGACTCAAGCAAATGTATGTAAAGCTCTTAGCACAGGACAAGAGCTCATAAATGAAGGAAATGGTAACCCACTCCAGTATTCTTGCCTGGAGAATCCCATGGATGGAGAAGCCTGGTAGGCTACAGTCCACGGGGTCGCAAAGAGTCGGACACGACTGAGCGACTGAACAGAACAGAACAGAATTATTACTAGCTTCCACTAGTATTATTGGAAAAGATATTGATGCTGGGAAAGATTGACGGCAAAAAGAGAAGAGGGCAGCAGAGGCTGAGATGGTAGGATGGCATCACCAACTGAATGGACATAAACTTGAACAAATTCTGGGAAATAGTGGAGGACAGGGAAGCCTGGCGTGCTGCAGTCCACAGGGTCACAAAGAGTTGGACACGACTTAGTGAACAAACAACAACTAGTATTATACCACCTTGGCTGTGCTGACCCTTGCCAATAGCAAATAATTTTACCCGCTGGGCCCCAGTTTGGGCACATATAAACTGAAAGAATTTCGGCATTACAGCTCTTTTGATCTTGGGTCATAGTCTTCCGCTGACCTCAGTGGAAAATCATCTCCTCAGCCTTGAATGGTCTCTTCCATCAGCTCCCACCCTAGCTACCTCTACACCACTGGGCCACAAGCACCTTGAGGGTAAAGCTCACAGCTGACCTTTTTCTGCTTTTTCCTCAGACCTAACACAGTGTCTTTGACTCCTAGGTTCCCATTTTAAATAAAAGCTTTGAATTTTTATTACTTCTAGAGACAAGCGAAGCTGGATAGCTTCGTGCAGATGCAAAAGAGAAGATTCTAGCTAAATAACAGCTGAGGATAATATAAGAGAGCTCATAATTAGTGCCAAGAGCTCTGGGAATAGCAGGCTATCAAACTACACAAGGCTATGGGAAAGCTGGTAGGTGAAATATGAAACAAGAACCCAACCAAGTCATCAACTTAAGAGTTGGGGTTGAATAGAAAGGTCAGTTTTAATGGAGGGGGAGTCTATAGTGGGAGGTAAGAACAGGTTTAGTGGTGGAAAGGGATTCACAAATATTTATTAGTTATTTTTAGTCACTTATCCCTGAGGCAAAAGAAGAATTGGTGCCTTAGTTGATTTTTTTAAGTACTTGAATTGCAGCTGCAAGCATGAGGATCTTTAGTTTACCAGCATGCTTGTTCCAGAGTGGCCCCGGTGTGATTTTTCACCCTTTTTTCTTGCCTTCCACAGAGTTTCCGTGACAGGCAAAGGTTTTGGAGAAAACAAAGTGCAGTGTGTCCCCTGTTGTCAGGACTTAAATTTTAAATCATTCTTGGCCGCTCAGTGTGGTAGCCAGCAAAGAGTCTTTGTCAGGGAAAGGTCAGAGGCAGTTATTAACACAGAGTGACAACTGTACTTCAGAAAACAATTGCCCTCATCCATCCCTGCAACCTTCACAGAAGCCTTTGCTGACAATCTCTTCATTTCTATACGTTGTCAGCAAGACATTTAACAGCACTTTGTTGTCCATCTTGGCTTTCTCAGAAGTATGACTGAGAGAGTTCAATGTAACTTGGGAGAATAAAGGAGAGAAAGAACATTTTAATCTCTGGCCGGGTCAGTTCAATACCACTTCAGTGAACATTTTTTGTTTTTCCTCCTTGGCTAGCAAGACAGAGCCAACTCTGGGTCATAGCCTCTGAGTTTTAGAGCTGGGAAGAGTTCCACTTACCCCCTGAGGAACCCCAAAGAACTCCAGGAATCTGACCCTGTGGCCAGTGCTATCTCTATGGGACCTATTCTCCATCACTCTCTCCGCCCGAGATCTCAGTCACTAGTGGAAGTTCTTGGTTTCTTGGGACCCCAGGTCATGCCAACCAATATGTGGCTGTGATTTCTCAACACTGTGCAGCCTGGCACTGTCTGATGTTCTCTGCCATCATGAGGTTTAACTAAACCTGTCTTAAAAGGATAAATCAATGGACTTCTCTAGACTTTCAGGACTGGGTCAAAATGATCAAAGCTGAGAGAATACTTTGTTTTACAGATGATGGAGAAGCAACAGGGTTAACCCTTCTTGAACAATCTATGTGTAAGAGAAAGGCTGCTGCTGCTAAGTCGCTTCAGTCATGTACGACTCTGTGCAACCCCATAGACGGCAGCCCACCACCAGGCTCCCCCGTCCTTGGGATTCTCCAGGCAAGAACACTGGAGTGGGTTGCCTTTTGCTTCTCCAAATACTAGTACCAGTCAAATCCCTCTTCTCAGTGGAGGAGGGCCTCTGTGTCTCTCTGTTTTGTTAGCATGCTGCTACTACAGATTCCTGAACCTAGCCAGCTCTGTCTTAGGTAGATTTTATAGAAAGCAATTTCTCCTTCAGATTGATGCTGAAGCTGAGGCTCCAATACTTTGGCCACCTGATGCAAAGAGCTGACTCACTGGAAAAGATCCTGATACTGGGAAAGATTGAGGGCAGGATGAGAAGAGGGTGACAGAGGATGAAATGGTTGGATGGCATCACTGACTCAATGGACATCAGTTTGAGCAAACTCCGGGAAATAGTGAATGACAGGGAAGCCTGGTGTGCTGCAGTCCTTGGGGTTGCAAAGAATCGCACACAACTGAGTGACTGAACAACTTTCCTCTTCAGAGCCTATAGAAGAAAGGAAATCTGCTCCGGAGAGCATGTTGAGACTGAACAAAGCTGTAACATGTGATAAAAAGATGAGTTCCCCAGGGAAATCCCCACAGGTATGTCACTAGCCCTATAATTAGTATTATCCTCATCAGGGGATGTACATTGCCTTTTTCCAGCCTTTCGGAAGGAACAATATATGATTTAGATATTGCCCTGCTATTGACATGTGGGCATTTCAGCTTTTAACAATTTTTAAGGAACAAGGAGGGGTTCACAGTGTTTAATAGTTAATAATCCTGGAAGACAGCTGAGGGAGGTTGCATGGATGCATATTATGCTTTTCCCCAGGCATCTTTAGGCCATTAAATGTACCCCAAGCACTTCATATAGCAATTTCACCTGTCTATACCATCCAGCCATCTCATCCTCTGTCATGCCATTCTCCTCCTGCCCCCAATCTCTCCCAGCATCAGAGTCTTTTCCAGTGAGTCAACTCTTCGCATGAGGTGGCCAAAGTATTGGAGTTTCAGCTTTAGCATCAGTCCTTCCAATGAACACCCAGGATTGATCTCCTTTAGAATGGACTGGTTGGATCTCCTGCAGTCCAAGCTGCACTCAATATGCCAGAAAATTTGGAAAACTCAGCAGTGGCCACAGGACTGGAAAAGGTCAGTTTTCATTCCAATCCCAAAGAAAGGCAATGCCAAAGAATGCTCAAACTACCGCACAATTGCACTCATCTCACATGCTAGTAAAGTCATGCTCAAAATTCTCCAAGCCAGGCTTCAGCAATACATGAACCGTGAACTTCCAGATGTTCAAGCTGGTTTTAGAAAAGGCAGAAGAACCAGAGATCAAATTGCCAATATCCGCTGGATCATGGAAAAAGCAAGAGAGTTCCTGAAAAACATCTATTTCTGCTTTATTGACTATGCCAAAGACTTTGACTGTGTGGGAGGGATTGGGGGCAGGAGGAGAAGGAGACAACAGAGAATGAGATGGCTGGATGGCATCACCGACTCGATGGATGTGAGTTCGAGTGAACTCTGGGAGTTGGTGATGGACAGGGAGGCCTGGCGTGCTGAGATGCATGGGGTCGCAAAGAGTCGGTCACAACTGAGCAACTGAACTGAACTGATACTCAGATAAGAAGGAAATGGCAACCTACCCTAGTATTCTTGCCTAGAGGATCCCATGGACAGAGAAGCCTTTTGAGCTGCTGTCCATAGGGTCGCACAGAGTTGGACATGACTGAAGCGACATAGCGTGCATGCATGCATTGGAGAAGGAAATGGCAACCCACTCCAGTATTCTTGCCTGGAGAATCCCAGGGACAGAGGAGCCTGGTGGGGTACTGTCTGTGGGGTCACACAGAGTCAGACAAGACTGAAGCGACAGCAGCAGCATTCAGCTCAGTTCAGTTCAGTCGCTCAGTCGTGTCCGACTCTCTGCGACCCCATGAATCACAGCACGCCAGGCCTCCCTGTCCATCACCAACTCCCGGAGTTCACTCAAACTCACCTCCATCAAGTCAGTGATGCCATCCAGCCATCTCATTCTCTGTTGTCCCCTTCTCCTCCTGCCCCCAATCCCTCCCAGCATCAGAGTATTTTTCAGTGAGTCAACTCTCAAATAACAATTGCTGATGAGGTGAATTTTCATGGATTTTCAATAGATGGGGCCAAGAATTTAAAGTCAAAATCCTTCCCACCCTGATTCCTTCCTAAAGATTGGAGCTTTATTGCTCTAGTGTTATATGCAGAGCTGATTTGTTTCATAAGGCTTTGGTGTCAGGGACCATAATTTCTTCCAAATCTGCAGAGTAATAAGTAATAAGTTTCATCTTTGTTCTGTCTACAAGAATTTAGACATAGGCACCGCAGGCAGAGGTCATAGTTTTTAAATCACTTTTCGGAGATGTCATTGGTCATCGCCTCTCATTAGCTCCTTGTTCTCTAATTGAGTCTGAACCACTTCAGGTCAATGACAGGAATTTGTTTCCATTTCCGATGTGGAGCGTGCCAAATGAAAAAATGCTGAGTTGAGGTAGGATTGAAAAGTTTACAGCAAAATTCAAAGAAATTTGTCTAGTTTGCAACAATGTTGATACTGTGATGGCATCATTTTTTATTCGACTTTTTAAACAAATGAACTTGTTCCTGTTTATGAAGTTTAGACTCCACTTCTTACACATTAATGATTGTTTGTTTGCTTTGGTTTGGCATAAACACTGAGACCAAAACCAGGAACCCAGTGGCTGTGAGAAAGTATGTAATTGTGGGTGTAGCCGAGTCTAAATACTACCCAATTTTTATTGCACTGCATTCCTCTATTCTTGAAGATGTTATCACATGCCACCAAAACCCAAGGCTTCCACCCAAGGTGGTATCTGTTGGCAGTGGTCTGTCTTGGCACTTGAAAGCAGGTTCATAGCAAACATTCTTAACCATTTTATCTGCCATCTGCTTTCTAGCATTAATTGAAGTTATTCTCCCTCACACATATTTTGAGTGAAATTGCATGTAATCTATACATAAATTTATAGAAAATTTTAAAATTGTGAAGATTGAAACTTTTCAAAAATAAATACAGTGTATCTCTCAATTTACTTAGTTATTTCTCATGTCTATCAATAAAACTCTTTTATCCATCATGGTCTAAAAGCTTTGTTGCTGTTGGGAATTACACTTCTTAAATTGTATTTTTGAATTGGTCATTACCAGCATGTAGAACTAATTTACTAATTTATGAATTAATTACTATTTCTAAAAAATATTACTACTTTTTATGTTGATATCCTATTTAAAAATATTGTTGCTTCTAATAGTTTGTAGATTCTCCTGAACTTTTTACTGTAGGAAAACATTTTCTCATAACAGAGGTTGCCCCCTTTCTTTCCAATATTTATATTTTTTGTTGCTTTTTCTGAAGCCACAGCAAGAGTGAAGCCCAAGCACCACAATAAAAGATGCTGCATGTCACAGCAAAGACCCCACATGTCACAACTAAGACCCGACACAGACAAAATAAATATTTAAAATCCTATATATAATATTACTAATTGTATGTCAGCATATTTTTTAAGAAAGGAAATAAAATTTCCCTTTAACTCCTTGAATATATATATCATTGCTTCTTTTAATATATGTATAATAGTTGCTTCAAAGTTCCTGCCTGCTAAATATAACATCTGGGCCAACTTAGCTGTTTTCTGTTTCTATATCTTTTTCCTTGGCTGGGAGCTATACTTATCTCCATTTTCCCATATCTGATGGGTTTTCATTCCCTATTAGATACTGTTGATAATACTTTGGAAAGATTCTAAATTGTTTTATATTCTTCTGCAGAAAGTTGCTTTTTATTCAAGTATACAGTTCAATTCTGCTATGACCTAAATCAAATCCCTTATGATGATATAGGGGAATGACAAACAGATTCAAGGTATTATATCTGATAGACAAAGTGCCTCAAGAACTGTGGACAGAAGCTCGCAACATTGTACAGGAAGTGGTGATTAAAACCATCCCCAGAAAAAGAAATGCAAAAAGGCAAAATGGTTGTCTGAGAGGCCTTACAAATAGCTGAGAAAAGAATAGAAGTGAAGGAGAAGCAAAGGAGAAAAGAAAAGATATACCCATTTGAATGCAGAGTTCCAAAGAATAGCAAGGAGAGACAAGAAAGCCTTCTTAAGTAAACAGCTCAAAGAAATAAAGGCAAACAATAGAATGGAAAAGATTAGTGATCTCTTCAAGAAAATTGGAGACACAGACACCAAGGGAATATTTCATGTGAAGATAAGCAGAAGATATTAAAAAGGGGTGGCAAGAATACACAGAAGAACTGTCCAGAAAAACTCTTAATAGTCTAGATAACCTTGATGGTGTGGCCACTCACCTAGAGCCACACATCCTGGAGTGTGAAGTCAAATGGGCTTTAGGAAGCATTGATATGAATAAAAGACTCTTACTCCTTGGAAGGAAAGTTATGACCAATCTAGATAGCATATTAAAAAGCAGAGACATTACTTTGCCAACAAAGGTCCGTCTAGTCAAGGCTATGGTTTTTCCAGTGGTCATGTATGGATGTGAGAATTGGACTGTGAAGAATGCTGATCGCCAAAGAATTGATGCTTTTGAACTGTGGTGCTGGAGAAGACTCTTGAGAGTCCCTTGGACTGCAAGGAGATCCAACCAGTCCATCCTAAAGAAGATCAGTCCTGGGCATTCATTGGAAGGACTGATGCTGAAGCTGAAACTCCAATCTTTGGCCACCTCATGCGAAGAGTTGGCTCATTGGAAAAGATCCTGATGCTTGGAGGGATTGGGGGCAGAAGGAGAAGGGGATGACAGAGGATGAGATGGCTGGATGGCATCACCGACTCCATGGAGTTTGGGTAAACTCCGGGAGTTGGTGATAGACAGGGAGGCCTGGCATGCTGTGATTCATGGGGCTGCAAAGAGTCGGACCTGACAGAACAACTGAACTGGACTGAACATGAATAAAGTTAGTGGAGGTGATAGAATTCCAGCTGATCTATTTCAAATCCTAAAAGATGATGCTGTTAACATCCTGCACACAGTATGCCAGCAAATTTGGAAAACTCAGCAGTGGCCACAGGACTGGAAAAGGTCAGTTTTCATTCTAAAATCAAAGAAGGGCAATGTCAAAGAATGTTCAAACTACTGCACAATTGCACTTGTTTCACATGATAGGAAGGTCATGCTCAAAATCCTTCAAGCTAGGCTTCAACAACACATGAACCAAGAACTTCCAGATGTACAGGCTGGATTTAGAAAAGGCAGAGAAACCAGTGCTCAAACTGCCAAAATCCACTGGATCATAGAAAAAGCAAGGAAATTCCAGAGAAACATCTACTTCTGCTTCATTGACTATGTCAAAGCCTTTGACTGTGTGGATCACAACAAACTGGAAAATTCTTAGAGATGGGAATACCAGATCACTTTACCTGCATCCTAAGAAACCTGATGGAGGTCAAGAAGCAACAGTCATAACCCAGACATGGAACAACGAACTGGTTCAAAATTGGCTACATCAAAGCTATATATTGTCACCCTGCTTACTTATATGCAGAGTACATTATGTAAAATGCCAGGCTGGGTGAAGCACAAGCTGGAATCAAGATTTCTAGGAGAAATATCAATAACCTCAGATACACAGAGGATACCACCCTAATGGCAGAAAGGGAAGAACTAAAGAGCCTCTTGATGAAGGTGAAAAAGCAGAGTGAAAAAAACTGGCTTAAAACTCAACATTCAAAAAACTAAAATCATGGCATCTGGTCCCATCACTTCATGGCAAATAGAAGGGGAAGAAATAGAAATAGCAACAGACTTCATTTTCTTGAGATCCAAAATCACTGCAGATGGTGACCGCAGCCATGAAATTAAAAGATACTTGCTCCTTGGGGGAAAAGCTGTGACAAACCTACACAGTATATTAAAAGGCAGAGACATCACTTTGCTGACAAAGGTATGGATAGTCAAAACTATGGTTTTTCCAGTAGTCATGTATGGATGAGAGAGTTAGACCATAAAGAAGGCTGAGCACCAAAGAATTGATGCTTTCAAATTGTGGTGCTGGAGAAGAAGCTTGAGAGTCCCTTAGACAGAAAGGAGATCAAACTAGTCAATCCTAAAGGAAATTAGTCCTGAATATTCATTGGGAGGACTGATGCTCAAGTTGAAGCTCAAATACTTTCACTCATTGGAAAAAACCCTGTTGCTGGGAAAGATTCAGAACAGGAGGAGAGGGGGAGACAGAGAAAAAGGTGGTTGGAAGGCATCATGGACTTAATAATAGACATGAGTCTGAGTAAGTTCCAGGAGATGGTGAAGGACAGGGAAGCCTGTCTTGCTACAGTCCACAGGATTGCAAAGAGTCAGATACGACTGAGCGACTGAATAACAATAACTGTTTAATTATGGGTTAGTCAATTTGATTTTATGTAGGCTTAGTTTTGTACTTTCTTGGGGAAGACCTATGAAAATCCTAATCTCTTCCTTAATTAAAATATTTTCTACTTGGAAGGACTCATCTTTCAAACTCTGCACTCTATAGATTTGTGTCAGGTCTTGGCTTTAAACTTTACCAGGGAAGATCTAGAGTAGACTTTCTAGAGTAGGCCCCTGTTCTTAGGTTTGACCTTTTTGGTATCTCAGTTGGATGCTTGAGATGTCAACAAGGAGTTAATGAGAACTTTTCACTACAGCTGAACTTGCTTTGTTCCCTAGATTTGCATGACCTCTAGTTTCTGTGTTCTAGTCTCATCTCTTATGAACTTTTTGGAAATCCTCCACTTGTCTTGAGCAAATATAGTCCAATACTTAGTCACAGACTTCTAGGGAATTTCTGTGCATACGTATGGGGTCTCATCTCTGCACAGCTTCCTCCTATCTTGGATCTTTTCCACAGACTCCAGCCTCTTCAGCTACCCCAAACCCTTATCTCCACCTCCTTGGAAGGGAAGTTATGACCAACCTTGATAGTATATTAAAAAGCAGAGACATTACTTTGCCAACAAAGGTCCGTCTAGTCAAGGCTATGGTTTTTCCCGTGGTCATGTATGGATGTGAGAGTTGGACTGTGAAGAAAGCTGATTGCCGAAGAATCAATGCTTTTGAACTGTGGTGCTGGAGAAGACTCTTGAGAGTCCCTTGGACTGCAAGGGGATCCAACCAGTCCATTCTAAAGGAGATCAATCCTGGGTGTTCATTTAAGGACTGATGCTAAAGTTGAAACTGCAATACTTTGGCCACCTCATGCGACGAGTTGACTCACTGGAAAAGACTCTGATGCTGGGAAAGGTTGGGGGCGGGAGGAGAAGGGGACGACGGAGAATGAGATGGCTGGATGGCATCACCGACTCGATGGACATAAGTTTGAGTGAACTCCGGGAGTTGGTGATGGACAGGGAGGCCTGGCGTGCTGTGAATCATGGGGTCATGGAGAGTCGGACACGACTGAGCGACTGAACTGAACTGATTCATCAAAATGACTGAACTTGGTTTGAAGCTTAGCTTACTGCATCATAGTCTAAAAATTGCCTTCAGGTAGAGGGCTAAGACAATCATCCCTAAGTGTGGCTTACTTCTTCAGTTTCTCTTCTTCAGGGATCAGTCTGGAGCTTCCTGTTGTCCAATGCTTTATAAACTTTTGTGTGGGTTTTGTATTTATTAAAAATGAGAAGGCAAATTCATCACCAGTTTCTCTATCATAGTTAAAAACTAAATCCAGATATAGTATTTTTTTAATTCTAGAAATTTTATTAGATCTTTTAAATAGATTCTAACACTCTAGCATAATTTTCCTTATTTTGGCCATCTTTATCTCTATTTTCTTGAAGAAATTCATCACATTGATTTTAAGACCTTTGTCACCCAAAGCACAATGGATCTATTTCTATTTTATGCATTATTTTCTCTTTGTTTTTGGTTAGATAGCCCTGTATTTTAGTCCTGTATTTACAAAAGAACTAATATTCTTTTGAATTGATGTATAACAAAAAATTTAAAAATCTTAATTTCACGATTAAATGAATTATTACATATGTGTAATGAGTACATAACAGCCATTTAGATCAAGATAATAGACTATTTCTGGATCCTGGAGGGCTTGATTATGCTTCCTCCCAGTCACTGGTCCCCTACAGGTAATCATTATTCTAATTTTCTGTCTCTACAGATTAGTTTTTAACTTTCATATAAACATTTTATGTACTATTTTGTGTCTAATATCATCCACTTTATGATGTCTTTAGATTCATCCATGCTAGTCTGTGTGGAGAAGGCAAAAGGCAACCCACTCCAGTACTCTTGCCTGGAAAATCCCATGGACAGAGGAGCCTGGTGGGCTGCCGTCCGTAGGGTCGCACAGAGTCGGACACGACTGAAGTGACTTAGCAGCAGCAGCAGCAGCAGCAGGCTGTGTATCAATAGTTGGTGATTTTCCCCATTGTGTGTACTATTCCACTGTCTGAATTTACCACACATTATTTACTCTCCCATTCTTGGTGGACACAACAGTTCCTTCCAGGTGGGATGTGTAACTGTAGTTACTATGATTATCCCTGTACATTACTTTTGATAAATGTATAAGCTTCCATTTCTACTGGGTTCATATCAGAGAGTAAAGTCATTGGGTTATAGTGCATATGGAACCTTGGCTTTAGGAAATACTTCCAAATATTTTACCAAGTATTTTATTCTTATCACTGTAGAATGCTATCTGGAAACGTTGAAATAATCTTGTCTTATGCAGGGACAGCCCGTTTCTCTCACAGACCTTCAGGGAATCCCCATACATAAGGTATTCCATTTGTTCTAAATCCTTTCTAACAATTGATATTATCAGTTCAGTCACTCAGTCGTGTCCGACTCTTTGCGACCCCATGAATCTCAGCACGCCAGGCCTCCCTGTCCATCACCAACTCCCAGAGTTCACTCAAACTCATGTCCATCGAGTCGGTGATGCCATCCAGCCATCTCATTCTCTGTCGTCCCCGTCTCCTCCTGCCCACAATCCCTCCTGTCATCAGAGTCTTTTCCAGGGAGTCAACTCTTCGCATGAGGTGGCCAAAGATTGGGGTTTCAGCTTTAGCATCAGTCCTTCCAATGAACACCCAGGACTGATCTCCTTTAGAATGGACAGATTGGATCTCCTTGCAGTCCAGGGGACTCTCAAGAGTCTTCTCCAACACCACAGTTCAAAAGCATCAATTCTTCGGCACTCAGCTTTCTTCACAGTCCAACTCTCACATCCATACATGACCACGGGAAAAAACCATAGCCTTGACAAGATGGACCTTTGTTGGCAAAGTAATGTATCTGCTTTTTAATATGATATCTAGGTTGGTCATAACTTTCCTTCCAAGGAGTAAGCATCTTTTAATTTCATGGAGTAAGCGTCTTTTAATGGTGATTGATGCTGCAATCCATCTGCCGTGATTTTGGAGCCCCCAAAAATAAAGTCTGACACTGTTTCCACTGTTTCCCCACCTATTTCCCATGAAGTGATGGGACCAGATGCTATGATCTTTGTTTTCTGAATGTTGAGCTTTAAGCCAACTTTTTCACTCTCCTCTTTCACTTTCATCAAGAGGCTCTTTAGTTCCTCTTCACTTTCTGCCATAAGGGTGGTGTCATCTGCATATCTGAGGTTATTGATATTTCTCCTGGCAATCTTGATTCCAGCTTGTGCTTCTTCCTGTCCAGCGTTCCTCATGATGTACTCTGCATATAAGTTAAATAAGCAGGGTGACAATATACAGCTTTGACATACTCCTTTTCCTATTTGGAACCAGTCTGTTGTTCAATGTCCAGTTCTAACTGTTGCTTCCTAACCTGCATACAGATTTCTCAAGAGGCAGGTCAGGTGATCTGGTATTCCACAGTTTATTATGATCCACACAGTCAAAGTCTTTGGCATAGTCAATAAAGCAGAAATAGATGGTTTTCTGGAACTCTCTTGCTTTTTCCATGATCCAGCAGATGTTGGCAATTTGACCTCTGGTTCCTCTGCCTTTTCTAAAACCTGCTTGAACATCTGGAAGTTCACAGTTCACATATTGCTGAAGTCTGGCTTGGAGAATTTTGAGCATGACTTTACTAGCGTGTGAGATGAGTGCAATTGTGCGGTAGTTTGAGCATTCTTTGGCATTGCCTTTCTTTGGGATTGGAATGAAAACTGACCTTTTCCAGTCCTGTGGCCACTGCTGAGTTTTCCAAATTTGCTGGCATATTGAGTGCAGCACTTTCACAGCATCATCTTTCAGGATTTGAAATAGCTCAACTGGAATTCCATAACCTCCACTAGCTTTGTTCGTAGTGATGCTTTCTAAGTCCCACTTGACTTCACATTCCAAGATGTCTGGCTCTAGATGAGTGATCACACCATCGTGATTATCTTGGTCGTGGAGATCTTTTTTGTACAGCTCTTCTGTGTATTCTTGCCACCTCTTCTTAATATCTTCTGTTTCTGTTAGGTCCATACCATTTCTATCCTTTATCAAGCCCATCTTTGCATGAAATGTTCCCTTGGTATCTCTAATTTTCTTGAAGAGATCTCTGCTGCTGCTGCTAAGTCACTTTAGTTGTGTCCGACTCTATGTGACCCCATAGACAGAAGCCCACACAGGCTCCCCCTTCCCTGGGATTCTCCAGGCAAGAACACTGGAGTGGGTTGCCATTTCCTTCTCTAATGTGTGAAAGTGAAAAGTGAAAGTGAAGTCACTCAGTTAGCAACCCCATGGACTGCAGCCTACCAGGCTCCTCCATCCATGGGATTTTCTAAGCAAGAGTACTGGAGTGGCTTGCCATTCTTTCCTATTCTGTTTTTTTTCCTCTATTTCTTTGCACTAATAGCTGAGGAAGGCTTTCTTATCTCTCCTTGCTATTCTTTGGAATTCTGCATTCAAATGGGTATATCTCTTCTTTTCTCCTTTGCTTTTCGTTTCTTTTCTTTTCACAGCTATTTGTAAGGCCTCCCCAGACAGCCATTTTGCTTTTTTGCATTTCTTTTCCATGGGGATGGTCTTGATCCCTGTCTTCTGTACAACGTCAGGTTGTTTTAATTTTAGCCATTCTCAACGGTATGGCTAAAAAGATCCTCCTATCTTGGATAGTGAAGTGAAGTGAAAGTCACTCAGTTGTGTCCAACTCTTGCAACCCCCTGGATTGTAGCCTGCCAGGTTCCTCTGTCCATGGGAGTCTCTCAGCAAAAATACTGGAGTGGGTTGCCATTTCCTTCTCCAGGGAAACTTCCTGACCCAGGAATCGAACCTGGATCTTCTGCATTGTAGGCAGATTGCTTACCAACTGAACTATGTACTCAGTGGTAGAGTTCTTAAATGGTCCCAGGTTCACTCTTTCCTCTGATGACTTATTGTTGGTCCACAGGAAACACACAACTCCATGCTATGTCAGGTTCTGGGTTATTTTCAAATGCAGACTTACTTTTACTTTCCCTTGATCCCAGTGCTCAGGTCAGCAGCCACACTTCTTTGATATTCCTCAGGCATGGATCTGACAGTGGTCCAACTCCAGGGGCATATATCTATTCCCCAGGTGGTTTCCTATCAGGCATTATGTTATGGAGAAGGTATTTCCTCTCCTTTACTACTTAGAACTCATAGCCCAGCTTTCACCAAAGAAATTCTCAGAATCCACTCTTGACAATTTTATACCCAGAAAGTGGTTGAGGGTTTCAAGGGTCATGAAATCAGCTCAGTTATTTCCCTTGAAAATTTGCATTTTGGTGTGCCAATTTACTTTAAAATTTAATATCTGTGATACTGTCATAGGCTGAATAACCTTCCTGCAAATATGTTTACATGGTCATGCCCAGAATTTTTAAAATGTTACTGTACATAATAAAAGGAAGTTTACTGTCATGTGGAACCAACATGACATAGAAAGACCCTGAGCTCATCTCTCATGAGCACTCCAAAACCACACTATCTGCAGAACCACCATCGATGAAAAAGACTAAAACCTACCTAGAAAGATCTTCTACGTCTAAAGACACAAAGAAGGAACCACAGTGAGATGGGTAGGGGTGCAGAGTCATGATATAATCAAGTCAAGTCCCATACTTCCAGATGGGTAACCCACAAACTGCAGAGGTTCTGTGGGAATGAGTGTTCTGAGCCCAATGTTGAGTTCCTTCAGCCCGGGGGTCCTGCACAGGAAGATGAGCCCCCACAGCATTTGGCTTTGAAGGCCAGCAGGGCTTAATTTCAGAGGTGCCCAAGGACTAGGAGAAAGAGAGACTTCACCAGGACCCAGCATAAAAGAAGTTACTCTATAGAAGCCTAGACCAGACCTTCCTGTTGAACTTGGAGGGTCTCCCTGAGGGTGGGGCAGGGTGGCTGTGACTCACTTTGGGGACAGAGACGCTAGCATCAGCCATAACTGAGAGTTGGTTCTACCACCTGGAAGAAGCCAGGGCTGGTGGGTACAATCCTGGAATTCTTCCTCTAGCTCATTTGCACCAAGACCTGGCCCCACTCCACAACCTGTAGATGCCCAGTGCTGGGATTACAGGTATCCTCCACTTCTCAAAAATTTGCTTTGCATCACTCCAATTTTAGGAAAGCTCCTACTTAAGTATCATTTTTCAAACTGAAAGAAATCCAAAGGTTTTTGCTTATACAGAAAAGGTGAAAAACACAGACAGCACTGGCATTTGTTTTGCAGCAGACCCTTATAGAGGCATTGCTCACCCCAGGCCGTGAGAGTGGCACCACCAAGCTCCTCTGACAACTACACTCCATACCTCAGAGTCAAGCTGCCAGGGCCTTGAACTGTATCTGTGAGCATCTTTGCTTCCTCTCCACTTATTTAGTGCATCAATTTGCAAGAGGTGTCTAAAGGTAATAGCTATTTCATTTCACACATTTTGGCTCATGAAAAATTTCATAGGATGGCTCTACTTTTGGATAGTGGAGGAAACCGGTATGTTGATGTCTGGGGAGATACCAGCATAGGCAGCAGTCATTGTTTTGAGGTCTCTGGAGGCCTTAGGTATGTTTTTAATAATTCAATTACCCTGGTTTTTCTGTAGAAAAAATGAAAAGACAAAGGATTTCTCATGTTCTAACCCAGGCCTGCGCTTGGCTAATTGCATTTGGGCCGTTTCCTAATAACTCTCTTCATCATGTGTCTAGAAAATCCTTTAAAAATGCGTCCTCATTGTGTGGAGATATTTTCTTAAATGTGAATGCCAGGTAGCCTATTAAAAGCACTTCAAACCTGTGTGTGTATGAATTTACGTATGTTTATATATGTATGTTATATGCACATGTTTTTTGTATATGTTTGTATGTACATGTAACAGTTTGCTTCTCCCTGCCTCAGCTACTCACTCCCAGTGTCACACTCTTAACTTTTGAACAACCTACTACCTTCAGAATCTTAATTTCTTATATTCTATTCTCAAGAAACTGTTCTATATTTCCAGTCCTCACTTTTATAATTCCTTAGCTCTCATCTGACCTCATCAAGAGTTCAGTCTCCATTTCATGAATCCTACCATTGTCTCATAATCCTTTAGTTCTCTGTTCTGATATTCTCTCTTCATGCAAGCAAGAGCCTGTCATCTATTACTATAATTTAGTGTTTGCAATCACAGAAGTTTACAAGGGCAGGCAGAAAACATAAACAAGTGCAAAAGGCAAGACAAAACATGGCAAGAATGTCTACAAGCATGGTGAACCAAACTGTGTTCTATCAAAAGGAATTCGAATGCCTAATTTTAATACAATAGGCAAGCCAAGTAAATCTGTCTCCAGGCTAAATGTGCCCATTCACCTCTTCCCTTATTTCCGTTTATTACTATCCTCTAAAACCTCAACTTTTGTTGAACTCACTCTCTGCTTTCTGCATGTCTGCATCCAAGTTGCTTCAGATAGAGAGGAGAAAAATCATACAATGAGGCTGACCATTTACTTTCAATTCACAATCACACCATGAGGCAGGCAAGAGCTCTGAGCAGCCCTCCTCCCACACTTCCTGGAAGGCTTTCTGTTCTGTTGTCAGAGGTGACAATTTCATCCTCTCCATGTACCTCCTTATTGAGATGCCTTTGGCTGCAGTAATATTCACAATGAGATTTATTGTGAAATAAATTTATAAGAAATCCTCTAACTTCAGTTACTTATTATTTCTTTTTTTCATTGCTGTCATTATAATCTACAATTATTTGGTTTTACTTACTTATTTTTGGTGTTTTTTTTTTTTTAATTTCCCTCCACCAGAATAAAAACTCCCTGAGAGTAAAGACCATGCCTTTCTTATTTATCAAGTAGCTCCAGTGTCTAGAACACTGGCTGCCATAAGTTAACTCAATAAAAATTTGCTAAATTAGGAATTGACAAGGTTCAACATGTGTGAAATTCCAAGAAATGTAGGTAAAGTGTTTCAGGTAAGATTGAAAACAAGACTTGGCCAACTTTGTTCTACAAAGGGACAGATAATAAATATTTTCAGCTTTGCAGGCCATACAGTCTCTGTCGTAATTATCCCATTCTTCTGCAATAGCGTAAAAGCAACCATGGTAATACACAATGAATAGAAGTGTCCAGATTTGGACCACAGTCATCATTTGCAGACCCTTGTTCTAGATGAACAGATTCTTTGTACAAACCAAAATCCTGGGCTCATACTGTTACTTGTGGGTGTTCAAGAAACAATATATGCATGCATATATCTGTACTATCTACTGAGCAGTATATCAGAGGGATTGAGTGTTGCAGACACTAGAACCAGGATACACTGTTTAAGTCCTGGTCTTCACATATGTGCTTTGTGACCGTTGGTAAGTCACTACCCTCTTTGCACTTCTGTTTACTCATCCTTGAAATAGGGATGAAAATACAGTCTACATCATAGAGGTAAATGAGGATTAAGTAAGGTATGTGAAACACTTATAACAGAGCATGGTACCTGAATACTAGGAGTATTGCATAAATGTAGAATAGGTTCTTGCAAAGCACTTTGCATACATAGTCACATATCCTTCTCACAGAAGGCTAAGTATTATTTTTATTTTATTATCTCAGGGATTCAGAGACACTAGGTAAGATTCCATCGTCACACAACTAGTAAGTGATAGTATTGGGGCAGATAAACACATTTAGAAATAAAAAGCTCTGAAAGAAAGTACAGTGTATTTCTCATCTGCAGTATCAATTCAAAATCAGTTCACTTCAGTCACTCAGTTGTGTCCGACTCTTTGCAACCCCATGGACTGCAGCCAGACCTCCTTGTCCATCACCAACTCCCAGAGCTTGCTCAAACTCATGTCCATCGAGTCGGTGATGCCATCCAAACATCTCACCTCTGTTGTCACCTTCTCCTCCTGCCTTCAATCTTCCCCAGCATCACAGTCTTTTCCAATGAGTCAGTTCTTTGCATCAGGTGGCCAAAATATTGGAGTTTCAGCATCAGTCCTTTCAGTAAATATTCAGGACTGATTTCCTTTAGGATGGACTGGTTCGATCTCCTTGCAGTTCAAGGGACTCTAAAGAGTCTTCTCCAATACCACAGTTCAAAAGCATCAATTCTTCAGTGCTCAGCTTTCTTTATACTCCAACTCTCACATACATGACTACTGGAAAAACCATAGCTTTGACTAGACAAACCTTTGTTGGCAAAGTAATATCTCTGCTTTTAAATATGCTGTCTAGGTTGGTAATAATTTTCTTCCGAGGAGCAAGCATCTTTTAATTTCATGGCTGCAGTCACCATCTGCAGTGATTTTGGAGCCCAAGAAAATAAAGTCTGACACTGGTTCTACTGTTTCGCCATCTGTTTGCCATGAAGTGATGGGACCAGGTAATGGAATTCCAGTTGAGCTATTTCAAATCCTAAAAGATGATGCTATGAAAGTTCTGCACTCAATATGCCAGCAAATTTGGAAAACTCAGTTGTGGCCACAGGACTGGAAAAGGACAGTTTTCATTCCAATCCCAAAGAAAGGCAAAGTGAAAGAATGCTCAAACTACCACACAATTGCCCTCATCTTACACACTAGTAAAGTAATGCTCAAAATTCTCCAAGCCAGGCATCAACAATACATGAACCATGAACTTCCAGATGAACTTCAAGCTGGTTTTATTTATAACAGGCAGGGGAACCAGAGATCAAATTGCCAACATCTGCTGGATCATTGAAAAGGCAAGAGAGTTCCAGAAAAACATCTACTTCTGCTTTACTGGCTATGCCAAAGCCTTTGACTGTGTGGATCACAATAAACTGTGAAAAATTCTGAAAGAGATGGAAATACCAGATCACCTGACCTGCCTCTTGAAAAATCTGTATGCAAAATCTGGTTCCAAATAGGAAAAGGAGTACGTCAAGGCTGTATATTGTCACCCTGCTCATTTGACTTATATGCAGAGTACATCATGAGAAATGCTGGGCTGGATGAAGCACAAGCTGGAATTAAGATTGCCAGGAGAAATATCAATAACCTCAGATATGCAGATGACACCACCCTTATGGCAGAAAGTGAAGAAGTAAAGAGTCTCTTAATGAAGGTGAAAGAGGAGAGTAAAAAAGTTGGCTTAAAGCTCAAAATTCAGAAAACTAAGATCATGGCATCCAGTCCCATCAATTCATGGGAAATAGATGGGGAAACAGTGGAAACAGTGACAAACTTTATTTTGGGGGCTCCAAAATCACTGTAGATGATGACTGCAGCCATGAAATTAAAGACACTTACTCCTTGGAAAGGAAGTTATGACGAACCTAGACAGTATATTAAAAAACAGAGATATTACTTTGCCAACAAAGGTCCGTCTAGTCAAGGCTATGGCTTTTCCAGTGGTCATGTATGAATGTGAGAGTTGGACTGTGAAGAAAGCTGAGTGCCAAAGAATTGATGCTTTTGAACTGTGGCATTGGAGAAGATTCTTGAGACTCCCTTGGACTGCAAGGAGGTCTAGCCAGTCCATCCTAAAGGAGATCAGTCCTAAGTTTTCATTGGAAGGACTGATGCTGAAGCTGAAATTCCAATACTTTGGCCACCTGATGTAAAGAACTGACTCATTTGAAAAGACCCTGATGCTAGGAAAGATTTAAGGTGGGAGGAGAAGGGGATGACAGAGGATGAGATGAACTGAACTGAAGGAGGCAAAAGACCTGTACAAAGAAAACTATTAATATAAAATTATGATGAAAGAAATCAAATACAAACAGATGTAGAGACATACCATGTTCTTGAATTGAAAGAACCGATACTGTGAAAATGATGAGACTATCCAAAGCAATCTACAAACTCAGTGTAATCCCTATCAAATTATCAATGGCATTTTTCACAGAATTAGAACAAAAAATTTTATCATTTGTATGTGGTGTGTGCTAAGTCACTTCAGTTGTGTTTGACTCTTTGTAACTGTATGGATTGTAGTCCACCAGGCTCCTCAATCCATGGGATTCTCCAGGCAAGAATACTGGAGTGGGTTGCCATTTCCTTTTCCAGGGGATTTTCCCAACCCAGAGAGTGAACCCAAGTCTCTTAAGTTTCCTGCATAGGCAGATGGGTTTCTTACCACTAGCACCATCTGGACCCTGGATAGCCAAAGCAATCTTGAGAAAGAAAAACAGAGCTGGAGGAATCAGGTTCCATGATTGCACACTATACTACAAAGCTACAGTAATCAAGCCAATATGGTACTGGCACAAAAACAGAAATATAGATCAATGGAATAGAATAGAAAGCCCAGAGATAACCCTTTACACCTATGGTTACTTAATCTATGACAAAGGAGGCAAGAAAATACAATGGAGAAAAGACTGTCTCTTCAATAAGTGATGCTGGGAAAACTGAATAGCTGCATGTTAAAGAATGAAATAAGAATGCTCCCTAATAGCATACGTAAAAATAAATTCAAAATGGAGCTGCTGCTGCTGCTGCTGCTAAGTCACTTCAGTCGTGTCCGACTCTGTGTGACCCCATAGACGGAAGCCCACCAGGCTCCCCCTTCCCTGGGATTCTCCAGGCAAGAACACTGGAATGGGTTGCCATTTCCTTCTCCAATGTGTGAAAGTGAAAAGTGAAAGTGAAGTCGCTCAGTCGTGTCCGACCCTTAGCGACCCCACGGACTGCAGCCTACCAGGCTCCTCCACCCATGGGATTTTCTAGGCAAGAGTACTGGAGTGGCTTGCCATTGCCTTCTCCGAAAATGGAGCAGAGACCTAAATCTAAGGCCAGACACTATAAAAAATCTTAGAGGAAAACACAGACAGAACACTCTTTGACATAAATCATGGCAAGATCTTTTTTGACACACCTCCTAGAACAATGATTGGGCTTCCCGGTGGCTCAGATGGTAAAGTATCTGCCTGCAATGCTGGAGACCTAGGTTCGATCCCTGGGTTGGGAGGATCCCCTGGAGAAGGAAATGGCAACCCACTCCAGTACTCTTGCCTGAAAAACTCCATGGACTGTCGCCTGAGGAGCCTGGGTAGGCAACAGTCCATGGAGCTGCAAAGAGTCAGACACTACTGAGCGACTTCACTTTCACTTTTTTCCTAGAACAATAAAAATAAACGAGACCTAATTAAACTTAAAAACTTTTGAACAGCAAAGAAACCATAAACAAAAAGAAAAGGCAGCTTTCAGAATGGGAGACAATATTTGCAAACTAAACAACTGACAAAGAATTAATCTCCAAAATATACAAACAGCTCATTCAGCCCAATATAAAAAAAACAACCCAATCAAAAAAATGGATGGAAGACCTAAATAGACATATCTCCAAAGAAAGCATATAGATGACCAACAAACACATGAAAAGACCAATATCTCTAATTATTAGATAAATGCAAATAAAAGCTACAATTAGGTATCACCTCACACCAGTCAGAATGGCCTCATCAAAGTTTACAAACAGTCCTAGAGAGGGTATGGAGAAAAAGGAACCCTTTTACACTGCTGGTGGGAATGTAAACGATACAGCTACTATGGAGAACAGTATGGGGTTTCCTTAAAACACTGAAAACAAAACTACCATATGACCCAGCAATCCCACTCCTGGGCTTATTTATAAGGAGAAAACAATTGTTCCAAAAGATACATGCACCCCAATGTTCATTGCAGTCTTATTTACGATAGATAGGAAGTGGAAGCAACCTAAATGTTCATCAACAGAGGAATGGATAAAGAATATATGGTACATATATACAATGGAACATTACTCAGCCATAAAAAGAAACAAAACTGTGCCATTTGGAGAGATGTGGATGGACCTAGAGACTGTCAGAAAGAAGTAAGTCATAAAGAGAAAAACAAATATAGAAAAATGGTACAGATGAACGCATTGGCAAAGCAGAATAGAGACAGAGACACAGAGAGACATATGGACACCAGGTGGGAAAGGGAGGAGTGGGATAAACTGGGAGATTGGGATTGACATATATACACCACTATGTATGAAATTGATAACTAATTAGAACCTACTGAATAGCACAGGGAACTTTATTTGTTGCTCTGTGGTGACCTAAATGGGAAGGAAATCCCAAAAAAGAGGGGATATATGTATGCATATTAATGATTCACTTTGCTGTATAACAGAAACTAACACAAATTTGTAAAGCAACTATACTCCAATAATTTTTTGAAAAAAAGACAACTCAATCACAAACTATGCAAGCATGTGAATAACCACATTTCCCAAGAGATTATATAAGTGACCAAAATGTGCATGAAATGATGCTCAATATTATTGCTCATTAGGGAAATGCAAGTCAAAACCACCATGAGATAACACTACACATCCGCTAGGATGGTATAATCAAGAATACAGGAAATAAAAAGTGTTAGCAAGGATTTGGAAAAATTGGAATCTTCTTATACAACTGACTTGCAATAATGCAATCATGGTGGTAAACTCTCTGGCAGGTTCTTAAAAATTCAAACATAGAGTTTCCATATGACCCAACAATTCCAGTCCTTGGTATACACCCAAGAGAACTGAAAACATGTTCACACAAAAATATTATCCTCAAATGTTCATAGTACCATTATTCATAATAGTCAAAAAGTTGATCAATTTATAAACAAAACAGTCATGCAATGGAATGTTATTCATCCATAGAAAGGAATGAAGGATAGACACACTGCAACATACTCATCCTTGAAAACATTATGCTACATAAAAGAAGTCATTCACGAAGTAACAGATACTACACAATGTCCACAACAGGAAAACCATGAAGTCATAAAGTTCAGTTCAGTTCAGTTCAGTCACTGAGTCGTGTCTGACTCTCCGCGACCCCATGAATCACAGCACACCAGGCCTCCCTGTCCATCACCAACTCCCGGAGTTCACTCAAACTCATGTCCACAGAGTCGGTGATGCCATCCAGCCATCTCATTCTCTGTCGTCCCCTTCTCCTCCCGCCCCCAACCTTTCCCAGCATCAGAGTCTTTTCCAGTGAGTCAACTCGTCGCATGAGGTGGCCAAAGTATTGCCACCTTTAGCATCAAAGATTAGTGCTTTTCAGGTAAAGGAATAATGGAACTGAAAGTGACTGATAAGAGGTACTGGGTATCATTTCTGAGGTGATGGAAATATTCTGGAATGAGATAGTGACAATGTTTGAACAACATTGCACGTATACTAAAAACCAATGAATAACAGTTAATAAATCTATATTACATACTGAGTTGTGCATTTTAAAGTGTTGAAATTTTAGGTATTAAATTACATCTCAGCAAAAACTGTAAAATAAAATAATAAACATTATCAAACCAGAAAAGACTGTAATGAAGTATCACCTCACACTGGCCAGAATGGCCGTTAACAAAATGTCTACAAACAATAAATGCTGAAGAGAATGTGGACAAAAGGGAACCCTCCTACACTTTTGTGGGAATCAGTACTATTGCCCAGAAAATCCCATGGATGGAGGAGCCTGGTAGGCTGTAGTCCATGGGGTCGCTAAGGGTCGGACACGACTGAGCGACTTCACTTTGACTTTTCACTTTCACACATTGGAGAAGGAAATGGCAACCCACTCCAGTGTTCTTGCCTGGAGAATCCCAGGGACGGGGGAGCCTGGTGGGCTTCCGTCTATGGGGTCACACAGTGTCGGACACGACTGAAGTGACTTAGCAGCAGCAGCAGCAACTTGGTACAAGAATTATAAAGAACAGTATGGAGGTCCTTCAAAAACTAGAACTACTGTATGATCCAAAAATACCAATCCTGGACATACATCCAGAAAAAAATCATACTTTGAATAGATACAGGCACTCCAGTGTTCACTGCAGCACTATTTACAATAGCCAAAACATCAAAGCAACCTAAATGTCCATCAACAGAAGAATAAAGAAGATGTGATACATACATACAATGGAATATTACTCAACCACAAAAAGAAGGAACTAATCAACAAGGATCTACTGTATAGCACAGGGAACGCTAATCAATAACCTATATGGGAAAAGAATACAAAAAGAATGGATATGTGTACATGTATAGCTGGGGCTTCCCTCAAGGCTCAGGCAGTAAAGAATCCGCCTGCAATGCGGGAGACCTGGGTTCAGTTCCTGGGTTGGGAAGATCCCCTGGAGGAGGACATGGCAACCCACTGCAGTATTCTTGCCTGGAGAATCCCCATGGACAGAGGAGCCTGGTAGGCTACAGTTCATGGGGTAGCAAAGAGCTGGACACGACTGAGTGACTAAGTACAGCACATATGTATAGCTGAATCACTTTGCTGAACACTGAAGCTAACAACATTGTAAATCAATTATATTTCAATATAAAATAAACATTAAATTTAAAAAATGGGATGCCCAAGCCACCTCGAGAAACCATACACAGGTGTGTAAATCAATAGTCCCATCTGAGCTCATGTTGGAGTCATTCCTATTCAGGGACCAGACAGGTTGAAAGTCTTCAGTTCCCAGTAATGGAGCAACTCAAACATTTAACTCTTCCCAGCTAGGCCCCACATATCATAGAGCAGACAGACTATCCCCACTATGACCTTGGTTCTTGAACCACAGAATGGTTCTTGAACATGAAAAAACAATTTGTGGCAGATGTGACTAAGTTTCAGGGTGATTTATTATCACATAGACACACAGAAGAGTCTTTTTCCAGATTTTCTAAGCTAGAATTATAGTCCTGTTTATCAATACTGGTCTTCCTCCCATATTTCAGTGGCCTCACTTTGCTGCTTCAAAGTCTTCTGAGTTGCCCAACATTAGAAGGAGCTGAGATCTGAACCCAGAAGTCTTCCTGGAGCAGGGCTGCTGACCTTCACACGCTACAAGCAAATAATTTCATTTCTTTGGGTCATTTCCTCTTCTAAAATGGTGAGCCAAGCCTGCTTTGCAGGACTGCCATGAGAATCATATGATACCATGGGCATAAAACTACTTTCAAGGAATTTAGATTTCAGATCTATGGCAAAAGACCTGTGGCAGAGGGTACTTTTAATCTTCCTGGAGTTCCAGTCTTAGAAAGAAGCATGTTTGCCCAAACAAATTGACAGTGCTGATGCCACAGCCATCAGAAGAGCAAGCACGCTTCTTGCCATACACTGGGGGCTCCTGAAAGGTCTGCATGTGCACGTACATGTGTGCAATTTAATACCAGACCAGTCTGGTGATTTTGAAACAACTCAAGTGTCTGACATGAAAGCGAGTGACAGTACTTGGAACCAGGGCCATGAAATGCAAGTACATTGCAAATCACTCAGTCGTGCTGTCAAGGGAATCGTAGTCACCATATATATTTTCTTAAATGTAGTTTCCCAGCAAACCCTTTCATAAAATTCACAACTGTGACTGACCCCTGCTGCATGCATGCCTCCACAGCTTCCCCTTTCCCCACAGCTTCCCCTTTCCCCTCCAGTATAAGACACTTGTGGCTGATTGGCTGCTGAATCGCCATTACCAGCACCCTCACCCTTCTCCCTTTCTACCTCCTTCCAGATGGTCCTGAAAATCGATGCTTGCCATCCCAGATTCCCATGCAGCTGGGGTAGCCAGTGTCTGTGAGGACTAAGCAGAAGTCATTTGGGAAAGGTCATTTGTAAAATATTTTTCTTTTCCGCTACAAGGATACATAAAGTCACAGAAAGCCAGCACAGGCTTTGTCACTTACCCTTCCTCCTGCCTTGAATGCATAATGGATGCAGCTGCAACAGCCTCCATGGGACAATGAGGGAGACTCCAAAAGTGGCATCTGCTTTGATTCCTTTGAACCAATCACCTATCTCTGGGGTGGGGTTGGGGGAGTCCAATTCGTGTAAGCCAATGGAGCTATATTTTCTTTTACTGGCAGATGCATAAAGTTCTAATATAAAACTTGTGTCATGAGCAGTTGAAGCCTTGTCCTGTGTAAGCAGGTAGCTTTCCCTTCCCTGACCCTTATGATGAAGGTAAAAACAAAAGCCCCTGAGTGTAAAGTCACACTAAGAGACCACGGGTTTCTCTGCATCTACTAGTCCAGGACCTCACAAACAGTCCCTCCCGTAAAGCTTTGCCACTCTGCTTAGACCACTACCAAAGCCTCCCCAGGTTTCTTTGGTTCCTAATTCCAGTGCCCTCCCATCCTCTACAGAGGTCGTCCCCAAAGCAAATGTCCATCCATATACTCCTGCTGGAGGCAGCGTGCCAGTGCTTGCTCAGAAATGCCTGAACTTCTCCGCTCTGCTGAGAAGACTCGCCCTGACCTGGCCTCTGTGTCCCTCTCCAAGCTTCTGCTTCAGCCAGTTTCTCTGCAGTTTCCCCCCTCTATTCTTAGCTCTTCAAACTCTCAGCTTGAATTTGAAAACCTCTTCTCTGACTATTCTAATCCCTCTGCCTGGGTAACTCTCTCTCACCTAGACTTCTCTGTAGTAGGCACACACACTCTCTCTCACTCTTTCTCGCTCTCACACACTCTTTCACACTCTCACTCTCTCTTTCACACTCTCTTTCTCATTCTCTCACACACACACTCTCACAGACACTCTCTCACACTCTCACACACTCTCTCTCTCACACACACTCTCACTCTCACACTCTCTCACAGTCTCTCTCTCACACACTCACTCTCTCACACTCTTTCTCATACTCTCTCTCACACTCATTCTCTCTCACACACACTCTCACACACTCTCTCACTCTTTCACACTCTTTCTCATACCCTCTCTCACACTCATTCTCTCTCAGACACTCTCACACACTCACTCTCTCACTTTCACACTCTTTCTCATACTCTCTCTCACACTCATTCTCTCTCACACACACTGTTCTCTCACACTCTCACTCTCTCACACTCTTTCTCATACCCTCTCTCACACTCATTCTCTCTCACACACTCACTCTCACTCTTTCACACTCTCACTCTCTCACACTCTTTCTCATACTCTCTCACTCATTCTCTCTCACACACTCACTCTCTCACTCTTCCATACTCTCACACTGTCACACACTCATTCTCTCTCACACACACTCTCACACACTCTCTCACTCTTTCACACTCTTTCTCATACCCTCTCTCACACTCATTCTCTCTCAGACACTCTCACACACTCACTCTCTCACTTTCACACTCTTTCTCATACTCTCTCTCACACTCATTCTCTCTCACACACACTCTCACACACTCTCTCACTCTTTCACACTCTTTCTCATACCCTCTCTCACACTCATTCTCTCTCACACACACTCTCACACACTCTCTCACTTTCACACTCTTTCTCATACCCTCTCTCACACTCATTCTCTCTCAGACACTCTCACACACTCACTCTCTCACTTTCACACTCTTTCTCATACTCTCTCTCACACTCATTCTCTCTCACACACACTCTTCTCTCACATTCTCACTCTCTCACACTCTTTCTCATACTCTCTCTCACTCATTCTCTCTCACACACTCACTCTCTCACTCTTCCACACTCTCATACTCTCTCACACACTCATTCTCTCTCACACATACACTCTCACACACACTCTCTCTCACTCTCACACACTCTTTAACACTCTCACTCTCTATTTCACACACGCACTCTCTCACAGTCTCTCTCTCACACACTCACTCTCTCACTCTTTCACACTCTTTCTCATACTCTCACACTCATTCTCTCTCACACATACACTCTCACACACACTATCTCTCTCTGTGTCACACTCTTTCTCACAACCTCTCTCTCACACACTCTCACACTGTCTATCCTTCGCACCCTATATCAGTTCTTTTAGCAGCGAACACAGAATACAAGCAAGTACCTTTCCCTCAAGATGGTAAGCCCCCTAAGGCAAGGCCGGCATGTCTCTTGTTCTCTTGTGGTATCAGCACAGGTATTCTGATCAACCCCTGTGCCCCCCACTGGTGTGGGATGATTCCTTCATTCTAAACAATAGGTGGCTGAACACACACCACCAGACGCCATACAGATCACTAGCCATGTGTACTCACAGAGAAGAGGAGGAGGACACCACAGCCAGGCAGGACCATGCCAGGATTGCACTTGGGAGTACAGAGAGCCAGCCAGGGCCCTAAGAGTCAGGCTTTGTGGTAAAGAGAGTGGGGTAACCCTTTGTTCACATGGAGGGATGTGATTGGCTTGTTTGTAGAATTTCACGATTTGACAGGGAAGTGAAACCCATTAGGCTGAAGACCAGGTGAGGCACAGCTGATTCTGCTGATTGGGGAACTTTCCAGGGAGCTAGGCTTTCCTGCTGGGCTTGGAGTGCGATTGGGGGTGGGGCTAGGGGTGGAGCAGAGAGAGGGCATATATAAGGAACAGGGAAACTCACAGCTAGGCACTGAGGAGCAATGAGCCTCAAAGCTATTAAGGAATCCCTTGACATTTTACATTTTACAATACGGAAGAGAGAAGAGGGGAAGAGAGCAAAGGAGGGAGGAGGAAAATTTCTTTTCGTAGTTTGGCCTGACTTGACTGCTATTTTACGATCAAAAGTTAGACAGGGTGACTTTTCAATTACCACCTGGAGTAGTTATTGATTGGCTGATCCCCAACTCCAGTCCCAACCTCCTTTTTCTTTGTCTATTTCCCAACCAGGTCTGGTCATGTCTCAAAGTGCTTGTCAATGGGACACATGTAGAATCATGCTGTGGGATTTCTGGGAAAGTTTCTGCTGCTTGATTTAGGCAATGTCCTCTTATCCTTATTCCTCCTACTTAGTTTCTGCTGGAATGTAGATATGATGGCTAGAGCAATAGCAGCCAACTTGAGAAATGACCAGGAGAATCATAAAGATGTGCAGTATCTCAAATAATTTACCTTTTATTCATTACTTCTCAGGAAGTTTTTGTGTAATTGGGTTTTACTCTTTTCCATTTAGGATTTAATTATAAATATTTTTCTATGCCACTAAATAGTCTAAGTGTCAGTTAAATTGTCCACATGGCAAGAATGAAAATAGGAAGTGAGGAATAGGGTTATCCGTAGGGAAACCAGTAAAGCGTAAAGTATGTTATGTGTTTGCAATCCATGATGAAGCCATGGACACCGAGTCGACACAAGGCACCCTGTTACAGGATGCCTGCCTACAATGGTGGGAGTGGATACAAGAGAACTAAGGGATCCTTCTCAGCTAGATAATCCTACTTTTCATTTTTCCTAGTTATTTTTCCAACTTTTGTGTAATTTAAAACTATTTCTACATGAAAAAATAAATTTTAAAAATTGCTCTTACTGAAGTTGGCGGGGGTAACTTCAGTTACCACCACCACCTCTGTTCTTTTCTTCCTGCCCCCAGTGGCAGCCATTGAGAATGCTCAGTGGATGTCAAGGGATCATAGACCAGCCCACATCATTCCTCTGAGCAAAGTCAGGTAAGGGCAATTCACAGTCTTCTGAGAATCTGAGGAAATCTACTGACCCTCTTCTTAGAGATTAAAAAAAAAGAAACGCCCACATAAAACTGCTCACAATTTCAGAGGGTTAGAATCTCACTTTAAAAACTGTAACACTGAAATTCAGGGGCCATAATTGCCACCTTCTCATCTCTTTCAGCCTCTTTCCTGCTATTCTTTCTCTTCTCCTCTTACCAGTCCACTCCTTACAATTATGTTCTTGGATCCCAGCCTATGACTAAACATCCAGACAAGCCAACGGCTTCAGGAAGTGCAGAGGTAGAATCCTATGGCACACTTTCTTCCTACCAATGAGACTTGAAGTTGCTTATATCCAACAAGAGTTAACGATTAGAGATGAAGAAATAACGGTAAACATTTCTGCAGATGGTCCCCAACTATGTTGAGCACCCCATAATTCACAAGGGAACTTTTTCCCCATCCAGGTGATGAACCAGTGCCCTCACACAACTTCCCCCTCAGAGTCTTCATGCTCTAGGGGACTCTCCACACTGTAGAATATGACCCCTCTCTTTGGAATAGCCATCAGGAACTCATTTCTTCCTCTCTTTTCTGGGCTTCATTCTGCTTTTCTCTGCAAGGATTCTATTCATCTCTCATCAGGCCTCACTCTAACTTTGTGAAGTGAGTTTTTTCCCTGCATTGATCTTCATCTGGATTCAATCTCCTGCTCCTAATTTGCTCTGGGCTCCTTTGCAACTATATTTCTTCATGGGCAAAGTCAAAGGTAGCGATTCATGGAATAATAGGCAAAGGAAGAAAGACTACCAAGTAAATGAAAAAGCCAAGACCTAAACTTGGTAGAACAGACAATAAGTACTGATGATTTCAGAGGAAAACATAATTAACCAGGACTGTGTAAAACAGGGTGTCACAGTGATGCCTGGATTTAGGCAGAGAGCCTTGAAGCTGCTACATCTGTAAAGCTTACCTTGTGTTAGGAAACAGCAACCCACTCCAGTATTCTTGCCTGGGAAATCCCTTGGACAGAGGAGCCTGGCGGGAGCCATCCATGGGGTTGCAAGAGTTTTACACAACTTAGTGACTAAACCACCATCACCACCACCACCAAATATCTCAACTATACAAGCTCTTTTAATCCTCACAGTATCTCAAGGGAGAAATTATTCTTATGCTAATTTTGCATATGAGGAAACTGAAGCTCAGAGATGGTAAGGAACTTAGTTGCACGGAGCTGGGATTTGAACCCAGATCCTTCTGATGCCAAAGCTTTTACAGGACTCCAGAACCTGTGACTGACAGAGCCTGGCACATGGGAACTGCTCGACCAATGTTTGTTAAGTGAATGAATGGAATGAATAAATTGAACAGTTGTGTGAGAATGAGAAAGCTCATATCTTGTAATGTGGATTACACATCCATGGTGGAGGGGGGAATTTAAATGGAGGAGGTGATTGTTCAGCTACTGGATCACTGATATTTACTGAGCGCTTACTAGGTGCTAAGTGTTTTAACACTTCAGGACAATCCTCTGGAAGTCAGCAGAAATATACTGAGCACTAGACATTCTGGCTGGCCCTGTATTGGGCCCTGAGGATGGCAAATTATTCTCAGGCATCCTCAGCCCAAATGTAGAAGAAAGATGTGTGAAACGCTTCACACCACAGATAGGGCTATCTGGGGGTTTAATTTACCTACTCTCTTCTCACCCTCCTCAACCACTAGCAATCCATCAGGAGTTAGGTTTCTTTGGCTGTGGGGGTGTTAGGGTGATCCATGGGCTCTGAAAATAGTTGGAATCCACCCCCCTTTCCCAGGTCTCACAAACCCTTCGTAATAGACTCCATATAGCATGAGCAATTTACAGTATAATGATTTTGTTTTATTCTGGTTCAGTCTGGGCATTGCGGCCCCTGGCTGCCTTCCTATTGTTTTATTTACTCCTCAGCCACTCTCATCTTTGCAGCTATTCCCTTTAGCTCTCCTGTTTCTGTAAGGTCATCCTAAGGACAGGATGTTGCAGTGGGCAAGATGAGTTGTGAACAAGTGCAAGCTGGGTGTGTGTTGGTGATTCTCTCTCTTTTTGGGGGGCTCTCTGAAATCTGGTCCATAAAGAAAAAACATCACATGCTCAAGATTTAAAGCCCAAATTCCGATTTTGAGGTTGGTGTCATTCAGATGAATGCCCCTGAGCCCAGGCACAACAGCGTAGTTACTGGGAGAGATAAGGTGATTCAGTGTCATACCTCAGTGAGCTGTAACTCACCAGGGGTGGGGGAGACATTTTTGTAACCACTAAAATGTGTAAGGCCAGCCTCAGCCCTATATATCGCGTTTTCCACAATGGCTGTTTCCTGGAGAATCCATCTCTTTCACCACAGGGTGCTAGGAGCATTGAGAATTAGTCAGTTTGCAATACTGGCCTTGTTAACACTTGTGGCAGGACATTAATACAGGATAATAGTCCTCGCATGGGTGTTAAATATTTGAAGTGTTAGGGCAACTTTGAATCTCAACTCACTACATTTAATTAATAGTAATGCTGATGGTGGCATCAAGGAAGATGGACTTCTCAGCCTCCTTGTTCAGACAGTATAAACTCTCCCGTACTAAATGCTTCATTTATATGTGAATGCTAAGTAAGATTAGCTTCTAATTATTTCTGGCACATGCTCTTTAGTGCCAGTGTCTTTAAGTCACAGTGGTCAAAGGGTAATGCATCATAACAGGTTACAACATCCCCAAGGACTTCTTGATTGACATAAAAAATTTTTTTTCCTCCAACTGATTGACACTATGGCAGGTGTGAAGTGATGGCCAAGCTTCTAGACGTCCATTAAAAGATCTCAAATCAAGGAGAATGTGACTTTAATAATTAGCTTCCACATTTGAGGGTTGAGACCAGCTGGGCTGTACTAGTATTCTTTTAGGAGCTAGGATACCTCAGAAATGGTGGGACAGTCTTTCAGTTGAGGCTCTCAGTGCAAACAACTTGAGAAAAATTTCCAAAATTTCTGGAGTTGTTTTTTTTTTTTGGAGTTTTTCTTTGTTTGTTTTTTACTTTTCTGGAGGATCATAAATTGTAGTAAAGCAACAGGATGATCTTGAGCTAGAAGTAGGAAATTTGCCAATAAGAACTTGCCTTTGTCTTTGCAGAAACCTTGTGCAAACAGATGGGAAATGTGTTTACCTTCAAATATTAGAGCACATATTTCAGCCACTCATTGGGAAAGTGAGCAGGTGTTGGGTCTCAGGAACTGTAACATACTGTAACCAAACGGGTATATTTGGGAACAGTTGCACGACTGGCACCTCACTGTGTTCTAAAGCTCTGTGTGCCTGGATGACAACATTCCCTTGACCTTCCACAGCTGGTCTCCCATTCTCCTGCAACTTGATCTACATCACTGTTGTGGTTTGGAGAGAAGGTCTTCAAATTTATGTTTGTTCACTGGAACGTGGGAAGTTTTTGAGGCAAGAAATCTGTGGATTTGAAACCTGCTCTCCTCTCAAAAACTCCTGGGGAACAAGGACCTGGATTTTCCTGATGTCTGGGACAAATTAGCCAATAATAGTAAGGAAATAATACTAAGTAAAGATGATTCAAACATCCTGGAAAGGCAAACCATTATTACCATTATTTTGCTTAAAAATTAAATCTAGGCATACCTGTTAAATGTGTGAAATTGAGTTAACAGTTCTTAGTCTTCTTGCTTTCAAGTTCTCTACCCAACTAGACCAAATAAAAATTCAGTGTTTCCTATGCATACTGATGCTATAATCAAAAGAACAAAGGCTTTTCAAGGAGTTCATTTTGTAATCAAAGAGTAAGATATAATTCATATACTAAATAATGAATCCCTAGTGCTAAAGCACTTGGAATCTGCATTCACCAAGGGGTATGGAAGTACAAAGAAGGAAAGGATTAACTCCTCTGGGAAGAGAGAGTTGATCTACAAACTCAAGGAAAGCTTAACAGAAGAGCTTATATTTAAGCTGAGCTTGAAAAATGACTATGATTGTGCCAGGTAGAAAACATAATGGGAAAGTTGGAAATTCCCAACAGCAGGCCCAAGGGGGTGCCACAATATCATCTTCACCCAGCAGGATGTCCCAGCAAGGTAGAAAGGAGAGCAGCAGCAAAGCCTCTAAGGGCATATCCATTCACTCAGGAACTGGTTGTTGAGAATCTTCTATGTTCCAAGCACTGAACTATGTGATAAACACTTTTGTGATGTTGTTTTTAAAAAGAGAGAGCGAAATCTCAATTAAATAGAATCAGGAGGCCAGAAAGGGATGCCCAGCAGGTAGAAGAAAGACTCCTCTTTTTTCCTGGCAGGCACTCGGTTGATGAAAAGCTATGAACTCTTTTACTCTGGTCCCCTCAACTTCCTCCTTCCCTCTATAAAAGAGTTCTCCTTTTCTTGGCCTGCAAAGACTTGGATGTGGCTCACCATGGCTCACCATGGTTGCAGATGTCAAATTGTAAATATTTGCTGATCCCCAATATATCCATCTTTGTTGGAGAAATATCTGGCAGTCTATTTAAGTTAACATCTTGGTGGCCCGTACAAGGAACAGAAAAGACCCTCAAAGGCTCCAGGCTGGTGAGCTAACATGTACAATATCCACAAGTGAGCCCATTGTCACTCACTGCTTTTCTCACCAACCCTGAAGTTTGAAGGTGTGTCTTTCTTCAGGATCCCAGTTCATTCCCTCTTTGCATTTGAAGCTCTCCAGACTTCTTTTAGGATCTATTTTAAGGTCTTTCTGGTTAAGGTCTTGTTCTGTATATAATATTCATTTGGCACATCAGTCTGATTTCAAAATAAAAAAAAATTTCAACGGAAGCTGAGAAGCCATCAGTCCATTCCTTTAGAACAGAGGTTGTTCTCTGGAACCTGGCTGAAAAAGTCTTTGACTGGCTTCTCCAGGACCAAGCTATTTCCTCAGAACTGGCTGGTGTTAGTTTGCAGACTGAGTTGCAAGCTGTTGGAATTGAGCTGTTCATGCTGTAAGCTGTAACCCTAACCCTATTTGAAAGTTGTTCTTTTACTCTAGAGAGAAATTTCTGAGAAATGGAATTTCAAGTATATAAATACTTTCAGGGCAACTCTCCTATAGAGACTCTGACTTCTCTGTTGACTCAGTGATAAAGAATCTACCTGCCAAAGCAGGATACACAGGATCCCTGGTCCAGGAAGATCCCACATGCTGGAGAGCAACTAACCCTGTGCACCACAATTATTGAGCCTGTGCTCTAGAGCCTGGGAACCGCAACTATGGAGCCTATGTGCCACAACTGCTGAAGCCTGTGCATCCTAAAGCCTGTGCTCCAAAATAAAAGAAGATGCCGCAATGAGCTCAGGCCCCACAACTAGAGGGGCCCCCACTCACAGTAACCAGAGAGAAGCCCACACAGCAACAAGGATCCAGCACAGCCAAAAATAAAGAAACTGCAGTCCTGGACTTCCCTAGTGGTCCAGTGATTAAGAATTTGCCTTGCAATTCAGGGGACACTGGTTCCATCTCTGGTCCAGGAAGATCCCACACGCCATGGCGCAACTAAGCCCCTGCACCACAACTACAGAAAGCCTGTGTGCAACAGCAAAAACCCAGCACAGGCAAAAATCATAAACAAATAAATAAAACTATTTTTAAAAAATCTTTGAAGCTGCAGTCCTTCCTCGAGTGCAGTTCCAAATAAATGGACCAAGCTGAGCAGCAACAATTTAGGATATCAATGAACATTATGGGGAACTTCTGAAATTCCCAAACTTACTTTCCTTAAAACCAAATTGGATTACAATAATTTAAAATTTTCCAGAACAGAGTGAAATGCCTATTTTAATTGATAGTTTGAGGATTCCAAACATTATCAAGAGCCTAAAATTGCCTCTCTTTTAAGATTAACTGAAGCAAACAAACATTTAAAGAAAAATAAAATGCCTCCTGAAGCCCCGGACTCCTCTTCTTGGCTTCTGGGTCTCAGGTTCTGCCTCCAGCACCATCTGGTATCTCTCCTGGGCTCCAATGGCCAGGCTCTACCTCTGGAACCATCTTCCTCTTCCCTGCCTATGCATCCTCTATACCCTAAATTCCCCTGGACTCATTTTCTCAGCATAACTTCCCCTTTCCTCTGAAACTGTCCCCACTCCCTCTTCCTTTGAACTTGTCAGACTCTATCCCTTTAAAAATAAGCCTTCTGGAGAAAAGAGAACCCTTTTGCACTGTTGGTGGGAATGTAAATTAATACAGCCACTATGGAGAATAGTATGGAGATTCCTTTAAATAATAGAAGTAGAACTACTGTATGATCTAATAATCGCACTCCTGAGCATATACTCGGAGAAAACCATAATTAAAAGGACACGTATACCCCAAAGGTTCATTGTAGCACTATTTACAATAGCCAAGACATGGAAGCAAGCTAAATGTCCATCAACAGATGAATGAATAGAGATGTGGTGTGTATGTATATGTGTGTGTGTGTGTGTGTGTATAATATATATAGGAATGAAATTGGGTCATTTGTTGAGACATGGATGTGTCTGTCATACAGAGTAAAGTTAAGTCAGGAAGGGAAAAATAACATATATTTATGCATAAATGTGGAATCTATTAAAAATGAAAAAGGTCCAGATGAACCTATTTGCAGGGCAGAAAAAGAGACACAGATGTAAAGAATGGACCTGTGGACACAGAGAGGGAAGGAGAAGGTAGGATGAATGGGAAAGTAGCGCTGACATGAATACACTACCCTGTGTGAAACAGATAGCTAGTGGGAAGCTGCTGTATAGCACAGGGAGCTCAGCTCAGTGACAACCTAGAGAGTTGGGAGGGAGGTCCAAGAAGGAGCGGGTATATGAACACATACAGCTGATTCACTTTATTGTACAGCAGAATCTAACACAACATTGTGAAACAATTATAATCCAATTAAAAATAAAGCCTTCTGAGGATCTAGAAGCTAAACCCTTTATTTTTTTTATATTCCTTGGATTGAAGCTGATTGAGGAGCCATAGTCAAAGATTTTCCCAAAGTAAATGAATATTTTCATAGATTTGTTTAGGGACTTAATATAGTCATTCAAACTTATCAACCTAGTCTCTCTGAATTATACTGGCTAGCTCATGTGCTTATTGATGAAGGCAGGGATCAGCACTGGATGAAAACCACTGGGAAAGTCCTAGAAGATCGCTGTAATTTTGACTGTTTAGCTTACTAGTTTCTGTCACCAAGTCCAGGCAATTGCTAGGAGATTTCATCAAGCAATTTCTAGAATTGTCTACAGCCTGTTGTTGGAAGAGAATTCAGGCTTGCACACAAAAATCTTATGAACCTGTTCATGACTATTATAATACAACTGTAGACAATGTTTAAAGAAAACTCTGGTCTTCCTTCAGGTGTTGATTCTCCCTGCATAGTTTTCAACCTATGCTTATTATTGGGCTGAACTGAGACACTCTCTTCCATTAAAAAGAACCAGGATGGAGTGATAAACTATGTCCATTCCAGATTTTAAGTAAAATCTGGTTTGGCAAACCTGCTCTCTCCCACTCTCACCCAAATGGAAGATCACCAAAGTTCTGGGTTTTTCAACTCTAGCAGATGAAGCTTCCTAAACAGAACCAAACCCTTATAGTTTCTGCTATTATTGCAAAGAACCAGGACACTGGAAAGAAGATTGATGCAAATTTTAGTGTTTCAGGCACCTTCACTCCTCTAAACAACATTTTAAAAAAAAAAAGCATTTTATTTTATAATGGAGTATCGGTTCAGTTCAGTTCAGTTCAGTCGCTCAGTCGTGTCTGACTCTCCACGACCCCATGAATCACAGCACACCAGGCCTCCCTGTCCATCACCAACTCCCGGAGTTCACTCAAACTCATGTCCATCGAGTCGGTGATGCCATCCAGCCATCTCATTCTCCGTCGTCCCCTTCTCCTCCTGCCCCCAACCTTTCCCAGCATCAGAGTCTTTTCCAGTGAGTCAACTCGTCCCATGAGGTGGCCAAAGTATTGCAGTTTCGGCTTTAGCATCAGTCCCTCCAATAAACATCCAGGATTGCTCTCCTTTAGAATGGACTGGTTGGATCTCCTTGCAGTCCAAGGGACTCTCAAGAGTCTTCTCCAGCACCACAGTTCAAAAGCATCAATTCTTCGGCGGTCAGCTTTCTTCACAGTCCAACTCTCACATCCATACATGACCAAGGGAAAAACCATAGCCTTGACTAGACGGACCTTGGTTGGCAAAGTAATGTCTCTGCTTTTTAATATACTATCAAGGTTGGTCATAACTTTCCTTCCAAGGAGTAAGCGTCTTTTAATTTCATGGCTGCAATCAGCATCTGCAGTGATTTTGGAGCCCCCCAAAATAAAGTCTGACACTGTTTCCACTGTTTTTCCATCTATTTCCCATGAAGTGATGGGACCAGATGCCATGATCTTGGTTTTCTGAATGTTGAGCTTCAAGCCAACCTTTTCACTCTCCTCTTTCACTTTCATCAAGAGGCTTTTGAGTTCCTCTTCACTTTCTGCCATAAGGGTAGTGTCATCTACATATCTGAGGTTATTGATATTTCTCCCAGCAATCTTGATTCCAGCTTGTGCTTCTTCCAGCCCAGCGTTCCTCATGATGTACTCTGCATATAAGTTAAATAAGCAAGGTGACAATATACAACCTTGACGTACACCTTTTCCTATTCCTATAATGGAGTATAGCTTATTAACAATATTATGATAGTTTCAGGTACACAGCAGAGTGACTCAGCCATAAATAAATGTACTTGTATACATTCTCCCCTGATCTCCCTTCCCATCCAGGCTGCCACATAATATTGAGCAGAGTTCCCTGTGCTATAGAGTAGGTCCTTGTTGCCTACCCATTTTAAATCCTAACCAGCCTTTCTAGCATCCCCTCAATTCTAATGCTAGGATTCTGAGGAACTACAAGGCTCCTCTCAAGCCTTCCTCTTAATTGGTTTGGGGAAACACTTCTCCAGGACGGGGGTGAGTCTATTCCAGTCGTAACTGGCATCAGAGCCACACACTTGGTGCTCAACTCCACTATTATAAAGCAGTTCCTGCCTTTGAGTTCAAAAACAGTCCAAATAGTGGGATCTCATTTGCGCTTCAAGAGGTTCCTGTCTTTGAGCCTATCCCATTTTGTATAAATCCTTTAAGAGATACAAAACTTTTTCTCTTTTGTTCTTCAGCTCCCATGAATTTATTAAGCTGAGATCTCTTAGAGAAGTACCATGCCAGAATTTCTTTCTCTCAAAAGAAGAAACTATTCTAGAACTTGGTGGCCTGCAATGCAGGAGACCTGGGCTCGAGTCCCTGGAGAAGGGAATGGCTACTCAATTCAGTACTCTCGCCTGGAAAATTCCATAGACAGAGAATCCTGGTGGGCTATAGTTCATGGGGTCACAAAGAGTTGGACACAACTGACCAACCACATGAATTAAATGACCCTTTGGCATCTTTTATTTGTTCCATCTTGGACGGTACTAGAGCCGATTCTGAAAACACTGACAATTTGTCCCTATTGAATCAGGTACCACATTCCTTAAGGGCAATATCTCCAACCGATATTGGCAAAATTCACAGTGTGAATCCCATCAAGATTCAAATTAGATCCCTCAAACCTTCTTCCCAGGATTAATCAATAACCAATGAGTAAAGAAGCCTTCAAGGCATGAGGTCCGTAAAAGAAGACGACAAGGCTCAAGGTCTCATTTTCCCTGTAACACCCCTATTTTACTGGTGAGAACACCAATGGCTGAGGGTGGAAGTCTGTCAAGGATCTCTGAGCACTGAGCCACATTGTCATCCTGGTTGTTTCTTACACGCCTGTGTCACCAGCGTCCATTCCCACAGGAAGTACATTTTTTACTATAATTGATCTATGCAATGCATTCTTCAATATTTCAGTTGATGCAGCTCAAAAATACCTTTTGCCTTCATTTGAGAGAAAAAAATTCATCTGGACAGCAATGCCTCAGGGTTTTACTGAGAGTCCTTTGTATTTCTCACAAATCCTGAAGGCCGATCGGGACAACATAAAGCTCCCTAGAGGCTCTATTTTGTTGCTATATATGGATGATTTGCTTGTTTGCTCTCCTTCTCAAGACTCCTCACAGGAAGACAGTGTCTACTTGTTAAAGCTTTTCGCCTTAGAGAGATATAAAGTCGCCAAAGAAAATTTTTAGTCTGCGTAAATGCTGGTTTGATATTTAGGGCATCTGCCATCAAAGTTAGAGATACATCTAGATCCACATGGTCTTCATGATGTCTTAAGTTTTCCAAAACCCACAACTGAATGTCAACTATGAAGTTTTCCTGGGCTATTTGGTTATTGCCAAAATTGGATCCCAAATTTCTCCTGTTGGCCAAAACTTGCTATGTTTTTACTAAACAATAACAACCGTGACAAGCTATGACAAACAACGTGTTGAAAAGCAAAGATATCACTTTGCCGAAAAGGTCCATATAATCAAGGCTGTGGTCTTTCCAGTGGTCACGTATGGTTGTGAGAGCTGGACCATAAATAAAGCAGAGCACCAAAGAATTGATGCCTTCAAACTGTGGTGCTAGAGAAGATTCTTGAGAGTCCCTTGGACAGTAAGGAGATCAAATCAGTCAGTCTTACAGGAAATCAACCTTGAATACTCATTGGAATGCTGAAGGTCACAACTGAATACTCCAATAACAACAAGATGACAAGGCTCACGGTCTCATTTTCCCTTGTAACACCGCTTCAGCATTCAATATTCATTGGATGCTGAAGCTGAAGCTCCAATATTTTGGTCACCTGATGCAAAGAGCCAATTCATTGGAGAGACCTAGATACTGGGAAAGATTGAGGGAAGGAGAAGAGGGTATCAGAGGATAAGATAGCTGGATGGCTTACTGATATAATGGACATGAACTTGGGAAAACTCCAGTGGATGGTGAGGGACAGGGAGACCTTGCATGTTATAGTTGTTGGGGGTCGTGAAAAGTCGGACATGACTAGGCAACTAGGCAACAACCCTGACCCAATTTGATGGGGCAAACTGGGCAAGATAGCTTTCTAGGCCTTAAAAGAGTATTTGATGAACCCATCTGCTCTTGGGCATGGCAATTATCAGATTCTTTTTTTCCTTTTGTATATGAAAAGGACAGAAAAGCTCTTAAGGTACTCACCTAAAAATGCAGGGACCACCATCAACTCATATGGTGTTGTCAGGATCTGGGCTCTGTGGCACTGGGACACTGCCCTTGCCATAGAACCATTATGACCAGTGCCCTTTTGATTAAGACCTCCAAGAAATTGTGGTAGGATCCCCTTTAACCATTTTGTACCTCATGTAGTAGAAGCCCTCCTGAATTCTCATCACACTCAACATCTCTCAGTCAGCCCCTTCATTACCTATGAAATCCTTTTGTTAACTGCTCCTCACATAATCCTTTTCTAGTATAGTAACATTAACCATGTTACTCTTCTCCCCTCCATCACTAACTTCCTCATGACTGCTTACCATTGTCAGATCACCTCCTGACTCCTCGTGATGACCTACAGGAAGTTCCTCTGAGTAAACTGACTTCTCCTGGTTCACTGATGGTTCTTATGGAAAAGGTGACAATGGCAAATATTGTACCAGGTATGCGATTGCAACTTCTTTTGATGCTGTTAGGCAGCATCTGTACCTATGGCTGTGCTGTGCCGAGTTACTCAGTCATGTCTGACTCTTTGCTACCTCATGTACTGTAGCCTGCCACACACTTCTGTCCATGGGAATTCTCCAGGTGAGAATACTACAGTGGGTTGCCATGGGGATCTTCCAGGGGATCTTTCCAAGCCAGGCATCAAACCCAGATCTCCTGCATTACAGGCAGATTCTTTACTGTCTGAGCCACCAGGGAAGCCCTTCAGCCCAAAAGACTGATTTAATCACTCCTTAAAAAAAAAAATCAGTTTTATATTTAACCTATGGATTTTATTCTAGCATTCCTTTTTTTTTTTTTAACCCCCTTGCCTTTAAGTACTTCGAATAGTTTATTAGCTTTGCCACCCTACTGGTTCCCTCAGTATTTTTTAGTTGCTCAGTCATGTCCAACTCTGTGCGACCCCATGGACTATAGCCCACCAGGCTCCTCTGTCCATGAAATTCTCCAGGCAAGAATACTGGAGTGGGCTGCCACTCCCTTCTCCAGGGGATCTTCCCGACCCAGGGATCAGACCCAAGTCTCCTCATTGCAGGCAGATTCTTTACCATTTGAGTCACTCGGTATTTTTAAAATTTTATTATTGGAATATAATTGATGTACAGTGTGTGTTAGCTTCTGCTGTACAATAAAGTGAATCAGCCATGTGTATACAAATATCTCCTCCCTCTTGAGCCTCCCTTCACCCCCCATCAGACCCCTCTAGATCATCACAGCACTGAACTGTACACTCTTACAAGGGCTTAAAGCCAAGGACAAAACTGCCATATTTATAAAAATAGTAGATATGCCTTTGAGGTAGCTTATGATTTTGGAATATTGTAGAAGCAATGTTGCTTCCTTACTTCCCACAGAAATAAAATTTAGCACTGTCCCTATGTTTGTGAATCACTGGATGCAATACTTTTCCATGTCACTTTCGCTATTAGGATACCAGGGCATTCTACACTTGACTCTCTGGGAACTTAAGGAACTCACCTTGGTAGTATTTCCTCAAGGAATGCTGCCAATAAAAGGGACCACCAGCAGCTAAACCTCTGTCATGGTTCAGAGGGCTATTTCCTCAAATTATATTTTAGAAAACTGGCTAGAGAAGCCAAACAATTGGTCCCAGAATGGAACAAGAATAGAAATTCAACAAAAACAAGAATGGAAATTCAACAATTGTTGGTTGGATAAAAAGAGCAAGCTCTAGTTTAATCCTAACCCAACCCAGTCCTGCCAGAGACTAAAATTCCCACTTCTCATCACTGTACATGCATTAAACCACCAGTCTATGGACAAAATCACAGTATTCACAAATCAATATTGACGGGGAAACACTACCATGGCCACAAAAGGTCCCTACCTCTGTGGTCCCACTTGTCTAAAATACGGCTCAAGGAAGTTTGTTGGTACTACTCTCAGACATGTGGCCATTTAAAGTCTAGCAAATGGATTTCATACAACTCCCTCAATCTCATGTACATAAATAAAGATTAGTCACTGTCTAGACTAAAGACCTTCCTTGCAGACAGGCTACTGGCTCTTCGATAAATAAAGTCCTCATGGAAGAAAGGATCCTTACCTGTGCAACTCCTCTTGAACTTCACAGTGATCAAGGAATTCATTAGCTAGGTACTTGGAAAAGTCTGTAATATTTGCCCAGTTTAGAGTACTTTTACTGTGCTTCCCACCCTCAAACCTCTGGTTTATTCTGTTGCATTAAAGGTATTATTAAGACTCTTTGGAATAAGTTTGTAGAGGCCCTCCAAATACCTAACCCCAAAACATTGTCATTGGTCCTTCTAAATCTCAGATTTACCCCTTTTGGAACTCAAACTCTCACCATTTGAGACAGTCACAGGATGCTCAATACACTTGGTTCATTCTTCTTTTGACCCATAACTTATAAAAGGAGAGATACTACAACATTGTAAAGGCCTAATTGCTTCTATTAAAAATAACCATGCCTGTCATAGTGGAGTCAGAGAAAAAGAAATAGTGTATGATATCCCTTACATATGGAACTAAAAAGAAACTATGCAAATGAATTTATTTACCAAAGAGAAACAGACAGACAGACTTAGAGAATGAATTTATGGTTATGAGGGGGCAATGGTGAGAGGGGATAGGATAGTTGGAAAGTTTGGGGTCTATGTGTACACACTGCTATATTTTAACTGGATAACGAGCAAGGACTTCCTGTGTAGCACAGAGAACTCTGCTCAGTGTTATATGGCAGCCTGGGTGGGAGAGGAGTTTAAGAGAGAATGGATACCTGTATATATGTATGGCTAAGTTGTTTTGAGATCAGTCCTGAGTGTTCATTGGAAGGACTGATGCTGAAGCTGAAACTCCAATACTTTGGCCACCCCATGTGAAGAGTTGACTCATTGGAAAAGACTCTGATGCTGGGAGGGATTGGGGGCGGGAGGAGAAGGTGACGACAGAGAATGAGATGGCTGGATGGCATCACCGACTCGATGGACATGAGTTTGAGTGAACTCCGGGAATTGGTGATGGACAGGGAGGCCTGGCGTGCCGTGATTCATGGGGTCGCAAAGAGTCGGACATGACTGAGCGACTGAACTGAAGTTTGCCGTTCACCTGAAACTATCACAACACTGGTAATCAGCTATACTCCAATATAAAATAAAAAGTTTAAAAAATAATAAGTAAAATCAATCATCATCTGTTATACAAGAGATGTTGCTTGATTAGGGAGGAGATGGAGAAAAAAATAACCATGCTTTGGTAGAACAATCTTTTCACAGTGCACTCTGTGTCGACCAAGACCTTAAGCATAACACCTTGCATCCTGGAGATTTTGTCTATTGGAAAAGCATCTCCAGAATTAACTCTCCTCAATCTTGCTGGAGAGGCCTCTATCAGGGACTGTTAATGAACCCTTAGGTCATCACACAAGGCATAGACTCTGGGATTCACATGGCACACTTAAAGACAGCACAAAACCCTGACTGGCCTGCAGAAAGTACAGATTTCCCAGGACTGAAGCAGTTGATATCTGATGAGACAGCTTTCCTAAGATATCCAGACCAGGCCAGCTGGAAGTTTGCCACCAAATCTTTGACAATGATGTAATACTTCGTTGATCTCCAATGTCTATAATAAAAAATGCCTGACATTTTTCCCTCTTGCACAATCTTGTCACTCAAATGTGACCTCAATAGTTTTCCGATCTATACACTTTCCTTCCATTGTGAGACACTACACCAATGAAAGGTCCTTCCTGGCATTGAGGGACAAAAAACTACTGAAACTGGATAAACTGACTCCCAATTACAATGCTTTTAGAAAAATCTTGATTGAAAGGGGAAAATGCCTGAGAAAACCATCATTGAAAAATACACATGTACCCCAATGTTTATAGCATCACTGTTTACAATAGCTAGGACATGAAAGCAACCTAGATGTCCATTGACAGATGAAGAGATAAATAAGACATGCTACATATTTACAATGGAATATTAGCCAACCATAAAAAAGAATGAATTTGAGTCATTTCTAGTGAGGTGGATGAACCTAGAGCCTGCCATACAGAATTAAGTGAAGTGAAAGTCGCTCAGTCATGTCCGACTCTTTGTGACCTCATGGACTATAAAGTCCATGGAATTCTCTAGGCCAGAATACTGGAGTGGGTAGCCTTTCCCTTCTCCAGGGGATCTTCCCAACCCAGGGATAAAACCCAGGTCTCTCACATTGCAGATTGATTCTTTACCAGCTGAGCCATAAGGGAAGTCCAGAGTGAAGTACGCCACAAAGAGAAAAACAAATATCATATATTAACAAATATATATGGAATTGAGAGGGTAGCAGGCAGGAAGGCTAGGAGTCCCCAAGTGGAGGAAATGTACTGCAAGTATAAGACCTTTTTTTTTCCCCCTCTTTCTCTTAAGCAGCAGGAGGAAACAAACCACAAGTGTCAGATATATTTTCCCCCTTCTCTATACAAAATTGAAAGGTTACTTTTTAAAATTCTGTGTTGCCACAACTATACCTGGTTCCACCTGAACTTCAGTTCAGTTCAGTTGCTCAGTCGTGTCCAACTCTTTGCAACCCCATGAATCACAGCCCGCCAGGCCTCCCTGTCCATCACCAACTCCCGGAGTTCACTCAAACTCATGTCCATCGAGTCGGTGATGCCATCCAGCCATCTCATTCTCTGTCGTCCCCTTCTCCTCCTGCCCCCAATCCCTCCCAGGATCAGAGTCTTTTCCAATGAGTCAACTCTTCTCATGAGGTGGCCAAAGTATTCAGCTTTAGCCACCTGAACTTAACTTTTCTCAACCTTGAGCTAACCAATGTGTTTTTCTTGTGGAAATATTTTTCTTAAGCTATGTTAATGAAACTATGTATTTGCTTGGAAACCTGCCTTTCTTCAAGATTCATGTTAATTGTTTTATGGCTCTGGGTGACTTACCTCATGCCAATGCTATCTCAAAATGTGTGTTGTGGTGCCAGGGGTCTGGTGCCACACTGTTAGTCTTGAGACATTTCCTGTCTTAATTAGAAGCTTGCTAATAGGTAGCTGATCGCCGAAGAATTGATGCTTTTGAACTGTGGTGTTGGAGAAGACTCTTGAGAGTCCCTTGTACTGCAAGGAGATCCAACCAGTCCATTCTAAGGGAGACCAATCCTGGGTGTTCATTGGAAGGACTGATACTAAAGCTGAAACTGCAATACTTTGGCCACCTCATGCAACGAGTTGACTCACTGGAAAAGACTCTGATGCTTGGAAAGGTTGGGGGCGGGAGGAGAAGGGGACGACAGAGAATGAGATGGCTGGATGGCAACACCGACTCTGTGGACATGAGTTTGAGTGAACTCCGGGAGTTGGTGATGGACAGGGAGGCCTGGCATGGTGTGATTCATGGGGTTGCAAAGAGTCAGACACGACTGAGCGACTGAACTGAACTGAATAGGTATATAACTTCTTGCTATAAACTAGCAAGGGGGGACTCTTTCTGCCCTCTTCTGATGTCTATGTCAGAAGATTTCTATATCTCTTTTACACTTTAATAAAACTTTATTACACAAAAGCTCTGGGCAATCAAGCCTCGTCACTGGCCCTGGATAGAATTCCTTTCCTACAGAGACCAAGAATCCTGGTGTCATTCAGGGCTCATAGCAACAACATTTCAGGATCTAGAAAAATGGAATTGATGAACCTATTTGCAGGGAAGGAATGAAGATGCAGATATAGAGAATGGATTTGTGGACATAGTCAGGGAAAGGAGGAGTGGGACAAATGGAGAAAGTAGTGCTGCCATATGTATAAACTAGATAGCTGGTAAGAAGTAGCTGTGTAAAACAAGGAGCCTATTACAGCCTGGCACTCTGTGATGACCTAAAGGGGTGGTATGGGGGAGAGGGGGGAAGGAGGCTCAAGAGGGAGGTGATATATGGCTGACTCATGTTGTGGTCGGAGAAGGCACTGGCGACCCACTCCAGTACTCTTGCCTGGAAAATCCTGTGGATGGAGGAGCCTGGTAGGCTGCAGTCCATGGGGTCGCTAAGAGTCGGACACAACTGAGCAACTTCACTTTCATGTATTGGAGAAGGAAATGGTAACCCACTCCAGTGTTCTTGCCTGGAGGTTCCCAGGAACAGGGGAGCCTGGTGGGCTGCCATCTATGGGGTCGCACAGAGTCGGACACGACTGATGTGATTTAGCAGCAGCAGAAGCAGCATGTTGTTGTATGGCTGAAACCAACACAACATGGTAATCTTCCTCTAATTAAAAAATAAATTTAAAAAAAAAAGAAAGGGGGAAATGTAGAAACAAACAGAAACCTCGATTAGAGTCAAGAGAGAGCAGCTCTGACACGCTGTGAGGATAGCAGAGCCCAACAGAAAGAAAAAAGATGCCTGGCAAGAAGTCAGTCAATCAAAAGCCAGGAACTCTTTTATTTCCTATAGACCTCCCAACTTCCTTTTCCCCTCTATAAAAGTGCTTTTCCCTTGCCATGCAAGGACTTGCACATGGCTTGCCATGGTTGCAGACCCTGAATCGCAATTCTATGCTGATCTTAAATAACCGACATATGTATTTTCAAAAGCACCTCAATTGGCTATTATTGTGCACACTGAACTTTACAAAGGACTGTTACAGAAATATGAAAAGAAGCTGACCAGAAATGAGGAAATGGATTAAGAATACGGGCTCAGGTGAACTAAAGCATGTAAAGTAGCCCATCGTCACGATTACCAGTTTCTTAACATGAGCCTGGAGACAGAACCAAAAAGAAGGGAGGCTATGTTGATCCAGAAAACGTGAAATTTACAGGAGCAGAAGGTGAAGAAGACGATAAGACTATGGAAAGTAAGAGCGTGCAGCTGATTTGACTGAACCGCGTTAACCACACAGGTATGGAAGAAGTACTTCCAGAAATGGAATGATTAAAGGGGAGTCTTATCCAAAGTTAAAGGATTTAAGGATGCTCTGATGTCCCAGTGTCACTTTCCTGCAATGAATGACAGGAGAGGGGAAGGGAGATGGTCAGATAAAGGTATGGTGGTACAAGTAGGTCGCTGAAGTGGAACAGAGGTAAAAGACAGTGTTCTACTCAAAACTGATTCCCTGCTTCTCCTGATATAACAAGGAAGTCTGGTCACTAGCAGTATGGGGACAAATTACTGGTAAGACAAACAAACAAAAAAACCCATCCCCTTTCTGTAATCTCTTTATTGGTTTTATTCATCCATGTCTCACCTTCCTCATATTCTAGGGTTTCCTGAAGGTGAATAAATCTGCAATCCAATTCCATCTCCCCAAACTGCAAATTAAAATGGAGCTTCAGGATATACATACACACACAAGCCTTGATTTTCCATGAAAGATTATTTCTTCTTTCGCCTATCTAGAGAAATCACTTGAATTCTGTGTGTTGCGATAGGCCACTGTCATTAACAACAGTGGTGTCATTTTGACATGCTCTGTGAGGCAGCGGTCACTTTGAAGTTGAAAGATAGAACAGACATGGATAAATAGTACTCTGAGCAGACTGCTATTGCACCATTATTGCCAGCAATTATTTCACCAAGTGACACATCTGATAAAAAGTCAGTCACCTTCCTTCAGGAAGTGTCTCAGTAGCTACAGCTAGGCACTTCTGATTTTTTTTTAATGGACAGAGCTTATTAATTCTCTAGCTGGAGGTCTGTGCTCCCTCTTCTGTTGGTTCTGTCTCCATTTCTGGAGATCGAGGTTTTAGATCCTGGCTTCATGGGAGCTAGCATGGATTCAAGGCTAATTCCTGGGATGGGATACTGCCCTTTTGATTGGTCCCTTCCAGGTTTCCTTTTTGCGCAATTTCTCTTCTGCCTGTCATTATCCTTGACAGCTTTCCATTTCTGGCTTTGGAAATGCAGATGTGATGGCTTAGAAACTAACGGCTATGTCTAAAGAAGACAGCATTTGATGGGCTGTAATTTTGATCATCATGTATAGCATGGTGTGCATGATACTGTGTTAAGCAAGGCTACTGATATTAACTCACACAATCTCCATAATGATGATTGAAGGTACTTATTATCCACATTTTGTTCAGACAGGGAAACTGAGGAACAGAGGTGAAACAGAAGCCAATAGCTCATGGACAGCAAAGCAGGATTCAAATCCAGGCAGTTTGGTTACAGATTACCCAGCTGCCTTCCTGGCCGTGCTGTACTCGGTGGACAATGTGACCTGGCACAAGTGTGGGGAAGAGGAAAATACAGTGTACATAGTGATGAGTTAGAGGGGATGAAATTGGTCCAATCACACAGGCCACCATGGCTGGGACTGAGACACCTAGCTCCTGATTAGAACATTGTACAGGGGAAGGACTGGATGTACCATTGATGGGGAGGTAGTTCCATGCCAGAGATGGAGGACTGAATCCCTGCCATGAGCCTATGTAGCTGAGAAACACTCAGAAGTGGGGGAATATGACCTGAGGCTGGGGCGGTTGTGTCAGAGGCTGGGAAGAGAGCTGCTGGCAGATATTCCTTGGAGCTGGCTGTCTAACGGTTGGTTTGAAGCCACAACTAGTGGGCCTCCATTCAAATGGGAGTTTCCTGAAACCCCTACATCTCTTCTCCAAATGTGATGCCAAAGGTAGTCCATACTTGTGTGCAATGTCTTTTTTTCTCCTACCAAACTTGTTATTTAGATTGAATTCCTGCTTTAAGCAAGAGTACCAGGACCTGAGGAATTTTTCCCATGCCAATTCCCTGGCATGGGAGACTATGTGGTCTAATCAGATGGCATATTGATGACAATAATGAAGGTTGAGCACTCTCATTCCATTATCTAGAATTGAGGACATGTGCCTTATAAAAATAAACAGAAACCACAGTTAAAATAGTCAGCAGTAGATAACCGGTAAGAACCTACTGTGTAGCTCAGGGAGCTGTATTCAGTGTTCTGCAGTGATCTAAATGGGAAGGAAATCCAAAAAAGAGTGGATATATGTATACAAATAGCTGATTCACTTTGCTGTGCACTAGAAACTAACATAACATTGTAAAATAACTCTACCTGGGCATGGAACAACAGACTGGTTCCAAATAGGAAAAGGAGTACGTCAAGGCTGTATACTGTCACCCTGCTTATTTAACTTATATGCAGAGTACATCATGAGAAATGCTGGGCTGGAGGAAGCACAGGCTGGAATCAAGATTGCTGGGAGAAAAATCAATAACCTCAGATATGCAGATGACACCATCCTTACGGCAGAAAGTGAAGAGGAACTAAAAAGCTTCAAGATGAAAGCGAAAGAGGAGAGTGAAAAAGTTAGCTTAAAGATCAACATTCAGAAAACAAAGATCATGGCATCTGGTCCCATCACTTCATGGGAAATAGGTGGGGAAACAGTGGAAACAGTGTCAGACTTTAGTTTTTGGGGTTCCAAAATCACTGCAGATGGTGATAGAAGCCAGGAAATTAAAAGACGCTTACTCCTTGGAAGGAAAGTTATGACCAACCTAGATAGCATATTAAAAAGCAGAGACATTACTTTGCCAACCAAGGTCCGTCTAGTCAAGGCTATGGTTTTTCCCGTGGTCATGTATAGATGTGAGAGTTGGACTGTGAAGAAAGCTTATCACCGAAGAATTGATGCTTTTGAATGTGGTGTTGGAGAAGACTCTTGAGAGTCCCTTGGACTGCAAGGAGGTCCAACCAGTCCATCCTTAAGGAAATCAGTCCTGGGTGTTCATTGGAAGGACTGATGCTAAAGCTGAAACTCCAATACTTTAGCCACCTCATGCGAAGAGCTGACTCACTGGAAAAGACTCTGATGCTGGGAGGGATTGAGGGCAGGAGGAGAAGGGGACGACAGAGAATGAGATGGCTGGATGGCATCACCGACTCGATGGACATGAGTTTGAGTGAACTCCAGGAGTTGGTGATGGACAGGGAGGCCTGGCGTGCTGTGATTCATAGGGTCGCAAAGAGTTGGACACAACTGAGCGACTGAACTGAACTGAATCAAAATTAATTTAAAATAAATAAAATAGTATTATAGAATGGAAAAAAAAAAAGTTAGGAGGCCAGAGGGGAAACTCTCACATCCTACAATGACAGAAGAGTCCAATTGAAAAAGGAAATGCTGCTGCTTCTTGCATGGCAAGAGCTCAGCCAGTGAGAAACTGCCACAACTCAGCCAATGAAAAGCCATTAGACTTCAAACTCTCAATTCCTCCAATGGACTCTCTCAACTTCCTCTTCCCTTTTTTAAAAAAAGTTCTTTTTATTTTAACTGGGGACTTGTTCTTGACTTGCCATGATTGCAGACCCTCAACTGTTATCCTTTACCAATCCCAAATAAACCCATTTTTTTCTGCTAGAGAAATAACTATTATAACAATAAATAGAAAAAACTGTTTGTTTTAGGTCAACAGTCTTTAGCCAGATTTCACTATAAAGGTGGCAGAATATTTCTACTTCCTCACCTCTTTCTTTCCTTTCTCTATTCCTACTGCTAGGTGGAAACTGGTCTTTGGTAAAACTGGCTCAAGAAGTGGATTATCATCTGAAACTTTCAAATCATGTTGAACATTGGCAACATAAAAGTCAATTCATATTATAGGTGTTCCAAATTATCAGTTCATTTGAGGTTTTGTGCTTGTATCAATTCTCACTAATTTTTTAGTATGGATAGAAAACGAGAAACATATTAAAGAGTTGAAGATTCAAAAGAGTTAAGAAATCAAAGCAAGTCATTGAGTTACAAGGCAAATGTGAAGTTAAAGCTCCATAGTGAAACCAAAACAGGGTTAATCCAAAATCTTGGTGCACCAAAAAGCAAGCAGACTAGATAGGAAGTATATGAAGAATGTATTATACCCAAAGAACAGGAAAATCAGTTTATCATCAGCCTTGGGATCTTGAGGCAGGAGGGGGAGGACAGTGGAATAGCTGTGGGATAAACAAATACAGTGTCTGCCAACCAGCGCTTGGGGTCATCTGAATCCATTCTTGCTTCTTGTGGAAATGTTTTGCAATTTTCTTGCTCTTTGAGGCCCTGTTATCCAAGGAGACACTATAGCCCCCAGATCCAGAGGTGGACATGATAAGGAATATGTGCCCTCAGACTTTTCCTGGATCATGAATGACAAGTTGCACAGCTACTCAATTATAAACCTGGAGCTGATGTTGGCCATTTTTCCATCACAGTGGGAGAGCTTACCCTGTTAATAAATTCAACCCAGAGGAAAGCGGAGTCTAGAGACACAGAGACAAAATTCTCGATACCATCTGATTATGTGAATTACACTGCACCTGAAGACATTAACCCTGGACTTTAAGGCCCATAAGCAAATAGTTCACTCTTTATGTTTAAGATTGTCTTAGTTCTATTTCTGTCCTTTGCAACTAATACAAACCTGCACTTACTCCCTTGAGTCCATTCGAAGTTTTATAACTAAGAGTGTTTTGTTTCTGTTTCAGAATCAGGAAGATACACCACGAATTACTGGGAAACAAGCATTTAAAGTTTCAGGTGTTGATAAGCAACAGTATATACTGTATAGCACAGAGTATTAGAGCCATTATCTTGTAATAACCTTAAAAAGAGTATGAAGTGAAGTCGCTCAGTCGTGTCCGACTCTTTGCGACGCCATGGACTATAGTCTACCATGCTCCTCCATCCATGGGATTTTCCAGGCAAGAGTACTGGAGTGGGTTGCCATTTCCTTCTCCAGAGGATCTTCCCAACCCAGGGATCAAACCTGGGTCTCCTGTATTGTAGGCAGATGCTTTACCGTCTGAGCCACCAGGGAAGTCTTAAAAAAAAAAAAAAGAGTATAATCTGCAAAAATATTAAATCACTATGCTGTATACCTGAAACTCACATAATACTGTAAATCAACAATACTTCAATAAAAAAGCTTCAGGGATTAACAAACGTTCTCTTCAAGTGTGTATGTGTGGTGCTCAGTCGTTTTCAACTCTTTGCAACCCCATGGACTGTAGCCCACCAGGCTCCCCTGTCCATGGGATTCTCCAGGCAAAAACACTGGAATGGGTAGCCATTTCCTCCTCCAGGGGATATTCCTGATTCAGAGATTGAACCCGTGTCTCTTGCATGTCCTGAATTGGCATGCATATTCTTTACCACTGTGCCACCTGGGAAACCTTTCTCTTAAAAGTACCAGATAGCAAATATTTTAGGCTTTATGGACCAAGAGGCAAAACTGAGAATAGTATGTAAATACTTATATAGCTACTTAAAATGTAACCATTAAAAAATAATGTAAAAATCACTCTTAGCTCCTCGGCTGTAAAAAGAAAAGGGAAAAAACAAACCAAAAAGTCAGGTTCCTTGATTTAGCCTGCTGGCCCAAGAAAAAAAGTGGCACATCTTACTTTGAGTATTCTTTCTGTTTCTGCTTCATAGAAGAATGCATTCTTTTTATTTTCATCCTTCAAGACTCAGCACAATTATCTCCTTATCAGGGAGCTTCCTATGAGCACCTTGGCTGGGCCTATGTTTCCTCTTTTATGCTCATAGTCTACCAAGCTCATAACCTTTATGTTATTCCTTCATTATGCCTTCACACACTTTGACATTTTAAAATTTCAGACCAAAAAATGACATAAGTTAAAATAAACACTTGTGTAATGTGTAAAACCAAGCATAACACTTAATGTAGTTCCAATATATTTGAAGCCCGTGTTGTATATTTCCAAAACATGTTTCCTCCCTCCTCTACAGGTAGCTACTATCCAAAATTCAGAACCAGCCATTCTTTCGCATTTCATTATAATTTTATACCAACTGCAATTAATCCATTATAGGTGAATCCTTTATATGTGAGTATAACATTGTTAAATATGTTTAAAACTTTGTATAAAATATATGGGTTCTTCTAAAATTCGCTTTTTTCCTTTTTCTTCTTTTTCACCTCAAAATTGTGTCTGTGAGTTGTCAAAGTTAATTTATGTAGTTATAGTTCATTAACTTTTATGGCTCTATTGAAATATATTTGATGAATGTACCATGATCCGTCCAGTTTCCTGTTGATGGACGTTTATAGTGCTTCCAACTTTTTTCACATGCAAAAGTGTGCTGCTCTGAGAGTATTTTGCCTGCCTCCTTGTATCCTCCATCTTTGACAGTACATGGCAACCCACTCCAGTGTTCTTGTCTGGAGAATCCCAGGGATGGGGGAGCCTGGTGGGCTTCCGTCTATGGGGTCACAGAGTTGGACACAACTGAAGTGACTTAGCAGCAGCTACAGTATATATGCAGAAAAGGAATTGATTTGTGGTACATTATGCTCATCTTCAAATATACTTGAACCTGCTATGAAAGTGAAAGTGTTGGTCGCTCAGTCTTGTCTGACTCTTTGTGACCCCATGGATTGTAGTCCATCAGGCTCCTCTGTTCACGGGAATCTCCAGGCAAGAATACTGGAGGGTGTTGCCATTTCCTTCTCCAGGGTATCTACCTGACCCAGGGATCAAACCCAGATCTCCCACATTGCAGGCAGATTCTTTACCATTTGAGTTACCGGGGAAGCCCAAAAGTGATGGACTATACAGTCTGTTTCATTCTCCAGGCTAGAATGCTGGAGTGGGTAGCCTTTCCCTTCTCCAGGGGATTTTCCCAACCCAGGGATCAAACGCAGGTCTCCTGCATTGCAAGCAGATTCTTTACCATCTGAGCCACAAGGGAAGCCCAAGAATACTGAAGTGGGTAGCCTATCTCTTCTCCAGTGGATCTTCCCAACCCAGGAATCAAACCGGAGTCTCCTGCATTGCAGGCAGATTCTTTACCAACTGAGCTATAAGGGAAGCCTGAGACTGCTATATTTCTACCAAAAAGTGTACCAGTTACCTGACTTAACATTGTCTATGAGTATTAGTTACTCCAAACCATTACTAAAACTTGGTGTTGTCAAAAAAATTGTTTTTACAGAGAATTTCAAGCATATAAAAAATAAACAGAATTGTATAATAAACCTTATGGATCCATCATCCAGTTTTAATAGTCATTATCTCACAGCCAATCTTGTGGTAGGAGGGTTAGGCTCACGATAAAATCAATTCCCATCAGACTCCTCAGTGGTAGTCTGCAGGCCAATGCAGGAGATGCAGGTTCGATCCCTAGGTTGGGAAGATCCCTTGAAGGAGGAAATGGCAACCTACTCCAGTATTCTTGCCTGGGAAATACCCTGGACAGAGGAGCCTGGCAGGGAGAGCTAACAATCCATGGGGTTGCAAAGAGTCAGACACGAATTAGTGACTAAACCACCCCCCACCCCCACCCCCTGGGGTAGATGAGCACAAAACTGGAGGATAATTTTAGTGCAGAAATTCTCTCACAAGAATGACAGTTCTGAGCTGCACAAGAGGCTCCCCAGCCTGGGGGTCCTGCCCCAGGAAGACAAGCCCCCAGGAAATTTGTTTTTATTTTTTTAATTTTGGAAATCTGGTTTTGAAGTCCTGTGTGGCTTCACTTTGGGAGCCCCATAGGACTGGGGGAAATAGACATTTCATTCTTAAAAGGCACACACAAAACCTCACACACACCCAGACCCAGGGCAAAAACAGTAATTTACTAGGAACCTGGTCCAGACCTACCTGCTGGTCTACCCCATGGAGAGGCAAGGTGGTGAGGTAGGGGGCTGAGTCTCATACTGGGGACACAGACACTGGTGGCAGCCATATTTGGGAGCTGCTTCACATGTGAGGAAACTGGTGCTGGCATGCTATCTTAGGCTCCTCCCTCTTGTTCATTACCTCTGAGACCTGGCCCTGCCCACCACTGCTGGGATGCCTCACAACAAACCCAGCAGGGACATGGCCTATGCATAAACAGATAGGCTGCAGCTATTTCTAGACCTGATTCAAGACATGGCCCTGCCCACCGGGGCGCCAGGACACAGCTCTGTCCATCAGCCTCCCCACCAGGAGGCAGACACTGATGCAAGAAAACCACACTTTCCCCATCAGGCCATCCCCTACCTTGTGACCAACTGGGCCCTGGCCCTGTCTGCTAACAGGCCAACACAACCTCAGGATAAGCCCCAGATCCTGTGCTCAACTGTATCAAAAGCTAGGCCCCTGTCTCCCCAGTAGAGATCCGGCATCAGCTCTGGGACCGCTGGGCTCTGTAACCAGACTCCAGGACCCAGCTCTGCCTGCCAGTAGTCTGGCATGAATCTCAGGACCTGGCTTCACTTACCAGTGAGGGGGCAACAGACCTGGAGTTTTCTGTACCCTGACCTGGCCCACCAGTGAGCCAGCACTACCCCTGGGCTCCCTGTGGTTCTGCCTTGTGACCAGGCCCCAATAACCAGCAGCTAGTTGCATCCCCACAAAGCAGGGCCCATAAACCAACTTGGCTGAGGGTATTTAAAATTAAGAGATCAGAAATTTTAAATTGTCATGTATATATATAGACTGCTATACAAAACCCTCATGGTAACAGCAAACCGAAAATCTATAATAGATACACAAAAAAGAAAAAGGAATCCAAATGTAGCATTAAAGATAGTCATCAGATCATAAGAGAAGAGAATCAAAGAAGGGGGAAAAATAAAAAAGACCTACAAAAGCAAGTCCACAGCAATTAACAAAATGGTAATAGAGTATACATATCAGTAATTACCTTAAAGTGTAAATGGATGAAATGCTCCACCCAAAAGATATAGAGTGCCTGAATGGGTACAGAAATAAGACCCATACATACGTTGCCTACAGGAGACTCACTTCCAATCTAGAGACACACACAGACTGGATGTGAGGGGGTGGAAAAAGGTATTCCATGCAAATGGAAGTCAAAAGAAAGCCAGCAATAGCAATCACTCCAGTGTTCATGCTGCTACTGCTGCTGCAAAGTCGCTTCAGTCGTGTCCGACTCTGTGCGACCCCAAAGACAGCAGCCCACCAGGCTCCACAGTATGAGTGTTAATTGCTCAGTCATGTCCGACTCTTTGCACCCTCGTGGACTGTAGCCTGCAATGGAATTCTGTCTGTGGAGTTATCCAGGCAAGAATGCTGGAATGGGTAGCCATTCCCTTCTCCAGAGGATCTTCCTGACCCAGGGATTGAACCCAAGTCTTCTGTTTGTAGGCAGATTCTTTAGTTTCTGAACCACTAAGGGAAGCCCCAGGTATGGAAGCAACCTAAATATCCATCAATAGATGAGTGGATAAAAAAACGTGATACATACACTCCCTGATATTGGAACAACATAGGTATACGCACCACATCTTTTCTGTTAAAAAACTATCCTAAGAGGTTTTCACTAAAGCAATGAGGCAAAAAAAAAAAAAAAGTAATAGAAGTATAATAATTGAAAATAAAGACTACTTCCATGTTGCTATATATATTTGGGATTGTGTACATAGAGCATACAAAGGAATAAAACCAAATTATTAGAATTGATAAGTAAATTTAGGAAAGTCACTGGATATCTGGTCAATAAACCAAAATGCATATGGATCTCTATATATGAAAAACAAAAACAAAAATTATGAATTAAAACCATGAATCCATTTAAAGTCACAAGAAAAAACATAAATACATAGTCATAAATATCTTTTGTCACTGTATTTGTAGCTCACCAATGCCCTCAACAAGCATTTTGTCTTTGAAAAAAAATAGATAGCTTTCCAAGTTGTTCTTCCTGGAACATTTGGAACAGTTTACCAAAAATACAAATATTTCTTAATTCTCCCCCTCTGCCTCCTGCCCTTCCTTCATGATCATTGTTTATGGCTTGGGCTAATCTTCTTCCAAATTTTAATAAATGTATAAATATATCTAATCAATTGATAGTAATAGAGTCCTTCTATACATTATATTTTCTCCCTGTACACAATACGGGCCAGGAGTCAGCAAACTTTTTCTGTAAAAGGCAAGATAGTAAATAATTTAGACTTTATATGCCATACAGTCTCTGATGAAATTATGCATCTCTACTGTTTATGGCAGGAAATCAGCTAGAGATGATACATAATGAAAAAGGTATTACTGGAGATCAGTGGAGAAGTAACTCTAGAAGGAATAAAGGGATGGAGCAAAAGCAAAACCAATACCCAGTTGTGGATGTGACCAATGATAGAAGCAAGGTCTGGTGCTGTAGAGAGCAATATTGCATAGGAACCTAGAATGTTAGGTCCATGAATCAAGGCAAATTGGAAGTGGTCAAACAGGAGATGGCAAGAGTGAACTTAGACATTCTAGGAATCAGTGAACTAAAATGGACTGGAATGGGTGAACTTAACCCAGATGACCATTATATCTACTACTGTGGGCAGGAATCCCTCAGAAGAAATGGAGTAGCCATCATGGTCAACAAAAGAGTCTGAAATGCAGTACTTGGATGCAATCTTAAAAACGACAGAATGATTTCTGTTCATTTCCAAGGCAAACCATTCAATATTGCAGTAATCCAGGCCTATGCCCCAACCAGTAATGCTGAAGAAGCCGAAGTTGAATGGTTCTATGAAGACCTACAAGACCTTTTAGAACTAACACCCAAAAAAGATGTCCTTTTCATTATAGGGGACTGGAATGCAAAAGTAGGAAGTCAAGAAACACCTGGAGTAACAGGCAAATTTGGCCTTGGAGCATGGAATGAAGCAGGGCAAACAAAGGCTAATAGAGTTTTGCCAAGAGAACGCACTGGTCATAGCAAACACCCTCTTCCAACAACACAAGAGAAGACTCTACACATGGACATCACCAGATGGTCAACACCAAAATCAGATTGATTATATTCTTTGCAGCCAAAGATGGAGAAGCTGTATACAGTTAGCAAAAACAAGACCAGGAGCTGACTGTGGCTCAGATCATGAACTCCTTATTGCCAAATTCAGACTTAAATTGAAGAAAGTAGGGAAAACCACTAGACAATTCAGATATGACCTAAATCAAATCCCTTATGATTATACAGTGGAAGTGAGGAATAGATTTAAGAGACTAGATCTGATTGATAGAGTGCCTGATGAACTCTGGACGGAGGTTCGTGATATTGTACAGGAGACAGGGACCAAGACCGTCCCCATGGAAAAGAAATGCAAAAAAACAAAATGGCTGTCTGAGGAGGCCTTACAAATAGCTGTGAAAAGAAGAGAAGCGAAAAGCAAAGGAGAAAAGGAAAGATATAAGCATCTGAATGCAGAGTTCCAAAGAATAGCAAGGAGAGATAAGAAAGCCTTCCTCAGTGATCAATGCAAAGAAATAGAGGAAAACAACAGAACAGGAAAAACAAGAGATCTCTTCAAGAAAATTAGAGATTCCAAAGGAACATTTCATGCAGATGGGCTCGATCAAGGACAGAAATGGTATGGACCTAACAGAAGCAGAAGATATTAAGAAGAGGTGGCAAGAATACACAGAAGAACTGTACAAAAAAGATCTTCACGACCAAGATAGTCACAATAACGTGATCACTGACCTAGAGCCAGACATCTTGGAATGTGAAGTCAAGTGGGCCTTAGAAAACATCACTACGAACAAAACTAGTGGAGGTGATGGAATTCCAGATGAGCTATTTCAAATCTTGAAAGATGATGCTGTGAAAGTGCTGCACTCAATATGCCAGCAAATTTGGAAAACTCAGCAGTGGCCACAGGACTGGAAAAGGTCAGTCTTCATTCCAATCCCAAAGAAAGGCAATGCCAAAGAATGCTCAAACTACCGCACAATTGCACTCATCTCCCACGCTAGTAAAGTCATGCTCAAAATTCTCTAAGCCAGGCTTCAGCAATATGTGAACCATGAACTTCCAGATGTTCAAGCAGGTTTTAGAAAAGGCAGAGGCACCAGAGATCAAATTGCCAACATCTGCTGGATCATGGAGAAAGCAAGAGAGTTCCAGAAAAACATCTATTTCTGCTTCATTGACTATGCCAAAGCCTTTGACTCTGTGGATCACAATAAACTGTGGAACATTCTGAAAGAGATGGGAATCCCAGACCACCTGATCTGCCTCTTGAGAAACCTGTATGCAGGTCAGGAAGCAACAGTCAGAACTGTACATGGAACAACAGACTGGTTCCAAATAGGAAAAGGAGTGCGTCAAGGCTGTATATTGTCACCTTGCTTATTTAACTTATATGCAGAGTACATCATGAGGAACGCTGGGCAGGAAGAAGCACAAGCTGGAATCAAGATTGCTGGGAGAAATATCAATAATCTCAGATATGCAGATGACACTACCCTTATGGCAGAAAGTGAAGAGGAACTAAGAAGCCTCTTGATGAAAGTGAAAGAGGAGAGTGAAAAGGTTAGCTTGAAGTTCAACATTCAGAAAACAAAGATCATGGCATCTGGTCCCATCACTTCATGGGAAATAGATGGAAAAACAGTGGAAACAGTGTCAGACTTTATTTTTTTGGGCTCCAAAATCACTGAAGATGCTGATTGCAGCCAGGAAATTAAAAGATGCTTACTCCTTGGAAGGAAAGTTATGACCAACCTTGATAGTATATTAAAAAGCAGAGACATTACTCTGCCAACCAAGGTCCGTCTAGTCAAGGCAATGGTTTTTCCCGTGGTCATGTATGGATGTGAGAGTTGGACTGTGAAGAAAGCTGACCGCCGAAGAATTGATGCTTTTGAACTGTGGTGTTGGAGAAGACTCTTGAGAGTCCCTTGTACCGCAAGGAGATCCAACCAGTCCATTCTAAGGGAGATCGATCCTGGGAGTTCATTGGAGGGACTGATGCTGAAGCTGAAACTCCAATACTTTGGCCACCTCATGCGACGAGTTGACTCACTGGAAAAGACTCTGATGCTGGGAAAGGCTGGGGGCAGGAGGAGAAGAGGACGACCAAGAATGAGATGGCTGGATGGCATCACTGACTCTGTGGACATGAGTTTGAGTGAACTCTGGGAGTTGGTGATGGACAGGGAGGCCTGGAGTGCTGTGATTCATGGGGTCGCGGAGAGTCGGACATGACTGAGCGACTGAACTGAATAAAACTTGATTTACAAATAGGCCTCAGGCCTGTGTGACACCATTTATCAACCTCTGATAAACATGAATCTGCTGCTGCTGCTGCTAAGTCACATCAGTCGTGTCCGACTCTGTGTGACCCCACAGATGGAAGCCCACCAGGCTCCCCCGTCCCTGGGATTCTCCAGGCAAGAACACTGGAGTGGGTTGCCATTTCCTTCTCTAATGTGTGAAAGGGAAAAGGGAAAGTGAAGTCGCTCAGTCGTGTCCGACCCTTAGCGACCCCACAGACTGCAGCTTCATCATTTGTTCTGAGCGTCTAGTACTCCACAGCATGGATGGATACATTCCTTTAACTCATCTCTCATTGATAGAAATATGCAACTGTTTCTGTTAAAAATCCTCTTGGGACTTTCCTGGTGATCCAGTGGTTAAGACTCAGCACTTCCAAGGCAGGGGGGCATGGGTTCGACCCCTGGTCAGGGACCTAAGATCCCACATGCCACAGGGTGCAGCCAAAAAGAGCAAAGACAGAAACCTTTTGAACCAGGTACTACTCATCGCCCAGCTGGGTTAGCTGCTGCTCGCTCTCTATCCTCCTGTGAACACGCTCACTGCTCTCCACAGTGCACTGGCATTGGATGCCTTGTGGGTTGCTCCTTGTGCTTTCATCAGCTGAGCTCACCAGTATCCCAAGCCAACTGAAATGTGTGTTCTTGTTATTGTAGCATGCCACTGAGGCAGAGCATGTTTACCAAAGAAACAGAAGGACAAGCAAGAGAGTATTGATTCTACAAAGTTAGTTATTTTTAGAAAGACGTGATTAAGGTAAATCGCTTTTTAAAAAATCTGTTAAATTAGAAATGGACTCACTGACATAGGAAACAAATTTTTGGTTACCAAAGAGTGGGAAGGGATAAATTAGAAATCAGGAGTTAAAAGATGCACCTTACTATATATAAAATAGATATACAACAAGGAACTACTCTATAGCACAGAGAATTATATTCAATATGTTGCAATAACCTATAATGGAAAATAATTTGAAAAAGAATAGATATATCAGATCTATAGATGTATGGCAACCCACTCCAGTGTTTGCCTGGAGAATCCCAAGGACAGAGGAGCCTAGTGGGCTGCTGTCTATGGGGTCACACAGGGTCGGACACGACTGAAGCGATTTAGCAGCAGCATAGATGTGTACCTGAACCACTTTGCAATGCACCTGAAACATTTTAAATCAACTATAACTTAAAATTTAAAGAAAGATTACAAAACAGATCTGTCTGTTAGGTATGAGTGAGGCAGTTACAACAGACTGAAAACTAGGGTACATGAGGTGGGCAGTGAGAAGACCCCCACTTTAACTCTTGGATAGTACAGGTCAAGCAGCCATGGTGAATCTGGGTGCAGCCCTGCCTCCTCCTTTCACAAGTTTCAGAAGCTGGCCTGGGCAGGAGAACTGTCTTCTGCCTGGCGATACCCAACGCCCCCACCTAATCCAATCATTCTTTCCAGGTCTCGGTGGACTTCTTATCTCTGATTCCTAGCCTACGTTTTCAGAGTCTTTGAATGTGAAAGGTTAGTAAGCATGAGATTCTGTGTCTTCTCTCAGAGGCCCGACCCATTAACATTTAAAATAGTCCTGAGCCCATGTTTACATGTGATATCATTCATGCTTTATTTTCTTTCGCACCCTGTCTGTTTCCCCACCTCACCCTCAGTTTTTCTTCCAGGCAGAATCTATCTCATCTGACGTGGCAAAGCAGTTAACATTGATTCTGGTGAATGGTCTACTTTGATTTTTGCTACAGGGAGATTTTAACACAAATTCACATATATTGTTTTCTCAACAAATAGAAAAATATGCTCCGCATTCATCGCTCTGTGTATGCCGAGCCTGCTATTTCGTAACTCACTGTCTCTTCTCTTTTATTTGCTTTCTCCGTCACTGTCGATCTCTTCCTAATACTTCATCCTTTATGCAGACTCCTTCTTTGGAGCCGAATTTGGCAGTGAAGTTTGCCTAACTAATGAGAACCATATGCTCTGCAATTACATTCCCCAACAACGTTCAGATTTGTTAGCAAATATTGGAGAAGGCAAGTTGAGAAACCAGAATCCAAAGACTGTCAGGAATTGGCACATTCTCACAGGTGAACCTGCTTTTGCTGGAAATGAGTTCTGGTTTGGGCTAGTATCGGCTTATGGAAAACAGGGATTTGTTTCTCAAAGTATCAGTCAATTGGTGGACCGTTCTTAAAATGGCTAAATGCTTCTCTCATGCCTTCCCATTGGCATACCATACTAACCCCTAAAGGTTAATTTTTAATATGTGACTATTACCTGTTGATTTGTTGGTTCTGTTCCTCCCCAAACTGGAGTCATGATGCTACTCACTGTTGCATGTTGCATCCCCAGCTCCCAGCAGAGGAATGTGAACATCATCACTATTCAGTAAATACAGCTCATAAACAAATAAGATAATCTCTTGAATACATTAAGTGCCAATCATCATACACATTACATACATACAACTCGGGTGGCTTTTCTCCATTCTCAGCTCCTCCTCTTCCTCCAGGCTAGATCAGCATTAAATTTGGGAGTCCCGTCTCCCTAATAGAGTTCACACTTAGTATTCTGAAGATGATTTAAATCACGGCTCAGAGACCACAGTATCAAGTTTTAAGAGTTTTTTTTTTTTCCTCTTTTTTACCTTGTGATAAAGTTTCATTGATTACTCTGTGGGGCGTAAGCATGGGGTGGGATGAATGAAAACATCTGATGGTTGTCTTGATATGCCAAATGCATGGGAAAAGAGCATGCTTGTTTTGCTGTGCAGGTATCAGGAAAAGAGTATCTAGCTTGGGTACAAGTGGCTGAGGACAGATATGTTCTGGCTTCCCACGGGCTACCTAAAAGCTATCTATCTCTTGAGCAATCTGCATGCTGAAGGTTCTGCAGGAGCATGTGTGCCCTCTGGCCATGGTGTGACCCTGGAGGGACTGACTCCCAGGCACCACATCTAATGACAGAGGCTCTTCCTCTTCCTCTGCCATCCATTGCCATCTTGGGCTGGTACCTACTGACAGTCTCCTTGGAGGTGCAGGGCTCTGTTTGCACTTGAAGCTGCAAAGGCAATAGAGGGGCATTCCCATGGCCCCGATCAGTCCACAATCCTGCCGTCACCAGAAAGAGGCACCGCAGCCTGATGGGGACCCATAGACTCCACTCTCCCCTCTCCCACCCCGCCCATGAAGTGTGGGTGCTGGAGACAAAAGGCACACTCACAAATTTAGAACACAAATACATAAATTTTTAATCTGCGAAAAATACAAAATGAAACCATGTACAAGTTATGTACAAACCCTTTTTACAAGACAAGAGAATTATCACTGGTTGTTACAGATGACAGGGTAGATCATTTCAGAGCACCAGCATTTAGTCTCTCCTCCGATTTGGTTAGGTCCTAATAATCCACCATCATCAAAATCATCATGCCAACGATCAAACGTTTGAAAGACAGATGAATAAGCCACGCTCTTTTTCCTTAATGAACAAGAGGGCTGACCTCTGTGTAAGCATACTTTTTTTTTTTTTTCCTTTATCCCCTGAAGAAACGTTGAGTGCAGGTTTTGGTGTTAAGTGAGGGAATGTTTCTTTTCAGCATCTGGTGGGTGGGATGTGAGCCAGAAGTTTTAAGCAGGATGTGATTGTGCCACCTGGGAATGGAACATATTTAATTAGGATTTCCAGGCAGACCTTGGTTTATGTTTGAAATGTTGCAGTTCTGGTTGAATGTGTCAGGCTGTGCTCAGTGGAAGGAAGGGAGGAGGGGCAGGGAGCGGGGAGGGGCAGGGTGCTTTGGTTTGGTGTGGAAATGGGGCTCCATCAACCTTGGCGGGGCACCCCTACCTGTTGGCTGCCTTCTCACACTGACCCTGAATCCCACCTGACAGACGCTCTGGTTTGCTCTGGCAGGCATGTGTCGGTGCCGTGTGGACATTTCCATCTAAGATTCTGAGCAGTGGGCCCAGGCATGCTTCCCAAGGCAGGCACACTGGAGACCTTTGGTGTCACTTCTGTCCCTGCTCTGCCAAATAGCAAGGTGGAGGAGAAGAAACACAGACGTCCTCAAGGGGATAAACAGACCAAAGGAAAGCTTTTTAAATTTGAAATCTACCTAGAAATTAAGGTTGGTTTCACCGAGTCAAAAACCCTCTCTCCTCATACTGGATGTCCAGAAAGGCCACTAAAGCGACAGACTGTTGTGTCTGTTTTAGCAACGCTGAAACCAAAGCCGCCGGGGTGTGGGCATGGGGAACCATGGAACGACAAGCACAGGGAGGCAAAAGACAAAGCACACCTCAGGATCCCTCTCTTTGGGTCCTTCTCTGGGAAGAGTTTCAGTGACCTGAAAGTCCTGTGCAACCTCCCTTGCCTACGGCACCCAAAGTAACACAGAGCACAACCCGACTGCCTGCCAGAGCCAGGCATCCTGACAAACTCCAGTTAAACAAGCGATGTCCTTGCCCTCTTCAAGTGAGTCCTTTTACTTCCAAGTCACCATCTCTTTCATTTCCAACCTCATATATGACCCGCCCTCTCTTTCTCTTAACGTTTCCGTCTCTATTAGTCCCCCCTTTTCCTGGTTCTGGAGTACCTGAGATTGCCTTTCCCAGCAGCTTCTACTTTATTTAATTTTCCTTTTAGCCCGTAAAAGTACAGTTGCCATTGCCACGTTCTGCAGCCTCCAAAAAATCCTCCACACCTACCCTTCCTCCTTTAGAGACCCAGCCACACTGTGTGCATACCTCTGTGCTTCTGATGTCCAGATCCCACAGGACCTGCTGCAACCCTCTTCTCGGCTCCATTTTCCTCCATGCCTTTTGATTGCCAGACCTACCTTTATAGATAATGCTCAGCTTCTTCCACTTTGAACTAATTAATACAACAGTTCTCAGCTGCCTGCATTCTTTCCTGTTCCTCCACAAGTTTCTTGTATTGAGGTCCAAATTAACTGTTCCTTTCACAAAGGATCATTTCTAGATTCACAACCAGTGCCCCAACTCCCAGCCCTCAAACCAACCTCTATATTGCCAGTGGAGCTTCTGCAGCTATGAGTATCAGTAACACTTATTTGAGGAAGGTAGGACTTCACATGCTGAGTTTTCACTTGGAGTTTGTTTGAGTTGGAGTCTTTGAGAACTCCATGTTGCTGAGAAAATGTTCAGCCCTGCATATCTGCCCTTGATGACTTCCAGAAGAACTGACTTCTCAAAACATACAACCTAAAAATGCACAGGTTCATTTTTGCACAGGTTTAATTCATCACTCTTTGTTTAAAACGCTTAGTAACTTTCCATGACTTTCTAGATGAAGCCTCAACATCTTAGCTTGGCCCTGAAGACAAGTTAGTTTCTAGTGCCTTCTCTGAAGTCTCATCTTAGTTTCCCTCTGCTTCCATAAAGAATGGACAGATTCTGCAGTGGCATACCATGTCCAATTTGAATGATTTATTTAGTCACTTGTAAGGTAAGGTGACCACTGGACTCACTGGAAAAGACTCTGATGCTGGGAAGGATTGGGGGTGGGAGAAGAAGGGGACAAGAGAGAATGAGATGGCTGGATGGCATCACCGACTCAATGGACATGAGTTTGAGTGAACCCCAGGAGTTGGTGATGGACAGGGAGGCCTGGCGTGCTGTGATTCATGGGGTCGCAAAGAGTCGGACACGACTAAGCGACTGAACTGAACTGAACTGAAGGTAAGGTGATCACATCCCAGTTGGTTTCTATTTTTTTCTCTCTTTCAACCCCTCTGCCTCCTTTTGTTCCTACTTTTTTTAAAACTGAGATTCTCTTTGACAAAAAAAAAATGTAGATAAACGTTGCTGCTGCTGCTGCTGCTAAGTCGCTTCAGTCATGTCCGACTCTCTGCGACCCCAGAGATGGCAGTCCACCAGGCTCCCCCGTCCCTGGGATTCTTCAGGCAAGAACACTGGAGTGGGTTGCCATTTCCTTCTCCAATGCATGAAAGGGAAAAGGGAAAGTGAAGTCGCTCAGTCGTGTCCGACTCTTAGCGACCCCATGGACTGCAGCCCACCAGGCTCCTCCGTCCATGGGATTTTCCAGGCAAGAGTACTAGAGTGGGGTGCCATTGCCTTCTCCAGAGATAAACGTTAGAAATGTAGCAAAGAAATAGCTGGTTTACTAATGAGAGGGAAAAAAAAATCAAATAAACAGGACAGGAAATGAAGTGAGAAGTAAGACTAGTAACAGACTAGAAACTTCCTAGTGCCTAGATTCATATCCAGAATCTGGAAGTTGTGAGTCTCTAACTACATATTGGAGATATGGGTTAGAGAGGAAGGGATTGATGGAAATTGAGCCAATATAAAAGGCAGGCTAGGATGAAATTGAGAAGAAAATCCTAGGAATACACAGAAAAATCACATCAAAGTGATTCAGGTGACTTTAAAATTTGAAATTTGTATTTTGAACTTAAATTCTGAAATGTAAAGCAGAGGAACAATTCTAACTACCATGTGCCCGGAGCAGAAGGGGCATTACCCTCTGGAGCACTGCTTGGGCAATGCTGCAGGAAGGACAGAACAGGATTTTCTCCATGCTCCCACTTTTAACTCAGATCACATCCTCTCAGATCCGAAAAGGACCTTAGAAGTCATCTAGATAAATCACTTTCATTTACAAATGAGGTCACTGAGACTCAGAGAGTTTCAAGAACATTTTCTAAGTGTAGAGCTAGTTATATGCAGATGTAGCTTGTTGAACCATCATAATTAAAACGTAAGTAGGAAACTTGGACTCTTTTGCTTTTAGACATGAAAACATCCCCAATGTTATTATGCTTTCTCACTTTCTTCCCTTCTAACCCTAACCAAACAGTTCTAATTCCCTGTTTGTTTAAAGTCCTCAATTAATTTTTTTTACAAAGTACATCATAAGATGCCCCAAGCTTTGGAAGGAAAGAGCTTCTGGGCATTCCCTGTATGCCTTAGTCACAACCACTTTTACTGAAGGTGTTTTATCTTGGCAAAAGACTATTTTAAAATACAAAATTACTCAGATGAAAGTAAGATTTATCTTAATGAAAAAGATGATGATGATGATACTTTGATAAGTAGGTGCTTTCTGCTTTTTCAATAGCCTGTTGGAGAGTCTGATTCCCAAAGCACTTGAGTTAATTTAGGAAAATGGCTTTTCTGGAATCCTAAAGTGGGATGGGACATCAGAGCCTTATAACACAGACTACACCAATGATAGCCATCATTGGTCTATGCGGAATGTAGCCAGGAAGAGGGGTCTGTCAGAGGGTGGTGAGGACTTCCTCCAGGCCAGAGAGCTCAACAAATAGAAACAAACCAGGAAGCTCTGGCATTCCTCCAAGCCCTTCAATGATCTTATAATCTTGTTTCTGTTTTCGTTTCACTTTCCATCTACCAGGTATGAGTTTTTGCCAAGGGAGCCAACAACCAGCCATTTTATAGATTTCCTTTTTAAAAAAATGCATAGTTGTGTTTTCTGGCCCCTAACAATTCATTATTAACAAAGGCAAAACAGCATGACTTTGCTCTACCTTAGAAGGAAATGGATTCTTGCCAACTGGTTTTTGAAGGGGAGCCCTTTGCTTTAGAAAACTATCTTCGCGATTTTGATTAAAAAAAAAAGTTTATATTCAAACTTCTAGCTGTAAAGAGCACGGAGTTTGTACTTGCATTTCCATTGTGCCTTGGTTTGGAGAGATGGGGAAGAGAGGGCAGCGGGCATGGGACATTGTGGCCTAACATTCTCTAATGGAAGGACATTTAGGTGGTGGCCATCACTGCCTGCCAGAGGAGACCAAATAGTTAAGACAAATTCAGAAATGGTTATCAAGTTATCAGTAACCACTAGGGTTCATGAAGGAAAGAAGAGCGTGGGTTGATGTACTAAGAATGTATACGAAGGTGACCCCAATGCAAAATTATTATGTATAATAGAAGAAGGCCTAGCTTTCAGAAAAGTTGTCAAATCTTAGCAAGGGATTCACCCCCACAAACCCATTTTACTTCTGTTGGAAACCAAGAAATGTGTATAAGCCTGAATAGAGACTGCTGACATAATTTTAGTCTGTTGAGTAGACTAGTGATTGGTTATAAGTAGTTTTTAAACAATCCAATTGGACATACATTATATTCACAATACTTTTATAGAACTAATTCTACAAAATGTGACAACAGGGTAACCACAGTCTGACAAGTCACTTCAGGACGACGCCTACAAGGTGGAAACACGACATTGGCTCTGCAGGGACTGGACAGAGTTGGAAGCTCATTTTGCCTAAGGTGGTAACTGGAGTACTTAGTGGACATGTTTTCATGATGGTTTCATTGCTTGGCTCTGATCTGATTTGCAGTAACATACTATGTACCACGGGGTCATGGCCTAATGGAAGAGATAGCGTGGGACTTTGGGGGGATATTTTGGTTAGTTTTTTTTTTTTCTTTTGAGTGTCCACAATTAACATTTTTAAGAAAATAAAAATCATACTCATGCTGCTCCAGAGACCCTGATGATTCTATCAAAGACATCATTTTGAAGTTGAAAATCATTTGGAATGGAATAATTGCTGGGATGCCGTGACACTGAGCATGCAAACATCAGAGCTCAGACACATTAGAACTGTGTCTGATGGCTACAGAAATCTTTTTTGACCACAGTTTGAAGTGGCTGATACATAGGATTTCATCGCTGGTAATTTTCAAAGGCCTTTTCTAATAGCCTGTATTAAGCGTATTAGTAGCTGTCCTTGTGTTATTATTTTTTAGGTTGCTGTAACAAGTTTGTGCGTTTTGTCCCAGCAACTAAAGGAAAGCCTGCAAAATTTAGATCTGGGCAAAAGTTGTCTCCTTGATCACGAAACTTTTCTGGCTTTTACACAAAAACTCAGTGAACTGCATATATGTGTTATCCCATCCTATTGTTAAGTAGAACTATTAATTGATGTTTACAAACTTTCAGGCTAAAAGCCCTGGACTTGGGAGATGGGGAGAGAATCCCCCAGACCTTACCAAAGTTGAAAGTACTTGCTTGGTTGGTTTGGAGATATGAAATGAGAAGCATAACAGCATGGAGGAGTCCCCACCATTGGAACAACAAACAGAGAGATGTCTTCTGTGCATCTGGTCCTCAACTTCCACATCCCAGGCATGCTCACAACCCTCCTGGTACTGTTAGTTGACAGGGTAAACCCGATCTGGCATTTGTAGAAAAGCTGCAAGAAGGTCTTCCCTTTAAATATATGAACAAAAGGATAAGAAATACAGGATGAAAACTAAAACTACAAAAATATGACTTTTGAATGTGAAAATAAGTGTTTCCATTTATTAAGAGCTGGTGTCAGTGTAGCCAAAATACACATCCATCCAGGAAATTCACCTGCCCCCTTTTGTCTCTTTTTTTAAAATTTACTAAAATACATGTTTACATTATTGGGCCATTTTTAAATTGCCTTAATAATCCAGTTTCCTTAATTACAATTAATTGTGGTGGTGACCATCACTCTCCTCAAAGAAAGAGATAAAGAAGAGAAATATGCACTAAGGAGTCTGGCCACTTAGGCATTTTGATTTTGCATTGTTAGATATAGGGAAGATATTTGACAATGAGAAAAAAAAGAAAAAAATATATATTTTCTTTCTAATAAATAAAAATAATTTAAAATGCTAGAGGCTATACAGGACTATTTTAGTATGTTCATTTATAAATGAAATCATTTTCTTTTCCAAAATACATGGAAGCAATAGTCAAGGCAGACAAGGAGAAAGATCTGTCTATTTTTCTTGCAGTTCTTGCTTATCCTAATGTTTCCACCAGTGATTCAGCATGTTAAGAGGAAGAAAAGTCACGTCACCATTTATGAAGTTTGTCAGGCTTTAAAAAAAATAGTTCTGGTCTCCTGGGAATCAACATTCATCTTCAACTTCTCTGATTGGTGGAATCAAGCTGCTTGTGGATTTATATTGGTTGATCTGGTTAGCCATGTGGGTACTCATGGGCTTGATTTGAATGTTTCTGGGATAGGCATTATCCGGTTCATCTGTAAACCATTTCTTTTCTGCTAAAGGGCAAAACGGATAGAGAACAAGAAGGAGAAATTAGAAGCTTAATTAGTCCTAGGCCAAAGATTTTGGAAAGTTCATTGAAAAATGCAAAAAGGTAATTGAGAGAAGCTGACAGTGAGTAATTGCTAAAAGAGACGGTACAGTGTAGGGAGAACCCCAGAACCTGAAACATACCTCTGCTGCCTGTAGCAAGTGACGAACCAACGAGCTATTGGGACCTGGAGGCACCGGGGGTGGACTTCAGAGAATAAAGAGGGATTGGAAGATTAACTCTGGCAGTGTTCTCTGGGGTTCCTTTGGTGGCCTGAAAAGCTTTGGTGGTGAGGAGATGACGAATATAACAAGTATTAGGCATGGGTGTTGCACCTAAAGAAAGACTTGTGCATCCATTGATTTGAGTGGAGATGAAGAACTCCGGGAGCTGGTGATGGACAGGGAGGCCTGGCGTGCTGTGATTCATGGGGTCGCAAAGAGTCGGACACGACTGAGCGACTGAACTGAACTGAACTGAAGGGACACTTTCCCTTCCACAGATTAAGAGATCTAGAATCTGCTGCAGGGTTTCCTCCTCCCAGGCTTTAATTGACTTTGCTTGTACAAGCTCACTTAAAGGTATATCTCAATTACAACACTCCTTTATTTCTTTTGAAGCCAGTTTTGGGAGTCTTAAAGTAAGCCCACAGATTTTTGCTGGCCAGTGAGAGTGAAACATTAGGTTAGCAACCAATGTTTTAAAAGTCTTTTGAGATGGCTTTAATTTCAATAAAACTCTCTGTTGGTATGAAGTTATGAAAAGAATTCTTAGTGGCACTATCTTAACCGACTATAATCACCCATGCTGTCAACAAGGGAGCTTGACAGAGTCTTGGCATTTCTTTCTCACCCTAGATCCAGAGATGGCTGGATGAGAATGCTGAGTCAGGGCTTTCAGAGGCTGGGGTGAGGATGAAATGGCCTAGCATCCTCCTGGCAGTTACTGCTATTTCACAAGACTCAGCCCTTATCCTTACCTCTTTTTGCACTGGAATTTTCTGGGAAATCAGCCACATGTATAGATACAAAGGAACTGGGGCAAACAGTGCATTCTAACTTGAGAATCATATGCCTCATTTTAGTGGTTTTTAGGAAAAGCAAAGGAAAAGGAAAAAGCTTTCAAGCACGCCCACTGCTATAGAGGCGATGGCCTCTCTGGCCTCCTTTTCTGTCTTTCAGAACAATTCATAACTGCCTTGTCGGTGGTCCTGGCTGGATGTGTTAACAAAATTGCTCACCTGGCTTGATCCTGATAGAGGACCATGCATGTGTGTCCCTGTATGGCTAATGATTTAGAGATCCGACACCTACGATCAGCTCATGACCACTCTGCTTGTCTCTCCTTGGCCCATGCTTCCTCTAGCTATGTCCAGGGCCCTGGGCCCCCAGTGCAGACACTAAACTAAGTTGAGGCTTGAGAAAGCTCACTTACTATCCTTTGTTCAGTAGTTCGGTGTACCCCCTCCTCAGGAAACTTCCTGCCTCTTGCATCGTTCTCCACCTCCCTCTCCTTCCTGCACTGGCTCTCTCACCTATTATAATTAAGTTCACTTTGATTTGAACAGATTGGACGATAGGAATTCATAATGCTACATCCTCACAGTGAAGCTAACTGATTAAGTGCTTTAAATTATTCCCCCTGACAGAATGATAAAGTTACAATCTGTTCTGAGATGATCTACAGCTTGCCAGACTCCTACAGCTTCTTTCCACATTCATTTATCTTTTTGTCAAGCAGAGTTTTTTTTTTTTCTCCTAAGCTTCAATTCCATAGATCTTTTAAAGTCATCAGCACATCTGAATTATTAATGAGGCTTTAGAGGCAAGGTTCCTGATGGGCTGGTTAAAAAAGGTTGTATAGAAATCCGGGACTGTGTACACATCAAAATAATTTCAGCTCCATTTAAAAAACCATTTAGTTCAAGTGTGACATAGATGAACCATTATGCATTTGTGGAAACCAATTTTTTTTGTGATCTACGATTAAACTAACCTTTCAGAGAGGAGTAAAGTATGATGGTTATCATGTTTTAAAAGCATTGCCAGGCCGCTGAAACAATTTCAAACTATGACTTTTTCCAGTGGTTTACGTGTAAGGATGATTTTCAGAAGAACTGAACCCAGTGTCTGTGCTGTTTGCCTGAGTTGCCCTTGGTTTTGGCTGTACCCTTCTGTGGACTGACTTTGCAAAAGGATTTAGTGCTAGGTTGGACATGCCAGGTTGGAAGGGAGAGTGAACTCTGCTGATGGAAACGAGTAGGTCTTCTGGGTGAAAGACCTAAGACAGCTGCAATTTGCTGAAATTTTTACAACTGCTGCAGAGAATAATTGTTCAGAATTTAGTCTTTACAGTTCAGCTCAAAGTTGGCATTTTGACCTTTCACAGCAGACAGAGTATCAATTTCCTTCCGCTGTCTGTAAGAAAGAGAGCATTATTCCCCCATTTAAGTGCCTTTCTCTCTTTCCTTTTACATTTCTTGCCATAAAAATAATCTAAGCAGAGTCATCCCTGTGTTGGCCATTCAGCTTCTGCACAGAAAGGAGTTGTTTTAAAGCATATCCTGGTGTTGAGTTGAGGTTTTCATTATGCCTGAGAAACAGGCTTTTTAATTCAGGTGCCTTGTAAGATATAAACAGCTGTGTTGTTGGAGACTTGGTTAGATAAGATGTTGAAGAAATGGAAACAGATGAATGCTAAAATGGGTAGGGGCAAAGGTGCTTCTCCCAAAAGACTTGATAGGAACCACACTTTAATGACTGCCAGTCATTCTGCTCCAATGGAGAGAGGCTTGCTATGACAATGGCACTTTGGGTTATCGAACTTTGCCTTCCAAAGAAGGAGCTGCATCACTGGGTGCTTACAAAATTGGCCATATGGAAGAATACTCAGGGAAGGAATTCAAGTGAGTGTTGGAGTGGTCCAAGGTCAATCCAAAGCCCTGAGCTGGTCTCCTCTCCCTGCCACATCCCACAAGCCATAAAGACTTCTGGGGCCTTTATGTTTATCCCTAGAATGAGAAGGACAATGGATCTGGTTTTGAGGCCCTCCTCCCTGCCAAAGAAAAATAAATTCATTTGTTAATAAGTTCTTGAAGATATGATACATGGTGTCATCACTGTGAGTAGAATGTGTGATGTGCCTCAAGTCAAGGAAGGAGTGGCATTTCAGTCTGTGACAAGTAGGCTGGTAGAATAAGATCAAACACAGAAAATAACTGCAGAGTCATGACACTGTCATTGGGAGGCATCACCTATCAAGACCAGACAGGCCACAAGCCATCCACTGCAGCCAAGGAGATGGCATAGGACAGTAGGTAAGGCCAAGGGCGTCTGGCTCTCTCACATACTAATTGCTGGCTCTGAGTCAGTTGTTACATAATTTATCTTACCTTCAGTTTCTCTTCTGTAAAATGAGGCTACTGATCTTTCTAATGGTGTTGTTTGGATGAAAGGGGTTAGTGTCCATGAAGCACTTATATACATACTTGATTTGTCACTGTGAGCTGGTAAGGCCATCAGTATTATTGGTAATATTCGGGGGCATTAGAACACAAAGTTCATGGACTTTAAACACCTCTCTGGTACTTCCTGGCTGGGTGACTTCGAACAAATCTGTCCCTTGAATTCTGTATCTTTCAGATGGAAATACTAACTGCCTCTACATCTGAGGTTGTCTGGAGAACTGAATGAGTTAATATACATAAAGTGCTGAGAAGAGTGTCTGACTCATGGTAAGCACTTGGAGCGTGTTAATTTTCAGTTATGGTTAGTTAACCATGCATACGGTTAGCATGAATATGAGTACTCTCAGTGCCAAAGGACATAAGAATAGGTGATACATTTTGGTGTGATTAGATGAACTAGGGGTGGAGAACTGAGGTGTGTAAACCTGGGTGCCGGCCGGAAGAATGGGGATAGTGGCAGCAGAGCTGGTGAAGAAGGATTTGACTGGATATCCCTCCTTAGGAAGAGGAGGAAAGGAAGGACTGACAACATTCAGTGGTACTTGTGTCTTTGGAATATTGGCTTTCCACTTGGCAGGTGCCCTGCCCCACCTGCAAGCCATCTGTGTCTTCCGTTGCTACTTTCATCACTGACATGTGAAGGTCTAGAATGAGGGTCAGGACTTCCTCCAGCCATGAAGGATCCCAGAGGAATGGGCTATAGCAGAGAAGGGCTCGTGATCTGGGCTGACATAACTGCTGGGTTTTCTGGCGCTGTGGGATCTGGCCTTTTCTCTTAACACTCCCAAGAGAAGAGCACATGAAAAGGGAGATGATGATATAGCAAAGGTATTTGGAATAATTGGGCCTTTTTTTGCTATACCACTAGCTGAGGTTGAAACAGAAAGGGTTTGAAAGGGAAAGATTCCATTTGGATAGAGATAATAGTTGGGAACAGGAAGAGCTAACAAAGAGCTCAATCCTTCAAAGGTAATACTGTGTGAGAGCTTTTGAGAGCTAGTCTGGCCTTCGCCCTCTGCCCAGCAGACCCTAAGGCGCCAGTGGACCCCACCCCCCCCTACAGTCTCCTTTCCTTCCCATGGACAAAGTATGGCTAGTTACTAGAAATGAAAACTGCAATAGAATCAGAGTAATTTTCCCTTATAAAAGGTGTCTTGCTCCTTTGCAGTTGTCCGGTGTGACTCTATTTGACCCCTTTTAACTGTAAGTCTGATGCTGCCGTTCCCTAAGCAGAACAACTGCCCCCTCCTGACACTCCATAAGGGCTGACTTTTCACTTCTCCCTTTCAAGTGGCAGGGGATAATCCCTCTTACCTCCCTAGGTGATGTATGTACAACCTCGTGGTGGGACATAGTCTACCAGGTTAGTGACAGGTGCCCACCTCTACTTCATCACCTCATGACAAAGCAGTGATGGGCTGAAAGAAGCTGATTGAGACACTGATTTTTTTTTTTCCCTGTCTTGACTTCTGCAGTCCCTGAAGTTTCTGCACCCTCTTCTTTCTCCTTCAGGAGCCTGTTGCTATAGAAACCTGGCAGGTTGATTTAATTGTCTCTATTGGGATGCAGACACCTTTCAGCTTTTCCCATGCTGAAGAGGAGCCAGTCAAAAGGTTGTTCTGGTCATCTGGGATCTTGATGATGCTGGCAGGAGGCACAGTCAAGTCTCTCCTCTCACTGAACTCACAGGACTATTCCCTTCTCTCAGAAGTTGTGTACTCAGCCCAAGAAAGTGGCAACAGCTTGACAGCACTGTGAAACATGTACAGGCAGTCCTTGAAGTTTTGTAAGATAAGCCAAGGAGGTGAAGATAATTTATCAAGTGACTGAAGATATCACAATATTTAAGATCAATTTATTTCAAAAATACTTATTGAGCACATATTGAGAGTAAGGTTCTGGGTCATAACCCGTATGGTCTTCCTTGGTGGCTCAGATGGTAAAGAATCTGTTTGCAATGCAGGAGACCTGGGTTCGATCCCTGGGTCTGGAAAGTCCCCTGGAGAAGGGACTGGCAATCCACTCCAGTATTCTGGCCTGGGAAATCCATGGACTGAGGAGACTGGCGGGCTACAGTCCCTGGAGTCGCCAAAGAGTTAGACACTACTTAGTTGACTAAACAAACTCAGAATTTGAAACCTCTCCTAATGGTGGTAGAAATCTAACTGTAAGGGTCCAAGTCTCTCTCTATCCATTTGAACTGGCTTCAGGAAGGGGCCTGGGTAGCAGCCATTAGGGATGTTGTTGATTTCATGATCACCTGAGTGTTGAGACAGGTTTCACTGTACCTCCTGGTCTACCCATTTACTTAAGCTTCACCCCTTTCAAAGCCTAAAACAAATTGAACTGAATGGCTTACAAATTGCTTCTCTTTTAGAATGGTGCAGATAATTGAGTTTCTAGCTGTTGTTCTCTTTTAAGTACACATACTTTCTCTTCAAACAACCTTTCACTTTCTACCCTGACCTACTTAGTTTTGGGGTGGGGAGGGGGAAGAGGAGAGGTATCACATGAAAACCTTGAATGCCTCCTTCCTAAGAGAACCTGAAAGACGGATGAGAAGTTTGGGGGTCACATGGAAAACAATGGAAGAGATTCTTCATTCAGCTGAGGAAAGAACAATATAGTAGTTTGGACTCATAAAAAATAGAAGTAATAATGGTACCTTTTTCATCACTGAATATATCATTAGCCAAGTACAATCAACTTTCAATTGTATGCCTGAAGTCCAGAGAACATCCCCAAATTTCATTGCAAGTCAGTCTGTTCCCACTCCATTCCCATCACAAGATCATCTCATCACAGCTGCTAACAGATTGTATATAAAATGCATTTTGGATTTACTTCTCTCTATCTGCCCAATCTCTGGTTGGGATTTCACAAATGTCTGAAAGGCAGGTGGGAGGAGAGACCCAGGTAATACAGAGGCTGAATCATCAACCCCCAGATAACTGGGTATGGGCTATTGAGTTGAAACATATAGCTGAACAGCTTTAATTTGGGAATCATTCTGATCCAACTTCAAGGAGACCAATTTTTTTTTTTTTAACCATTAATAATCCTCCTGGTTTAAATTGAAAGGAGGGTAAACTATTCACCAAGAAGCAGGTTTGCCAAGTGGAAGAGCTGCAAATGTTTTCCAGAAAAGTTTATCACTCGGCATTATCACTTGATTTAGTTGGTCTTGCCAAGATAAACACAGAGATGTGGACAGACTGATGGGGTATGGGGTACTCAGTTGGGGTGATGGTAATGGGGGGAGGTGGAGGAAGCTGGGTTTCTTGATGGGAAAATGCTTTTGGACTTGGAGCAAGGTACCAAGGTGGGCAGGGAGGCCACGTGCAGATTGAAAGGCAAGCCAGATGGAGAGAAGTTCCCCCCAGATTACCCAACCCCAACCCCAAGAACACCAAAACAAACTCTAAGGGGTCTAGCGGTAGCAGCAGGACAGCCTCATTGCACTGAGCAATTTAGAAAGTGGAGGAAGGGGGAGAAGGAAAGGGAGAGGAAAAAAAAAGCAAAACAAAATAAATAAACCCACAAACAGAACAATAAAAATAAAAATAAACAAACCAATAACAGAATAAAATTTGTAACTCCTTTTTTTTTTTTTAATTTCACAAAAGTTTTCACAAGGACAACGTTATAGAAGAAAACCCCCAGCAGTGGCTAGGTCATGCAGAACCATTAATTGTCATACCTTGGCCCATTCTATTCATCCTTGTTGCACTTTAGAGAGAGAAGTAAGCTATGTGAGTTTTACAACGCTTTTAAACTGTCATATTTCCTGTTGAGCACTTTAACTGGCACATTCTTATAGTTATAAATGTTCTGAGGGCATAACTTTATAACCTGCTTTGCAAAGAATGCATGAACAGCTCTTCATGATCCAAAACTAGGGGATATGTGTGTGTATGTATATATATACATATACATATATATACGTATATATGTGTATATATATATAGTTATATATAAAAAAGATAGTTGTATGTAATGTATAAATCAATACATAAGGACAAAAATAATTTGAAAAAATCTTCCACTCATAGGGCTTTTTGATATCCATGTATACAATGACTGACCACTTGAATACTGATTGGAACACTGCCTTGCCCTGTCTTGGGTGTGGGGATGGAGATTTTGACTAAGTCTCACTATTTCGTCAGTAAAAGTGCTTGTCAATTCACACAGCAAGCAGATCTCAAAAACTATCATGCTTGGGGGGACAGGGGATTCAAAATCTAAACCCAAAACATTCACCATAAAAACACCTTTTTGGAGATGGTTACAGCTGTGACATTTTTCTCCCCCCCAACAACTATGCTGTTCAATGAAATTTGTTTTCAAATAAACATTTCAAATATATATATATATATGTGTGTGTGGATATATATATATATATAGCAGCCCAAGGCTAGTCCATCCTCACAAGAATTTGATTATGGTGGAGTTGGCCAATATTTAAGAACTACTGTACATTGCCTAAAGCATGGTTTGCATGCATAAAATATCTGAAAACTGCATATTGAAAAAGGTATTTCTCTACTTTTTTGCTCATGCTTACTAACTGTTAAAAAAAAAAAAGAAAGAAAATGAAAGAAAAAAAGAATTATACCAAAATGTGTTTGGCTCACTGTTGCACTCTTTTTCTTCTCTCCCATCTGTTAATGACAAGGGGTCCTTCTCTATGACTGTCATTCACCTGCCTGAGTAGATTGGCTACGTTAAAGAAACTGACGATGAGGAATTTCTCCCACTGGCTTTCTGCTCTGGAACAGCCAGCATCATGCAGCTGTGCCAACAGTTGAAGCTGGCTTTTGTCTTTGTGGAGTCAACGGTGGCTTGATCCTCCTACATTCTGATTTATTTAGCATGCTGGCTTCTAGAAAAACATGATCTGCCGCTGGGTTTATCTTCCTCTCTCTCTACCACAGCCCCAGCCCTTGCTCCTCCATGGCATTGGGGCCCTAGCTGTTCAAACAAAGGGGAGTAAAAAGGTCCCCAGAGAATGCGTGGAAAAATACTTGCTCTTTCCTGAGCATTATTTATTCTGTACATAAGGTAGGTAATTCACCTTTTAAAAGATGTAAAAGTCCCAGGAAGGCAGTTTTTAATGACTTACATCTGATATTTATGATACATATGGCTTTTCATCCCAAATGTCAAAAGTGAGAGAAAAAACATAGCTATTCATATGGCAGCATAAGGAGACAGAATAACAATATGCAATCAAACCTCTTTTCAGGTAAATGAAATGACTTGCATTTGATACATCCAAGAAGGGAATACTAGTCTTTCCACCACAGTAAGGGTAGAAAGGTTCCTATAGACTCTCAAAGGAAGCTAGCTCTGGGACAAAAGGCCTTGGTGAGTAACTAAAAAAAATCTCCGAAGTTCTAACAAGCAAGTGCTTCATCATCTACACAAATGGCGAAAGACGTTCAAATGCTTTGACATACTTCGGCCCAGAGAGGAGAAACAACTGATAGATATGTTTCTGTTGCTTTTGGGTTGCTTGTTTCAAATACATGTGTGTGTGTGTATATATATATATTTGTGTGTATATATAAAAAAATCAAGAGAAGGAAAGAAAGGAAAACAACAACAACAAAATCAAAACCCAAAGCACCCTGATAAAACTGATACATCAGAATAAACTTCTCTTCTACACTAACTAAACTTGCTTTGCATAACTGACATGGGGATCACAAGCACTCCCTTCTCATCTGTGAACTCATTCCTGCAGTGAGCTATTTATGTCTGGAGCATGCCTTTGGGTTATTTTTCCCGTAGAATCATAAATAACTTTTGGTCCGTCTGCTTATTTGCTGTTGTGCTCAAGGGTTTTATGGTGGTGGAATAAAAATGACAACCACATGCACACTATCATACATATGCAAATATGTGTAAAAAAAAGGGGAGGACTACAGGGGAAAATGGGGGAAGTTACTGTTGGAAACACCCACTGGGGAAATGAGTGGAGATACAGTTTCACACACGGAGGCAGTGGATACACACATCAGAGCCGCTCTTCCTGCACGTACTTCTGTTTGTCTCGGGACTCCCGGGACTTGGGCCGGTTCTGTCGGTTTGCCGTGGATGGGATGGAGTGGACGGAGGAGCTCTTCTTGCTAGAGGACTGGGACGAGTGGGAGGAATGGGAGAGGCTGGCCCGGGACTGGCCGGCGTTGTGGTCAAACTGCATTAAGCAGAAGATCAGGTCCGTCGGCACGAGCTCAAACTCGTACGGTGGGTTGGTGATGACATACCTGGATGCGGAGAGCGAAGAAGTCACAGAATGAGGATAATGTGGTGGAGATTTCACCAATCTGAACCAAACCAGGTCTACCCGAGGATTCCAGCCAGCCCAGGGCCTTAGACAGTATCTTCGTAGTGGAACAAAATCTGTTTAGGTCCACAGAAGAAGTCACCTATGAGCCCTCCCAGAGATCCTGAATTAGCGCTAGACAAGGGAGAAACAATCGGTACTTCCTGGGGTGTGAATACCCACTTCAGTACAATATCAAGTTCCCTTCTGATCCTGAGAAGCACAAGTGCATGCAGGAGGTTTCCAGGACTGCACTGCCTCTCTTATCCTAGAATGTTACAACAACCTCATACCCATATCACAGTATCTTTGTTTACCACCATCTAGCGAAACCTTAGTCCTCTCTCCCTCTTTATCTTTTAAAAATCAACATTGGTGAAGGCTTTCACTAAATTGAAAGCTATAAAACACCTCCCTGCCTATGTGTCCCTCAGGCTTTAACTGTTCTCCTCAAAGATCACCTTTTTCCCTGATTAATATCAGATATGACAAAAAAATCACCATTTCATTTCTAGTAATGGATCTCAAAACTGTGGTTCTCAGGCCAGATATATTAGCGTCATCTGAGAACTTCTTAAAAAGGTAAATACTTTTTTGAAACTGATGTATACTTGATTTACAATGTTGTGTTGGTTTCAGGTGTACAGCAAAGTGATTCAGTTATATATATATATATGTTCTATTTCAGATTCTTTTCCATTTTAGGTTATTATAAGATATTGAATACATTTCCCTGTGCTATACAGTAGGTCCTGGTTAAAATGCAAATTCTGAAGCAACTTCATTCAAGTCCTACTGAGTCAGACACTCTGGATTGGGGATCAAGCAATTTGTGTCTTAATAAGTTTTACAGATGATTCTCATGTTCACCTAACTTTGAGAATACGCTAGACTACAGAAATTATGTTCAATTCCTGCTCTATTGTATAATCTCTGGGCATTCAAACTTCAGATTTTCATTTCATACCAGTTAAGTCAGAGTAATCAGAGTACTTTTAAAAAGCACCCCCAGGGATTCTACTCTGCACGTAGGTCTGAGAAACACTCCTCTATCTCTATGGCATTGCTTCCTGATGCATATTATACAAACACACTGACTTTGACAATTCTAGGGTGTACTTTTAATTTTAGGCTGCTATGAATTTCCTTTAAGGTGTATTAGAGAAATATAACTAGCATACATGAACTTTTTTCTGCTTCAGGCAATAATATACAGTTTTCTTTAAAATAAATATATAAAAGTTAAAAAGTGAGTCAACTGAAAAATACATTAAGTAAAAATATGTGTGTCTATGAAAACAGAATATACATATAACTGAATCACTTTGCTATGTACCTGAAAGTAACCCAACATTGCAAATCAACTACACTCCAATAAAAATTAAATATATATATATATATATGTGCTTGTGTGTGTGTGTATGTGAGTGTGTATATATATATATATAGAGAGAGAGAGAGAGCGAGAGAGAGAGAGCTTCCCAGGTGGTACAGTGGTAAAGAATCCACCTGCCAAGCAAGAGATGTGGGTTCAGTTCCTGGGTCAGGAAGATACTCTGGAGAGGGAAATGGCAACCCACTCTAATATTCTTGCCTGGGAAATCCCACAGACAGAAGAGCCTGGCAGGCTACAGTCCATGGGATAGCAAAGAGTCGAACACGACTGAGCAACTAACCAACAATGACAGGTATATATGTATGTGTGTGTGTATATATATATAGATATCTATATATATGTGTGTCTAAGACAGGGCAAAGGAACCATTTACCTTAAACAGTAGCAATATGAAATATTTCTATATGAGATACCAACAGAATTATACCAGTAGCAGGAGTTTGGAGGACATGTTTTCCTTCAGACTTGTGTAATTAGGTGATGGATGGAACTATCCCATAGAACTTGGATTCTCCCCACAATGTCTTTATACTTGCTATTGTAATTAAAGAAAAAAGCTTCCCATAACCACCACCAAAGTCAGCATTGGATTTAATAGGGCAGATCAATTTGCATGTCGAGAACACGCATGTAGACTTTTGCCCTCATTATGGGAGACAAGAGAGGACATTTCTGTCTCTGCCTTTGGGTGGGAGGGCAGAGTGGAAACATACTCACCTCTTCGTGCATTGGCTGGGGGTGCTGAGGTGAGCATCTCTCAGCCGATAAATTCCAAAACAAAGCATATTGTATGTTTTCAGAGCTTTGCAGAACAGATCACCATAACAACCACCATCCTGGGAGACAACAAAAGAACAGAGAGAAAAATCATTTTTATTTGCCTGAAAGTAAAGGTCCTGGGGGTGGCAGGAAAGGGCCTTTTCATGAAAGCTCATATTAGTGTCTCCTGAGTTGGAGGGTCTGTGCCGAGGAACAGTGGCTGAAGAAGTTAAATGTGCTTTATAGCCTACGCCCCAATGTTGGTGACATTTTGGGATCAATTAAAAATGGGTTTTCCTCTGGTTCTCTCCAGTTTTTTATCTGCAGGAATGAGAGCTCTAAGGAGCTGGTGTCTCTCCTTACTTTAAGGTATGATATAAGCTTGAAGGTCTCAGATGTCTGTTTGGCTAAGGAGAAGAAATCAGCTCTGCGAAATGTTGATGATGTTTAGCCCCAGCTCAGTTGCAACCACAGTGATCTGACTGTGTTGTCAAAACTGCTCAAGTGATAATTAAAATCACTACCAGAAGAAAAGACCCCACCAGGTACTATGGTGACAGGCTCTTTCAGAGAAGGGCTGTGTGAAAAGCACAATTTACAGACCTCAGAGATGGCAAGGGTGGAAGAGAATGTGTTTCCCCAGGAGCTGGAGGTCTGCAGAGTGAATAACTGGGATTCACAGTTCTGATCAGTTCACAGTCATTTTCCAAGGGTCTGGGGCCAGATGAGGAATGTGAAAGCAAACTCACCCAGAAGCACTGGCTTCCTGCAGCCAGCTAGCTTCAGGTATTAATACAGGAAGGGCACCAAGGGCTGATTTCACTGGGAATAAAGTGACTGCATCTGTCCTTCCTGTTACTGAAACTGCCAGATGGGCCTCATACTAGAGAACACAACTGGAGCCAGATCTTACCATTATTTAAAGTCTTTGTTCTTTTAAAGTGTTGTTGTTTATTCGCTAAGTCATATCCGACTCTTGTAACCCCATGGGCTATAGCTCGCCAGGCTCCTCTGTCCGTGGGATTTTCTCAGGCAAAAATACCAGAGTGGGTTGCCCTTTCCTTCTCCAGGGGGTCTTCTTGAGCCAGGGATTGAACCCACATCTCCGGCATTGGAAGGCAGATTCTTTACCACTGAGGTGTGCCAGTGAGTAAGTGATAGATTAAAAGAGCCACTAGCTATGGAGATGACCTTTTAAAGAAGCTCTAAGTCTAACACAGACTTTTGTCCCTCACCAAACTAAAACACGGTACAAATTAGCATCACACTTTTAGAAGACATGGAGAAAGTGACCCTTTCCTTGGCTCCTTCTCCACTATTTGGACTTTCTGGGTGGCAGGCAGTACTGTTCATACAATAGGCTTACTGGCTCTTAAGACTGCTGGTTCCAGCCCTTGAATACATTCATGGAGTTGGGCTGGGAATAAGAGTCAATTAAGACTGCATACTTCTGCCAGAGTGCCTGAAGCAGGCTGGTGCGTGGAGCCCAAAGGGAGGCACGGGTCACCTCTGTAGCAGGGAGGGCAGTGGAGGAGTGACTGAGTCCACATGTGCTAAGTCACTTCAGTCCTGTCTGATTCTTTGTGACTCTATGGACTGTACAGCCCACCAGGCTCCTCTGTCCATGGGATTCTCCAGGCAAGAGTACTGGAGTGGATTGCCATGTCCTCCTCCAGAAATATAATAGTCCACAGGAGCTTTTAAAAAACACTGATGGCCAGGACTCTGGGCCTGATCCTGACATTAGTGGTTTTCAGAACACCATAGCTTATTATGTGCCTCTAGACCCACTGGCCCAACCAATAGCATCTCATGTGGATCCTTTATGTCTCTAATTCCAGACTGAGGTCCCCTAATTCTGAGGCTGGAACTAGTCACTCTCCCCTAGCCCCGCTCCTTGCTGCAGAGGTGACCCATGCCTCCCTTTGGGCTCCACATTCCAGCTTGCTTCAGGCACTCTGGCAGACCAATTAAGGTGCAGTTGGGGTTAAGTAGCCCTGATCCATGCTAAGACCTGCAGAATGGGTTCCCTAACTTGTGTGCATCTGAGACCACCTGATGCCTCCCACCTTGTGGCAGAAGATACTCTAGGGGAGTCAGTAAGCCCATGGACTCTGAAGCCAACATTCCTGATTCAAATTCCCTGATAGGGTCAGTCGTCAGTTTCTCTGAGCCCCAGTTTCCTTAGAGCATCTGATAAGAGAACCTATGCCAAAGGGTCGCCATGGGGATTAAATGAATGAATCCATGTAAAGCACAGTGCCTGATACACAGTAAACCATAAGCATCAACTCTGATAGCTCTTTTCATGTGGAAATAACCAAAGGCAGAGGTCTAGCCTGACACATTCAGATCTGGTCATTTCCAAATAACAGGCTCAGGTGCCCTCTGCCCCCTGAACTCACCCCCAGGTCCGCAAAGGGCCCGTCCAGCAGCGCTAACTGGGCCACACGGCAGCGGTCCCTGTTGGCCAGTGTCTGTGGGGTGCTATAGCCCCCGCGCAGTGCATTCTCCTCGGCGATCAAAGCCTCCAGCTCTGGTGTGGCTCCTCCAGTCACCAGGGTCCGTATCAGGGTAAGGATGTTGTCATTGAAGTATGTCTGGGAAGAGATGGGAGCAAAGTCCTTTAAGCACACACCCTAAAATCACAACAACCGACATTCAAATTACAACTTTTCTTGATGTCTCCTGTTTAAAGTTCTGGCCTGTCTCTTCAAATAGTTTTATGTGGGAAGTGAAAAGACAGCAGCCTCCAATTATTCCATTCTTTTCTCTCCTACTTGGTTCTGCCATGAGAGCCTGACTTTAAAACCTGAAATTCAGTGGATTTTTATTGAAGGCCTAAAGTCAACATGGTTGGTGTTTACCATAATTGGTGCTAGTAGGGATGTAAATACGGCTTCCTCTCCTGCTTCCTAGGCGTATGTAATAAAATGCAGCCTGACCCAGGCAGGATGGCCTCTGAGTTTCTGCAACCTACGTGCCAGGAAACTGCTTCCCCCAACAATGGTAGACCTTCTCTCTTTAGAATGAGATGCCAAGAGCATCACTAAGGCCATGCATTCAACAATTTATCACATACTTTGATAACAGGCTAAACCAGAAGTTTCTATCAATTAAATATGCCAGATAAATGTATGACAAGGTGGATACCCTGGTATTTTTATTTTTAAGTAACCTCTGTGGTCTGAGGCGAATATAGCTTATTAAGGAAGTTTCCCTCGATGTGTACATTTGTCTCACATCTGAAACATAACAGTGTCTGTCAGGAACAAAACAATAGGAGTTTTAAAAAATTAATAGGATGTCAAATAAAAGAGCTCAAAAAGGCATTTTTCACACAGCCTAATTCGAAGAAAATCTCAGTTAAGGGTCTGTTTTCCATTTTCCAATGTAAGAAGAAATCAAACAGGCTAAATAATATCAAGGTAAAGTTTGCCTGTGGCTTTTGAGGATGGATGGACCTTTTGAAGCAGGTTAGGCAAGACAGCTGCATTTTTACTTCAGCAGTTTTTTGGACAGTTCACCTGGCAAAAGTATAGTGGGTAACAAACCAGGTAAAGGATGAATTCTCTACAGCTTGGCCATCATAGTTTTATGTCTCGGGGGAGGTTGCCTAATCTTTCTGGGCTTTGATTTTCTCATCCGTAAAATAAGCACCATCATTAAGATCAAGTTCATATGCAAAGAATTCCAGGAGGGTTTCTGAGTTAAAATGGTAGCTGCTAGTAAGGCTAGAATCCCCAGGTTATTGAAGCACCCAAAGTGATGCAAAATTTCAACAGCAACAGAAAACTAGGAATGTGATTCAGAACCAGTCAGGCCCTAAGGAGAAGGTATCATCTGCCAGAGCTTAGATGCTCCCTGGGGGGCAGAGAAGCTGAATGAGAACAAATAGAGGAGGAACCATTGCTGGTGTGGTTAAGGGGTGAGAGGCAGGCTAGGGGTTCAGCGCTGACCTCGCCACTTAGTAGCTGCCTGACTGTGGAAAGTTATTTCTCATCTTTGTGCCTCAGTGTCACGATCTGTAAAATATAATAGAGTGGGTTGCTGCTGCTGCTGCTGCTGTGTCACTTCAGTCGTGTCCGACTCTGTGTGACCCCATAGACAGAAGCCCAGCAAGCTCCCCCGTCCCTGGGATTCTCCAGGCAAGAACACTGGAGTGGGTTGCCATTTCCTTCTCCAATGTGTGAAAGTGAAAAGTGAAAGTGAAGTCGCTCAGTCGTGTCCGACCCTTAGCGACCCCATGGACTGCAGCCTACCAGGCTCCTCCATCCATGGGATTTTCTAGGCAAGAGTACTGGAGCGGCTTGCCATTTACAAGAACTATACAACTGATACGTGTGAGGCACTTGAAAGGTGTTTTTTGCACAGGGAGCACTAAGAAATACTTTCTGGACTGATATCAGAAACTCGGGCCTTTGTCACCTACTGTTTAGTACATGGAACTCTGCTCAATGTTATATGGCAGCCTGGATAAGAGGGGAGTTTGGGGAAGAACAAATAACCATAAATGTATGGCAGAGTCCCTTTTCTGTTCACTTGAAATCATCACAACATTGTTAATCGGCTCTACCCCAATACAAAATAAAAAATTTAAAAAGGAAACTTGGGCCTTTGTTGATGAAAAGACAAGTCAACTCATGACCAATTTTCCCTTTCAAAAAGTCTTTTCTAGCTTTTTTTTTTTTTGGTGGGGTAGTGGGGTAGGGTTGCAAACCAAGGCCATTCATTTTACCCTTGATTCTACACTTTTCAGGCTGCCTCCATACTAAGACTCCATTTAGACTTAGCAAAGACCCAGCAAGGGTTAATGGGGACTACATGCTGAGCTGTGACCAGAGCCATGTGGGCCACCACAGGTGAACTCTCATGGAAACTGGTTCAGCACACACATATAAAAACATTTCCCAAAGTCTTCAGAGGTAAACTGTCTTCTCTATAGGTCAATAGACCATCGTTAGAAGAAGAAGCCCCCTCACCTGATCTCAGCTCTGTGGCACATTAAATGAGGGAGTGCCAGACACAGAACTTTGACAAAGGCCTTTGTGCTATAATTACCCTTCTAGACCAACACCCAGGGAGGAGTTCACCAGCATGAAGTGTGGATGGCAGAACACTAACGACCTCGTGGTGAAAAACAGACCTCTGTCTTGCTCAAATGTACAGAGAAATAGCTAATATAAATATTTTTTGATATTTACTGGAAGAAGTAAAAGAAAAATTTAAGAAGCATATATTTTAGAATCAAAATCAATTAAAAAAATACTATCTCTAACAAACAAAAGATCAGATCTTATCATCATAAGAAAGCTGACTTCATACAACTTATTAAATTCTTTTAAAATGTAAGATATTGAAATTAAAAAGAATATAATTTAAAAATGCCTGAAAAGGATCCAATGCTTTTTCATGATAAACACACTCAAAAAGCTAGAAATGGAAGGGAATTCCCTCAATCTGAAAAAGGACATATATTAAAACATCAGACTTATAAGTGAAAGATTGGAAGCTTTCCTTTTACATTAGAAACAAGACAAAGAAGCCAGCTCTCACCACTTCTATTAAACATAGCACTGGAGGTCTTAGCCAGGGCTAGAAGAAAATAAAGGTATCTATATAAAAACTGAAGAAGAAAAATTATCTCTATTCACAGAGGACATGATCTTGTATATAGAAAATCCTAAAGAATCCACTAAAACGATATTCTCAGTAATAAACGAATTTACTAAGATTTCACAATACAAAACCGATCATTTGTGTATCCATGCACATGCAATGAAAAACACAAAAATGAAATTAAGAAAACAATTCTTATTACAATAGCATCACAAAGAATAAAATACTGAGTAATAAAAGTAACCAAGGAGGTATAAGATTAGTACATTGGAAACTACAAAACATTGTTGAAATAAAGAAAATCTAAATAAATGGAAAGACATCTTAAGTTCATAGACTGTAAGACTTACTATTCTTAACATAGCAATATTCCCCCAAACAATCTATAGATTTACTGCAATTGCTATCAAAATCCCAAACACCATTTTTAGAGAAGTGAAGAAGCTCATGCGACGAGTTGACTCACTGGAAAAGACTCTGATGCTGGGAAGGGTTGGGGGCGGGAGGAGAAGGGGACGACAGAGAATTAGATGGCTGGATGGCATCACCGACTCTGTGGACATGAGTTTGAGTGAGCTCCGGGAGTTGGTGATGGACAGGGAGGCCTGGCGTGCTGTGATACACGGGGTCGCGGAGAGTCGGACACGACTGAGCGACTGAACTGAACTGAACTGAAGAAGCTCACTTTAAAATTCTTGTGAAATTGCAAGGAGCCCTAAATAATCAAACCATCTTGAAAAGGAAAAACAAAATTGGAGGACTCACACTTCCTGATTTTGAAGCACACCACAAAGCTAATCAATAGAGTATGGCATTGCCCTAAGGATAGACTTATGGACCACTGTAATCAAATTGAGAATCCAGAGATAAGCTCATATGTTTTGCATCAATTGATTTTTCAACAAAGGTTCCAAGATCATTCTACAGAGGAAGAATATAGACTCTTAATCAAATATTGCTACCACAGCTGGGTATCCACATTCAGAAGAATAAATTTGGATCCCTACCTCACACCCTATGCAAAAATTAATTCAAAATGGATTAAAGACCTGAATATAAAAGGTAAAACAATGAATCACTTAGAAGAAAACATAGAAGTAAAGCATTATGTTTTTGATTTGAAAACTGATTCTTAAATATGACACCCAAAGCATAGGCAACAAAAGAAAAAAAGAGGTAAATTAAACTTCATCAGAACGAGAACTGTCTGTGCACAAAGTACACTGTCCAGAAAGTGAAAAGAAATCCTACAGAATGAGAGAAAATATTTGCAAATCATATATCCCATAAACCTAGTATCCAAAGTATATATTTAAAAATATTACAATTCAACAACATAAAGAAAAGTAACCCAAATTTTAAAATGGACAAAAATGAGCAAACTTTATTTAAAAATACTGGTGAAATATATTAAAACATGGAGTTTTTGAAGGATATATTATTATCAAACAATGCAAATGTCAAAAGTAAATCTTGAAAGAAAAATATATGACATAAAATTATTTTGATAATAACTGGATCTGTGCCCTCTTCAGTTCAGTTCATTTCAGTCGCTCAGTCGTGTCTGACTCTTTGCGATCCCATGAATCACAGCATGCCAGGCCTCCCTGTCCATCACCAACTCCCGGAGCTCACTCAAACTCATTTTTCTGACTCTTAAAAATGATTTACTATTACTGATAGATAATTTTTAATTAGCTTCCAAGTAATGCTAACAAATCATGATCAATGGCCCAAAGTATAAAATCTCAATATACATACTAAAATATAAGATGTATGGCCTGTATTTTAAAAATAAACATAATAGTAGAAAGAAAAGTAAATATCCCAGTACTTCAAAGTTCTTTAAAAGTATCCTAAATAATTACAGGTCAAGATGGAAATAAAACTCAAGAATACAGAGTATTAAAAAATTAAAGACTATTTGAAAATAACACACAAAAACGTCATGGATTGAGGCCCAAGCTACAGAGGCAAATTCAGAACCTTAAATGCTTTTATCATTAAATATAAAAGAATGTCAACTAATAATTCTAAGCATTAAAATAATTGTTTTTGGTTGTTCTTTTTTATCTGAAAAATAGAAGTTTGAAATAATAAAGCATCAATTAATGAAGTAGCAAGAGGATATTTAGTGAATTGATACATTTTTAAACTTGATAAAATTATGCTAAATTTCCTCTGGAAACAATTTATGAAACTGTCCTTCAAAGTTTTGAGAACCATACTCTAGTAGTTATAAGACCTTAATACTGGAGTTAGCAAATCAAGGCCATGGGGAAAATGTAGACTGACATTTGTTTTTGTTTTTTTAATAAAGTTTTATTGAGACGCACACATGCCCACTTGTTTACTAATGGTTTTTGTGCTATAATGGCAGAATTGAATATTGTCAACAGAGTCTATATGGCTCTCAAAAGCCTAAAATATTCACCATCTGGCCCTTTATAAAATAAAGTTTGCTGTTCCATTTCTTAATACAATAAGGAAAGCATGACACACCATGAAGGAACATTTACTCAACAAATGATTTAGGGGAAATTGCTATCTGGAAAATTTTTTTCAACAATATGGCAATGATTAAATAAGTAATGATATACTTATGTGACTTATATTGTACAGATATTAATATTATGTTTTCAGAGAATATTTAATGGCATGGTAACAATTACATGACATAATATTAAAATATATTAAAAAAGCAGGATCCAAAAATCACTAAGATCTAAAACTCATGTTAAAAGTGCAGACCTCCAAAGATATATACTCATATAAAAATATTTAATATAATGTAAATACTAAATATTTAGTACCCCAAAATTTTACATGGAAATTAATTCCTGGTAACAGAATTCTCATTCATTTTCATTTTTTCCTATAATTCATTTTATATATTTCCTACTATGAAAATACATTTACTTAAATTTCTAAGAAAGGAAGCCAATGGAATTTATACAACTCAGTAGCAAAAAAAAAAAAGAAAAAAAATCCCAATATTTGGTTAAAGAGTGGACAAAGGAAAGAATAGATATTTTTCCAAAGAAGATATTCAAATAGCCAACAGGTACTTTATAAAAGATGTTCAACATCACAAATCAAAACTGTGGTAAGACATCATCTCACACCTGTTAGAATGACTGCTGCTAAGTCGCTGCAGTCGTGTCCGACTCTGTGCGACCCCACAGACGGCAGCCCACCAGGTTCCCCCGTCCCTGGGATTCTCCAGGCAAGAACACTGGAGTGGGTTGCCATTTCCTTCTCCAGTTAGAATGACTACTGTCAAAAATATGAGAAATAAGTGTTGGTAAGGTTTTGAAGAAAAGCAAACATTTGTAAACTGCTAGTGGGAATGTAAGCTGATACCGCCACTATGGAAAACAGTATGCTGGTTCCTTGAGAAATTACAAATATAGCTACCATATGACCAAGCAATTCCAGTTCTGGGTATAAATCCACAGGAGAAGAAATAACTATCTCAAAGAGATATCTTTTTCACCCCTGTGTTCACTGTGGCATTATTTACAATAGCTAAGACATGGACGCAATCTAAGTGTCCACTGAGAGATGAACTGGTGAAGAAAATGTGGCATGTACATACACAATGGAATATTTAGCTGTAAAAGAAGGGAATCTTGCCCTATGCAACAACATGGATGAATTCTGAGAGCATGCAGCTAAGTGAAATAAGCCAGAGAAATATAATTTATACTCTCACTTATATGTGAAATCTAAAAAAACTGATCCTATAGAAACAGAAAACAGACTGGTTGTTGCCAGGGGCAGGAGGTGGGGGTTGAGAGAAATGGGTGAAGGTGGTCATGGGATATAATTAATAAATTTTGGAGCTATGACACACTGTAACACAGTGCATAAAGTTAACAATATTGCACTATATATTTGAAAACTGCTTAAAGAGAGTAGATTTTTACAGTTCTCAGCAACAGCAAGAAGAAATTGTAACTGTGAGGTGATGGATGTATTAACTAACTTTACTGTTGTAATCATTTCACAATATATACGTACATCATTGTACACCTTAAACTTATGTTATAATGTTATAACTCATGATATAAATCAATGATATCTCAGTATAAAGTTGGGGGAGAAGGAGGTAAATGTTATAAAATAGTTAAAGGCAAAAAATATAGCCACAAACAACCTGGTGAAAATACAGCTGAATATCTCAGGAAAATTCCACGGACAGAGGAGCCTGGTTGGCTACAGTCCATGGGGTCACAAAGAGTCGGACATGACTGAGTGATTAACACATTGACAGGATACCTGATGACTTCTTTTGTTCAGCAAGCAGTTTTTAGGCATAAAATCTATAGAAGAATTCACAAAAGACCATATGCATTTACATGGTTATACACACAAGTTAAAATGATAGATACTTCAGATCTACCACCAACACAACTGAAGGACCCCCTAAGGAAGATGATAATCACTGCTCACCAAAGTGCAAGAGGTGGCAGGTACACACCAGTGATGGTGGTGCAACTGGTACAATTGTTTCTGGGGGATAATCTGGCAATAGATACCAAGAGTTTTAAATATGTTCTTATTTGTTTAAAACCCAGTAAGTGTACCTCAAAGTAATAAGTTTCTTCTTGTTCAAAGATTTATGTACAATAATACTTATCATAGGGTTAGTTATTTTTATAATAAAAATGATTAAAAACTGAAATGCCCCGCCATAGATAATGTTTAACAAGATTCTGGGACATCAATATGTTTGAGTCTCAGGAAGTCCTACATAGAGACCTTACAATGATTCCCAAGAAAATGACATGATTAGATACTCTGATAAAAATACTAACTCTGAAAAGAAAAAAAAAAAAAACAAGATGTAAAACTGGATGATTCCATATTTATCTAACCATCTGGAAGGAAATATACCCAAATACTAGCCAGGCTGATCTTTGTGTGTTGGGAATATGGTTTATTTAAATTTTCTTCTTTATATATATCTGCACTTTCCAAAGTTTCCCATGGAACATGAATTCATTTTCTAAGGAAAACAGTTGATGGTTCTTAAACAAAGAACACTCTAAGTTCTGCTTTGCAACAATAAGTCAGTAAGGTCAACATGAAAGGTTATTGTTTTGTCAAATCTTTAAGATTTGACCTTAAAGTGTTTCCCTTCTGTGCTGAAATCAGTTACACTGAAACAGCTTAATCTTTTTGATCAATCAGTCACTGACATTTATTGAGCACCTACTAATCCCTGGCTGTTGGTTTGGACTGAAATTGTATGCTATTCCAAAAGCGTGTCACTTTCAAAATTGCCCGTCAAGGGGTATAATTTCAGGGTGGGTCACAGGGTTTCAGAGGTCCCTGTACAATTCTAGAACCACTCACAACATTGAACACAATTCTCTGGCCCCTGAGCTGGCACTGTATCCCAGATCTCTCTCCTTGATTTTTTCATACAGGCATCAAGGAACAGAGCCATAGGGCAACAGTTTCTGCTGTGACGGAGTATAATGATGCCTTTCAGAGAACACTCTTGCTCCCATTTTGGTGCCTCAGTATTCAGCTGCAGAGAAGTCCTCTGACATTACATACAGGTGTGCTCTGAGCACGTTTCAAGGTCTCTTTGTGATCTGTGGAAAGACAAAGCTTCCCCTGATAAAAGATGGCCAGTCATTTTGGGGGGCAAATTTCTTTATGGGGCTGGGGTACCACTCACAGAACATAGACAGGTCTGCAATTAAGCATTCCATCCAGTGTCTTCCGCTTAGGAAGTGACAGTTGAAGCATCAAGAGGGCAAACCAGGTGCTAGGACTGCAAATGCCAGTTATCAAAGACTTACTGCGGAGGATGTGGCAGCTAGAACAAACCTCTCTACAACTCACCTGACCCAGAAGGCACCATTCTTTCCTTGGTTAACAGAAACACCAGATGGAAGAAACACAGAATTCTGTAATACATAGGTGTATTCCTTTTCCTCCTAAGCTTTTGTACTCCTAGTCTTTTCCGTGCCCTGCCATGGCCCTGTTCACTATACTTGTGCTAGAAGCCTTGTGAGGAAGTCTGGCATAGAATCTACAAACCTGGCAGGACTAGTCTCCAGGAATGCTTTCAGGTCTGATTCTTTGTGACCCTATGGACCATACAGTTCATGGAATTCTCTAGGCCAGAATACTGGAGTGGGTAGCCTTTTCCTTCTCCACGGGATATTCCCATCCTGGGGATCAAACACAGGTCTCCTGCATTGCAGGCGGATTCTTTACTGTCTGAGCCACGAGGGAAATCCAAGAATACTGGAGTGGGTAGCTTATCCCTTCTCCAGAGGATCTTCCTAACCCAGGAATCAAACTAGGGCCTCCTGCATTGTGGGTAGATTCTTTACCAACTGAGCTATCAGGGAAACCACTTTCAGCAGAAATGAAGTGAAGTGAAAGTCGCTCAGTTGTGTTCTACTCTTTGCGACCCAATGGACTATACAGTCCAGGGAATTCTCCAGGACAGAATACTGGAGTGGGTAGCCTTTCCCTTCTTCAGGGATCTTCCCAACCCAGGGATCAAACCCTGGTCTCCCACATTGCAGGTGGATTCTTTACCAGCTGAGCCACAAGGGAAGCCCAAGAATGCTGGAGTGGGTAGCCTTTCCCTTCTCCAGCAGATCTTCCCAACCCAGGAATCGAACCAGGGTCTCCTGCATTGCAGGCGATTCTTTACCAACTGAGCTATCAGGGAAGCCCTCATTTTCGGCAGAAGCCTTTGCAATGGCTGTTCTTGTGTCACATGTTTTTGGGGGCACTAAAGAGAACAGAATTCTCCAGGGTTCTGCTCAGTGCCTGGGATCCAGACACCGGTGTAATCAGAGTAATATGGGAGCCCCTCTTCCCAGTGCCAAGGTCCGGATTCCACATCTGGTCTGGGCAGACTTTCTCCTAAGTATGGCAACATGGCACCTCTAGATCTGTGTACAGACTTCAGAATTTAGTTGCTATTATTTAAAATTCCTTGCAATAGCTATGACAACAGGAAAGTTGCCTAACTTTTCTGGTTTTCGGATTCCTTATCTATATAAAAGGAATTAAAAACAAACAAACCAATCCAGATTACTGGATAGTGTTAAATGAGATACTTTATGTAATTTTAATGAACAACAAATTCTCAGTGTGCTCAGTCATGTCTGACTCTTTGCCTGGACTGCAGCCCGCCAGGCTCCTCTGTCCATGGGATTTTCCAGTCATGAATACTAGAGTGGGTTCCATGCCCTCCTCCAGGGGATCTTCTCAACCCAGGGATCAGACCCAAGTCTTTTTTGTGTCTTCTGCATTGGCAGGCGGATTCTTTACCACTGCGCCACCAGGGAAGCCCATCAAATACTCAATAAAGGGTAGCTTATAAAAAGAACAACCAGCTGACAATACAACCAGTTTAGAACAATGCTTTCTCCTGCATTCTCAGCTCCAGTATCAGCTGGCCCAGATCACCAGTGGCCCCTTAGCTTCTAAACTTTGGGGAGTAAACCCAGAAATGCTGGGGAAAGGACTGGCGGGTTACAGTAGGAAAATCTGGGCCCACAGCGCCATCTAGCCCGTTCCATGGAGGTCCCTCTGCGCCCGTGTCTCCAACACGCTGGAGCATCTTTCTCTTTTTTATTTTTTTAAAGTATAATTACCAGAGCTTATGTTTCACAGTTAATGCTGTCAAGCCTTTTAAACTAATTGGTCTTTTATAGAAAATTTAACTGAAAATTAACACATCTTTTAATAACATTGCCTTAACTTTAATGGCACTTTGCCTTTCGTTTATAATTGCTCTAAAATTGTCATTTTCCATGTCATAGCTGCCATTTTTTATATTTGCTAGTTTTCATGGTGTAGATTTTTATTTTTAGTATTTTTCTTTCACGAGGGATGAGAACTATTTGATCTTTTTTTTTTTTTTTCTTTCCTATCCCAGCCCTGCCTGGCCTGATTATGACAGCGGTAGTGTGTTCTGAGTTCATCCATCACGCCTACAGTGGTGCTGGCTCACCTGCCACAGGGTGGATCATGGGCTACCTGTCTCCTTGTGAACAATCTACATGATGCCTCTGGAATGGAGTTCAAGGAGGAGAGCCACAGAGGAGGAATCTGTTTATGTAACTAACATCACAGGGCACTGGGCCGCCTGAGAACTCAGCCTTTTCCATAATGCACCTCAAGGGTTCAGCCCTTCATGCAAGTACAGTTAACAAAGTAAATCGTGTGGTTCTCTCTTCCGGAAGGTCCTATTCTCCAGTCTTAGCAACATAAATTTAGTTATTTCTGGCAAACAGAGGGGTCAGCTCCCTGCCTCACAAAGCTAAAGATCCTCACCCTCAGCTGTACTCCTCTGGTTTCTCAGTGTAGTTCTTCACACCCATTCAAACTATTTTGTGTTCTTCAGACTAGTTATCCCTACCTGCTATAATTCAGGTACCCCCGACACAACTACTGGCACTAGGGAGTGACTACCCACTAGAATGACAGTTCAAACTGGGACCGCATCTTTCTTCTTCCAGCAAATACTGGGTCCTCAGCATGCACAATAGTGCCTAGGCTTTAGTAAGTGCCCAAAAACGTACTGATTAATAACACTAAATGCTTATGGAGCTTGCCATGTGCTAAACACTGCACTGAAACCTTTGACTGTGTGGATCACAACAAACTGTGGGAAATTCTTCAAGAGAAGGGAATACCAGACCGCCTTACTTGTCTCCTGAGAAGCCTGTATGCAGGTCAAGAAGCAACAGTTAGAACGAGACATGGAACAATGGACTGGTTCCAAATTGGGAAAGGAGTATATCAGGGCTGTATATTGTCACCCTGCTGGTTTAACTTATATGCAGAGTATATCATGAGGAATGCTGGGCTGGATGAAGCACAAGCTGGAATCAAGACTGCCAGGAAAATATCAATAACCTCAGATATGCAGATGACACCACCCTTATGGCAGAAAGTGAAGAGGAACTGAAGAGGCTCTTGATGAAGGTGAAAGAGGAGAGTGAAAAAGTTGACTTAAAGCTCAACATTCAGGAAACTAAGATCATGGTATTTGGTTCCATCACTTCATGGCAAATAGATGGGGAAACAGTGGCTTACTTTATTTTGCGGGGGGGCTCCAAAATCACTCCTGATGGTGATTGCAGTCATGAAATTAAAAGACGCTTGCTCCTTGGAAGAAAAGCTATGACAAACCTAGACAGCTTATTAAAAAGCAGAGACATTACTTTGCCAACAAAGGTCCGTCTAGTCAAAGATATGGTTTTTCCAGTAGGCATGTATGGATGTGAGAGTTGGACCATAAAGAAGGTTGAGCACCGAAGAACTGATGCTTTTGAACTGTGGTGTTGAAGAAGACTCTTGAGAGTCCCTTGGACTGCAAGGAGATCCAACCAGTCAATCCTAAAGGAAATCGATCCTGAATACTCATTGGAAGGACTGATGGTGAACCTGAAGCTCCAGTACTTTGGCTACCTGATATGAAGAGCTGACTCATTTGAAAAGACTCTGCTATTGGAAACATGGAAGGCAAAGGAAAAGGGGGCAACAGAGGATGAGATGGTTGGATGGCATCACCAACTCAATGGACATGAGTTTGAGCAAGCTCCAGGAGATGGTGAAGGACAGGGAAGCCTGGCTTGCTGCAGTCCATGGGGTCACAAAGAGTCAGACACGACTGAGTGACTGAACAACAATGAACAAATCACTTTACAACCGTAGCTCATTCAGGCATCTCAACAGTCCTATGAGGTAAGTGAGTGAGTGAAAGTCATCCAGTTGTGTCTGACTGCGACCCCATGGACCATACAGTCCATGTAATTCTTCAGGCCAGAATACTGGAGTGGGTAGTCTTTCTCTTCTCCAGGGGATGTTTCCAACCCAGGGATTGAACCCAGGTCTCCCACATTGCAGGCGTATTTTTTACCAGCTGAGCCACAAGGGAAGCCCTCCTATGAGGCAGGTACTATTAGCAGTCCCATTTTAAAGATGAGAAAAATAAGACACAAAGAGGTTAAGGCTATGCAAACAGTAAGTGGCAGTGCTGGGATCCACATGCAAGCAGTCAGGCTCCTGAGGCCCTGACTAACTTTTTTGTTTCTAGGATAGGTAACTCAAATTGAGGTGAGGCTAGGGGAAAATGGGGGCTGTATGGAAAAGAAATCTAAACACCCATGTGCCAGTTTCATTGAGAGGCTTTCTTTCATCTTTCATGTATGTATGAGCAACAAACTGGATGACTCTGATAAATACATTTCTTGTGATCTTCTTCTCAGAGGCATATATCCATAAGCATACTTTTTCCCTCTCATCATGTGTTTCTGCTGTGGATTCAGAGGAGAAAGCCAGGAGGGTATGTTGGTAACATCACTATCTGTTCTGGGAATGCATGTGATGAATCAGAACATTGTTCTTTTTCACAAATGAAGCAGTAAGCAGCAGGAGTTGAGTTATGAAGGACAATATTCCGGGAATGTTTAGACACATGATTAAATGGCAATTTGGGGAGGAGTGCTAGAAAAAGGAGATCATAGACATCTAAAGAGATGTGTGTGTGGATGTTTTGATGTTGCTCATTAGCAAGTGCCTGAGATGGAAGCTTATCTCTGGCTCCTGCTGTTTGGATTCTCACTTTCTCAATTTATATTCCAGTTACTGCCTTGGTACTAGATAATCTCCTGTTTTTTCATAAATTACAATTGTGGTGGAAGGCTAAGAAAATCAAAAGTAATCCGTTATCCGAAGCTCTTGATCCAATTGGGTCTGTTGAACCAGATCCAATTTGAGACCTCACTGTGGAACTTGCTTATCCCAGACAATGAAAACAAAGCCTGGAATAAGTGGACAGGCATCCTGTTTTATGATTTGAGAAGTCACAACTGTAGATCAGTTAAATAGGTGTTGCCTCAACATTTAAACCAGGTTGACTCATATTACTGCCTAAAATAATATTGTCCAAAATAATAATAATGAAGTGCTTTGTAAAGTTCTGGACTCTCAATAAATTATGCTGCTGCTGTTCAATACAGTGGCGTTACTATATTCCCAACACCCCTTCTTCCCAGGCTGAAATTCAGAAGTGCGGCTTTGTTAGCAGGCTATTGTATTCATACACACCTTAGCCATGCTCCGTCAAACATTTCAGTTTGCATTTCAAACGAGATTAGAGACAGATTTTTTTTTAAATTTCACACTTTGATTTCTCAGCTGAATTTCCAAGAACTGACTCAACTAGTGCTGCTGTAGAGAGAGTAATGCAACTCAAATCTAGGTGTCCTCCCACTCCTACCCCATGGCCACCATGTGCCCCCTTGACTGTGTAGAGGTGAAGTTCTTGAGTCCTTTCATTCCCTGCAACCAGGGCTGGTTTGCTGGGTGTGTGGCCTGCATTGTCACCCAAAGGGCATGCTCAGAAGAGCCCCTCATTTGGTTCAGTGCTCTGCTGTCATCATTTTGAAATTCTTAGTAACGTACAAAAAAGTAGCATTTCAAATTATGTAGCTGGTCTCACCTGGAATATCCTGCATGTCTGATCTATAGGAACAATTTTGTAAATTTGGATTTTTTTAGAAATTTAGATCAAGTATTTTATAGTTCTGAAAAACATCTACTATAAATAGTTTCATCGTCTTTTTGTGAGAACAGTCTTCTGAAATCTGATTAGGATCAGAAGTAAAATGAAACTTCTGAGGAGTTACCAAAATCTGTTTGGTAACTGGATTTGGAGACTGCATGGCCTATTACAGAGAATACGGCACCGTAATGAGCATATCCTGCTGCTTCCATCAGGCCCTCTGGCCATCTTGGGGAGTTTGCCCAAACGGGGCCCAACATCACTGGCAGGTAGAAAGATGAGGCTCAGTATCCTCACACCATCAGAAAGGTCATGAGCCCTGGGAAACCAAGATGGCCTTCTCTAGGGATCTCTTGCTCTTTCTCCTCCTTGGCTTGGCAAGTGGTGAGATGGCATGAAGCCCAGTCGACCTTAATTCAGATGAATGCTGTTTCATGTTTATTTTTAAATGCATAATTCCGATTTTTCACTAAGATATGCTTGTAGTTGGACCACATTCAGGAATATAGAATAACTTAAATTAGTCTTAGAAAGCTTTATGATTTTTCTTTCCTCAAATAGAGGTCCTTCTGGGATTAGCTTTAATGAATAGATGAGAATAATGCATAATTAGCACATCAGTTGTTTAACACATGCAGGAGAATAGCCTTCTTAAGCACTTGAAGAAATGTATGTATATAAAAACTCTCTGGGCTATGTTTACGGTTTTAATGAGTTCAATAAAACTTTTTTGTGTATATGTGTGGATTCTCCAAAGGTCAGTTTTTATCTAGCCTATGTCTGTATTTTTACAAATGGTGAGGCTGAAAATTCCAAAAAGAAGATTTTTCTATATAGTAAATAAAGCCACTCAGTGGGAATACTTTATAATCCCCATTCTAGTCTGCTTCGCCTTTTGTAGTTCAAGACGGCTTCTTTAAGATGGCACCTACTTTTTTTTTTTATTTTTTAATTTAGATATGCTGGGTCTTAATTGTGATATGCGGGATCTTTAGTTGCTACATGAGAACTCTGAGTTGTGACATGAGGGAGCTAGTTCCCTGACCAGGAATTGAACCTAGGTCCCCCCAGCATTGGGAGGGCAGAGTCAAAAACACTGGACCACGAGGGAAGTCCCAAGATGGGACCTACTTTTTGTCATTTGATTCTGGTCTCACAAGCGAAAACACAGATGCCTTGATTGTTCGATGCATATCAAGTTATAAAAGAAACTGAAGATGCTCTGGATCCCTCAGCCAGCCCACCATCCTCTCTCTGCCATCAGTCCACTCCTACCCTGTGGCAGAGTCCCGGCCAGGCCTTGCCTCATACACTCTCCTCTCCTCTCCCAGGACTCCATCCCCATGACTGACAGTGACCTAGGAGTCACCCTTGACACTCTGACACTCTGTCCTCTTCTGCCTTTTGCCCATATTCAGTCTGTTCAAGTCCTACAGATTTTGCTGACAAACACCACTCAGACACATCCGCCTCCCTCCAGCTCTGTGGGCTGTATCCTACTCCACAGGGCAGGACAGCCCCTGACTCAGACTTCCTGTGGTCATCTTGCCTCCTGAGCCACCCTCCACACACCTGCCTGGGCAATCCCACAAAACATGAACCAGGTCACATCACTTGCCAACTTAAAACCCTTCAGTGCTTCTTCACCGCTGTCAAGAAAAAGACCAAAAACATGAAGATGGGTTTTGAGGTCCGATGGGTCCAGCTCTGCCTCTCCCCCACTTTTGCTCCCTCAGGTCCTGCTACCCAGGCTTTCCCTATCTCCTTTGAGCCTGGCAGGTACCCTTCTCCCTAGCAGGTCTTTCCCTTTGCTGTCCTTCTTTGTGGGGGGTACCCTTCCCCACAAAAGCTCCCCTCTCCATTGTTCAGATCTGACATAAAATAGATATTCTTTCTTTGGAGAAATCTTTCTCTAGTTCCGAGACTGAGTCAAGTGCTCACCTATATTTACTCACAAGCTTCCTTCACTTTCAAGAATTTATAATCAAGTGTTTATCTGTGTACTAGTTAGATTAACAACAGCATCTCCTACCAGATGGCAAGTTTGCATGGTTCTGCTCTCCAGTGTAGCACAAGCTCCAGCCCATGCTCCTACTGGAGGCACCCAATCCCCACATCCCCATGTCCCCCACTTACTGCGCTCATGAGTGAATCCAGGACACTGACGGCAAATGCTGTCCCACATGCAAACGGCTGCGTGAGATACAGTTCTGTGTCGGGGTCATCGTCATCGTCTTGGTCCAAAAACTGAACATTAGTATCGTTCACTAGGAAAAGTATGAAGTAGGAGTTAGCTTGAAAAACTACATGTGGGCAGTAGAGTCAGAGAGAGAACAGGCTACAGGTTTAGAAACACTGAGGTCACTGAAAAGGAAAGAGAAGCATGGGAGAAGCTGTCGATGAGGCGCGGGTAGGGGTCGGTGGGACACAATGGACTGCTCTGAGGTGCTTGTTCAAGCTTCCCAGACCTGGAGAGCAGAGACATCAGTGATATGTTCCATGGCAAGCTGGTGGAGCTAGAGTACACTGGTGTTGGTCAATTCTTTGGTATAGCTTTAGGATCATGACGAAAAACACTCTGAAGTGTTTTCTGGTGGCCAAGTCCTTTGAGAGATGAACATTTTTCAAGGATGAGGAGCCATGAGTAGCCATGCTGGGATGGGAAGTTTAGCCACAAGGAAAAGAAAGCCATTTAGATTAGGAGCATAGCAAAGGCAACTAGCAAGGGATCCACCCTCAGGCACCACCATGCCTCAGGCATGGATCTGGATAGTGCCTGGTGTCCAGCCCTGAATCCAGGCCCACATCCAACAGATCCTGTTCAGTATAAAGGCAGCTCAAGGTGGGATGTACCCCTGGCTGTCTCGGGCTGTGGCTGACAGAGACTTGCTCTGCATCCCAAGGTGCATAGGGACACCCACGTTCTCCCTTTCCCCTTCTAAACAGCTCAATCTTTTATGTGCTCAGCTCAAGCAGACACAGCATTTGATGTTGTATTTCATTTCCATCTGAGGATTCCTCAAGGACTCCTCTGGCAAGCACGTGCAGACTGATTGGTTGTGTCACCGAGATGTCTTTAACTTATTAAAAATTAAATGACAAATTAATTTCCATTCCCATCTTGGCTTCAGAAATTATCAGTTTTGCAGAGCAAGTAATGGTGAGGGGGAGGGTGTGAGGTGGGGGAGGAGATGAGCACTTGTGATTTCTGGAATAATTATCATGCTTTTAGAAAAAGAATAGATGAGGTTTCCTTTTTCTGAATCCTTTCTAAAGCTAATTCTCTTTTCTAGAGTTATTGTTTTTTTTTTTTCCAAAAGGAATTTTTGAGAGAACTTTTTTAAAAAAACTTTTGTTTATCATATGAAGTAGAATAAGTGATAATAGGATAAAAGGCTGGGCATGGAATTATTTTTAAATGACACCATCCTGTTTCCCTGGAGAAAGATCCTAGTGGGAAAAATTTTTTGCTCTCTGTTCTTCCAAAGTTTATCACATCTGGCTCCGCATTGTCTTAGCAGCACTTAAGTTACAGGCTAGTGAAAATGCAAAATCCAGGATCTAACAAGTGAACTCTGAATTCAGGTTTTGTCACTAATTCTCTTGAGCAAAGCATTTATCATTCTGCACCTTAGTTTCTTTCTCTGTAAAATGGGGGAACTATTAGCAACTTTCCTGATAGGCCGTTAGGAGGTTCCTATGAGATTCTCCTTGGTGAGCCCAGTTCAGCATCTTGATAAATAGTAGCCTTTCTTGTGAGCTCATGAAATTATGAAAATTCCCAGCCTCCCTCTGCCCCTCTCAGAAGACCCAAGGAAGGCCTTGCTCAAGGATCCTACCAGAGTCACGTGGTGTTTCCTTTCCTCACGCCATTTAGCCAGAAATATTTTGTGGGTCACAGTTTAGAAGACTAAACTGCTTTGTGAATGGGAAAATGTGAAATTGGGACAAGATGCAGAGGGATGCGGTTTTAATTATAGCTGAGGAGGGCATGTGCATGGACTCTCCCTAAAGGACCTGTGGGTTACCTCTTCTCAAGATGATAGGGAGGGTTTGGTTCTAGACCTGACAGACGACTGGAGATTGTCAGCCAGTCAGGGATTCAAATCTTTGGGAAAAAACTCCAGGGCACAAGCCCAGCTTTAATATCCCAGGCACCTTCTAGGTTACCTAGCCAGTATTACCTGAAGCCTATTTCACAGAACAATAATTACGTGGGTGCTAAGAGAGGAAAACAATCACCCTCAAGAGTTGGTACTCAAATACAACTGAGAAATGGATTAAAGAGCTTCAGACAAATTTCCTTCATGTGGACCTTCTAGAATCCTTTGACCTGCTAACATCAATCGGGACTCTTCAAGTACACAAAGACTGGGATACACTACCCAGTTTAACGAGTTTGTTTGACATTGGCATCTTTTGTGTTTTGGAACCTGGCCTGGTGCGATGCAAAGACATCTCAAAATAAGTAGGTAGATAGTAAATATTTGTGGGGATAAGGAAGGCGAGGTGGTCAGAGGATGATGGTCTAAGTGCCAAAAGTGGTATGCCCAGGAGGAAAACTGGTCTTAAGGTAGAGGGTGAAGGTGAAGTGAACACATGGAAGGTTCTCTGAGTTCATAAAAGAAATCTGGTAAGGGACAAAGCCTTTAGGGTACTCAATGCTGACTGAATACTTGAATTGTTGGACAGATTGGGGGTATCAAGCCTTTTCTTTTCTACTAGTCGCAAATCAAGATATTCCAGTTATTTGGCAGCGCATAAATTCCAAACAGACAAATTCCTGGCAATGATGATTTTGAAACACTGCTGAATTTTTCTGAGACAGAGATGTCCGGATGAATTTTCCACCTAGAGGTCTGGGCCACACAAGCTCCCTGGGTTTTTTACCTAAAGTTCTGAGAAGAGCAATCCACCCCTAGGCTTTTAACCAACTTCTCTAAACGTGAAAAAGACACCTGTCCTACTGTTAGAAACATAAAATAGTGTGCTGCTCCTTGACCTGAGTCAATTTGTCCTGAAAAATAGCTCCATCGACAATAATACAGTGCTGAATGGTGGACAATTTATTCCTTTGTTTCCAGACACCTGGCAAGCAAGATTACTGTGTTAAAAGCCTGCTCTCTTATTTTGAAATATATTTTGGGGCCAAGAAAACGGCATGTGAGTTTCATTTGTGAGCCATTTGAAGGCAGGTGCTCCCTACCTCTCAATTCACCCTCCACTGAACAGCACTTGCTGTCTTATTCTAGAAGATCAATCCCTAGTTCTGAGACCTGCTGCTGATGGGTGCTTTTCATTGAGTTATTAACCAAGTCATAGGGAACTGTGGAAAAGTTTGACAAATGCCGTCATGACCAGAGCCCTTTATCTTCTAGATGAGTCCTCTCTGAATCTCCCAGAGAGGACTCTGGGCCAGTGGGGTGGGGGTCAGAGTGCAGGGCTGGGCCTTGGTGATTGCTAACCTCATCCTTTGCATCCTTTCTTAAGACCTGGCTTTAGTAAGAAAGGGTCCCCTAGGAACTTGCTGCTTTTATGGCTTCAGAAACCAGAGCTTCTGAGAAAAGGCCAAGTAGGGGGGAAAAAGAAAGGCAAATAAAGTCAGAATAAAGGAAAATAAACAGCTGGAGGGAAGGCACCATCTTAGGTTTCTTATCTTAAAATTTTTATATTTCTCCCTTGACTTCCTCTGAGAGTTGTGAAGACATGTCAGTCAAACTGACAGTGTGTTGGAAGAGGAATAGAAGGCAGAAGGTGGGAGGAGGAGCAGGGGGACACATGGGTGGGGGGAAAGCCCAAGCTAAAGGAAATGAATTAGAGCGAAGATGCTTTGGAAACAACTGCCAGGTCAGATGGGTGTGATCAAAGGTTTACTGATGCTGTGTGGGGAAAAAAATCATTAAGAAAGGCCAGAACAAGACAGTCGATTCCAACCAGAGCCACAAATAAAACACATTCAAAGCAGTGCCATGGGGTAGCCGTTCTGCTACAGCCGGTGAAATAAAAAACAAGCTGGTGATAGTCGGAAACACCAACCACAAACAAAAGGAGATACTGATGTGAAAGAAAACAGTGCTTCTTACCCAGTTCGGTTATCATTAGAATGTGCGTCCCACTGTTTTTTTCCTGATTGACTGATACCAAAGGCAACTTGCCAGGTTTAGCTAATTGGATACAGCATTTAGGGTTGGGGAAAGGGAGTGGAGGAAAGTACAGAAAAAGAAAAGAGTGAGGGAATAACAGAGAAAGCATTCTGAAGTAAAGGGACCCAGGACCATAGGTAGTTAAGTGTTTATCTTCGGGGGAAGAGACCTCGTAGCAGTTTTGCAAATTCACAAATAATAGCAGGAAATGCCATGGCCAGGTTAAAAGCTGGATCCCACCGGTCAATGATCGTGGCCCTCAAAACCCTGTCATTTTTCTGGACCAGGGTGACAGTCACTGAAAATGCCTTTTAGCTGAAGAGTTTGACTAGAATAGATTAAATGTAAAACTATCACACATCAGGCCAGTGTTTCTAAGCAGTTCTCAAAATGGGATTGGCTTAGGCCTGAGGCTTTGTACCTCAGGGGAGGGAACTTCCACAGATGCTTCCAATGAGAATCACTGGGAAAAAACCCTTGGACTATACCTATCCTCCTTTCCTCCCCATTCCCGAATGTATGCCCCAGTCTCCAACCCATCATCTCATGACCCTTTCCAAACAGTGACCAGCATGCAGGAAACTGTCTATTCATCTCAGAGGAAAGATAGATCAGTTTTCCTCTGGGTCATCTGCCATATTTCTACTCATACTCTTCCCCTACTCCCTCCAAAAAAATACACCATTAGAGCCTACCACAGTGAGAGAGCTAAGAGACAGGCCAACCTCCTCATATCCTTCATGGTTGGAAGAGAGGATCAAAAATATCCACCCAAAGATGACGTTCACTCCTACCTAGTTCAGTGATGATGGGGATGTTGACCCCAGTTGTGATGGAGGGCTGGCGTAACATCCCATGTACCGGGCTGTTATCTGGTGAGGATCGGTCCATTCCTGGAGGTGTGAACCCTAGTGGGAAGGAGAAAAATCAAAAACATGCAAAACTTGGAAATAATAGAGTACAGTGTATATACACAGTAAAAAAAAAAAAAAAAAGCATTATTTATAGGTCAAAAATTAACACTCCCAGGATAAACTCTGATGAGTTGTTTTCAAAAGAACAAAGTATGAGACTATTATAAATAATTCTAACCCACATTGACAGATCCCTAAAAACCAGTCTCTACACCAGTTATTGATCTTGCTCACAGATTTCTGTTCCCTCCACACAAATTGCACCTCTGTGCTTCTGAGAAGTTAGACATGACCATGTGATAGGAAATGCTCTGGCCCATGAAAAGCAAACAGGACAATGCATATCAACACTTCTGGTATAAGTATTTGACTTGCCATCCCTCTCCCCAGGCTGTGGCAACAGTGAGAACATGGGTTACCATGGAGATGAAGGCTGGGCAGCAGCCCTGGAAAATAACCCAGACACACAAAGCATTCTGAGTGAAAAATCAATCTCTGCTGCTTTAAGCTGCTGAGATTTGTTTTGTTGATGTTTGCACTGTTGTTGTTACCACAGCATATCCTAACCTATCCTGACTGTTATCTTAAACCAATTGATTATTTATTCTCTTGCCAGTGAGTGACTTAAACCTGGGTTCTGGCCAAGAGAAAGTGGGAGGAAATCTGCCTGGGGCCTTTAGGAAGTCTTTCCTTGCCCTTAAAAAGAATCACAAGAGAAGAGATTCTCTTTTATCCACTGGGCATTGCTTCTGTGCCTGTAACTTGGATGGGAACTAGCCAAGGACAAGCCAGCTTAATGAGCTGGCTGAAGCCAATGATAAAAAGTTTGAAGGACAGGCATAATTTTCCTTACTGCCTGAATTAACCAGCCCTAGAACCAAAACCAACTGATCTCAGGATTTCTTTACTACATGAGATTTTATACATTTATAAATGAGATTATAATATAAAATGCATAATATATATAAAGAGATTTCATATATATTATATACATAATAATGAGATTGTTGTTGTTCAGCGCTAAGTCATGTCTGACTCTTTGTGACCCCATGGACTGCAGCACACCAGGCTTCCCTGTCCTCCACTGTCTTCCGGAGTTTGCTCAAAATTCATGCCCATTGAGTCAGTGATGCTATCTAACCATGTCATCCTCTGCTGCCCTCTTCGCTTTTTGCCTTCAATCTTTCCCAGCATCAGGGTCTTTTCCAATGAGTCAACTCTTCGTATCAGGTGGCCTAAGTATTGGAGCTTCAGCTTCAGCATGAATCCTGCCAAAGAATATTCAGGGATGATTTCCTTTAGGGTTGACTGGTTTGATCTCTTGTTGTCCAAGAGACTCTCAAGAGTCTTCTTCAGCACTACAATTTGAAAGTATCAATTGTTTGGCACTCAGCCTTCTATATGCTCCAACATCTATACATGACTACTGAAAAAAACTATAGATTTGATTATACAGACCTTTGTCAGAAAAGTGATGTCTCTGTTTTTAATATACTATATAGGTTTGTCATAGCTTTCCTTCCAAGGAGCAAGTGTTTTTTAATCTCATGGCTACAGTCATCGTTCACAGTGATTTTGGATCCCAAGAAAATAAACTCTGTCATTGCTTCCACTTTTTCCTCTTCTATTTGCCCTGAAGCGATGGGACCAGATGCTGTGATCTTAGTTTTTTTTAAATGTTGAGTTAAACAATGATATTTTATATGTGCATATTTATGTACTTTGTGTTATGTATTAAATATTTACGTATATACACATATACACAGCTTCCCACGTAGTGCAAATGGTAAAGAATTCCCCTGCCAATGCAAGAGCTGCAGGTTTGATCCCTGGTCAGGATGACCCCTTGGAGGAGGAAATGGCAACCTCCTCCAGTATTCTTGCTGGGAGAATCCCATGGATAGAGGAGAATTGGCAGGGTACAGTTCATAGGGTTGCAAAGAATCGGACACGACTGAGCATCTGAGCACACATTCACATACACATTTATATATACACACTCATTATATATATATATATATATATAGTGTAAGCCTTTTGTCTAACAGTGAAGACTTGCAACTGAAATAGTCTTGATTGATGCACATGCTATCTATTTAGAGTGGACCCTTGAACTTCCCAGTGTGCCTGACACAGACTTCGCGTGGTAGAATGCAGATGTGGGCACAATAAACAGGAGAGTAGCCTATTTGGTTTCTGATTTTTGCAGTTTTGGCTTCTTTGGGTTTCAGACTAAAATCTCAATACATATTAGAATGAATTTTGCCCAACCATATCTTCAATTTAGGGAAGGTGGGAAAGCATCCCAGCTAGGCCAAATGGCTGCCTCTTTAAGGATGGATGTAGCCATACAGACATGAGACATTTATTTTCTTCATACGCTCATGTGGTGAAAATAAATTTTACCAAGTGAAGCATGCGGCAAGTGGCACCACCAGAACTATGCTGGCCACCATGCCCAACTTCCTCCTCCACCTTACAGAACAGGCCGACAGAAGCTCACATTCACTTTATTTTCTCTGCCTTTGGTGGATGGCTACCTGGGCTTATCAATGGATTAGGGAATTACAAAGTCACTTGCTAATTTTTCAAGAACAAAATTTCAAAGATGATGTGACCTGGTTCCTTACTTACTCATGAATGTGACAAGATTGGGTTGATTTTGGCATTAAAGTATGTGTAAATCTTTATCTACCAGAAATGAAATGACAAGTGCATGTAATTGCCTGTTGTTTTGGAAGTGCATCCTGCATGAGATGCCAGAAAAATATAAAAGAATTTTACTATTTTCTGCTCTCCTGTATATAAATATCATCCAACTGAGAGCCATACTTTCAGAAAGAAAAAAAAAAGTTCCACTTACCATTCACTCCCTGATTGCACTTAATTTTATTCTTTATATTGATACTCTGTGCACAGCTAAGTAATTTTGAATGACAATATAGGGTCCGTCTTTCTAAGCTTTGGAAAGTGTGTGTTTTCAGCCATTCACATAACCAAGAACATGCAATTGAAATGCTACCTGTTTTCTTCCCCTAGAATAGTGAAGGGGAAAACTAAACTGTTTTCATCAGAAGTTTCATTCAAAAGCATGAAAAACTGCAAGTGACAGCTGTGCAGATTCAGTGGATGTGACGTTTTTGAATTTCTTCAACTTGACAAGTAAACACCTTAAATCGGTAATGCTATATGCATAATACATGGCCTGTATTTTGACATCCATCATCAAATGCTGACTTGAGAAAATACGGGTTTGTACATCAAGGAATAGCACCCATAAAACAGGGAGAAATGCAGGTCACACGGTATTAGGAAAACTGTATTTCATTACAGAACCTGCAACAAACCAAAGCATCCTTTTATTTTATCTTATTTAAAGATTCCATTTTCAGCTGTGAAAAGACTCAATTCCTTTGCATGAAACCTTCATTTAGAAATGACATGCTTGCCTCTTAGGCTTCTTTCATTTTGCTTTCATATTCCATTTTCCCCTTCAGTCACCAAGCCTGGTTCCATTAGCATCTGCAACTGACAAACTATGGTGGATGTCCAAAGACATCTCTCCATTAAAGGTCTTTTTCTCTCCTACATGTGACCCCAAAAACAAGGTGCTTTTGTTGGAAAGAAAACTTCAGCAATGGTCATGCCACTTATTATTTGCTACTTTTATAGCCACATGTTTTTACAAGCAAGAAGCAAAGACAAAAGAAATAGATTTTATTTATTTTTTTTAACCCTTCCTGGAGAGTTGTGTTAAAGAGGAACAGAATGTATTAGCATTGTTTCTTTCTTAGAGAGTCTAATACAGGAAAACTGTGGCTTGAAATGGCAGGACTGACCCAGATTCCTGAAGTGACCTTGAAAAGAATAGAAAATCAGGCACTTTCCTTCCGAAGGGATGAGTGAATTTGGCCTTTGGTATCATTTGTTGGCAGCTACCCTATTCATCATAGCAGCTGTGATAAAGGGGCAGGTCTAAATTGTATCCAGTTCTCTGTCTTGCCCCTGATTCCCTTGTTTGCTGCAGGGGATAACATCTTTGGTTGAACTTTAAGGCCCTCTCCATAAAGCATGTAGAGGGTCCTGCATGTGAAAGTCCTTGCACATGGAGCATCCTCCAGGGACCCTGATCTACAACTGGACAATAGTGAAACTGGGAAAGGCTCCTTCTGTTAGTTGAACTAACACTCAGGAAGTTAATTTTAGAAACACACTCATTTTGCCAGAAGAGATGATGAGGAGTGTTGGCACTGGATGGATAGAATGAAAAGTTCTCAATCAGGAAAAGATTCAAGTAAGCACAGCCACAGCCCAAGCTCTTATCAAGACGGCCTCCTGGTTCTTTAGATGTGTTCCCATTTCTCCCTGTTGGGTGCAGACATGACAGGCAGGTTCTGGGCCAAAGATAACTTTAAAGACTACCTGATCGCCTTACATTGAAAGCCCTACCCCATTTCAATCTTCAGGTGCAGATATGATGGGCTTACATTACTTGTTCTATCCTTTGACATCAGGCAGAAATGGGCCCAACATTGCCCTCTGCCAAGCATGCTTACTCCATATGCTGTAGAAGAACTTTAGGTTAAAGCCTGAATTTTCTATATATTTAAGCATCCCAGACTGTCTACAAATTGCCTGGCCCACACAGAAGGAGTGGAGTGGAACAGTTAAAAGCACGTGCATTGGAGTCGGATGTCTTAGGTTTAAATTCTGGCTCATCTACTGATAAGAAATATAACCACAAACATAGCACAGATTCTCCAAACCTCTGTATCTTTTTCTAAATTGGAATTACCTCTTATACAGGGAAGTTGTGAGAATAAGATGAAATAGTATATTCAAAACATCTAGTACAATGTCTGGTATGGAGCAAAAACTTTAAAATGTTGACTACCAATGTTAATATTTTACCAAGTAAACAGTAAATATCTGTAGCAAGGGACAGCTTTCATTGCTTCCCTCTTCCCTATGGATAAAGAACTGAGGTAGCTTTTGGTAGAGATTTTTTAAAAGGAATTTTCACATTGAGAAAATCCTGAAGAACTAATGGGAGGCATTAGTAGTGTGAACATATTTTAGTAGAAATAATCAGATCAATTCAGTGATTAAAAATATGGCCTAAAATATTTAAGGAAGGAATATTTTGGATATCAGATGGCTAAGATATTTTTTAGTATGTTGAAAGACTGGTGTCCAGTCTCATGAAAGAAAGCTTCTTAATTCATTATAGTAACTGCAAGGTCTCTGGAGTCTTCTGTTTTCTAGACTTAATTTTCACTTCCTTTATTTATTTAAGGACATGAACTTTCCCATTTTCCTTCTTGGGCTTTTGAAATGGTTTTTACTACTCTCTACATTCTTTTCCGACATCTGTGTTCTCAATCACATACACCACTGTTGGGTTCAGCTCAACAAAATCTGTAGTACTTGATGCTTTTTTCATGACTGGTTATTCATTGGTGAGCAGCACTTGGTCTGTATCAGGGAAGTTACTGGAAGGTTAACTGACCTCTAGTTAAATATGACAAGGGCATTTCTGTTTGGATGGCTTCACATGAAAGAATTTAATACAACACTTGGCCTATGCCCAAAAGGTTCAAGGAGAAGAGACTCGGTAATAGCAAGATTATTAAGGTTTCATTTTTTAAAGTAACTGTTTTGGGTACCTGCTGCATGCAGGCATACAGACGCAGCATCCAAGGAGCATCTGTGGTTACAAGAAATGACAGGCTCTGACTCAGATAAGATCTACCAGAGGGAATGGCTAGAAAAGGGTTCCAGGGTAATGAAGTTGTGAGTAAATTCAAAAATGAGAAAGACTCAATGTCATGTTCCTTATAGAACACAAAGCAAAGGTAAGAATGTTCTAGATCTAGACTAAGATAACTGAGAATGAAGAAGCCAGGCTTAAATAGAACGTTAAGGAAAAAAAAGTAAAATCCAACACTTACTGAGTGTTCGGTATGTACCAAAACCTGCTCATGTTTTAACTTTCATTCTTACCAACATCCTATCCTATAGATTGGGATTATAAAATGTAGCTCAGTCAGTAAAGAGTCTACCTGCAATGCAGGAGACTCAGGTTCTCTGGGTCAGGAGGATCCCCTGGAGAAGGAAATGGCAACCCATTCCAGTATTCTTGCCTGGAGAATTCCCTGGACAGAGGAGCCTGAAGGGCTACAGTCCATGGGGTTGTAAGTCAGACATGACTTAGTGACTGAAATACCATGTACCAAAACCTGCTCTTGTTTTAACTTTAGTTCTTACCACCATCCTATGTAGATAGTTCTGTATTACAGATGAGGAGATTGAAGAACAGTAAGTTAAGCAGCTTGCCCCAGAGGATACATCTAGCCTAAGTAGATCTAAATCTGAACCTAGGTAAATGGACTCCAGGGCCTCCTCTAATGGAGGCCATGGCACATTCTTTCTTATTACATGCCAAAGCTGAGCTAAGGGTTTTTTCCACAGGCCACCTCATTTATTCCTCATAACAACCCTATAAGTACAGGAACTGTGAATACTACCATTTTGCATATGAGAAAAATAAGATTCAGAGGAAGTCAGATAACTTCCTTCGGCATCCCAGTTGGTAAGTGGCACGTCGAGGGGGCTACAGCCAGACAGTCTGACTTCAGAGACCAAGGATTAGCCTGCTCCATGCTCCCTTCCCTCCATGTGTGATGGCCTCCGTTTCTGTGACGGTCTCCCTTTCTCATGTGCTGAGCTTGGCAGGCAAGTTGGAGGCCTGAGCCAGTCTTACTCTTTTATTGTTTTCACTTTTAAACAATAGCAGATAACAGCTGGGACCCATTGCAGTTATGCTTAACTTGCTTTGGTATGGTAGCATGCACAACTCAGTACATATAATAAATGCTTTATTACAGTACTTTTCCGTGGGGGAAAACACAAAGTACTTTCTAAATCTTCCCTGGTTAAATCCCCAAGCTTTTCCAGGGAGAGAGGGAGATGGAAATTCTTATAAATCACCTCCCCTAAAATAGATGGAGAAAGGAAGGTAAGTGCCTCCCCCGCCCCCATAGATTTAACATAAAGGAATTGGTTCAAATGGTGGGGCAAATTATCTTTTATTGTGTGCATATAAATGATGGTTAGAAATCCATATGCTACGTTAAACTAGAGAAATAAATTAGGCAGACTCATCTAGGTTTGCTGAGACAGGTATTCAATATGAAGTTGTAAAAGGGAAAGATCACCATTAAAAATGATCTATAAAGACATGTTAAAATCAAGAGAAACATCTCATATTACATCATCTAGGAGATGAATTAAATTTCCTGTTAATGCCAGGGGAAAAAAAAACCCAAAGCCAAATGTCAGATGAAGTGAAGATCAATAAAAATATTTTGATAAGTAAATGCAACAATGCTATTTAACACATGATTGGCAACTGCTGAAACATAAATTATCCAAATTTCCCATTGCTGCTTATGGGAAAATTATGCAGATTAGAACTTGATTAGGCTTATATCATGAGACTCAATTTGGACTTTTAATCTATTAAGCTCCAATAAATGAGGCATCTGAATAGCTCCCCTGAGCAAGTACAGTAATAGCCACAGCAGTCATTTTTGCAGTATGTATTCCAACAAATTCTTCAGCAGCTGAAGTAAAGAAAATTCCGTATATAGAAGCATGATTGCTTTTTAACTTGTGGGGGAAAAGTCCACATGCATAGGCTGATTGGGAAATAGATTTTTTTAGAAAAGTCTGCAAGAGAAATCTGGCCAAGGGAAAACCCCAGTTGAACCTTGTAATATTTTTTCATAGTTGTTTTCAGTGGCTTTCCACAAAGTTGGAGTCCTGAGTCATGACAGCCAGGAGCTGACCAGTGTTGATTCAATAAAAAATGATTATTTGTCAAGGCAGCAACTTCTCCTGACACTGGCCAAAGGCTACTCTGACTACTCTCCACTTAGAAGCAGGAGGTGGTGCTGGCCCCCGACAGGTTATTGGAAGTCAATGCTGGGGAAAAAGGAGGATGAGAACACCCTTGCTAATTTCAACTGTGTTATTGTTGCTTTATTCCAAGAAACTCATGAGCTTGGAGTTGATAACTGTTCCCTACCTAGAGCCTAAAGTCAAAGTTTTATAAATTATATTAATAAAGAGCTCTGAGGAACCTAAGCTACACCAGTTGGGTCTCTTTTTGCCTCTTTGCCAATCACTCTGTTAGAGATGGAAGAACTTTGGAAACTCTTTAATCATTACTTCCATTTTACAGATGAAGAACACTGAGGCTCAGAGCAGAGAAGTTACTAAGTCCAAGGTCACGGACCAGTTGGTGGCAGAGCCACAATAGCTGATTTTGTTGTTACTTGCTCCCTTTAAACCTTTTCTCTACATGAGGAACCCATTCCACAGTGTTTGGTATGTGTGTGGTGGTGGTGGTGGTGGTGGTGATGGGGTATGTGTGTGGAAACTCTGTTCCCACCCTGTCCACAACAGTGGCAACAGGAAGCCAGGTAATCTGACTTCAGGGCCAGCAAGATCCATCCCATCATCCTGGACATATGGCTGGTCTCCAACTGGGGCCAAACTGTTTTCTCCTCAAGACCTGATGGAAAAGATGTTAAAGAAGGATAAAAGTAGGAGGCTGCTGGTGACCATTTAGCTCACCAAGGGTCAAAGGCAAGCAAGGGTAAAGAAAATGAGACAGAGCTCTGACATAGGCTCCTGGGCTCAAATGTGCCCAAAGTCAGAGGCACCCCAGTTATAAGACTTTCTTTTCATTTAAGCCTTTGGGGGTTGGATTTCCATTACTTGTAACAAAAATGCCAAAACAGTACAGTAACTGAGAAAAATCTCTATTTTTTTCTTGGTAAAATGGTGCATGAATGTCTGAGTTTCTATTGAAACAAGTGACTGTATCTTCACTGAAGCTTTCTTGTTCACTTCCAATGACCAGGGATGAGACCTGGGTCAATACTTCCCTCTCCATTTCTTTATTTATAATTAGTAACATTGATATTTTTAACAACACCCTTTTCTAGAGACTGTAATGAATGAAAGCCGTGGGAAGCTGAACAAGGTACTTTATCTTTTTTGGAGTTTCTGTTTGGGTCTAAATTAAACCAAAGGAAACTGAACCAACCAACCAATCAACCAACCGAAGTTCTCCATAGCTATTTGTCCATGAAGTTTCATAAGATATAATGAGCACTTAGGTCTCATGCACATGAAACAACTATGTTTGCAAGAGTTGTCTCTCCAAGCAGTCTCTTTCCTTAAAGTAAACTTAAAGAGCTTACTGTTCTTAATACCTGTCTCTCAGAGGGGCTGGTGTAGAAAGTAAGGGAGGGAGGGAGAGAAAGAATGAAGAAGGCAAGGAGGAAGGAGAGGAAACTGGCAACAACTCAAGCACGATTAAGACCACAGATTTGGAAAGAAACCTAATATCCACCTGGTCTAACATCTTCATTTGCGCAAAAGTTCATGGTGTCATGATGAATTTTCCACAACTTCTCAATCGTTTTTTACCTCCTCCAAATTCATCTTACAACTTAAAAATAAGACATACTTTGGCTATACAGATCAAATGACTTAAAATCTGACACACCCTTTGGCTTAAAAAATTTCACTTCTAAAAATATATTGTAGAGCCAATATTTCTTCATATTAAAGATTTGGTTATGTTCTTCATTTGTAGTTATTAAGTAACAATGTTATAATGAAAACAGCATGAATATCCAGTTTTATGAAACTGATTATGTCAAGTATGCATCCACTAAAAATAATGCAGAAAATCATTTTATGACATGGAAAAAATAGTCATGATAAAATTGTGTGGGGAAAAAACAACAGGTACATACTATTATGCGTGATTCATTTTAGAGGAGTAAAATATTTATATCTGCAGAAACAAGACTAATATTAACTTTTTTATGTCTGAATGCTAAAATTAGAAGGAATGTGTATTTGTTTTCTTTTTGTTTATACATAGTGGCTAAATTTTTAAAGTAAATATGTTTTATTTGTGCAAGGAGGAAAAAATGACCAAAATTATAAATTAATGAAAGAAAAAGCATGAAACCTCACAACTTCATGTCATCTTCATGGGCTGAGAACAGTTGATTGACACGGTGGAGGGACTCATACTACTGAGCTGTATCAATCCTAAAGGTCATTTTGATCTACTTAAATTTGGGGAAAACAAGATTCTGGGATAGATGTGACCAAAAGTTACAGATTAAGAGGCTTTCGGAAAACATTGTCAAAATAAGAGTTTTCAAGGTTCCCAGTTCTCTACTATTTCAACTTCCTACCATTTTATGAGCCATTCAATCTCAGAGCAAAGGATGCTGAGAGCTTACCTGGGTCCAAAGCTTCCTTGATGGCTCAGATGATAAAGAATCCGCCTGCAATGCAGGAGACCCAGGTTTGATCCCTGGGTCAAGCAGATCCCCTGGAGAAGGGAATGGCTACTCACTCCAGTATTCTTGCCTACAGAACTCCATGGACAGAGAATCCATGGATTGCAAAGAGTTTGGGCACAACTGAGTGACTGATACTTTCACTTCTCAAAGAATCCATGGAAACATATAGTGCTCTGTGCATTCAGCCAAAGAGAGCAGCAGTTAGAGCCGGTTTCTAACACAGAAGAGTGGCACTTGCTGATTCCCATCCCTGCTCCCACCAAGTCTTAACCACTTAAGACATGCTGTCCCCTCGATTTGCCCTCAGCTCAGCTCCTGCCCTTCCTTCACCACCTCCAGGAAGCCTACCTTGACCAGCTTTTCTCCCCCTATGTAGTTACTTCATAAAGATATCTTCAACTGGACTTTTTCCCTTTCCTTTACTCATTATTTTAAAATAAGAATTACTACTGATTACGTACCAATTACTATATACTAGTGGTTAAATTTTTTTAAGTCCCTTTAATGTTCTCTTTTCATATAGTCATACCTATTGGATTCTTCATTTCAATATGGCATGAACTATATCAGCCTTCTGTATCATTATTATTATTGAACTACATGGAAAATTCTATTATTATTATTTCTACTTTATTATTATTACTTTTTAGCTCTTTTTCTGGACCCTCCCTCTTTGCTGCCAGTACAAGAGGACAAAGGCCGTTTTGCCACTAACACAGAATCTTCTCTTCCATGCTGGATCACATTTCCAGTAAACTAGAGGCATACTATGCCAGGGAAAAGGTAGATGTACACATTGCGAGACAGCGATATAGAGTGGATACTAGTAAAACACACAGAAACCCTCATGCTGCCAAGACTATATACCGTTTTGTTTCCATTACATCAATTTTTTTCTCCCACTTTTGTGAGCATTAATCAAAGAAATGCAAAGAGCTCATTAAAGTGATAAATTGACTGAAAATGTAATCACCTTCACATTATAAACAGTTTCTTTATGTTCTCAATGCTGTGGGCTTTGTTTTTCAGCATTTGTCATGCAGTTCAAATGTCCTTTTACATTTAAAACACCAAATGCCAAATGGGCCCCATTTGTTTGGTTTTATACAAACCAATGGCCAGCTAAGCAAAAACCAGAGCTAAGAAATCATGAGCAAACTAAAACACCGGTATCTTAAGCGCCCAGAAAATTAAGTAGTTGTAAAAGATGGATTTGCCAAGTAGTCCAAGGCATTGCCCTACAATTCAGGAAGAACAGAATTCCATCACTGACAACTCTCTGCCAGCTGTCTGTGACAGGTTCTAGAGACAGGACGCCTGGCTGGAGATAGCGGCTAAGGTTCCAAACATTTGATAGTCTTTTAAAAGAAAGCGCTGTAAATGTTTTCTTTGAAGTTTTAAAGGCTTTCCTGCATATATGTTGATGCTGGCAGATGAATATGGAACTGGGATCTCGCATTTAGAGAGTGAGGCATTCCCCACACACAGATCTTCACTAAAGAAGGGGCGGACCGGTGCTAGTTTGATTTTGAACATCTCTGTTTACACCATGATCAGTACCCTCGGACCACATCCTGAAATGAGCCCTAACACCACGGAACCGAAATTCTGCAGTTAGACTGCTTAGGTTGAGTGCTGCCTCCTTCAGTTTCTAGTTTTGTGATCTGGAGCAATTTAATTTTATGTCTCAGTCTCCTCATCTATAAAATGGAAGCGTAATGTGACATGAAGATTAAATGAGTTAAATGATACAGTTATATAGCACAGAGAACTCTGCTCAATATTACATAACTACCAAAGAATATGAAGAAGAATAGACACATGTGTATGTATAACTGAATCACTTTACTGTATACCTGAAACTAACACAACATTGCTAAGCAACTACACTCCAATATAAAATTTATAACACAAAAATATTAATACAATTAATAATAAATAAATATATATTATTCTTTCAATATAAAATTAAAAGTTAAAAAAATACAGATAAACTGCTTGCAACAGTGCCCAGCACAGAGTAAGTACTTTATAAATACTACTTTATTTTTGATGATGATGATGTCAGTGATAGACTGGTAATGTTGACAGAAAAACAGAGAATCAAAAGACATGGGTTTTAGCTCCAGGTTATCCCCTAAATCCCTGTGAGAATTTAGAGATATTCAACATGTTATCCAAACTTAGTTTCAGTTCAGTTCAGTTCAGTTCAGTCACTCAGTCGTGTCCGACTCTTTGCGACCCCATGAACCACAGCACACCAGGCCTCCCTGTCCATCACCAACTCCCGGAGTTCACTCACACTCATGTCCATCGAGTCAGCGATGCCATCCAGCCATCTCATTCTCTGTCGTCCCCGTCTCCTCCTGCCCCCAGTCCCTCCCAGTTTACTCATGTGTAAAACTGAGGCAGATAAAGCAATGGCTTCCCAATGGTTTCTGGCTCTCAAAAATCTATCATCCTAATTCTGGGGAACTGTATGCAATATTAGAACCATGATAACTCTGAGTTTGACCACTCAATATTCAGGAATGTCTGCAGTCATCTCTGGGATCATCTTTTGAAAAAGTGAGAGACAGTAGCCCTTCCTTCTAGCATCCTGGCGTATGTGCTGTGTGCTCAGACACTCAGTCATGTCTGATTCTTTGTGACCTCATGGATTGGACCCCACCAGACTTCTCTGTCCATGGATTCTCCAGGAAAAATACTGAAGTGGGTTGCCATGCTCTCCTCCAGGGGTTCTTTCAGACTCGGGGATCGAACTCATCAAGTCTTTTATGTCGCTTGCAATACTTCACATCAAAAAACACATCAGTATAGGCATATGAGAGACACGTGCTAAATGCACTGCACCATAATAACTGAGCAATGTGCATATCCCTGCTCTAGGCATGAGATAATATCCTGTCTCAGGAGTAGCCCATAAAGCATAATCGCCCCTCCAGGAGCCCTGCATCCAATCCACTCATTAACAGACAATCCGGTTTCATCTCCTGTCATGTGATCATAGTCAGAGAGGCCACTCTGGTCCTCAGTTTCTTCATCTATAAAATGGGGATGACTCTAAAGTTTCTTTCAGCTCTGAAGTTTGTCTCTTTTAAGACCCTAAATGTAAAAAATAAGCTCCTACAGAAACTAACAAGAAGACTCAAGAGGATCTCTTCTCAGAGGCCCTCACACTTTGTAGGACAGATCCTGCATTTCAGTTCTGTTTTATACCTTTGCCAAGAGAATGAAATTTCGGCGCCAAAACCAATGAGAAGGATGTACTTTCTCCAAAGTTGCTATAATGGCTGAAAAGGCCATAAATAACCATTTATTAAACAAACAGTGTGGGCTGAAGGAAGAGAAACTGCCACAATTAGGCCCCTGGGGCCTGCAGGCACAGTACAGAACAGTGGGACTCACTCATAATCCTGGCAATATGTTATCAGCTGTTCCATTTTCTTGAAGTTATCTTCATAATCAAGATGCTATCCCAGTCATTGTGGGCTTTAGAACTATTTTTAATTTTAATTTAAAGAGCAATTAAAGAAAGACAATGGATATGCGGGATAATAAAGTAAGTGATTAGCAGCATGCAAATGACAGAGGCTTAATGATAATATGGTTCTAGTCTCCAAAGGGCTTGTTGAGAGAAAGCCCTTTCTACATGTGGTTGTTCAGCTAATGTGTCTCAACCCACAATTACAACATTGCTGACACCATTAACCAGTGAAACAACATCACTTCGAGAAATCCTTGTTGTCTCATTAAAATGGAAAGGGTCAGGTAATTTACCAGCGTTGTATGTCTAGTTTTGTTGTTGGTAATTAGCGAACATTACCCAGCATGGACTCCCGCCGGGAGCTGGAGAAACTTTGTGAAATATTAAAGAGGGAAGTCTTTATATTTCACTGGAAAATTGAAAAGAGGTACAGTAATAGTCTCCCTGTCACTTCTTTGCACTTAGGAAAAGGAAGGAACAAGTGGGGACTCTAACGGAGAGAGAAATGTTCAGCATGCATCAGGAAGGCACTATTCAATAATACCCTGAATCGGGCAGCATACTGGCCATCAGGGTCTGTGTCCCTGTTTATGAAAGGGGGTGGGGAGGAAGGGAAAATTGCAGACTACATCTTTATTGTTCTGATTGAGGTTCTCTGAATTAATCTCCTTGAAATAGAGGAAAGGGGCTATAAAAAGTTTTTTCTCTGAAACACTTTAATGATTTAAATAAGCACCAGAATTGTTTATTCAAAAAGTTATTTATATATAGTTTTAAATGTAGAGATGGGGGAAATATATCTCAGGGCCCTGACTTCCTGCCTCCCTGCTTCCTAATGAAAGCCTCTACAGACACTGGAACTGAGACCCCCGCCCAAAACGCCAGCCAACACTTCGTGTGTTGTCAGGAAGCAGAATGGTATCTTATTCTTTAAATGGAACTTTTGGAACATAAAACACATTCCAATAAATGTGAACAGAAAATTACGAATTCATTAAACTACTTTGGTATCTTGTGCTATATATAATATTTATATTCCGACTACTGTAAAATATGCTTTAATATCTTTAGGCAACTATAAGGACTTAAATATTTATAAAATGGCTAAAGATAAAGTATGGCCCTCTTATTCCTACATACAGATGATGTAAGGCGTGCAATCAAAGACAATAACACTCTCTGCCCATTTGTCATCTTAAAGGAGCCGATCAACACGCCATCCCTCGTGTACCATCTACATAAGAGTTGTTGCCGACACAGGCAACTCCAGAGGAGTTTGCGCCTTAAAAACTACCTAGAGTGCTATACTTCACAGAAAACAGGGCTTTCTGAAAATGGAGACAAAACAATAAATTTGCAGGCAAAACAGCTCCAAGAGGGGCTTCAATATACTGCTGCATTTATCTCTGGGACATCTGGGAATGGGAAGCATTTTGATTTAATATTTCATAACGTACAGGCAATTGTTTCCTTGCATAGTATATAATTAATGTTCATAAAAAAGAGGGCTTTAAAAAAATTCTTCAATATCCTAAATGTAAATAGATAAATAAATGGATAGATAAATAAATAAGAGACACACCTGGGCTGCCTTTAGAAATGTGGAACAGCCTTATATAATCCAATAAGAAGAAAGGTATCATGAATTTATAATCACCCAAGGGCCTATTAAAAGTAGGTTTATAGATTAAGTGTGAAACTTCAACCCTGACGTTCTTTCATTATTTACTGTCCTTCCTTGTCATTAGAACCAGAGTCTGATTGATTTTCAAAAATTTTCCATTTCCTCTGCCGATGGGCATTCTGAGAATTACCTGCCCCCACCTGCCTTGATCTCTCCCATGCACACGCCCCTACTTTATTCCCTCTGTTCTTTCTGGATTGGAATAGAGTAAGGCTGGAAGTTCATGAGTCAAAGTCAGATGCCCTCCAAAATTCCCAGATATCACCCTTAGGAGGTTTGAGCTTAGTGATTCTACAGCCCTGCTAGGAGGCTCACAGAAAACCACTTTGCATAAAGAAGAGCAGAGGCCTGAGCTTCTCAACTCTAGTTGCATCTTGGAATCTCTGATGCTCAGAATCTGACTTAGTCACTCTGGGATGTGGCCTGGACTTGGTAAGGTTAAAAAAGTCACTCAGTTGATTACATTGTGCAGCTCAGGTGAAGACACTGGGCCTGGTAAATTTCTTGAATGTATATGCAAATATTTCTTCACAGACCTATGGCAAGGTTCCCATGGAAGAGGGCATGGCAACCCACTCCAGTATACTTGCCTGGAGAATCCCATGGACAGAGGAGCCTGGCAGGCTCCATAGGGTCACAAAGAGCTGGACATGACTATGGTGGTGGTAGGGGTTTGGAGGGGCACTAGGAAAGGGACCCATTTATTTTATTAGGTTTTAAAAGGATGCAAGACCCCTTTCTCAATGAAGAACAAATCAGTCCCCAGGGTCCCAGGCTGAGAGCCTAAATTATATTTTTTGAAGAAAAAAGAGGTAAAGGAGGAAGGCTGGGTAAAACCTACCATCTAGCTGGAGCAGCATGAACTCCATTCAGCCAGCAGCAGCTCTGGATTGATGTCATTTCACCTAATCGTCATGGCTCCTCCATAACCAACTGCCTCAGAGCAGTTGTGTGTGAGGGCTTCTATCACTAAGCGGAGGCCTCACCTTTCTGCTTCCTAAAAGAGCTCCACTGAGGGATACCACACTGCCTGTCTATGAGGGAAAACTCCAGTGGTCACAATCAGTCTGCCCTCGTTCTTCTTCAACACTCTGGAGGCTATTGTAAGTCTCCCTAACCTTGATGGCTCACTTCCCAAAGGGGCCTTGGGTTCCACCACTATCAGCGTCCCATGCATATCCACTGATGAACAGAATCAACAGAAAATCTGGTTGATGGATACAAATGGCTAACCCTACCTTGCTAATTGCTATTTTCAGTGAGCAAATGAAAGAAAATGAAAAAGTATCAAATATTAATAGCAAAAATAGAAGAAAACAACAGAATGGGAAAGACTAGAGAAATCTCTTCAAGAAAATTAGAGATATCAAGGGACTACTTCATGCAAAGATGGGCTCAATAAAGGACAGAAGTGGTATGGGCCTAACAGAAGCAGAAGAGATTAAGAAAAGGTGACAAGAATACACAGAAGAACTATTCAAAAAAAGAGCTTAATGATCGAGATAATCATGATGGTGTGATCACTCACCTAGAGCCAGACACCCTGGAATGTGAAGTCAAGTGGGCCTTACGAAGCATCACTATGAACAAAGCTAGTGGAGGTGATGGAATTCCAAGTCCTAAAATATGATGCTGTGAAAGTGCTGCACTCATTATGCCAGCAAATTTGGAAAACTCAGCAGTGGCCACAGACTGGAAAAGGTCAGTTTTCATTCCGATCCCAAAGAAAGACAAAGTCAAAGAATACTCAAACTACTGCACAACTGCACTCATCTCACACACTAGCAAAGTAATGCTAAAAATTCTCCAAGTAAGGCTTCAACAGTACATGAACTGAGAACTTCCAGATGTTCAATCTGGGTTTAGAAAAGGCAGAGGAACCAGAGATCAAATTACCAACATCTTTTGGATCACAGAAAAAACAAAAGAGTTCCAGAAAAAGATCTACTTCTGCTTAATTGACTATGCCAAACAAAGCCTTTGACTGTATGGATCACAACAAACTGAAAAATTCTTCAAGAGATGGGAATACCAGACCACCTTACCTGCCTCCTGAGAAATCTGTATGCAGGTCAAGAAGCAACAGTTAGAACTGAACATGGAACAATGTACTGGTTCCAAATTGGGAAAGAAGTAACATCAAGGCTGTATATTGTCACGCTGCTTATTTATGTTCAGAGTACATCATGTGAAACGTTGGCCTGGAATCAAAGATTGTTGTACAAGCTAGAATCAAGATTTTTGGGAGAAATATCAATAACCTCAGATATGCAGATGATACCATCCTTATGGCAGAAAGTGAAGAACTAAAGAGCCTCTTGATGAAAGTGAAAGAGGAGAGTAAAAAAGTTGACTTAAAACTCAACATTCAAAAGACAAAGATCATGGCATACAGTCCCATCATTTCATGGCAAACAGTGGGACAAACAATGGAAATAGTGACAGACTTTATTTTGGGGAGCTCCAAAATCACTGCACATGGTGACTGCAGCCATGAAATTAAAAGACACTTGCTCCTTGGAAGAAAAGTTACGACCAATCTAGGCAGCATATTAAAAACAAGAGATATTATTTTGCCAACAGAGGTTTGTCTAGTCAAAGCTATGGTTTTTCTAGTAGTCATGTATGGATGTGAGAGTTGGAGCATAAAGAAAGCTGAGCACCGAAGAATTGATGCTTTTGAACTGTGGTGTTGGAGAAGACCCTTGAGAAGACAAATGCAGTCCCTTGGACTGCAAGTAGATCAAACTAGTCAATCCTAAAGGAAATCAATCCTGAATATTCATTGGAAGGACTGATGCTGTAGCTGAAACTCCAATACTTTGACTACCTGATGCAAAGAACTGACTCACTGGAAAAGACCTTGATGCTGGGAAAGATTGAAGGCAAGAGGAGAAGCAGATGACAAAGGATAAGATGGTTGGCTAGCATCACTGACTCAATGGACTTGAGTTTGAGCAAGCTCCAGGAGTTGGTGATGGACAGGGAAGCCTGGTGTGCTGTAGTTCATGGGGTCACAAAGAGTCTGACACAACTGAGTGACCAAACTGACTGAACTGAATAACAAAAAGGCTAAATTTGCTTGATCTCTAACTACACCTTTTATAACCATCCACTCAGGCCATGTATGGTTATGAAGGTCAGACACTGAGCAACAGCTTCCAAGTGGGCATCACTCATACTGTGGACACAATATATTTGCATATTTATTACAATGTTTTTTTTTTTCCCAGCAGAGGTAGAAAAGCATACTGTTCAAAGATAATCAGTATATTATGAGCATTTTTCAACAGATGGAAGTAAAGTATATCAAGAAAGAATTGACTTTTTCTGACTCATGTAAAGGTAACATATGGATTAGAGAAAGTCCTATATCTCATTTATATCTCAAAGAAATTTGATGAACCAGGTACATTTAGTATTCTCAATGAGAAAACTGAGGAACAGAGAGGTTAACTAATTTGTCCCGGCCTAGTAGGTAACAGAGCTGCATTCAAATCAGAGTTTTCAGTTTTAGAGCCCACACACACCATGGTTAACTTGACTGCACAATGCAATCTCTAAAGCCCTTGATGTTTTATGAAACCACTCTGCAGCCATCATCTCCTTGGATTCACACACAGTCCCTCAGGATATTTAGGTGGTGCCACTCTAACAAACCCCGTTTCTAGGATGAAGAAGTGAAATCTGAGTGCTTATCCAAAGTTAAATACCACATGACTGACTTAAGTAGGATTTAAAACTTTGTTCCTTGACCCTACACAATGGCATCATCCCTCTGACAGTCCACTTGTGATTCACCATTATTGTGTTCAGTTGCTCAATCATGTCCCACTCTTTGTGGGCCCCATGGACTGTGGCCCGCCAGGCTCCTCTCTCCATTGTATTCTCCAGGCAAGAATACTGGAGTGGATTGCCAGTGCCTTCTCCAGGGGATCATACTGACCCAGGGATCTACCCTGCATTTCTTGTTTCTCCCGCATTGGCAGGAGGATTCTTTATAACTAGCGCCACGTGGGGAGCCCTCACCATCAATAGGCAGAGCAATGAAACCCATCTGCTGGATTGCCCCTGCCTACTCCCCACCCAGGCTATAGAGCACAGTTGGCTGCCCATCAGCTGCTGAGAGGAGACAGCATCCATCTCCATGTGGCCAGGGAAGCTCCGAGAAACCATTCCAAGCTCCCTAGGGCACAAAGTAGAGATGTTTTCTGTATGTTACTGAACTTTGAGGCTTTCAATGCTACAGCCTCCTCAGGCCTTGGGCTGGTACAGTGAAATATACCTGCAGTGAGGCTAGTAAAATGTTGAGGATCAGGAGCTATTAGCATAGATTAAAAGAATTGGATGAGCTGCACTAGAGAAACTCTTGGACAAGTGTGACCCTGGCTCTTATTAACAAGTTCAACGTCTTTGACCTTTGGGACCCTTGCCCAGTGCCCAGCTAGCAAATGAACATAGAGTGGCTGAAGCCTGGAAGGAAAGGATGTAGTATTTAACAGAGGGATTGAACTGCTTTATCTCATTGGAGGGCAAGCTAAGGCTTAGCAGACTGCAAACAACAGATATGGGGATTAAATCATGTATCTACTCACTCCACCAAGCTCTACTGAGTATTTACTAGTGTGAGGTGCTATGCTAAGCATTTAAATGCCTGACAGTGGGAGGGAGAGGGGAGGTCAGTAAGACGGTAGAAAAGGCCATTCTTTGAGAGCCTATCCAAGTTAACAGTGATCTCCCCTACAATCATTTCCTTTGACACTTTGAGATCTTTAAGCCCCTCAGCTTTGTCATCAGTAGACATATAGCCAAGTGCTCTGTTGTGAATAAACTTGACTTTTCCTGCTTATATGCCTTTTCTCACTTTGCCTCAGCCCTTTCCATCTGTAGCCCCTTTACTTACAATAATCACACCTATTTTTGAATTCAACTCCACTGACTCTGGAGCATCGCAGCCTAAAGCAACTTCTGCCTTCTCAGAACACACTGTGTGGTGATGACCATGTGGAACTTAGGATATTCGGGAGAAACTCTTTACAGGAGATATGTAACAAGATGCTCGATGACTACTATACTGCTTTTCCAGTGGGGGAATAATTTCCTCTAGAACATTCCTTGAAGTATAACCACTCATACCCTTAAATATTCTGTCACTCCAAAACTAAAGTCATTTATAAGTCACTTGACTTTTTGGCAGGGCCATTTTTTTAAAAAAGGAAATAAAATTTTAGGACTTCACATGAGTTTTTGCCGATAAAAGGATGAGTAATGAAACTTCCCTGGTGGTTAAGTGGCTAAGACTATGTGCTCCCAATGCTAGGGACCTGGGTTTGATACCTGGTCAGGGAACTAGATCCCACAGGTTGTAATAAAGATCAAAGATCCCTGGTGCTGCAACTAAGAACGGGCACAGCCAAATAAATAAGCAAATAAAAAAATTTTTTTTAAAGAAAAGGATGGGTAGAGACAAAAATACACAGGATAATTGGCTAGGTTCATTTGCTAGCCTGAGGCAGACATGCTATCTTCATAGCATATGGATCTCATTCATGCCTCAGCAATTACAAAGAACTCACACCATGCATTTTGCAAGGTACTCTAGAATGTTCCAGCCCCCGTATCATTAAATATGTACATTCAAGTTGTGTCAAACAATTCATTTTACACATCTATGTCACTTCTGCCTAGAGATCCCTATAGTGTCATAATGGCACGGATCATGGAAAGAGCAGGGACTAACCTCAGGCAACTTACAAAACTAATGCTCAGGTAAAGAACTGTTGATCCTCATATGGAATCTCATCAGGGGCTTCAGTGAATCAGTGAGATGATAAGATTTCTTTTACCTTCTCTGATTATATAACCTCCCTTTCCAATGCAAAGAAATAGGAGGAAAACAATAGGAAAGACTAGAGATCTCTTTTCAAGAATATTAGAGATACCAAGGTAACTATTCATGCAAAGATGGGAACAATAAAGGACGGAAATAGTATGGACCTAACAGAAGCAAAAGATATTAAGAAGAGGTGGCAAGAATATACAGAAGAACTATTCAAAAAAAGATCTTCATGACCCAGATAACCACAATGGTGTGGTTATCTGGCTCACCTAGAGCCAGACATCCTGGAATGCGAAGTCAAATGGGCATTAGGAAGCATGACTAAGAACAAAGCTAGTGGAGGTGATGGAATTCCAGTTAAGCTATTTCAAATGCTAAAAGATGATGCTGTGAAAGTGCTGCACTCAATATGCCAGCAAATTTGCAAAACTCATCAGTGGCCACAGGACTGAAAAAGATCAATTTTCATTCCAATCCCAAAGAAAGGTAATGCCAAAGAATGCTCAAACTACCACACAATTGCACTCATCTCACACACTAGGAAAGTAATGCTCAAAATTCTCCAAGCCAGGCTTCAACAGTACATGAACCAAGAACTTCCAGATGTTCAAGCTGGGTTTAAAAAGGCAGAGGAACCAGAGATCAAATTGCCAGCATCCGTTGGATTATCAAAAAAGCAAGGGAATTCAAAAAAAACATTTACTTCTGTTTTATTGACTACGCCAAAGCCTTTGACTGTGTGGATCACAACAAACTGTGGAAAATTCTTAAAGAGACGAGAATACCAGACCATCTTACCTGCCTCCTGAGAAATCTATATGAAGGTCAAGAAGCAACAGTTAGAACTGGACATGGGACAATGGACTGGTTCCAAATTGGGATAGGAGTACATCAAGGCTGTATATTGTCACCCTACTTGTTTAACTTCTATGCAGAGTACATCATGCAAAATGCCAGCCTGCATGAAACACAAGCTGGAATCAAGATTGCTGGGAAAAATATCAATAACCTCAGATATGCAGATGATACCATCTTTATGGCAGAAAGTGAAGAACTAAACAGCCTCTTGATGAAAGTGAAAGAAGAGAGTGAAAAAGTTGGCCTAAACTCAACACTCAGAAAACTAAGATCATGGCATCCAGTCCCATCACTTTACGGCAAATAGATGGGGAAACAATGGAAACAGTGACAAACTTTATTTTGGGGAGCTCCAAAATCACTGCAGATGGTGATTGCAGCCATGCATGAACTTAAAAGATGTTTGTTCCTTGGAAGAAGAGTTATGACCAACCTCGACAGCATATTAAAAAGCAGAGTCATTACTTTGCCAACAAAAGTCCATCTAGTCAAAGCTATGGTTTTTCCAGTAGTCATGAATGGATGTGAGAGTTGGAGAGGAGAATTTTCCATGGAAAGCAGGGAATGAACAGATTACTGTAGCTCTCAGAATCTAGGATTTCAGGGTGTATGTTATGCTGAAAAGTGGCCCAGATAAATTGTCCTATAGGAGAAAAGTGTGGTTGTGTAATCAGTTCAGTTCAGTCCAGTCACTTAGGCATGTCCGACTCTTTGCAACCTCATGGACTGCAGCACGCCAGGCTTCCCTTTCCATCACCAACTCCTGGAGCCTGCTCAAATTCATGTTCATTGAGTCGGTGATGCCATCCAAGCATCTCATCCTCTGTCATCCACTTTTCCTGCCTTCAGTCTTTCCCAGCATCAGGGTCTTTTCCAATGAGCTAAAAGGCTCTGGGCAAAGTGGCTGTATTTTCCTGAGTCTCAGTTTTCTCATCTGTACAATAGAAAGAAATTACATCTGCCTGAGCAGGTATTGGGGGGATTAAATGAGATATTGCCTATGAATGTGCTTGGTACATGATTCATTCGAAGATAAAAGGGGGAAGTGTAATTTTTTTTTAAAAAGAGCATTAACTAGGCACATGAGTTTTGAGTAGCTAAGCAGCTCATGAAAGCCTGATGCTGGGACAATGAGTTCAGCCGCACCCCAACACCTCCCCACATCTGTTTTCTGTCTCTGAAGCTCAGATTTCCTCTCACTACAATTGTCCCAAGCTGTGCACTGCCTGAGTCAGGAAGCGAATTCTGCTAAGCAGGCCACTGGAAGGAATAAGTGATACTGTCCATTCTGACTTTCTCTTCCCCATTTCTACTCCCCCAGTTAGACCTCTTTTTAAGGAGGGTCTAAGAGCCTACACAGGATTCCCTGGTGGCTCAGAGGTTAAAGTGCCTGCCTGGAATGCAGGAGACCTGGGTTCGATCCCTGAGTCAGAAAGATCCCTGGAGAAGGAAATGGCAACCCACTCCAGTACTCTTGCTTGGAGAATCCCATGGAGGGAGGAGCCTGGTGGGCTACAGTCCATGGGGTCACAAAGAGTTGGAGACGACTGAGCGACTTCAAAAGCCTCCACAGGTTCGGAAAGTATCCTTCCTCCCTTGATCTCCTGTTACAGATTGTGATGGTGGTGGTTTTTCCTTGTTTCTTTCACTGTCAATCAATTGCCAGAATAGTAGATGGCAGTCTTCAGAGCATCTCTCATGTGGTGAAATATGCTGTGTAGGAAAAATTCTCCCAAGTTGAAGTCACTTAGAAAATGGCTGCAATGGCTGCTTTGCTGAAATACATGTGCCCCACTGTGCTGAGATCCATCTCATGATGTCTACATAAGAAATGGGATGGGGCAGGCCCCTTTCTGTACTTGAGACCCGCTCAGAGCCCTAAGCCAGATTTTCTTTATTGTTTAGTAAGCTCTTTTAATGAAATGTACTCCTCTTATTATAGAGGACTCAAAATAAGATCTAAATCACAAACCAATAAAAGAAAATTATTGGGCTGGGTATCTAAAGTTACTACCTAGAGGCTACTCCAGTGTGGTATTTATAAATCTCTAAACAGTTAAGTATAATTGTCTTTCTGGTTTTTGGGATGGAAGCCAACAGCCATTTCAGTTACAACTGAAGAAAAATATTTTAGCGCTGAGCTTTGTTCGTTTGGTGGGTATAAAGAGAAATGGCTTCTCCCCCACCACCAGTTCAAAATTGAGAGGGAATATTGTGGTAATGAAATGTTATATGGGAGGCTGAAAAAAAAGGCTTCTCTGGTTTCAGGGAGGGAGAATGTGTGTAGGATATGTGTATAGGTTCACTTGCAAGAGAGAGAAGTCCTGGTGTGCAGGGTGGGAGGGGTGCTTGGGCGAGGGGAGGAAGGGAGAAAACTGGAAAGGGCAGGTGTTGAGGGGTGACATGGGAGTTGAAGATGGGGGTGGTCTGTCAAATTAATGCAAAAGCCAGATGTGCAGCTGCTCACCCCAATGCAGGCCACCCCCCATCTCAGATACAAAGACAGTGCATTCTGGAAGAGCATGAAAGTTTCCACTAAGAGACCTGGTATGACCTCAATTCTGCCAAGGAGTATAGCCCTCCTTCTGGAGTAAGACTGTCTAAAACACAGAGCTCTATATCATCAAAATCAAGAAAATAACAGAGACCCATGGTTATAAAGGACCACAGAAGTCATCTCATTCAATTTCCCTGCCGTTGAAAAGATCATGCCAGGAGCCTGCCTTTGGCAAATGGTCATGTGGTGATAGGACTCTCACCATCTTTTTAGGCAGCTTATTCTGTGCTGGACATGCCTTTCTTCTGCAAGGTTAAAATCTGATTCTCCTTAATCATTAGCCATCAATCCCGGTTTTGTTCCATGGAGCAGAGGCTAAAATCACCCTTTCAGTCCGTAGCCTCATTCTCTTAACCCCTGGGCAAGTGACACATAGTCAAGCATTTCCCCATTCTGGTTGTCCCCTTGGCAGCGTTCCCTGTCTGTCAATGCCTTCCTTCAGATCTTCACAGCTCTTGACACACTCCCTCTCAGACCAGCCAGGATGAAACAATCACTGCTCCAAATAAACTGCACCTCTATCAGCAAGGTTTATCCAGCCTGTCTTGAGCAATTATTTGAAACTTAATGCTGAGTGGTCTTCATTCCATTCCATTATGTGGATTTTGTCCCATAGTTCCAGTTTGGGAAGGTCCCTTTTGAATCTGGACTCCTGTTGTCCAATATAATTTAGAGATCTTAATTCATATGATCTCCCTCATATATAAAGCAGAAGTCACATTTTCTTCTCTGGAACAGTAAAAACTATCTCAGACTTTAGGATGTACCCTGTGCCCCCAATTAATGCTGGTTCTCCAAGGACTACAGCCATACTTCCAAAGAAAAATGTCATTCCCCACTTGAGGCTCTTAACCTTTGCTGAAATTCAGACAAAGGAGAGTATATGCTTCTACATGGATATTACTTAGTGTAACTGTGCCTGAGGGTCACTGAGGGCTGGAGGAACTATGGTGTGTGTGTGTGCACACGTACAGTGTCTCAAGCTTGTGTGCCTGCTGGTGTGTTTATGTAAGTCCATTATAATTGTTTTAAACTTGTGGCTATAAGAAGGCATAAAACATAAACAAATTTATTTAGAGGAAAATAGGCAGTGGACGTTTGTTCGGAGTTTGAGACACATGCTCCTCCCTCCTCAAGGACGTTGAGAGCTCAGCTCAGTCTGTGACTCTCTGGCTTCTCTGGGTTTCCTCTGTCCTTTCTAGGATGGTCCTCAGATTTCTGTGTTTCAGCTTGCTTTCAGGATCCTCTCCCCTGAGGCTCTTCTCCACTCCTAGAACATGAGCAAGGGGGTGGATCTCTAAGTGTGACCCTCTCCTGGATTCAGGATTTCATTTCCATCCATCTTCAGGCCCACATGGATTTTTCCACTGAGTCCATGCAGAAATGAATCATAACTGAAACCCCACACAACCAACTGACCAACACTGCTTCCTCCTGTAGCCAGTCTCTCCTCTCCATAAGCTTCTTCTTATGCATGGGCCCTGGCTTCCATCACCAGGAAGGAAGCTCACATTCATTCATGGAGTCTGTTCTACCATCTCATCTCACATGAGATTCTCCTCTTCTTTTTCTGATTCAAGGTTCCTGATCTCCTCCTGGGTAACCACCGTTCCTACACAGTATCTCTGCATCCTCTTCTTTCCAGGCAAAACAATGCTTCATTCGGCTGCCAGGTCAATCTCCCTAAAGCTCAGGTCCGATCCCATCACTCTCTTGCTTTGAAATCTTCTGTAGCTCCCTAGTGCCTACTGAATTACTTATAGCTTCCTAACTCACAGACTCATAAAACATTATTTATAGCTTCTTAAGTAAAATAAAAAAGTTCCTTAATGCCCAACCCACACTTCGGCCTCATGCCTCCCTGCTCCCTGATACATACACCACGTTCCTGCCAAACTGTACTGACTGCTGTCCCTCAAACACGCCCCCCTGTACCTCTGTCCTCCTTACCGCCATTCTGCTCTCTGATGACAGCCGGTTCTATTTGTTTCCAACTACTGAAAGCCTGTGCATTTTTTTTCCAGAGTGTCTCTCAAACCCACTCTCTTTCTCTTCTTGCCCCCAGTGTTAGCCTCAGAAGGTCGTAATTCTCTCACAGGAATCAATCAGCATTCTGAAGAAGAGTTATATATTTGCTAGGAAGTTGCAAAGACCGAGAATGTGCGTTATGACTCTGACTCCTCAAGAGTGCCTGCCATGCACAGTCTGGGTACATGACAGATGTTCAACAAATGTTTGCGGGACTGGATTGACAACTTCAGGACAGATAGCATGAATCAGATGAATGCAAAGCATATAAGAGGAAGAAGGACAAGAGAGGAGCCCTAACATCAACAACCAAATTTAGCCCAGGCATGAAAATACACCCGCTCCATCTTCTTGAAGAGATCCAGACACTGGGAGAAGCATGCTGCTGGCTTGAAGGTAAGTAATGTTGCTGTTTAATAGCTATATAGTCCTAGATCTCAGCCCTGCCACCTTTCAAAAAAAAAGAAGGTCTGTCTACTGGGCAACTAATATCCTTTACTTTTCACTTGGAAACATATGACAGAAACAAGATGACAAACATAGCCAGTTGGACAGAAGACAGAGCTGATTGCCCATTGCACTCCCTCACCCCCTTTTTCCACTTAAGGATTTTCAATATTGGGAAAGCTAATGATCACCCAAAAATATACAAAAAGAAGAATGTAGACCAACAGGTCAAGACAACATGCATACATGCTTAGTTGCTCTGTTGTGTCCGACTCTTTTCGACCCCAGGGACTCTAGCCTGATAGACTCCTCTATTCATGGGGTTTTCCAGGCAGGAAGTATTGGAGTGGGTTGCCATTCTCTTCTCTAGGGGATCTTCCTCACCCAGGGTCATATCTGAGTCTCCTGTGTAAACCTGCATTGGCAGGTGGATTCTTTACCACTGAGCTACCCAGGAAGCCCTGTCAAGACAATAGAATTGTTCTAAAGAAACAAAGTGATTTAAAGGTTAGGATTTCCAGGAAAGCAGGAGGTTCAGGTTAAAATTATTACTTAGCTTCTCTAAGCCTGTTTCTTCCTTTTTACAATCAAGGTAACCTTCTTATTTCATTCATCTCCTCTGAGGACTGACCAGAGGAGTGGTTCTGGACAGTGGTTCTCAACCCTAGCTGCACCTGGGACGCATCAGGGAGCTTCAAAAACTCCTGATACACAGGATGTACAACCTTCCACCAGCTAAATCACAATTGCTAAGGGGCAACCAAGGCACTGATTTTTTTTTTTTTTAACATTTTTCAAGTGATTATAACATGCAGCCAAGACTAGAAACTGGTGCTCTGAGAAATACTTCTTGTCTTGGTTGACAAAATACCTACCACAGAATGGCAGGAAATGTTCATAAAGCATAAGCATTATTATGTTGTTATCAGGGGTGGTGGCAATGGTGGTAGTGATGGTGCTGGTGGTGACCAAGTGATCTTTGCTTTGGGCTCAGAGTCCTTGTGGAGAAGAACTGTTTTCAGGACAATACCACCATGCTCTGTTCTGGCTCTGCAAGGAACACTTCATTCTCTGAGGTCATCACATATTCTCTCTATTCAAACCTCCCACCCTTTGGCTCTCCTACTCCTTTACTTCACAATCCTGTTCTTTGACCTCACAGGGATTTGATTCTTGCTTCATTTTTGGCCTATCTGCCTACAAGCCCCCTCTAAATCCAATCATGTCCTTACACGTTTCCCATGATCTCTGCGCTGACCCTTGATTACCATCAGTTCCCTGTCCAAACTGTCCAACTCCTTAACTCCTCAAGGAAGGATAAGCTGGTTGCTTCATAAAGAAAGGAGGAGCCATCAGACAGAAGCTTCCTCCAGCTTCATCTTCCCCATTAAGCCCTCTGACTCAGAGGAACAGGAGTCATTCTTACCCTTTTAAAGGTCACCTGATCTCTCCCGCTTCTCACTGGCTTCCTCTTTATCATTTAACAACTCTGTCCTACAGCTTCAAACTCTCTCCCTCTTTGGGGCTTCACCCTAGTCTAACACAGCAACAACTATGGCATATTTTTCCCTCTTCTAAAAACAAAAAGGAATTCCTTTCTTTGAGCTCCTCTGAACTATCCCATTTCTCTCCCTATCTCCACTAGAAAGAGTAATAAAGCGTCTCCAATTCTTACCTACCATTAAGGCTTCAGCCGCCTGAATGATGGCTTCTACCAGTAACAAGCCACAGCAGCTGCTCTTGCTAATATCATCGGGAACTTCCTGAGGGTCAAATGCACTGCTGTCATTTTTAGGCCCTTGTCTACTTGACTTTTCTGCAGTATCTGACAGTGCTAATCACTGTTTCCTTTCAAGTCAGTTCAGCCCAGCAAATTCTTGTGGCATGCCAACGCTGTGTCAGGTCCTGTGCTTAGAGAAACTGGAGACATGAAGAAGAGCAAGATAAGGAAGACTCCTTGTTTCTCAGAGAGCCCAGAGTCTACTCAAGAAAACATGCATAGTGACAAACAATAAGGACACTAGATGGTGGCTCTGGAATTTATTCAACTTTCTTCTCATTTACCTTCATACCACCTACCCCTGTTCCCCTAAATCTTTGTCCTCAGCCCTCTCACTGGGTTCTCTTCCTCTGTTTGTCCCTTCAATGATGATTTTTCCCAAGGTTCCATATTGACCCCTTTTCTCTTAATTGCCCTCTTGTCTCCCTGAGAAACATCCATCCTCAAGGCCTATACATTGTCTATCACCAATGACCCCCAAGTCTATAATTTCAAACCTAACTTTATCCTTATAACCATATGTTCTTATTTCTTGCTGGATATTATCCAGAAAATTTCAACACAAATGAACCAAGACAAAATTTTTACCTTCTCTCCCAAGCCTGTTTCTTCTTCTGGGTCCTTTGCTTAATCACTTTTACATTTACTCAGTGGCCAACCTTGAAATGCACTCCCAATTCCTCACCCTTGCTCATCCACACTTCCTTCCCATCAACCAGTCTTCAACAGCTGTTTTCTCTATTTCAGATCTATCTCAATTTCTGTCATCTTCACGAGTAACATCACTAACCTGTCCTGTCAGACCTCATCCGATCCCTTCTAGTCCACTGAAGTAGTCTTCTCAGGTAGCTCATGCCACCATCTCTTTCCATCTCTAAACCATAGTCATATTTTTGCTATCATCTTTTCAAAAGATAGATTTAATCATCATATTCATATAAATCCAAACGCTTAGCAAGGCAATAAGCCTATGCTCTAGATCTGCACTGTTCAATATGGTACTCATTTGTGTTCTGGGTGCTATCGTGCCTGACACATAGTGGCCACTCATTTTTTCCTCTTTCTTTCCCGTAAAACTTGCTCTTACTAGAAGGTTAAGCAGGAAGAAATTATAGATGCTCATTTCATAACTAGATATAAATGCATAATAGCAAAAAGAACTACCACATAATCTAGCAATTTCATTCCTAGGTATACATCCAAAAAAAAAAACCCAAAAACACTAATTCAAAAAAATGCATGAATTCCACCTGTTCATAGCAGCATTATTTGCAATAGTCAAGATATGGAAGCAACCTAAGCATTCACCAAAAGATGAGTGGATAGAGAAGATGTGGCCTACACACACACACACACATGAATATTAGTCATTAAAAAAATATTTAATTCTGCCATTTGCAACAGCATGGACTGACCTAGAAGGTATCATGCTTAGTGAAATAAGTCAAAGACAAAAATAGTATGTTATCACTTACATGTGGAATATAAAAAATAAAACATGTGAATGTATATAACAAAACAGAAACAGAGATATAGAGAACAAACTAGTGGTTATCAATCAAGAGAGGGAAGAGAACAGGATAAGACAGGAATAAGGTATTAACAGACACAAACTACTATGCATAAAATAAATAAGCTATAAGGCTACATTGTGCAGCACAAGGAATAAAGCCAATATTTTATAATAACTTTAAATGGTGCATAATCTATAAAAATATTGAATCACTATGTTGTACACCTGAAACTAATATAACATTGTAAATCAACTCTACTTTAACAGCAAGAAACACATAATGGGAAACTCAATCGCATGATTCTTCCTTTCAGGGTCTGACTCAAGCAGCTCTCTGAGAAAAGACCCTTCCTCCCTCTGCTCACCCTCCACTGCAAGATCGGACTCAGTTCCTATCTTTTAGAACCGCAGGGAGAGAGTCTGGCAAGAGCCACTGTTGTACCAGCTGATTTAAATTGAAATGTTTTCCCCAGATAAATGCGTGCTAAATAATACACCAGCTCTCCAGCCAAAGGGAAGTGACAGGCGCTCTGTAAATAAAGGCACTTAGTTGCTGGTAAAGAGCTGTAAAGTGGTTCTGAACTGATGTTTGCTGACCAGCAAGAAGCGGCTTCACCTGCTTTATATAATTGTCACTGCAGTCTTGCCTGCTGTATATTAAAACTGCATCTCATAGACCCAACTGTCACATTGGATATACCGTCCAGCATGGAGTATGCCACCTCTCTCTGTAATTGTTTCTGACAACCAGCCATCACATTTCAGATCTTTTCAGAAAGTATCTGGTCCAGAATCCCTACGCTGGGCCAGTCCTGACACCATGTGGGCTAGAACAGTGACACCAAAAGGGAATGTGAAAAGGGAAGAGGAAAAAGAGCTTTTGTGAGTCTAGGAGAGCAAACAACACGCACTGTCAAGTGTCTGGACACAAATCCCAGGGAAGACTCTGCCTCCTCAATGCTAAGACACATCTTGTTTCAGTTCACGTTAGAACAACTTGCCGTAAGGCTGCATGGATACTGTGGCCCCAGAGGACACACATCTGTCCCGGGTCCACAGTTCTGACCTGCTATATTCTGGAGAGATGGAAATATAGCTCTCAAGGTAAAACAAAGGAATGGATCTCATAAGGACTACAAAAGAGTGATGAAAGTCGCGGGTGGCGATCAACCTCAATCGCTCAGTTGTGTCCAGCTCTCTCTGACCCTCATGGACTGTAGCCCACCAGGCTCCCCTGTCCATGGGATTTCCCAGGCAAGAATACCGGAATGGGTTGCCATTTTTTCCTCCAGGGGATCTTTCTGACCCAGGGTAATTCCAATCCACTTTGAGTTTGGTCATGACAAATGCCCAGATGAAAGGTAACAAAAGTATCTGAGAGCAGGGGGCATTCTAGTCAGTCACCAGGGCCTCAAGGAGGGGGAGCAGTTGGAATCTTAGTTTGTCCATCTGATCCCATGGACTGGGATGAACCCAAGAAGTGGGCTGTACAGTGAGCAACCAGAGGTGAATTTACAACACTCACCCATCAGGGAGGAGTGACTTCCTACGTCGATAGCCACCACAGGGCCACCACTATTCTAACAGGGGAGTGTTAGAAGATCAAGAACAAGAGAAAAGCAGGTAGAAAAAGAAAGCAAGGGGGAATACGGACTCAGTGAGGCTACAGCTTCAACAGTCCTTCATTAAGAGTTGAATTAAATGCTTGCTGGTTACTGGGGGATGTACACTCCACTCCAGTGCCAACCAGGAGTCTCTGAAGACTACCACCAGCCACAGAGCACATCCTCTGCCTCTTCTGGGGTGTGTGTGTGTTTGTGTGTGTGTGTTTACACAAAAGAAGAGCTCCGCTTTATTGCAGGAAAAAAAAGAGTTCCCTTATTCTTCCTTCTCTCCTTCCAAGATCTACTTTTCTAGCTTATTGCTGTGATAAAAACTGTAAAGAAGGCTTTTGAAAATTGAGTGAGTATCTGAAGAGGAGAGGGGAAACATTTTTTTAAAACCAGTTTGGCCATTAAATAGGATCTGAGAGTCCGGGAAAAGGTTTAAGAGAGCTGGAAGGAACACCAATGTCAGATGTATATGTGACTATACTATATGTCAAGATTCTAAACTACGACCTTGAAAATCATGATTACTGTATGGGAGGAAACTGGCATGCTGGGGAAAGGGAGTCTTTTCCTGCCCACCTGCCCCCCAATTTGATTCCTTCTCCACCTGAAGGGAGCACTTCCCCTGCTTCTACTTTTTTCCATTCCCTCTGCTAGTTCCTGCCAGGAGAAGAGGGGCATCTAATAGGGTTGGGTAGAGTGTCCACTGGACCCCATGCTGCTAATGTGAACATTTATTGTGCCTTAAAGTAGTGCACACAGTCACCTGGGGATGCTGTTAGGATGCAGATTCTGACCATGACAGTCTGCATTTCTGCATGGTCCCTGTGTGATGCTGGGGTATGGGTGGGAAGACACACAGTGAAGATCAACTCCTTAAAGGCAGAAACCAAAACCTAGCTTGCCTCCTCCTTCTCCAAGAAGACCAGCTCACTGTTTCCTCTCATCCTATGTCATCTCAGCTCCCTGAGCAGGCCATGCAGGAGGCAGGAAAGAGTTTAGGCTCTTTGTTAGGGCCTTGGCACATTGCTCTGTCCAGCAGGCATGACTGAGCAAAGGGAGACCAAGATTTAAATTGAGGGGCAAGACAAAGGAGGGTGGAGGGGAGAGGCCAAAACCAAGACACAGGCTGTATCAACCAGGGTATGTCAAGAATAGAAGCCACTCTGCCACAGGTAAGATGAAAATTAGAGGCTGACGCTGCCTTGAGAAGGGCTGGAGGAACAAAGTCAAAGAGGTCACCATTATCCATTTCACTTGCAACACCAAGGGGGGAGTTCTCCTGAACTTCACCAGAACCTCAGGACCCTCAGGGAAACTCGCACCCCAGTCTCCATTTCAAGTAGCAAATCAATGGTTGCCAAAGTTTCCACTGAGAGTGGCTTTGAACCTTGCATCTGTTCAAGGTCTGGCTATAATTGCCTCCCAAGAATTAAGGCTTCTTTTTCTCTTCTACCATCTAGATAGGCCCTAGAGTCCTCTCTCATTGGTAGACTCCAGCCCAGAACCATGCAGGTAAAGGGATTCTAGGAACTATTGCTCCTGGCTTCACTGTGATGTTGAGAAGACCTCAGAAGGAGGTTGTGGTGATGCTGAGTTGACAAAAGTTAATGTGGCACATAGGCCTAGGCTGCAGGATGGAGCTTTATCATATCACTAAGATGGGGCTTCGCAGCCCAATGGCTATAGTTCTCATGGGCCATGCATCCTCTACCTTTACTCTTGGGGTGATGGCATTCAGGTCCCCATTGGGCACCCAGTGCCACCCATCCAGCAGACCATGTGTGACAATGATTTTCCAGCTCATGGCAAACCCACACAGAGGTGTTACTTGGCAGAAAATACTTCCCATCCTATCCTGTCAAGGCCATGATGAGTGAGGTTGTTTGTTGCAGGGTTTCAGCAGTGCGGCTTCTCTGAGACTCCTAGACAACATCTTTACTTGTTACCATCTGCCCAGGATCCCAGAGCAAATGACAAGAAAGACTGGGGCAGAGCAGAGATGGCAGATGTGTCATTTAAAGCCACCGTGCCTCCTACAGAGAACGCTTCCTGGGCTGACAAGTGTCACCTCTTGCTAAATGACTTTGAGTGTCCATATAGTCCTCACTCTCCAGAGACCACCATCCCCTGATCAGCCTATAACAATGCAAAGCTTAACACCCCCATGCAGCTATAACAATGGCAAAGCTTAACCCAGGTCAATGGCAAAAATATGTGTCAGGTAGAAACACTGGGAACTGTTTGGCCAGCATTGTTTTAGTGCTCTGACATTTAGCTGGCGACCTTGGTCATGAAGCCACTGTTTGGGAAGGCTGAGGGGGTGGTGTTTTAAAAGCTGGATTATTCTCGGGAAGGCAGTCTATTGTGAGTGTGGGTGTTCAGGTCTCAAGCCCGCTTCCTGGGCTGGCAAGAAGAGGCAGGAGATGCCCCTTTGAAAGCTGTGGCAGCCACGGCAGGTTTCACTACCAGGCAGGCTGATGTGAGCCTCTTTGAATTACTGAGTGAAGGATATCCCTCTTGCCATCCCCTGTCCCCTGTAGGCACAGCAGAGAAGTATTACAGGCTGTCCTTACCTTGGGAATTAGCCTGCAAGACCCCGATGCTGTCATCAAACTGCATAGATTTGATGTTGAGTGACGCCAAGATGCATTCCTTGTCCTGCAGCGAAGTATCATCAATATTATTCTGATTGGCTGACAGGATAACGCACATGTCACAGAGGTTGATGTTGACGGCCCTTAAATCAGCCCGACTTAATGGCGTACCCTTTGGCATAGAGGAAAGAGAGAGAGAAAAAAAAAAGGAGAAGCAAAAATGAGACTGAGGGACGAGAGGGAAAGAGGGGGAAAAATAAAAACAAATTAAAGATTGAGCCGGAGCTCTGGGAAATTATTTAACAAGTATCTTTTTTATGCCTTGACATTAAGCTGGCCTAACTACATTCAAGGGAATAGGAGCTGTGTGCTAATCTAAAGGGTAGTTGGTGCTGATGGCAGCATTTTAGGCTTGCTCTCAATACTCAATCAAGCTATTACTAACTAACGAGGGAGAGGAATAATGCCAGGGTTCTACATCTTCTTCCTGCCTGGAAATTGTCTTGATTTAAGTAACTGTCCTGTGGCAACCTCTGGCTTTCAAAATGTAACAAAGGGGTGGATTTCAAATGCCTGTTTATTTAATAGCAAGTCACTTCTGTCTCAAGCAAAAAGACAGCAGCTCCAACTAGAATTTCCAAGGCAGCCAAGGGGAAACAGCCAGGGAGCATGGTGTGATGAGGTGGGGCTGAATGCAGTGCTCAATTTGGAGGAGGTGAGAGAGAGTGCAATTAACGTGCGTCTTGCAAAGGGGAGATGGAAGGGCAGATAAAGCTTCACGTCATATCATTTTACTGCATATTTTCAGCAAGAGAAAAACAAGAAGTCAAGTAATTGTCCAAGAACATAGGCATGGTTAAATACACCATCAGACAGATTTACAGTGGAAGTCTATGTAGTAGGTAAAAGGACTGAAAAAGTGTTCTCCGTGTAGGTATTGCTTTGGAAGTATCTCAAAGAGAGAGGAGCAAGTAAAGCAAACAAACAAAAAACAAGTTCTAGCCAATTCAGAAAGTATGATTTCATTTATGTAAAAAGAAACTCACAAAATAGAACTATACATGTATGAAGGTATATACAAACTTTCAGAGAGAAAGTTCAGAAAAAGTACACACTAAATTAATAACAGTAATTACCCCTGGAGAGGGGAATAAGACTGGAAGGAAAAGTTTGTTTTTGACTTTACATACTTCTTTTTTGTTTGAATATTTTATAACAAGAATGTATTTGTATATTACTGGAGTAATTAAAAATAAATGAGCCAGTAAACAAATTTTTTGAAATGTCCCATAACAACAGAAAACAATGGGGAAAAAATAAAAGCAGATCAAGGAGGGAATGACAGAGAGGTCAGAAATGTAGCCACTGGTAAAATCTAAGGGTTAGGATTGAAGGAGAGGGGCATGACCCCCACATGCTCTGTGTCCTCATCGAGGGCTATGGCTGAATAATCTGGCCATCCCACGTAAGAGGGTCCCCAGAGGCATCATTTTGGACTTCATGGCCAGCTACCAGCCTCCCTCATCCTCCAGCCTGAATCCAGCTTCTGATGTGCCTTCATAGAGATCTGAGTTACCTTCAACTCACTGAGCCAGTAGGGAGAGGGTCTGCCAACTGCCAATATCTCTGGATGCCTTCCTCTCGTTCTCCTTCCTGGAAAGAGGACTTTGAGAATACTAGATTTGGCCGCAGAGATCAAGGCCATCAGCCCTCTTTTTATGACTCAGTGGCAGTCATGATTCTATTCTCAGCCTCCAAAATATGGCTTCCAAATGGAATTATGGAGGAAGAGACCTATAGGGTGGGGAAGCTGCTAGTTCCAAGCTCTGGAGCAGGATCTTTTGAGAGAACTCTCCCCTCTTTTCCTGGGGTCTTTGGTGCAAAATAAGTCTGACCAACTTCCTGAATCATTTCACCAATGCATAAACTCCAACTGCTTACATCCATATTCTTTTAATTTTCACCTTGCAGAAAATCCAACAGTAATTGTGATATAAGACAATCCCTGTACAGCTGTACATACATGATTTCAAAACTCAAGTAATACAAATTGCATAACAGAAACACTGTGTTTCTCTATGTGTGCTAAGTAGATTCAGTCATTTCTGACTCTTTGCGACTCCGTGGACCGTAGCTCTCCAGGCTCCTCTGTCCATGGGATTCTCCAGATAAGAATACTGGAATGATTTGCCATGCCCTCCTCTAGGGGATCTTCCTGACCCAGGGATTGAAGCCACACTTCTTAAGTCTCCTGCATTGGCTGCTGCTGCTGCTAAGTCGCTTCAGTCGTGTCCGACTCTGTGCGACCCCATAGACGGCAGCCCACCAGGCTCCCCCGTCCCTGGGATTCTCCAGGCAAGAACACTGGACTGGGCTGCCATTTCCTTCTCCAATGCATGAAAGGGAAAAGTGAAAGTGAAGTTGCTCAGTCATGTCTGACTCTTCACGACCCCATGGACTGCAGCCCACCAAGCTCCTCTATCCATGGGATTTTCCAGGCAAGAACACTGGAGTGGGGTGCCACTGCCTTCTCCGCCTGCACTGGCATGAGGGTTCCTTACCATTAGCACCACCTGAGAAGTCCATGTTTCTCTGGGATGGCCCCGTATGTGGGGCCCTGTTTAAGGAATGAAATAGGTGAAGAAAAAGGTGAGGGTGCATTTTGTACAAATATGCTGTGCTTGAGTGTGCTAAATTTTGGAAGCTTTGAAATAGGAGAAGCTGCAAACAGCAGCACTAGTTCATATAGACACAGGCAGATGAGCAGATGTGTACGAGGGCATGACAAAGGACGCGCACACAGCAAACATACACACATAGCAAAGATCACACACAGACCCCCAACAGACACATGGACCCCTCTACCCCAGAAAAGCAATAAGCTCTCTACAGAACACTTTCATACCCCAGTCTATTGCTCCCCAGGACATGGAGAAAGGCACATGTAGGAAAAATAATGGTGGAAATATGTAATCACAACTATCATGTTTCTGAAATTAGCAAGGTATATCTCTGCTTATGCTCCTCTGTGTAAGACTATTTGCTTTTCTGCAGGTGACTATTTTTCACCACATGTGTTCATCAAGTCAGTGAGTTTGGGGTCCAGCATCCAAAAGATCTCTGTCTATATTTTTCTCACTTCTTTATATATTTATTGTCTATATTAATTGTCTATTGAGCTAGGTACATATAAGGATACATGGTAGCTACAAATGGCATTGCTTGTGGATAGATTTTTATGTCTTCCTTATTGAATTATATTACTTGATTCTTCCCATTTCTGAGATTCTAGAAGCTAATAACAGAAAAAATGAATTTTAGCTTCAAAAGTGAGGAAAAATCCAGACTTCTTGAAATACAGAATCAAATTTGTGTTCCACAGTTTTAGGGATATGAACTTCCAAGAAAAATGTTTGGAGAATAAGTAGCATTTGCATGGATTTATAGCTTGAAGAACTACAGCAAAGGTTAAAATGTAAAGTGCTTTCCAATTATTTGGGAATTTATAGAAAATATATTGATTACTAATTAAGGAAGTAGTTAGTTACATGACTCTCAAATCATGAATCCCATGCCCTCACATTAAATTGTGGAGTCCAAAACTGCTCCTTTTATGTGTTTTATAATCAATAATATCGCAGGCACACAGAGGCACAAATGTGGACACATGCAATGGCATGAAAACATCACAGGGTTTCTAAATGACTATGATGGAAAGAGGGGCTGGCCAGCAGAATGGGTTGGTCCTCTGCACAGCAGAAATAAAACTTCTGTTAAATACATGTAGTTAAAAACAGAACAAGATAAAATAAGATTTCTCCAAGCAGTTATAATGCCATAAATAAAGTGATATAAATAGTTCCATATGTAAATTCCTCTCTAAGCATTACAATATTGCAAAGCACTGGGTTGGGGTAGGTAAGAGAGAACGTGTTTAGACACTGATATGGTTAATACATTTGATACCAGCTAAACTCCATGTCTGGTGAGCGACTGAACTTGGCTGCAAATTCCTTTTAATAAGGTCTCTCAGGGTTTGGATATTCCTAGACAGAGTGTAGGGGAAGGGCTGAGTCCTCAGGCCCATAACCAGATGAAGAAGCAGAGGCATGATCAAAGCTACAACCATTATATTCATCTGGGATTTCTCTTTTGTGAATAAAAAGGAGAAAAAAGCATTGATAACGTGACCCTGGACTTACAGGCAAGATGGAAACCTTGGGGAAGTTATGTAATGTCTCCCATTCCCGCTTGAGGTACTCGATGGAACCCACAAACACAATGTGCTTGAGCTCGTGGTAGTGAAAGTTGCTGGCACGGAGTGGCATCACCAGGTTCCGAAGGCCAATCAGGGCAGAACTGACATCGCCAAAGATGCAGACCACCACGTGGCCACTCAGGACGGTCATAGCAGCTTCACTTCGGGTCTACCAGAGGGAGAAGAGCACAAGCATTGGAGAGAAGACCTCATGGGATTGTGGAAAGGACCAGAAAATCATTTTTGTAAAACAACAAGTAAACAATCGCTGAGTGCTTACTATGTACTATTATTTTTTATTCCTTCAGTGTTATGTTCATGCCATGTGTTAATCGCTCAGTCATGTCTGACTCTTTGCAACCACATGGGCTATAGCTCGCTAGACTCCTCTGCCCATGGGATTCTCCAGGCAAGAACACTGGAGTGGGTAGCCATTCCCTTCTCCAAGGGGATCTTCCTGACCCAGGGATAAAACCTGGGACTCCCACATTGCAGGCAGATCCTTTACCATCTGAGCCACCAGGGAATATACACCTATAACTCGAGTATATATATATAAACTATATTGATGTAATAAATATGAAGTCCATGGGGTTGCAAAGAGTCAGACACGACTTCATGGTTAAATAACAACAAAAATATATATTCACACACATCACTACTTTCTTTTATAAAAGATTAAAGGAAGCTATGCCATACATACATATGAACAGGATTCGGGGGGAGAAATAAGAAAGAAGAACAATACTGATGTCATTTGGAAAAGGAAGTCTTAGTTTCCAGGAAATTGTTGATAAAACTGTTTTCCTTTGTTGCTGAGATGATAATAAAATAGTCAGACTCATGCTGGCCTCGACTCAAGAGATGAGTTTTGAATTCTAGAGTCATCAATGGGATCTCACAGGACATTACTACATTAGAAGGTAGAAAATGATATCCAAAGCCAGGGGCTAGCAAACTATGACTCACAGGCCAAATCTAACCCACTACCTGCTTATCTCTGGCCAGTGAGCAAAGATTGGTTTTTATGTTTGAAAACTGTTGGCAAAAAATCAAAAGAAAAATATCTCATACTACATAAAAATTAAATGAAGTTCAAATTCCAAGAAAGTTTTATCACAATACGGCTGATCTTACTGATTTAGGTATTGCTGATGGCTGGTTTTACATTACAAAAGCAGAGGTGATTAGTTGTGACAGAGACCTTATGGCCAGCAAAGCCTAAATTCTTTGTTATATGACCCTTTACAGAGAGAGTTTGCTGACCACTATCCACTACTGCCTTAGGGTTTCCAGGGACACAACTAGAGTGACCGCTTGTGTTAAGTCATCAGAGGAAGACTCCCAAACAACCACAAGAAGGATCATAACAGCAAGAGCAACAGGCCCCCATCTTCCCCCAACTCCAGGCCTATAATTCACAAAGGAGACAAATGAAAGAATAAAATCACCCCAGTTAAAGCTTCCCAGGACAATTAAACCGTTAGCCCCTGCTGGCCCCTCTGCTTACTGTGTTCGTGCAAAGAGCAACACGGGAGACCAGTTGTGGGTCTTTCTCTGCCTCTCTTTCTGGTCCAATGCCTCCCAACTTCCTTTCTTCCTCCCAGTCCACCCACTGCATGTCTGGATGGCCCCATGTGGCTTACAATGCTTTTGGGGAGGCATATTAATGTCCACTGCACATATCAAACTCTGCTCAATTTAATCTCTAGAATTGACCAGTGTATTGATTGTTTAAATGCCAATATTGCAATTCATGACAATGTCAGGGTTATTACAGCAACCCCCAAGGAGAGGAAGAAGCTAGCTTTTACTCTTTGATCGTTAGAATAAAGCAGGGGATGTCACCATTATTGGTTTCTCTCTGCAACAGTACAGGAACATCTAAGATGCAGGCCGTAAAACATGTCTTATAAATGGTGACCAAGGAGGAGCCGCTAGGGAGTCACATCCCCATCACTGCTTCATGGATGAGTGAGTTATCTTGGCTGGATGGAGGACGCATGTCTAGGTACCACCAGCAGAGGGTCAACCTGTCTGTAACGTGCTGTGATGGGACTCCTGATTAGTTTTACTTGGCCAGGTCATTTGGGAGGCTGGCTCCCTTCAGGAAGCCTGGGAAATACAAACTAAGTTCAGAATAGGGGCTGGAAATCTAGACGTGGGAGCTAGGGAAAGCACCAGTTAGCAGGGTGGCCATTCACTGAGCTAATCCTAGGAGCTTAGATCTGGTGTCCAACACACCAGATCCTCAGACTACCCAGCGCAGGATCACCTGCAGAATCTGGTAAAGACCCCAGTTCCCAGGATGTAGCCCTGGGGAGACTGACTCAGTCAGATATTAGACCCAATGGAGAAACTATGCATGTGTATCTTCTTTTTACTATATATCCTTCAAGGCCTAGTCCATGTGGGGCCTTCATGGCCATTAACCCCTTCTGAGATCAACCTGTTTGTATCTAATAAGATTTCCCTGGCCCTAAAATACATACTGGAGTGAAACAGCACTTTGTGTCTTGTCACGCTTAGCTTTTAATATATTGTTTCATGGTACATTATCTTTTAATTAGATGGTCATTTTCTCAAAAATATAGCCATCTCAAATTTTCTAACTCCCAAAGCAGTTAGTGTCCTACATCCACAAACAATCCTCATGCAGCTGGCTCTCTCAAGCATTCTCATCTCTTTGAGAGGGTTTATTTGACAGAGGGTTTTTTGGACCACACTGTCTAAACAGCACCCACAAGTCCTTTTCTAGCCTGTGCATGTGTGGGTGCTCCGTTGCATCTGACTCTTGTGACTTGGATTGTAGCCCTCCGGGCTTCTTGGTCTGTGGGATTTCCTAGACAAGGATACTGGAGTGGGTTGCCATTTCCTTCTCCAGGGGATCTTCCTGACCCAGGGATCAAACCCATGTCTCTTGCATCTGCTTTATTGGCAGGTGGGTTCTTTACCACTGTACCACCTGGGAAGCCCCTTCCAGCTGACACTGCTGTTGTTGTTCAGTCGCTAAGTCCTGTCTGACTCTTTGCAACCTCATGGACTGCTACAGCACGCTGGGCTCTCCTGTCCTTCACTATCTCCTCGAGTTTGCTCAAACTCATGTCCATTGAGTCAGTGATGCCATCCAACCACCTCATCCTCTGGTTGCCCCCTTCTCTTCCTACCCTCAATCTTTCCCAACATCAGGGTCCTTCCCAATGAGTCAGCTCTTCACATCAGGTGGCCAAAGTTTTGAAGCTTCAGCTTCAGTCTTTCCAATGGATATTCAGGGTTGATGTAGCCCATGACCCCATTTTATTTTCTTCACAGCATTTTATCAATATATAAAATGTTATTGCATAGTCATTGTCTATCTTGAGATTTGGTCTTTGTCCCCACTAGATTACAAGATCTATGAGACCAGCTGTTGTCAGGGGTTGTATCTTCAGCAACAAGAACAAGTGTCTAACACGTAATAGGTTTGTTAAATATGTTTTGTTAAATGATCCTATTTTTCAGATGAGAGAAGTAGCAAATCACCTCATTAAACTCTTTGGTGCTGGTAGGGTGCTTTGAGTGTCAGCCATGCACTTCTCAGGATTATCTAGGCAAGCCATTGAAAGCTTGCATCCCAAAATGTCAACCCAGCTTCTGACATGCCCCAAGGTGGGTAATATCAGGATGACTTTACATCCCCAGATCAAAAGTGGGGCAGATACAACATCAGAATATAAACAAAAGCAGCAGTTTTGTAATGAGAACCATTTGCACTCCTTGGAAAAGGGTTGCTTCCTGAGAATTCTGACTTTCTATGCTTTTGTCTGCAACTTTCACACCTCCCAAACAGCCTCCAGCACAGAACTGTATTGGTTCTTAATGCTTGATTGTAATTAAATTGAGAAGTCACACACATATTCAGATAAAACACAGGGAAAAAGCTAGTGGATTAGAGCACAAAGGCATTCTAAGGAACTGGAACCTTCCTTTCTTAGGAACAGTGGCCATAACATCAGAAATGATAGGATTTTCCTGGCTGACATAAAGGAGCAGGCCTCAGCAATCTGAGGATTAGAAAGCACAAGGGAGGAAGAACCTTTCCATCTGACCTTCCTGATTATTAATCCATTTTTCATGGATTAGCAAGACAATAAATGGGTAGGAAAGCCGATGTAGGAGTAAAACCTTAAGCTGTTAATCAGACAAGTCTAAAGAATAGCATGGATTGTTATCTATTCTGACACTCCTGAGACAGACCAGAAGAAGCCCACTGCTGCTACTGAGATGAGTCAACCAGGAAATGGGGCTATGAACTCCAGCCTTTCTGAGGTGGATCATGGTCATCCTTGTCATCATCAGCAAGTAGGATTTGCCTGCCTACCTCGTGAGCTAAGAAGGATCACAAAATATGCAAAAATATTATCTAGAAAGATACAAGACACTATTATAAACAAATAATGATACAGGTAGCATTCAGATTTCTTCATGGCATTTAATATATAATAAAAATAGGTGAGTTGATGAAGTCCTGTGTTGGATTTTAATCTTCACTACAATTCTATGAGTTAAGGTCATTCTCATCCCATCTTCCTACACATAAGAGACGAAGTGCAAATTCTTCAAGGGACTGATCCAAGGCCACACAGCTAATGGCACAGGCAGGCTCTGGCCAGACAACCACGCCTGCAGGAGTTATGGTACATACTGCCTCCCATGATGGCTTTTACACCCTAAGGTAATGAGCCAATACATATTCAGAGATGAAAATTCCACTCTTGGGTCATGTTCTGATATGAGTTCTAGCTGCTTCAACATATGTCCTGAATATTAATTACCAAAAATAACTAGGGCCAGGAACAAACACCCCACCACCCAGCTAGGAAAACTTCATTCATAGCAAATATAATTTGGGACAGAAGCGGATGGCACAGATTCTGCAACCTGTCACTCACCAGGATGACTTTCTCTATCTCCTTGGGCGCACACCAGTGAAACATCCCAGTAGAGTCATATTTCTTCACATTGGAGTCCATGTTGTCAATCTGATCATTGCCAGGAATTAACAAGGGGTCATGCCTGGGGAGAAAAGTACAGGAAAACCTAAGTGGAAAATGTGATAAATTATAAATGGAAAGTGCCCCCTGAGTTACATCTCAGAGGAGGTGGGAGAAGCGGAGGAAGCGCTTGTCACTGAAGGCCAGTCCTTTACTTGCAGAACGCATCCTGTGAAATATAACTGCCCTGAACCCCCACCACCTCCTGGACGTGCAGGTGACCTGTGTTGGGTAGTAATTCTGCCTTTCTTTCCCATTCCCCTTTCTCTACAATGGACTGCACATCACTTTGTGGATTCAGTCTCCCTTCTTACGGATGTCTCACTCCTTCTATTCTTATTTACCAGCTATCCAGTCTCTCCATGACACACACACACACACACACACATGCATAACCAAAGGGTTGTTATTAGCATTGGCAATGAAGAGGAAAGAATAGGAATAGAGCCTCATGCTGACTGACTGGCATGAGGATGGAAAGCCAATTACTCGCTCTTTCTGACTACAACTTCTGACGTGATGCTCTTCGCAGTAAAAGCTTTAACAGGCTGCACTTTAAATATTTTAGCAATTTGCCCAATCAGATTTTGCTCTCCCTGGCTGAAGCCCTTTAAAGATTCAGCAGCATGTCACTTCAGAGCAGATTGACTACCAAATGCCCACATCTGGAATACATGATTTCAATACTAAACAACACCCTCTCTCCTTGCCTTGACAACTGTATTTGCACTCACTGTCCAATGATGCACTCCCCCACCTGCACCTTCACCTCCCAACTGCCACACTCCCTCCATAGATGAGAGCCTCGAGCTCAGAGGCATCTTAATAAACTTGTCTTGAATTCTCAGTGCTACATCCACTTGCTCTTGCCTTATTTACTGGTGGAGAAAAAAGATGTCTCTGTAGAGGCCTCCCCTCCAGCGGACTGGCAGCGCCTTACCGACAACCGTAAGAATTACAATAGAATCAGGCAGCTCTAACAAGCTTACAGCATAAGAAATATAAATCCTGCATCTTGGCCCATATCGGTTGTCTAGATTCTATCTCTGACAGAGATTCTGGACCTCCATTTTGAGGGAGGTGTTTGAGTGTCTACAACAATGACCATGTAAAATTAGGACAATATCCCAGGCATAGTTACCTATCTGTACAGTGGAACTATTTCTCCTGAATAATCTCATCAATTTGAAACAGAAAATATAAGTAAGTTGAAACTCCAAAAGTTAACTGTAAAGTTATTTTACCTTTTAAACCATCTATTTCAAGCGTAAAAGTGAACTTTTAGTTCTTAATATTTCTTCCTCTGAAATTTCTCTGATGTTTCTCATCTGTATATTTGGAACATAAACAGTGTAATAGCAGTCCCTCTGAAATGGTCTAGAGACCTAGATTGAACATTTAGGATTCCTACTATGGCCCTCCTAGCAGGCCTCCCAATTCCACTTAAGATGGGAAGACTCCCACTGCATTTATTTATTCCTGAGAATTTTCTTTTAGGCTGCACCAAATGACAAATGTTGTGCAGGGTAATCCTACAAAGGTATCTTCCATGAACATGCTAGATTACTACAGGAACTGTCATATCTGATCTTAAAAGGAGAACAATCAGCTCGGAAAAACACCTCAGTAGCCAGGGTTGTTGCAAAGTCTGGAGGTGTTGTAAACCAGCAGGTCACCTTTCAAACACTGAGCTCAGCCAAAAATGCTAAAACAGAAAGGCAGTTGCTGATAAGAATGGGTTACAGATCATGGCAAGAGAAAACCTGAATATTTTTGTCCTTGAAGAATTTTTAAGAGTTCTATAGATATCCACTACTCACCATAAAGAAGGGGTCTGAGACAATGAACAGAAGAGATACTCTCTTCCAAGCCCTAGAATGTATTTTAGTTGGAAGAGAGTCTTAACAAATTTTCCCTGAAGGTACAGAGTCAGTTTGTTTATTGGTTGGAGAGGAAGTATTATCTCAAGGAATATTTTTGAGTATTCCTGCCCCCAATATTTAAGATTTATATTCATATAATATTAGCAAGCAAGCAAATGATGTAGCAAGTTGGCCAAAATTCCTTTTGGAAAATATATGCCTTGAAAGGGAGGAGATACATTTGGTTTCCTATCTTTCTTGGGAGGAATCATCCCTTGGTTATACTGGTCTCCAACCCTCATCTTAGAAAAGTAAACAAGCAAGCCTGATGATCAATTGCCCCTCAATGAGAAGAAAAAGACAGCTTTTTAATGTCAAGCCTCATTAACTAGGGTGAGGATTTGGGTACCCCACATATTATTTGACACTAGAGCTGCAAGCCAGGATTTGTGCTGGAACATCTAGAAGCATCAGGGAGGTCTCAGTGGTAAACCACATTGCACTCTGTGCTTCCAGCAAGTCTCTCAGCCTGCCCCAAGATCATTTAAATATAAGTTGTCCAGGATGTTCCTAAAAGAGGATCATTTGAAGACTGTCAAAAATCTCCCTGAACAAATATATTCCTTTTCTGAGCAGTCATGGTACCTGGAATTTTACTTTTGGTTTCTTGAATCAGTAAAGCAACCAGTAAACCTGAACCCCCTCTTCTGTGCCAGGAACAGAGGAGACTGTAATGATGAAGGCTCAGTTCCTTGTTAAAGAAAGGGTTATCATACACTGAGCAAGAGAGAAAATGCCCATCAACAGTTGTGATACACTGCAGCAAGTGTTATAGCAAAGTAATGTACAAGATGGTCTGAGAATACCAAGAAAGCTGTCAATTGCCTGGTATTTGAGTGATCAAGGAGACCTTCACAAAGAAGGTAACATTTGCTCTGAGCCCTGAAAGGTGAGAAGGAATCTCAGCTTATTTTAGTCATGATCCACTGGAAGCCATTCAGAGGACTGAGGCCCCAAAGAAGATTCAAACAAAAGATGTTATCTTGGAGATGCTGTACTGCCTGACCTAAGGTACAGAAGACTCAGGCCAGGCTCCCAAGTGGCACTCGGATGTACGCTGGGAGTCAAGTGGAAGAGATGGGTTCAGCTGATTGAGTATGACCGATGGAGCTCAGACTAGGGATTTAGATACAGCCAAACTCAAGTTTCCAAAAAGGAAGAATGTCATACAAATGGAAAGCATTTTTTAAATGACATGAGTTGTTTCCCAAGGCAGTGGATCACTCATCATTTGAGACGTTCCTAAGGAGCTGTGGATATACTGAGGGGATTTCATTGTAAATGTTGGGTCAGCCTAGATCTTTAAGATTTGAAGCACTGTTCTCTCAACGAACAAGAGGTGCCTGGAAAGAGTTTGTACTTTTTAACCACTATTGGGTATCAAAAGGCTGGAGGGCATGCAGTAAGCATAGAAAAGTTGTTTTGGGAGCAGAGATGGAGGATAAGTAGCACTGAAGACTGATGACTAGAACTGCTCCACATTAACTAGGTTCACTAGATGTCTGGGAGGAATCTTAGAAAGTGAATCATTCCAGCAGCATGAGAGTCTGTCACTGCTCTGGGCCAGACAGGATACGTTTCTTCGCCATGTCTGTTCCTGCATCAGTGCAAGTGACATAGGCTGGCTTAGGTTACTGAGAGATCTCTGACATAGGTGAAGAATAAAGAGTCAGTTATTCCACAGGAACTTCTGCTCCTTGAGCATGTCAATCAACAGTGCTTTGGTCAGGGGAGGCCCAGGAGAAGAATAAGGCAGTTTGTTATACGTGGAAAGGAGGACCATCACGAACCTCCCTGAACAGAGAATCTCATCATTATTAGTTTACAAAATGACAAAGAGAGTCACTTTCACAAGTTCTCAGACAACTCCTTTCAAGACTTTGTTGGAACCGAGGACCAATCCTAGATACTGCCCTTCACATCTGAACTATTTTATATGCTTCCTCAACTCACAAAGTAATCCCAACTCCCACCAAATGGATCATAATTGATTCAAGGCTCATTTGTTACTTACCACCTACATGCCTTGTTTTAGGGTGAAACTATCAGGGAAGAATATCTGCTGTGGAGTTGGTATGGACTGAATTGTCTAACACTCCATCCCACAAAATCTGTATGTTGTAGTCCTAACTCCGAGCATCTCAGACTGTAACTACATTTTGAGATATGCTCATTAAAGAGATAACACAGTTAAAATGGAGTCATTAGGGCAGGCCCTAATTCAGTATGACTGTTGTCCTTACAAAAGGAGGAACTTCAGGCATGCACATTCAGAGGGAAGACGATGTGAAGTCACAAGGAGAAGACGGCCATCTACCAGCAAGAAGAGCGGCCTGAAACAGATCCTTCCTTCATGGCTGCAGAAGGAACCAACCCCGCCAACAGCTTGATCTTGAAATTCCAACCTCTAGAGCCATAAGAAAATCAATTTCTGTCGTTTAAGACACTCAGTCTGTGAACTTTGTTATGGCAGCCTGAGCTAATTAATACAGTTGTGTACTTTGAATAAAAATGGGCACAATTAACCAGATGTCACTCCATTGATGACCGTGGCTATCCTCTTGCACCTTAGGGCTCAGCTGTTCATTTAAAGGAAAGAAACATCCTGCCATCAATTTAGGAATACATGGAAACATATCAGAAGTATACAATATCTTCAGGAAAGAGTTTGGGCCACATACATACCCAATTAGATCTGCTCTGCCTGGGAGGCTTTCCTGGTCTTCAACTCATGCATTTGAGGATCAATACCTCTGACAACCCCATCCAAAGAAAAAGAAGAAGCCAAGACACCAGCTAGTTAATTTGTTCAGTGGAACCAAACGAACTGATCCTCCAAGGGAGTTTTTGGAAGTGGATACCACTGATAGAAGAAAACCAACTATTTCTTTAGCTGGAATAACAGACTGGTTCCAAATTGGGCAAGGAGTACGTCAAGGCTGTATATTGCCACCCTGCTTATTTAACTTATATGCAGAGTACATCATGCAACATGCCAGGCTAGATGAAGCACAAGCTAGAATCAAGGTTGGTGGGAGAAATATCAATAACCTCAGATATGCAGATGACACCACCCTTATGGCAGAAAGCGAAGAGGAACTAAAGAGCATCTTGATGAAAGTGAAGAGGAGAGTGAAAAGGTTGGCTTGTAGCTGAGAAAACAAAGATCATGGCATCCAGTCCCATCACTTCATGGCAAATAGATAGGGAAACAATGGAAATAGTGACAGACTTTATTTTGGGAGACTCCAAAATCACTGCAGATGGTGACTGCAGCCATGAAATTAAAAGAGGCTTGCTCCTTGGAAGAAAAGCTATGACAAACCTAGACAATGTATTAAAAAGCAGAGACATAACTTTGCCAACAAAGGTCCATACAGTCAAAACTATGGTTTTTTCAGTAGTCATGTATGGATGTGAGAGTTGGACTATAAAGAAGGCTGAGTGCCGAAGAACTGATGATTTTGAACTGTGATATTGAAGAAGACTCTTGAGAGTCCCTTTTACTGCAAGGAGATCAAACCTGTCAGTCCTAAAGGAAATCAATTCTGAATATTCATTGGAAGGACTAATACTGAAGCTGAAGCTCTAATACTTTGGCTACCTGATGTGAAGAGCTGACTCAGTAGAAAAGACCCTGCTGCTGGGAAAGACTGAAGGCAGAAGGAGAAGGGACAACAGAGTATGAGATGGTTGGATGGCATCACCGACTCAACAGACATGAGTTTGAGCAAGTTCTGGGAGACGGTGAAAGACAGGGAAGCCTGGCGTGCTACAGTCCAAGGGGTCACAAAGAGTCAGACACGACCGAACAACAACAAAGAATCTACTCATACATTTGTAGCTCTTATAATGGTGAAAGGAGACGGGAAAGAGAGAGTGGTTCAATAATAAAGATGGGTTCTCCTACTACTCCTCTGACTACTATAGTACTACTACTATTGCTACTAAGATGAATAGCCATTCTGGGTTGAGCTCTTACAAATGTTGCTGTGGTAAAACTTTTACCTACATTTTATTCTGTACTCATCACAATGACACAGGCAATTTCTGTTATTATGACCCATTTGCATGGATGGGAAACAGAATGTGGCTAAGTATGTGGCTAAGATAACGCAGCTAGAGGGAAGAGAACAAGGCTTTGCCCAGAGAAGTCTTCTTAGCTGGAAGTCAGTGATGCTTGGTCCTTATCTCACGCCTTCCCACTTGCACGAAGCAGCTGGATCATGTTCATTCCCCACTGCAGTACCCCAAGCCACAGTGCTCTATGTTGCAAAGAGACGAAAAGGAGCATGTCGGGCATTTATGAAATGCACAGCTGGTGTGAATAATCAGTAGAAAATTTCCCCATGAGCCCCTGTCAGGACACTGTGCTAAGGAGAGCCTCAATAATCAATTAAGGTTAGACATGCTTTTGTCTTTTCCTGATATCTGAAGACTGCATTTAGGAATACCCACATTTTTATAACAACTGAGAAGCCCCAGTGAGTTAAATTTTTCATAGCTATGCTTCTTGAATCTCAGCTCACACATCCAAAGTCCACAGCTAGAAATTAAGCATGCCTGACTTCAAAAAAAGAATAAAAGATCATTGTTTTGAGGATTTGCAGAGCAAGGAATGCCACTTGCCATCAATTAATCTCAGGAAGCGAAATAAATGCCCAGCTACAGCAGACACACAAAAAGCTTGCCTTGAAGACAACAGCCTAAAGCAAAACCACAAATCCCTTCTCTAGCAAACCTGCTGTGAGGAAGCTGGCATTATATTTTAAAGAGCACAGTTCCCCTAAGAAGAGAATCTGAGTTTTTCCCTGTGGTAGTGGGTTCTGTGCTGGACTTCAGAAATTTATACTAAAGTACAAGGAACCAAAACCAACCAACCAAACAAAAGGTATGAAAGAGAAAGTTACCACATGGTTTTTAAATTGTTTCTGTTTCTTGCTTGATTTTAAGGACCTCATTTCTACTTACATGATGTAGCTTTTCCTACCATTACTGGCAACCCATCTAGATTGAGGCCAATCCTGTGGTGGTCCTCCTGGGAAATGGGAGTCTTGATAAAACTGGGAGATTTCTCCTGCCTTTGTAGGCCTTTCATCTCAGTGGTAAGAGTGATTTATTGAGTATCTATTATGTCCCATAGTAAGGGTATCAGGGCATTGCTGAAGCCTCATAATTTGTATCAAATGCTCCCCCTGAGCTGTCCTCCTCCATAACCTCAGGCAGACATGGATAGGAACTCTTACAGAAGTGAGATGATTTTTCAGAGATAATAATTTGCACGACTCTCTTATCCATTAGTTGGTGATGTTCTTCAAGGCAGGGAACTCATATTTTACTCTCCCACACATTTCTGGAACCGAGCAGAGGACTTAGTAGATGCTCAATGAACAACCAAGTACCAAGAGAAGCTGATGATGAATGATCTCTGGTCTCTGACTATCTCTTCAACAGAGTGCCCCAGATCTTCCAAGCAGACCAGAAAGTGTCCAGAGAAAGTCCATTTAACTTTGATATCCTGTAACTGTTTGGGGAACAGTCAAGGCTCTTGGGCTGTTTCCCACTTTACAGGAACAGTCTCTGTAATAGGGCATGGTGATTGGGAGGGAGACCCTATAAATATGTCTCTAACCATTCAAGTTACCTGGAAGGTGCCTAGAGCCAGCTGCTGTAACTGATCAGCACAATGTCCAGTGGTGGTCAATACAGATGTTCTTAACTAAGCAACTATTTAGCGCTCCAATGCCAGGTCTGAATATTTCTGTGAGAAGGGTCCCCATCACATGAAGTTTCTCCCACTGCTCTGATTCATGCAAGGAGCAGTTCTCAAAGTGTGGCCCCACACCAGCTGCCTCAGCATCACCGGGGAGCTTTTAAGAAATGCAATTCTCCAGTGCAGCCCAGACTTACTCTGTCTTAAAAAGGTGCTCTATATCCCTCTGATGCATGCTAAAGTTTAAGGATCACTGTTGTCCAGTTTCACCCAGATGGTTAGAGTCAATCCTAACACAGTTAACAACTATTTGGAAGATACAGACTGGAAGGTTATAGTCCTCTTCAACAAGAACAGGACCAGAGTGGGACCATGAAGGGGCGGCAATGCAGAGTTGAAGGAGATACCTCATATGTCTCACTCCAGTCCCTGCTTTTCAAAAGGAGAATGCAGATCTGGGGACAAAAGCAAACCCAGGTCACCTGCTCTGACTCTCTTTCTGTGACTCTCTGGAGCTTTAGGGGTTGTATCAACATTTGATGGAAATTTCTAACCCAGATGCAAGTGACTCTCTCTTGCTGACTTCTATCTCCAAGAGCTAATCAGCAAATAAGCATAAAAAAGCAAATGAAATATTCATTCTTATTAAATACAACATATATTTCCATTTTCTACCCTCCTTGGTTTCCATCACTTCCACTCCACAGAAGGCAAACTGGCAGGTATTAACTAAGTCCTTCAGAGCCACATTCAGGAGCAGCAGGTCACACACATGCATCTCTGGCTGCACCAGTCAGATAAGACTGGAGGGGGTCTCAGGTGGTCTCCTCTAAAGGGCCCATAGTTGGGTTTTCAGTACGGTAAATGGTTCTGACTCAATGGATCTGCCTTATTCTTGGGTACATTTTATTTCTGGGTGGATTCTATTTCCTGCTATGTTGCAAGGATCCTGACTTTGGGCTTCTGGCTCCAACCTTAACTCATCCTTCACCATTGCCACCACCTCATCTCTCCTGAGACACGGCTGCCCCTACCCCCACCCCCAAATCCCACCAAATGGGCATCTTGGGAGCCACCTTGAGAAAACCTTCAGGCCACTCTGGCCACACTTTCTGTATCTCTACTTGCACTTTTTCCCCCCCTGCCCAACAAATAAGCAACCAAGAACTGTTGCTCCCGAGTATGTCATCTCTTGCTAGGCAGCCACTGTTCTCAGAGGAAGAAGGAAATTAGTGCCTTTATGTTTGGGAGACAAGCAAGGAGATCTGACATGTTCTTCAGTCCTGGAGGAAAGTGGACAAGATGCTCTTGAAACCAGGAGATGGGATAATGACCCTCTGCTGTGCATGCACTGTGTCCAGGGAACTGTGTCCAAGTCACCCCAGCCCTGGGATGACGAGACTCACTATTTCTTTCCTCTTCAGTCCTGTGGGGACCTGTCACTTGTGATTTGTTTGTGCATTAAGAGGTGAATTTACTCAGCTAAGCTGTCCTGGCTTTCCTTCTTCATTCTGCCCAGTGGACGGAATTGTAAGAATGGCATTCTGTCTCCAACTTTGAGTGGACTCAGGCCACTTTGCCATTTTCTATTACTAAAACCTTTCAAGCTGGCAATCCTAACAAAAAGACCCAGTGAGAAGTATGAATCAAAAGGGAGGGGACAGAACTTAACAAGCAGATGAGTTTATTTCACTTAATGATCAGTTAGTGCTCACAAGGAGGATAATCTGTTTTTCTCCAATCATATTTCCACTTTCATTCAGAAAACAACATGTTTCCTGGGTCTTAGGATATGAAGTTCCTTTCACAGTGTTCAATTTCTCTCTGGGGCATTGTCATTTATCCTCACTAGCCTAGCTGGGGGCTATCTCTTTGTGGAAAGTGTCTACTCAACACACCCTGGGTAGATCCTCAGGGCCCATGGCATCTTATGACAAGTCCCCCAGCACCTGAGGGAAGAGATGTAACTGATGTTGGGAATGGTATATGTCCTTCTTGGGAAGATTGTTTAGCCCACATCTGGCCCATGGTTCGACAGCAGACCCTGAATGATTTGGTACCCAAAGGACCTTGGCAGAGGCCAAGGCAGGGATAAGCCTTCCCTTCACACCTCTGAATTTAAGTATCATGTGTCTCCAGAAGGCCCAGATGCAGGTTTCTAAACCCTTCCTTATACCATCATCAGTGATCCTCTCAAAACACAAGCTAGGGTACCACTTCCTCAAAAACCTGCAAGGTTCTAGCCTACGACAGGAAAGGCCTTCATGACGAAGTGCCAGAACACTCTCATACTGTCAACTCTAAGAACCTCTCTCTCCAACCACTTGCAATGGCCTAAGCACTACCCTATTGCCTCTAGCAGGTACAGGAGTGAGCAGTAAATAAAATGGATTTGGAAACTAAACCATTTAGGTTCAGATCTTCCCAATTAGGTAAGACTTACTAGATTTACTACGCTTTATATCTCTGTGATTCAATTTCCTTATCCATAAAATGAAACAGTGGTCCCTCCTCATGTAGTTCAGATTCTATGAAATAACAGCCATAATGCTCTAGAAATGATGCCTGGCACCTGGTAAACAGTGGACAAGGGTGGGTAGTGCTATTAGTCAAGAATTATCCTCATCCTTCACAGCCCAGGCTCAGCCTCCCAAACTAGAGGTAATGAGGGCTCTCTCTGCTCTCACAGCCTATGTTGGTAGGTCACCACCCTGCCCTTATTCTATTTTGCTGTATATTCGTGTCTATCTCCCACATTAAACCATGAGCTTTTTGAAGCTGAATGGGCCTGAGTTCGATCCCTGGGTTGGGAAGATTCCCCTGGAGAAGGGAAAGGCTATCCACTCCAGTATTCTGGCCTGAATAATTCCATGGACTGTATAGTCCATGGGGTCACAAAGAGTCAGACACGACTGAGTGACTTTCACTCACTTCACTAAACCCATATAATCTGAAGATTATAATCCACTTTATTTTTACACCCTCAAAGACCTACAACATCTTGAGTACAGTAGATTCTCTCTAAACCTTTCCCAGATAAAAATTAATCTGAGAAAGGAAATAGAAGTGGGCAACTGAAAAGCATACCTTTGGGGGTGCATTTCAGGACAGAGCAAAGGAGCCAGGGCATTTTCCCCATACCGGTCTATCCACTGAAGATATCTTCTCAACAGCCAAAAAGCATCTGTAAAGGCAACCACTTGAAGGTGGTCATGAAATAAACTGAATGTGATAGTAAAACGGGCTGGAATCCAGAGAATCCAAGAATCTCCTTCAACTGTAGTCAAAATGGTGTCCAATGAGCTTTTTTTTCCCTAGAAAGTCTTTCTAGGTAGATTTCATTGAATAGTCAATGGGTCTGCATACATGCTAAGTCGCTTCAGTTGTGTCCGACTCTTTGCTACCTCATGGGCTGTAGCCCACCATCCTCTGTCCATGGGGATTCTCCAGGCAAGAATACTGGAGTGGGTTGCCTTGCACTCTTCCAGGAGATCTTCCTGACCTGGGGATTGAACCTGTGTCTCTTATATCTCTTACATTGGTAGGGGGGTTCTTTACCACCAGTGTCACCTGGGAAGCCCCAGTGGGATCTGGCAGCACCCTAATGAAGCCAGAACACTCTCATATTGTCAACTCTAAGAACCTCTTTCTCCAACCACATCAAGCCACTTGCAATGGCCTAAGCACTACCCTATTCCCTCCAGCAGGTGCAGGAGTGAAGCAGTGAATAAAATGGGTTTGGAAACTAAACCATCTAGGTTCATATCTTCCCAATTAGGTAAGACTTACTAGATTAAGCTTACTTACTAGATTCCTTACTAATTAAGAACCCTTGACTTGGTTATTCAGAGACAAAGTGCTTTGCTCTAGAGCCTTAAATGGAAGGAAGACACAGCTTTCCTTACAGGGCACATACCCACCGAGTAGGGAGAACTGGGCGACAGGTGCTTGGTGATTTTAGAGGAAAGCTAGGAGAGGCTCTTTAACCATTCCATGTTAAGAGACCAACAGGGAGAAGAACAGTAGAGCCCTGGTCACCTCCTCAGCCCACTCCTTTGCAGGATCTGAAGCCAAAGGTCTTTATCATGACACACAGACCCCTGACTTGGAGCACAGATGCTTGCCATTGGCTCAGTCTGGTTGTGAGGGTTGTCTTCTGTGTCAGGGTAACTGAAAAAACATACTGTCTCAGGATCCAGACACACCAAGCATGGCAGTTCATCTAATGATGGTGCAGAGAGTGAAGTGACACTTGGAAGCCAGAGTAGGCCTGCTACCAGAACAAAGGGGAGACGAAGACCATTAGTACAGAGTCCCTACTGCATTTCCTGCTGGCAGATGGCTTGCAAGGACCCCTCACCCAGGAGTCTGTTTTATTTGCAGAGGCCACAGTGGTAAATTAGAGCCCAGCCCAGCCCATTCTGGGCTCTCCAGTTTCTCTCAGAATGTTTCCTATCACTGCCCATAGGCCACTAAAACCTGCCCGCATTCAGAATGATTGATTCTGCTCAAGCAGCAAGCCACAAACTCATGTCGAAACACCCACTTCAAATGAGTCATTAGCCTCCTTTATGGATGTTTCAGGTCATAAGGAATAGGACCTGCGAGTCCCATCTCTTGTAGAGTAGATAGGGAGTGTTTGCAGATGTGGTGGAGGGTGGGAGGGACTCTGTTTCCTGTCAATAAGCAAGATGAAGCTAGAAAAAAATAAGCCCTGGCAACTTCATAGCAGAGTCGGGGATTCAAACCAAACCACCCACAGGCTCTTCATTCCTACCCTGGAAATTAAGGGCAACAGCAACAGGGCTCCACAGAGCCTGTGGAGTCTCCACAGACAGACTCCCATCTTGACTCTGTAAAGTACCTGGAACACAGAAAGTTGTGGTCAAGGAAGGGAATGTCTAAGACTTTCTTACTTGTCATGGGACAGCCCATTCCAACTGAGCACTGATCGAGGTCGTCATGGGCTGGTGGGGTAAAGAGCTCCAGTGACAGCAGCCACAGCCATAGCAGCAACCCAAAGGCAGCAACACCAGAAACCTGAGTTCTGCAGCTCGGCAAGTTTCAGCTCACCGCCTGACCCACGTTTAGCAATTCTGATGTACCGCAGAGCAGACAGCCCCAGCCCGGGATGACTGCCTCCCTCGGCCCCTCTCCGACAGGCAATGAAAGCAAGACCCACTTTGAAAATTCTCCCCCATCATGCAAACTGACACAGGCATGCTTTTCAAAAACCCACAGCCAATCTGTTGATCATTACTTATTTACAAAGGCCTTCGGGCAGAAAGTCCTGTAAAAACCATACTTGATACGGTATATACTAGCTTTTTCTGCTTGTGGAAAAAAAGTCCCCCCAAGGCTACCTCAAACCATCACTTTCTATTGCACATAAAATGTAGCGTGTAACACTAAAGTATTTAATATATAGGGTATAATATATCTACAGGAAAGGCATTTGTGTAGAAGTATGTTACCCCGGATTTGGTAATTTGATGTTTTGCTGAAGGCTACGACTTAAAAAAGCTTCCACCTCGTACAGAAGACCTGTCATCTTGGTACCCAAGAGCCAACAGAATAAAGAAGTACCCTTAAGCAGCAAAACTTTGACACAGCTTTGAAGCATATGAAAACAGTATAACTCCTCAGAATTATTATTACTCAAGATCAAAGAAATGAGCCATACTTTACATAGCAAACAGGGACAGGGAATTTGGCTCCAAAGGTTTCAGATTTTTCAGACTTCTCTTTATTTATTTATTTGCTTCTCTAAATTTAGGCAAAAAGAAAGCGCCTGGGCTTCTCTCTATTTTAAAACTATTAGCATGAGATAAGGCGATCACCTAATGGTGAGTAAATATAGAATGATGTGAGCATGACAAGTGGCATTGGAAAAACAAGGGCTTGGCAGTTGGCATGTTTTATTTCTCCTCATAAACTGTAAACAAGTAGGTAAATCAGCAGCACCCAAGCAAGACTGAGCAAATGGGAAACAGAAAACACTGAATAGGAAGAGGGGATTGTGATGGAAAAGGACATGGGGCTGGGTGAGTCTTCTCCTGGGACTTGTGTTCTCGACCACATGAAGAACTGCCCTGTCTTCATCCTAGAAAGGTGGTTGTGGAGAGGCAGGAAGAGGCGAATGCTAGGAAAAGGTGGGGAGGAGGAGGAGGAATTCATCCTGATTTTTGCATCAATCATCAAAGGGAGGAGAGTGGCCAATGGCAATGAGAAGAAGAAAGCACCATCAAGATGGCAGGTGTTTCCAAGGCAGAAAACATTTAGGGAAAGCAGCGCAAATCTGAAATCATGCCTGTTTCATTGAGGTGCTGGAGAGTGAGGATTATGGGAGAAATCAGCACTAGCATTGGCAGATGAATCGGAGACCAAAAGAAGGGAGAGGAAAGATGAAGAGGCCAAGAAGAGGAACCAACAGAAGTCTACTGAAAATTGGCTTCACTTGCCTTTTCCTAGAGGAAGCTGCAGTCAAGACAGAGAGAGGGGAAGAAAGGAAAGAAGGAAGGGAGCAAGGGAGGGAAGGAGAGAAAGAGAGCAAAAGAGCGCACACAGCTCTGTTTCATAATTAATATTGCTTTTAGCCTGAGCAGAAGTGGATTACTTTTGAACTTTGCTTTGGCAAGTCCACAGATTATTAGACTTTTTTATCAGTCAAAATCAATTAACAGAAATTTGATTTCAATCGACAGGATAAAGAGAAGGTAATCTTCAGGTTCATTTTTGATTGTGATGATACATCTCACATATGGCCTTAAGTACAGAAAACAGTCCTCGGAGGGACTCCAGCAGAAAGAGACTTGCCGGAGGCAAACTAACCACATGCGTCCCTCTGATTGGCTGCTGCCGTCATTAGTGCCACTGCTGTTTAGGAACTACACATAGACAGGACATGGTGACAGCTCAGACTTTAAAGCCTATGTATTTTTCAAACAGCTTTTCAAACTGTTTTTCATGACAGAATTTTTTCAGCTCTATCATTAACTGCTGACAAGCTGACAGAATAAATACTCCAGCCTTTAAGAAGCTATCTAACGATCTCGTCCCCTCCTCTCCTGCGAGCTTGCTAGGGAGGGGAGCCTCTGGGCCCCAGAGGGTTGGGTGGGGGGGGGGCGATAAGAGGAGATGGAATGAGAGGGGTACACGCCACCAGGGGACCCACTGCACAGCCCGGGCCCCCATCCATCCTTACCTCATCAGCTTGGGCGAGGAGCTGGGTGAGTTCCGCATGCCTCCGTTGCGCTGCTTTTTTTTGGGTGACAGTGTCGACGGCTGCTCATCTTCAACTGGAAATACAGGCAGCTCATGAGATTATGAACAGTTTGAGGGCAGACTGTGAAATACAGGCAAGATATCAAAGGACACACACTTACAGCTCAGTCACTCACTAGGAATTCATGGCCGTGTCTTAGGACCCAATGACAAAAACCAAGGCGTTAGTCAAAGAGCCTGGCTTAGAGAAGGTGAGAGCATCACCTCTCAACACTCCAGCATTTGAACATGCACTTTCAAAGACTAAAACAGTTTATAAACACCCTGCCAATAGAAAGAACAGAAATTGCAAAAATATGGATGTATATATGGGAACACGCCATCATTCTGCTTAGAATTCATTTTGTTTCCTTTGCCCTGCTGGATGACCAAAAATCAGAAACAGAGTTGTCTTTGAAGCAGCAGCATGAGAGCTGCCAGCTGGCTGCTTCTGCAAATGAACCAACAAAACCGGTTCCTAATTCCTGCACGCCAGAGGAAAAGAGCCTTGGAGAGGCAAGGATTGGAGGCCTTAACAGCCAATGTTTCAATCCATCAGGACTGGGAACATTGGTGGGTTCTGGCTCAAGAATCCCAGCCCAATGCAGCTCTTGTCCCTCCACCTCCCAGGAGAGAGGGCCTGTGGGGCTGTGCATGTGGGGTCCTTTCTCAATTCATTAAGATGGGAGAAAGGGGCTGCAAGCACCCAAACGAAGGAGGAGGTTGCCATTGAATGATATCTCTGATGATGCGGGGGGTTGCAGGGAGAGGGGTGGTGGCCAGGAAAGCAGGGCAGCAGAGAGTATTGGAAACCACAGGTTGTTTTCCAAATGTTTAAACCACACAGATCGCTAAGCAATGTGAAGCTCTACTCACAAACAACACAGCATACTCTATTGCTTTTGCCCAAAGACACCCACTAATAAGCTCTGGAGATGTATTAGCCTGCATCGTGCTTCTTTTTTAAGAGCTGCTTGATAATTAGCAGATGCATACCCAGCGTGTCACCCAAGGGCACCAGCAGCAAAATCCTAGTCTTCCTTTCCCACCCCCACGATTCGGGCTAAAGCTGTAATGTCAAGAGGGAAAAACAGGATCCTTGGATTCTTATTGTTGACTGCAATACAGACTTGGAGGAAGCATCCCTGAAACTCGAAATGACATGCAGTCACCTTAAAGCTATGAGGAGAAATATTAGCAGCGACAACATCAAAAGAAGCTTGATAGGTGTTAAAGGTGTACAAGGCTTAAGTGGGGGAGGAGATGCCATCTCAGCTGCTTGACCCATATCAGAACATGCATGATATGGGACTTCCCTGAAAACACTAAATACATTTAATGTCTGATATATGGCCCCAAAGAGTTTATAATAATCCAGTGTTAGTGTTAGTCACTCAGTCGTGTCTGACTCTTTGCAACCCCACGGACTATAGCCTGCCAGGCTTCTCTGTCCATGGGATTTCCCAAGCAAGAATACTGAAGTGGGTAGCCATTCCCTTCTCCAGGAGGATCTTCCCAATCCAGGGATCGAGCCCAGGTTTCCACCACTCCAGGCAGATTCTTCACAGTCTGAGTCAACAGGGAAGACCGTGGTAACCCAACTACCTTCTAAACCTGCTTCCAAGTATCAGCCTTGGTACACTCCTTTATTCTACTGCCAGTCTGGGGTTGCCTAACTTTTGGCTGACACAGGGAAATGGAACAAGAATGTAGTTGGAAGTGAGAGTGTGACCGGAAGAAACAAAGGCAGATAGATCACCTGCAAGTGCCCTCAGCCCTTACACTCTACCACCTCCTGCTCCCCCTGCACGGTCTCCCCTCCCCTACCCGCCCGCCAGAGACCCAGGCTCAGGCTGTGACCGTATCAGTCACTTAGGTCTCCAGGAAGGAACTATGTGGCTGGAACGATATCATATCTTATCAGAAATGAGTATCCACAAGCAAATCACAGAGACTAAACAGCACTTAAAAGATTAAAGGAAATAAATACAAGCCACATAAATGGTATTGAAAAAAATCACTTAGAGGTGATATGCATCTCTCAGCAAGCAAGCAGGCACTCTATCCTTGACCTGCATTTATCTTCCTTTCATAGCAGAGGGGCCATGCATCCCAGGCAATGATGGGGTAGAAAGGGAGTAAGGTTGAGAGACAGAGAGAATGTGTATGGGTGCAAGTGTACTTCTGCACTTTCCCCACCTCGGATGGGGTAGAAAGTCTTGCGCTGACTACCCATGTAATACAAAGTCATCTTTTAATATGGGCCACTTGCAATGGTTGTATTTTGCTCAAGATGACCTAGATTAGTTGAGTAGCATGATGCACTAAATAACATGTGTGCCTATGAGTTGGTCTATCAGGAGGTAGAAACTCTTTTCTTATCACACAAGCCTTCTTATGGTTAGGACGAAATGTCCAAAAAGGTTTTTTACCTACCCCAGGCTAGCTTTATTCAAGCCCACCAGATGTCGCCACGGTTTTGCCCAATTATACAATAAGCCTGTGTTTGTAGGAAGTCACAGTCTCTGGCATTTCTGCTGGATTCTTTTGCTTAACTTTCAGTTAAGTCGCTCAATCGTGTCCGATTCTCCGCGACCCTATGAATCACAGCACACCAGGCCTCCCTGTCCATCACCAACTCCCGGACTTCACTCAAACTCATGTCCACAGAGTCGGTGATGCCATCCAGCCATCTCATTTACTTTCCTCATTTACACTGGGCTAATGATACATAACCCTCTCTTGTTAAGTGCCCATTAACCTAGCACCTGGTCACTATCTACCTGCAGTGATCTTCAGATGGAAGACTTGCAAGTTAATACTTGTTCGCCAGCTCCAGGGAAACACCTTGTTCTGGTGCTAAAGTCAGGCCTCCTACTATGTAAGGAAACGATTTATTTTCATCACAACTCAGAAAGCTCATCCATCATAATCATACTGCATTTAAACTGGGATTTGTTCTCTTAAATGAAATGCGTGTTCAAAGGTTTCCTCGTGTACTGGAAATGCAGATCTGTTCCCTGAAGAGACAGGGCAGGGTGGCGGGGGAGGGCAGGGAAATGTCTCCAGCTTAAATATACGAACGCTGTGTAATGCAGACCATTACACGTGGCTTAGATCCCACTAGAGGAGCCGTGATCACTTCTGCCTCCTAAGTAGGATATAAACCATATTTAATTATTATCCTTTTATATGGATTCCATCAATTTCTGCATATTTAAGGAAAGCAGATTGAGGAAAACTTTTAGTTAAGCTGTAAAATATAATTTTCATTTCATGGCTTCTGTGACTACATGAGAGGAATAAAAATTGAATTAAAAAGGGAGACTTACTTCGGTGAAAGACAAGTATTAAAGGAATGGGCTACTACCTCATGCCAACACACATGTCCAGGTTCACAGTTAGCCTGGTTTCTGGCTAATTATAATACACCTCTGTCTCCGGCATTTCCACTAAGGTCCTCCTGCTGTGGAAGCAGTAGGAAGATAAGATCTTTTAAAGGAACCTGACTTACCAGCTTCTTTAAAACACAAACAAGTTCGGGAATCCAATGTGGAATTTTTATAGGAGCTGAACTCCATCCAGTCTCTGAGTACTCATAAAATTCAAGGGCTTGTTTTTGCACATCCCTAAGTATAACACTTAATGTGCTGTTGTAACTTCCCAGTGCTCGCTTGTCTAATAGGCACTGAATCTAACAGTTTTACAGTTTGGGAAGACTCAGTGCTAGAAAAATGTCAGGCAAATCTAATGAGCCTTCAGATCCCTTGGTTTGCGCTGGAGTTTAATTTAAAGTTACAATGATGTTTTAACATGTTTGCTTATACTTGACTAAAGAGGATTCATTATTTCAATGACATAACCTCCAGACAATGTTCTGGGAATTGATTTAAGATGTGGTGGTAATTCCAACAGCCTTAATGTAGAGCCGAACATCTGTAACAACATTTTACTCAACTTTTCATCGGCACTCTTTTTTAAGCAAAAGCAAGGCAAAGTCTTCCAGAAACACTGGCCAGAACTCCGGGCTCCCTTCAAGATGATCATATACTTTACTGCATTTTTTTTTTTTAAAGAGAAATCCCTTTCTTTATTGGCCTAGCCAACTTTCAAACACTGTGTCAAGGTTCATCAATGCCTCTTCATGGGCACTTTGAGTAAAATGGGGCAACAATTTCAGCTTGCCTATATAGTCCAGAACTGACCTGTGGTGGACCCAACTCTCAGCTCCAGCCTGGGGCACATTCCTTTGTCCCTGTTTCCTCAACAGGGTTTAGGGGGATGATGCCCTCTGAGACTTAAAGGTGAGTTTGTTGGCTGCAGTTAAAAAATAGTTCAAAGCAAATAAACTCGGAAATGTAATAAAAGGCAAACAACCCATAAACATGAGTCAACTGGCTATCTCCATTACGTTATTAATCACCACATCTGGCGAAACCCACATCTGCACACACTTAGCAGATCATTAGTAATGTCATATTCACACTGGAATCACTCAGAGTAAAAGGCATGCAAAGTGGTTTGAACGCAGAGGCATAGAACTAACAGGGCTTCCGACTGGAGTCCGGTGCAAGCTGCTAGTTTGCGGGGAGGGTAGTTTTAATGATTATTTATCATTTTGTATGGATTTTATCTTTGGTATTTTGCTGCCCAACAAGCTAGATGCATGCTGAAATCCACAGTAGTACATCTTCCTTCTCCCCTTGAGCTCAGCATGTTAAGATAGAACATTAAGGGGTGCAGTTATTAAAAATTGGAATGGATTCCAGAGCTCCTTCACCTGGCTCAGTCACAAGCTGAGAATTGTGAGCTGTGTTCTTGAACTCAAATGGGTCTTTGGGATAGCGTGATCTAGCTCCAACCTTGACTGCCGAACAATAACAAGAAAAAAAACTGAAATTAATCCTTTGTGAAATTTTTCATTAGAAAAACTTCAAACCAGTTTTCACATTGAACAAAATTATAGTTTTAAATTAAAGTGAAGGTTTCTTCCCTCACAGCTAAATTGCAGGGTTTTTCTCTCCCCCACCCCCAACAGTGACTTCTTGAAATTCTTTTCGCTGCATTATTGTTATCGAAGTCAGATGGGATAATGTGTCAGCAGACAATCTTGCTTGTGTCATCATTTCCCCAAATATACAGAGTTCCTTTCTCCCACTATGATATATACACAGACATAGAAAATTCAGTTTTGCAGAAAGACCAAACTCACAATCTTCTAAAACCTGCTAAAATGCATCCTACTGAATAATCATTAGAGTCCAAGTGATCAACCCTCAATGTGAAACTATTGTTTTCATCTCAAACCACTGGCTTGATTAGCTCCCTTGGTTGTGATATCGCTGCTTAACTTGCATTAAATGCCAGGGGTCTGCCACTCCTAAGAAAGGGTGATGTGTCGCATCTCCTTGTATGGTGAGTGATATCAGTGAGAATCGGGTGTGTGTTTTCAGCCTTTCAGGACGTGAATGTTGTTTTACTAAAAACAGCAACTTATGAAATTGTGGGACTGGAGATTGAACAAGTGTGCTTCCTGTTTCCTGGGTTTATCAAACTACCCTTCTTCCCAAGAAAAATCAAGTAAGTTGTAGTAATACAGTCACTTTTCAACAAACTGATTCATGACAGACAAAATTCCCAGGCTGATTCAACCTCTCTATAGGATGACTGCCTCAGACTTTCACTAGGAAATTTGGGCTAGCAAACTCCAAGGTCTTACAGTGTAGCCAGGAAAGAGAAATCCCTGGCTTGCAGCACACAATGGCACCTGTTTTACAAAGGGACGTTTCCTGTCTTACAATTATAGACCACCAGAACCCTGGCTGTCTATCACTCAAATCAGACCGGTGAAAGAGTATGAATGTTTCGTAAGCAATGAAGGCAAAGGAAGAACAAGAACAATGAATGCCAGATAAATAACCCGTCCTGTGAGTTTGGTCATATAACTGCTATAAAGGAGCACTTAACGATTATTTCAGGATGAATCTTGTGGTGGGAATGCTATGTGCTCATTAATGAGGCTGAGCAGCTACGATAAAGTAAGACAGGCATCTGAGCCAAGTAGTTCTGTGCCTACAAGGTCAGTAGGCAGCTCAAGAACATGGGGAAATTAAAGTGGGTGATATCCTTGAAGTAAGAGTTTCTGGTCTGACAACCTAGTGTATGTGTGTATATGTGTGTGTGCTCAGTCGTATCTGACTCTTTGTGACCAAATGGACTGCAGCCCACCGGGCTCCTCTGTCCATGAGGTTTCCCAGACAAGAATACTGGAGTGGATTGCCATTTCCTTCTCCAGGGGATATTCCCAACCCAGGGATCAAACCCACATCTCTTGCTTGGCATGTGGCTTCTTTACCACTGTGCCATATTTCACCAAGAAGTTTGGTGAAGATTTTGCAGTATTATTGATAAAATCAATCCCCCCAAAAGCTGATTTGTTTTGAAATATCATGGTGAATATTAATACAGAGATCATTAAAAGATGAAGGATGCTCCCTACCCAATGTGAACACGAATACTATCACCAACACAATATACATAACTCTCCGCAACTGAATTATCACTTTACCATGTACAGTGTCAGGCAGGATCATTTTACAACTTCTAGCTGAGAAACAGTAAATACATTTATTTGGAAAACCTAGAGGATGGAGGCTGGAAACAACAATGACCTGTTACCACGTAAAATGAGGGTGGACAGAGCCCCCAGGCTGCCTGAGTCCAGGCATGGGGAGCAGCACCCCATGGGAGACTGAGGGGGCAGGGAAGGGGAGGCTTGCTGGAGCTTTGTCATTTCTGGCTTTTGTGGAGCTAATAGAAGAATGGGGAGGGAGACTTTAAGGAACAATGGGTTATATAGAAGTTAATCACAGGGTATATTTCTGGCTCTATTCACTGCCTAGGAAACCTGAATTGTGTAAGTTTGAGGCCATCAACACAGAGTAATGAAAGAATTCAGCTCCTGCATGGAAGAGAGAAGAAATACTATATAAATATATTAACAGACTCCACATGACCTGGTTTGTAATGTTCTCTGCAGAAATACTGTGGCCTAACAGATCCTCAAGAATCAAATTTGGTGGAGTAGATGTACCTTCTATAGCGACACACCCCATCTTAAACCACAGTCTCCTGTTCTATATGCATCCTGGTTAGAGTCCAACATTCCCCAGTCTCCTATATCTAGAATCTCAGCTCAAATACCTTTACTACAAACCTGACCTGTCATTACAACTTGCCCAGGCTCTTGCTCTGCTCAGTATTCGGAAGAAAATTTCTCTTGGCAATCCAGTTGCCTTCGGTTCTTTTCCTTGGAATAACAGTCTCCATCACCTCAAGGGCAAAGAAGAATCTCAAGAAAAGATTACAATCTATAAATTTCTTAGAGATGAAGACAGAGAAAACAAAGAAAATTTAAAAGCAAATACACAACAGAAATGAGAAGTGCAAGAACTTCTTTGAATTTTCACTATGGAGTTTGGAGTTGGGAAGACAGTAGAAGAAGAACACTTTTACTTGGAATCAAACAGAAAATGTATAGGAGTTCAACCAAAACAGCCTCTTAACTTTCCTCTCCTTCTCTCCCTGCTTGCTACTCCCAACACCAATATGATGGCAAAAGCTTTGAGGTCAAAAAGCGTGTCTCACTCCTTTCTGCAACCCTGACACATGTACTACATGTTTTGTGGGGACAAGCTTCAGAATAAAGATGAAATCTGCCAAGTTCCTGGCACCAACAGCTGCCATCTTTATTTTTATATTTCTCAAGTTCTGGGATCAGCAAACTATACTGTGGAACATATTTGTGTAGATTATAAGCTAAAAATAATTTTTACATTTTTAAGTGGTTGAGGGGAAATCTAAGGCGAATAATATTTCATAACACACTGAAATGATATGAAATGGAATTTTTAGTAGCTCTAAATACAGTTTTATCATTACATGGCCACATTTGTTTACCTAGCATCTCTGGCTGCTTGCACTCTACAAGACAGAGTTAAATAACTGCAATTGAGACTGTGTGGCCCGCAAAGTGTAACATATTTACTCTTGATAGCAAAGGTTTGCTGATTCCTGCTCCTATCTTCTCACATTTTCCTAGCTTTCCAGTTTTCAAAAAGGACAATATTCTTTCCAGTTGAAAGCAACACATACGGAACTCACTTCCAGGGCACAGATGTGGAAAAGTCGGGAGGGAAGTCAAGTCAGGAGGGAGGGATGGAAGTATTAATAGTTTAGAGCCTCGAATGTCCTTCCCACCAAATCTGCTATTTGTCCGGCAGGCTCCCTTGCCTTGGGGGAGACCAGTCAGGTGAGTTTCTCATTTTCCCATGCAAGCTAAGTTAGATCCACTGCGCACTTTGAGGATCAAGGCCAACCACATCCACCATGAGCAATTCCTTGGAGCTGTCAGTGTGTGCTCCAAGTCCACCCGGCAAGAGCCCATCCAAGACAACAGATTAACCATTAGACTAGATATGTTGAAAATATACAGTGTCAACCTTTCCCCAGCTAGCTCAGAGCGATATATAGATGATTATTTCAACCGTCAGCTGCCGCATAGATTTAAACCCCTGCACAATAACTCCCGGATTCATCTGCCCCTTGTCAAACTCGCACAGCTTTACTTGGAGGATACATGGTGTGGCAGTTTCACTGTGAACCCAGAATGATCCAGACGGCTGCTGTCTTTTTGTTAACAGGAAGCCAAACTGATGAGTTTGTAATGCATTTCTTATCAAAAGTACTTTCAGAAGAGAAAATGTGCCCCATACATTTGGCTAGAAATTCACATCGACTAGATTATAGGCTTAATCAGAACATCTCTCTGATTTTCTTGGGGAAACAGATAAATTCTGCATTCATCCCATTCAAGTAACCTTATACCCATAAGAGATGTATATATGAATTTATAATTATTCTTGATTTTTTCCCCTCCTGCAGTATACTTAATAAAAATCATCAGTTGGAGTCCATGAAACTATGGTGCTTAATAGGTTCAAGCGTGCTAGTATATTTCTTAAAGTTAATGCTGTTCTTTTTGAGCTGTGTGTCTGAAATGATCATTGTGAATAAAGGGATTGTAATTTTCAACTCAAATGTTTAACAAAGACAAAATGGACCGTAATGGAATTTATGGAGTCTGTGAAGGAACTCTCTAATATGGTTTATTATCAAATAGATTTGGATTTACTGTAGGACAAACTGGTCTCTCTGAAATGTATCAAGAAAAAATGCCTGGAAGGTGCTGAACACTCTTCCTGGAACAATTCAAGTGCTCACATAGATGGCAGAGCTGCCAGCTGTGTTGTGTTTGTTAGTCTAACCCCTACTGACTTATGAAATGCAGTACTTTAATGCCAACACTAAAATCACTGTTTGTCCTGCCTTTATTTGAAATTCTAACATTTTATTCATCATGCATTTTTTTGCATTTTGATGTCTTAAAATACTGCATGAACCTATTATTTATCTTGGGGCTTCCATGGTGGCTCAATCAGTAAAGAACCACCTGCAATGAAGAAGAGGTGGGTTCAATCCCTGGGTCAGGAAGATCCCCTGGAGAAGGGCATGGCGACCGATTCCAGTATTCTTGCCTGGAGAATCACAAGGACTGAGGAACCTGGCAGGCTACAAGTCCATAGGGTCACAAAGAGTCGGACACGACTGAAGTGACTGAGCACACATTATTTATCTTGATGACTAAGATTTTTGGTGACTCCTTAAATTTGGTGCCTAAGGCAAGTGTCTCCTTCTTCGCACTTTGGCCGCAGCCCTGCCTGACCATTTCTCAAGAGTGTTCTAGGTACTGGACTCTGCCTGTGGTTACAGAGAAGGTATCTTAATCTGTCCTGCGTGTGTGTATACATGCTCTCTTGTTCAGAACTGGACAAGGCAAATGTAAAATATGACTCATTCTTTTGATCACTTCATGCTGTCTGTATAAGACTGTTCAGGAAAATCCTTGCAAGAATGGCTTCCTTGTGGATTTACAGATTGTCAGACCCCCAAAGGAGTGGAGGAAAGATCACGCTGCCTCCGGAATCTGAGATATGCCACCAGCCCAGGGTGAGAAACAAAGGGTCAGGCCTCTCCCGGACTTCATTTCACACCTCACATCAAATTCTCCTGGTGAACACAATGCGTATTTACATTTCCACTTAGAGGCAGAAGTTCTTATTTGCTTACTCAGTTGTTACCTTCCTTCTCTTTTTGTTTTTCCTCCCCCTAAATGGCTTCCAGTAAACAAGACTGGCAGAAGATGTCAATCAGATTTTCATTTCCATTTTCACTTTGGTATTTATGTCTTCGGAATTAATGCTTGTCCCAGTGATTCTATTTGAAGATCAGCCTAGGATCTAATTGTGTGTATGTTAAATTATTTTCTAAACCATAAGACGCTATACAGATAAGGACCATTATTATTATTAATACCATTATTATTATTGTTTCATCCATAAACACCATATCTGCCACTGAGCCAGTTTTGTCAAGAGCCCCCTAGCATTCTAACATGTATTCCACATGACTGCACTGATACACTCTCTGAAACTCAGATAAAGGTAAAATGCATGGGTTTTTAGTGCAACCCAGGTACACTGCATGGCCTGATGAAGAATGCCCTGCCAGAACACTTTAGAAATACTGTATGCTTTTAACCTTGGGAGGTAAGGGCCAGTCTGGATTGTGACTTTACACTAAATACAGCATTTAGTATATTTCCTAAGGGCATAGTCACTTTCTAAAGATGTTCTCAAACTATAAAATCATCATCCGTATTCTACTATAATTTATCTTCAGACATAGCCCCTGCAACATTTGAAAATGGCAGTGCACTATAGGACATTGCTGGTCAACACAGAGCAAGTGGAATGTAGGCTCAGGGCTGGACTGGGTTTAGGCATGAGCAGGCCTGACCCTCCTTGGGCTCAAGGTTATACTAATAATACCAACCCAGGAGGACCCAGGTCTGTGGACTCTCCTCCAGATCATTTGCTGTCAGAAGTCTGTTAGTGAGAATAGCATGAAGACGTGGGTTTCTGGAGTAAGGTGACCTGTTCAAGTCCTAACTCTGATTTTCATTAGAGGTCTCATCTTACGCAAGTTCCTCAACACCCCCAATGTCACAAGATCCACGCTGGACAGATGAGAACACCAAGATCTGGAGCTGCTGTGGGCTTAAGTGAGATAACCAGGGACCATATACTGAAGACAAATACTGTCTTGGTGTGCTCTGCATAGCACCATCCAGCTGCTCCATCAGATTTTATATGTAGGACAATCTTTAAAGATTATCCATAAAAATATGGATTTTTTAACTGTTTAAAAACCTTGCAGAAGACTGGGCTCCCATCCTAGGAAGGTAACTGTCTCACGGGACATGAGCTCACCAGCTCCTCAAATACCCGCATGCTGCCTCCTGGGCCCCCAGTCACATGGCAGGTACCCCATGTCAGCATCTCTGGCTCTGACTCCAGTGACTCTCAAGTGTGCTATTCCTGAGACAAGGAGCATTGGGATGGAAGATCCCTCTACATATATCAACTACTACTGAGCTGCAATGAGGGTAATGGTTAAGCACACAGTGCTTGAAACCACTCTGTTCGGTCTGAACTTGAGAATCCGGTACAATACCTAAATTCATTTTTCTCACATATAAGCTGGGAATAATCTTTCCTCACAGGGTGGTGGTGAGGATAGATTGAAAAAAGTGAAGAAAAGGGAATAGCTTGAAAAGTGCTAAGCAGAGTTCCTGGCAGGCTCTTGATAAATGTTACCCATCATTATCATCTTGGCTTTGAGAAGTCAAAGTAATTGGAGCTCTCCACCATCACAAGGCCAGTCTGCTTTCTTTTGATTTTGTTCTACTCAAATGGGTTCACAAACTCTCCTCTGCCCAAAGCAGCTGAGCTGGTATCCAGCCACTAGAATGGGGTGAGATTCACCACTCCACCCCCATTCTGTACGTCCTGTCGACAGTCACCTTTGTCCCATATTTCATATGGCCCCAGTGAACTGCTCGGGTCAAAATAATTAGGCTATGCCAAGTGTCATAAAAACAAGAAAAGCCAGAAAATGTTTAAATGGGCCTCAATTGAAGAAGGCTGTAACCATTCAGAGCAACAACAAATGAAAGTCAGATGGAAATATGGAGAAACCCCACTGCTCCCTCCAAATTACAGGAAATTCATGTTGCCCAATTGTTAGGGGCTTTTCCTTGGACTCCTCGTGGGAGGTCATGGGATTGGGGCATGAACCTGAGAGATGATAGAAGGGGTAGGGGGATGATGAGGTAGAGGGGTGGCTACTCCTCCTCTGTTCCTTCACCTCCCCACCCTTCAAGAAACAAGTTAGCCTGCTTCTTCAAGGAAGCCTTCCCAGATGACTGTAACAAGGCGGAATCCTTCGTTTCTTTAAAAGTCCCCTGGCACTTCTCATCTCACACCCCTTTGATATCTCTCTTCTTTTTTTGCATTATAATTTGTTTCCCGTTTTCCATGCATTCTCCCCAACTAGACGTGAACGTTTCTTAACGCAATCTACAAATCTCTGAATCTCTTATAGTGCTGAGCCCCTAGTAAAGTTTCTATGAAATAACTCCTAGTTACCAGGGAGGTGTCATTGCAGAGGGAAAAAGCACAGCCAAGTGGTGAGGAGCCCAGGTCTACGTCCAAGCTTAGACCCACTGTGTAGCCTTGGCAAGACCCTTCCCCTTCTGGAGGACTGGCATTATTTAAACATAGGAGTTTTTCAGCTCTGCTTTGTAATGGTTCTGGACTTAACCTTCTCTTCTGTTATTTGCCAGATATCACATGAGCCAGCCATGGACTGAAGACCTCATAACCCTACAACCACAAATAATTATCCACAACTTCCTACCCAAAGACTCAACCCAAAGCACTAAAGACTAGGAAAAGCAGGATTTCTGGTCCAAAGGAAATGGTTCTCAACTCCTCCTTTCAACAGAAGGAACTGGAGAACTCTACAGAACACCAAAGCAGTTCAACAAAAATCCTGAGGGATCAGAGGTTAGGCATTTCTTTTTCTTTTTTTCCAAAATCTTTTTCAAGATGTACAATAAAACAGATTTATAAGTCTAGCTGGAGTAACAAGCCAACTGCATTAAAGTTATCTATATTTGGGCAAAATTCACAAGTTGTATGAAATAACAAAGTTGCATGATAATACCAGGTGAGGGCTAAATGATACCCCCTAGAGAGTAAGAGTGAAAGATCTGGGAGGGTCCGGGAAAATAACACTGGAAACAAGAGTTGGATGGAGAGAGATGTCAGTCTCATTTACCCGCGTATCCCCAGAACCAAACACAGGTCCTGGCATGTTGGGGGCACTCAAGCTGTGATGCTTAATAAACCAGGGGTGGGAAGGGCATGCTGGGTGGGGAGGTGAGCTGGAGCAAAGGCAAGGAAGTTGGGGGCCACTAAGACTAGGGACTAAAGGAAAAACAGTTTGGCTGGAGTAGGAAGGTTTATTTAAAGGCACATTTGGGGGACAGAGAAACACAGATAGTGTACAGGCTTTGAAATCCAAATGGCGGGATTTGAATAATATTTGGTAATAATCTGAATCCTCTAGAAGGTATTTTTCCTTTGATTTCAGTACTCAGATCCAGAGAGGACAGTATGAGGTTTGCATCTGGGAAAAGTCTATCAGAAATCCCCATAATTCAGTCTACTTTCTTTCTGGCCACTTAGAAGTTATAAAGGTTCAAGATAAGATGCACACGTATGTGCATGGAATTGATAAGGAAAAGGCCCCTGGCAATGGTCCAGCTCTACTGCAGGCATTGATTCTACTCTACAGAGTGAAATATTTCACAGGAAAATAAAGTTATTTAATGCCTGGGAAAGGGTTCCTGTGAAACCCACAGGCTGCTTCCTCAAAGCCCAGCCAGGTAAATCTACCCTCGACCCTGGGTGGTTATTTCCTGTCTTCAACTATACATGTTGATCCCAGTCCATATAAACAGAACTTGAAGCTACAAAACGGATTGCAATCAATACTTTGAAAAACACTTTCAACAAAGCCAGTGTTTTCAAGTGGATTCACTGAGAAAGAAATGTTGCCCCCAATCCTATATTTCATGGTTTCACCTCACAAATAACACTTCAGGATTTTCTCTGCCAAAAGCATATAAGTGGATAAAATAAGAATGTACATGATGTCATCTGGATCCTTAACCTACACCCCTTTAGATCAGCATGCCTAGGAAAAGTTTTTTAAAAAACTCAAAAGAGAAAAATTCCTATAGGATTCCCAAAATTAATGGTTTCAAATTTTTTAATTACAAAAAGAGTAAACTATTTGTATTGAAATTTCTCCCTAGTCTGATAGATAGCATTTGACAATGAAGAAAATAAATCCAATATATGAGTCATCCTGGAATGTATTTTAATTCCTGCCTTACATAATCTCAATAAATCCATTGTCTCCTAAATAAGTCATGTTTATAGCAAACACCCTGTAAAAAAGCAATACTGTAGATTAAAGAAATAAAATAGAAAAAAGATGTAGTTATGCCTTTAAACAAATTTAAAAGATTGAAAAATTACCTGTGGGTGGATTAAAAACAAAAAACAAAAGTAAGTTTTGCCTGTACATTTGTTTTTCCCCCCTCATTGCTGACAAGCTGATCAGCCTTTGTGTGGATAATCTTATCAGAAAACAAAAAACGAAAAACCCTCTGAGCCTTTTTGTCAGAAATTTAGTCCTGGCCCAAGGAGAAAAGCAACCTTCTTTGGTTAACTTGGATTTCAAAGTAATTCTCGATGAAAGAGCATTACGTTAAAATCATTTTTATATAGCACATTAATCCGGAACAAAAGCCCCCTTTATAAAAATGACCCTCATTATCCTGGTATGGAATGAAGCCTAGGGAATTAATTTGTATAAATAAACATTAGTTAAGAATGAGACTTGCTGCATAACAATGATCAGATGGCAGAGGTAATCCAGTCTTAGGGGTGAGAATATGGTATTGTGTAGTTACTTTCTAACAACAGCAACAGTTATTTAACTAGGACTTGTTCCAAATGAGCCTTAAATCAAGCAAGTTGGATTTAAGGAAATCTTTGCAATTTAAAGGTGTCGCCTTATTTGAGGGCTATCTCCTCAACAACAACAAAACAAATGAACATAGTTTTAGACATTCATTGCAGAGAAATAAAGGAGAGAGAATCTGTAAAAGAAAAAGCAGAGTTGACGGGTGAGGGTAGGACCTAGAGTGAGCCAGGAAGGGTTCATTTATAGAAGAGCAGCGCCACCTGCTGGTAGACCGGCATTTCGAGGCCCTCTGCAGTGTGGGGGCCATCATCTATCTTGCAATCTATGCATAAATATACAGCAGTATTTTTCAGCTGCTGTTATACATAAGAATTTTATTACCAGTCGGCAGATTTCTAACACACTGGTTGCAGTTTAATAATCCTCTATTACCTGAAGTATGGGTTATATAAAAACCTAGAATGTTAATTGTTGACAAACCAATTCTAATACGTAAAGCACTGTAAGTCACCCAGTAAATATCCAAATAAATCAAAAGGGATAGCTCTTTTTCCTCTAACAACATGTTATTAAACACCACAACTTGATCACTTATATAAAAGTAATGTTCATACATTTCAATGTACTAAGAAACAAGGAAAAATGCATCATAATCTTACTAATGGAGAGCTTTCCCTTCATTTACAATTTAGAGGAAAATGTTTTTTCAGAGAATATTTTCCCCATCTTTAAAAACTGGACTTAAACCAATGTGTCACTTGGGGAATTTTCTCATATAATAAAACCTGAGTTATAAACAACTAAGATTGCATCTATAAAAGGTTATATTTTTTAAATGGCACTATAGGAGACACAGAACATATAAGTCACTGATAGAGAAAAACAGTACCTGTCATTTTTTCCAGAAGAAGATCATACAAACGCGATAGCAAAGGGACACAATAAAAGGGAGAAACAGGAATGTGATAGGTGACTCTGATTATATCAGCAAAGGAAACTGTGAAATAAATTAATACCCAAGTACCCGGGAAAGGCATATTGCTGCTTTACTGCAAGTGATCGGTATGCAACAGAGAAGGCTGGTGATTTTGTAAGAACAGAAATAAAGTGTAGGCTGTGAAATCTGGTGGTGATAACTAATGACCACATTACTTACAACTCTGATTTGATCTCTAACAGAAAAAAATAAAAAAGCACTCTACAGGATAGATGTAAGGAATCGAATTTTTCACTTGAAACGAAAAAACCCCAAATGGGATCAAAGGGCCCCAGAAAATGAAAAATGACAGTTCCTATGTTGCCTTGATTTGATCTCAAGCCAAACGACCATGCTGATAACATTCCATAGCTTACGAAGAAGGTAAGGCTGTTCTTGGATTATAATGGGAAGTGGGTGAGTGCCACTGCCCATTCAGCTGATGAGAAGCCTGCTCTAATTTCAAAAAGTTATTGAGATTTAATCTCTAACAACTACAGTGAAAAAGAAGCTGGTGCAGCAACCAAAGGGGCATCCCTTAACACAAACACACATACTCAATTTTGTTATTTCTGATGAGAACCGTGGAAACGCTCCATACTCCATTCTTCCACCTAAGCTGGGTAAGACATATGTGTAAAGAGAATCAAACGTTCAGAGTGCCTCCTGTAAGCCTATGGCATTTCCAGTTACCTATCACAGGGGACTTGAGGAGGAGGGTCTCGAGCATGAGCAGAGAGCATCTTCTCTCCCATTTCAGCTGGTTCCCATTCATAGGGAGAGACAGAGTTGCCAGGAGCAATTTCAGGCAGATGTGGAGGGTGTGTGGGACTCTGCAATCTAGGGCTGTTGAGACTTGAGTGGGTTATCCAGTATATTAGCACAGTGAGAGAAGGTCCCCGCAGCTGACTGGGGTCTGAGTGATTAAAGGTACAAGCTCTGCCTTCAAACCAGTTGGGACAAATTCAATTAATGGGGGATCAGAGTTCGAGGAAGGCAGCTTGCTTGAGTTAGAAATGTACTGCACACCTGAAGGGCTCTGTGAGGTTACTCCAGGAGGACTGAAACAATGGGTTTGCCATGCATAGCTTGCACCTCGACCACCCAGACTCAAAGACCCAATAACATATAGAAGGGAACATATCTGCATCCCCAGATCTACCATGGACTCCAAACACTGAGCCTACCAGAGAAGCAGTGGAAGAAAAGAAACAGTGGTCAATTCTGGACCCAGCTCTTTAAGAGTGCTCTAGCAGTCAAAGGAAGCAGCTGCTCAGAAACAAATGTTTTGGTCAAGATGGAACGAGGAAACAAGAAGCGAGAGCTCTGAGCTCAAGATTCTCGTGTCTCTTGAGATACGTGTCTAATAAACTGTGGAAACATAATCCCAACACAGTGTATATGTTATTCAGCAAATCTGTGTTGAATTCCTACTGTGTGCCTTGGCTGCTGTGTGTAATACACTGGGAATCCAAAGACCAAAGAGAGTTGTATGTGCTCATTGTTTATTTCTATAAAGCTCAGCGTGAAAACTGCTCTAAATGAGGCTTAAAGCAAACTAGATGTCCGTCAACAGATGAATGGATAAAGCAGTAGTGGCACATACAGACAATGGAATATTCCTTGGCCATAAAAAAGAACATGTTTGAGTTCATTGTAGTGAGTTGGAGGAACACACAACCTTTTACACAGAGTGAGGTGCGTCAGAAAGAGAAAAGCAAATATTGTATACTAACGCAAATCTACATGGACTCAAAATATGGTACTGATGAGCCTATTTTCAATGAAGGAGTGGAGAACAGAGAACAGACTTGGAACAGAGCAGGGGAAGGAGAGGGTGGGATGAACTAAGAGAGTGGCATTGATATATGTACACATTGATATATATGTATAAAATAGCTAGCTAGTGGGAAGCTACTACATGGCAAAGGAAGCCCAGCCTGGCACTCTGTGATGACCAAGAGGGATGGGGTGGGGTGGGTGAGAGGGGGACTCAAGAGGGTGTGTGTACATACACACACATACATACATAGAGTAATGACGGATTCACATCGCTGTACGGCAGAAACCAACACAACACTGTAAAGCAATTATCCTCCAATTTAAAATAAATAAATAAATAAACGAGGCTTACAGGACCTGTTAACAGAATTAGAGAAGACAAATCCATTTGAGGGGGGTGGAGCAGTGAAATCTTCACAGAGATGGCGATATTTGAACCATGTGTTTAAATCAGGAGTCAGCAAGTGTTTTTCTGTAAAGGTCAGGTAGTAACTATTTTACTTATGCTCTCTGTTGCAACTACTCAACTTTGTGGTTTTGACTTGAAAGCAGCCATTGATAATATGCAAATGAATGGCTGTGACTGTGTGACAATAAAACTTTATTTACTAAAACAAGGAGGAGGGCCACAACTGGCTGGCCTCTGCTTTAAAGGATCGATAAGTTTCTATCAGCTAGAAAAGCAGAGGAATCACAGGCACAGGAAAAAGTTATTATAGAAACGTGTATATAATGAAAACAAGACATTTTTTAAAGAACAGTTAGATGAAAGATACACAGAGAATGGAACGAGAAAAACAAGTTGAGGTCAAACTGTGAAGGGCTTTGAAGGCTGGAGGTTGCCCTATTGAAAACAAGAAGCCATCAAAAGCTTATTCTTCTCTCCTTTAAAGGGGATAACAACATGATGGAATCTGTGCTTTAACATAAGAAATGTAGTGGTGGTTTAGTGGCAAGAGAGACTAATTAAGTGGAGGGCAGCAGGAGTATCACAGATGAGGAAAAAAATGAGGGCTTGAAGTTAGCAATGCCACTAAGAATAAGAAGACAGGGCTTGAAATGTAATCTGGAGATCAAACTAGATGGCTTGGCCATCAGAAGGATGGAAGAGAGAGCAGGATCACGGAACCCTTAGGATTTCAAAATGTGTATCAATACTCACTCAAGTCATCTCTAGACTGTCCCCACATCAGGTCTGCTCAAAGAAAGAGGCAAAGGCAGGGTGTGGGTATTTGGTACCATTGACCCTGATCCTTGCACTAATCTTACTAACAGAGAAATCAACAAGCAGAAGAGCCCAACTGCTTGTAAAGAAATTTGGAAGAGGTGATGTTATGAAACCTCACCACTCAGGCCTCAAAGATCAGCTGAGATCAAGATCACCATCAAGAAAAGAAATTTTGATGGAATTTAAAAGGAGAGAAACGTTCTCTCTCCCAGTCCTCTGTTCCCCTCATTTGCTCTCCAACCTTCTTCCAAAAACACACTGAATGGACTATCTCTATGTCTACTTTAGGGACAGAAAAGTCGTAAGGCAACTTCAGTAAGATGAAGAATGATGAGAAACAGAGTCACAGTTAGTCCGTGAGGTCCTATTACCGTCTCCTTTTTTCAGAAGAGGAAACTAAGGAATAGAGAGGTTCTAGAGCTGGTGCGGAGAAGGCCATGGCACGCCACTCCAGTGCTCTTGCCTAGAAAATCCCATGGATGGAGGAGCCTGGTGGGCTGCAGTTCGTGGGGTCGCTAAGGGTCGGACACGACTGAGCGACTTCACTTTCACTTTTCACTTTCACACATTGGAGAAGGAAATGGCAACCCACTCCAGTGTTCTTGCCTGGAGAATCCCAGGGACGGGGGAGCCTGGTGGGCTTCCGTCTATGGGGTCACACAGAGTCGGACACGACTGAAGTGACTGAGCAGCAGCAGCAGAGCTGGTGCACCTCATGCAATGAGTTGACTCACTGGAAAAGAGTCTGGTGATGGGAGGGATTGGGGGCAGGAGGAGAAGGGGACGACAGAGAGTGAGATGGCTGGATGGCATCACCGACTCTGTGGACATGAGTTTGAGTGAACTCCGGGAGTTGGTGATGCACAGGGAGGCCTGGCGTGCTGTGATTCATGGGGTCGCGGAGAGTCGGACACGACTGAGCGACTAAACTGAACTGAACTGAAGAGCTGGTGCAAAGCCCCATGAGAGCAAGGATGATGTCTACTCTGGGACTGCCTAGATAAAATAAGACAATGTTAGTGCCCTGAGAAGTATAAGGACTTACACATGTATAAGGCATTATTCTTATGAGAGCAATCAGTATCTGCCTAACATCCATTTGGTGAACAGGTCAAAACATGACTGCATCAGGATTGTTCTCTAAGTCCCCAGAAAATGTACAAATCTCACCCCTTCTTTTTCCCTGCCTTAAGGTTCCCAAGAATTTCAAGCTTTAATTGCCAAGGAGGTCACTTGGTTCACTACACAGTGAGTGGGAACAGCTTGGGAATTCCCTACCATAATGCAGAGAAAAGACAGGAGATGTTAGCCTATCAGATACCCGTCTTTGTGTTCATGGGAGAAATCTGTGAAGGAGCGGCCTTTCCAGAAACTAGCACCTTGCATATTTCACATCTACACCCCTAGACCTCCAGGGCACACGGCCTGAGGCTCTACCTCCTCCCTGTCTGCATTCACAGCAAGTTTCACTCCGTCATTTTCACTGTGCATCTCTTTTCTCTGCAGGTCACTGTACCTCGTTTTTCAGTAACACCTGTTTAGGGCTTGGGCTTTGAAGAATCCCTGTGAACGAGTTCTCTCAGTTGGATATGTTATAAGCCATATGTGGAAACTGACTCATCTGCACTGAAGAAATGACCAGATCAACCTTGACAAAATGCAGAGAGCAATTCAAAACCGCTCAAAGGTAAGGGAATGCTTGGTACATCCTGAAAGAGCTCTGTGAGCAATGGAGAAAGCTCCCTGCCCACTTATCTTGAGCAGAACACACAGAAAAATGATACAATAGAAAATATCCATGAGATATGAAGCCTTTGGACACCTTAAGGTGGGAGGAATTGTCATTCTGGCGCTGTAGGATTGGATTTGCCCACCACAAGTCAGTGTCAATGATCTTAACGGTCATGAACTGAAAGTGTCAGTCGCTCAGTCATGTCCGACTCTTTTCAGCTCTTTCGACTGTAGCCCAGCCTGCCAGGATCCTCTGACCATGGAATTCTCCAGCAAGAATACTGGAGTGGGTAGCCATTCTCTTCTCCAGGATATCTTCCAAAGCCAGGACTCAAACTCCGGTCACCCGCATTGAAGGCAGATTCTTTATTATCAAAGCCACATGAGTGGCCTTAGATGTGTCTCCACATTTCGGCAGGTTGACCAGGTCATTAAAATAGTCGCAGCTCTCTACAAATGGACCCATTTCTCACATGACCCCACCTGATGCATTATTACTTTTGTGTCACCCTGACTCACATGAAAGTGATCAAGTTCATCAAAATCAGTAAAAACGAATGCAAATACCACAAGTCCTTCATTTTCTGGGACAAACACACTACATACATGAGCATACTTTGTATGGTGGTATCCCTGTCTTTCCTCATCTGAAACATTGGTGGTTTTTGTCTACTGTGTTTTTTTTTTTTTGTATTTGTTTCTAGATCTTCTTTCCCAGTATTTAACTTTCACAAAGAAGATGGATTGTAACTCCTAGCTGATGATTTTTCAAGATCCTTCAGTTATGTCCTAGTTTTTCTTTTTCTTGCTATATTATTCCCTCTGAATCTTCTTGTATCCTGGTTGTGGGGTATGAGAAGATTGTACACACACACACACATGACATCTGTGCACGTATATCTGTATAGATGCACATACTATACTGTAAGTGGCTCAGAAAGCTTTAGGAAACTTCACAGATCTGGGCCATCTGGCCTCTGGCAGACCCTCCATTCCCTTAACCGATGGCTGAGAATCCTTCACTTATTCATTCTTTCATTCATCAAATATTTCCTAAACTGGAATCCTTCAGGCCGCCTCCTATTCAGGTATTCTTGCCAAAATACAAAGCCCAGCCAAAAAGGCTAGTGTAGTACATTTCTCGGAGAAGGCAATGGCAAGCCACTCCAGTACTCTTGCCTAGAAAATCCCATGGAAGGAGGGGCCTGGTAGGCTGCAGTCCGTGGGGTCACTAAGAGTCAGACATGACTGAGCGACTTCACTTCCACTTTTCACTTTCACACATTGGAGAAGGAAATGGCAACCCACTCCAGTGTTCTTGCCTGGAGAATCCCAGGGACGGGGGAGCCTGGTGGGCTTCCGTCTATGGGGTCCCACAGAGTTGGACACGACTGAAGCAACTTAGCAGCCGCAGCAGCAGCACATTTCTTGCCTTGGAGGGAAGGCAGGCAGTCCCCCAGGTCTCTTCTTGACTGAGTGGCAATCCAACTGGCTCCAGTCCAGAAAGCTGGCAAGGGCCAGAATGGAGATCACATTCAGGCGAGCAGTCGGCTCCACTCCCAGAAGAGTGGTCTACAGAGTGCCCCTGTAGGTACCATCTTATGTGGCTCCAGCTCCGAGGAGCAGTCTTTCTCACTTCACTTCAAAGTCTTTCAGTGTAGCTGATCGTCCCTGACACAGCTGTCTCAAAAGCTTCCACTTTGAGTGCGCACAGGGTTTTTTCTTTAGCTTTAGGAGTATTTGGTGGTACTCATCCTATCCTATAGAACGGGATAAAACCAGGACTTTCCATTTTAGAAGAGGTTGGAAGAGTTTTCCTTTTGCTATTTCCCTTGGAGGTGGGAGGGTAGCTCCTCCTATGGATGACCAGATGAAATGGTCAGCAAAGGAAGGCCACTTTGGAATCTCCAGACCCTTTTTCCCCAGCTCATCTGAGCTAGACATCAGAAGAATGCCTCCTCAAAACAAAAATCTAGGGGTTTGTCTAGAAGCTCTCTGCAAACGAGGCACTATTTATCAAAAAGTCTTTTTGATGCTATCTGAAATTTCAACTGTGTGGATCTGACAACGCTGAACTTGTTTCTGTCCATTCAGATTCTCTTTGAAAAAATATTTAGCTGGAGATGCAAAATTTTGGTAAGCAAATGTGAGGATGGATGATTCCTTGGTTATCTAGGTAATTCAACATGATGGAGCATCCAGTGGTTAAGACTCTGCACTCCCACTGCAGGGGGTGCAGGCTCAAGATCCCTGGTCAGGGAACTAAGATCCCGTCAGTCATGTAGCACAGCCAAACAAAGAAAAACGTTGGTTTGGGAGTAGACTTCTGAGAACACGGCACTCTCAGCACACATGCTCTACCACTGCTTGAGAGCTCAGGACTCGTGTGCTTTTCTGTGCTGTTTCAACCACCTTTGGGGGGGGTGAAGGTGTGCATAAATCCTCCAGTCCTGGATGCTCACATACAGACACAGTGAACTCAGATCAAATTCACATTCACTGAGAAATGAAACAGAAAAGAAAGTTGCACCATGGTACTCAGAAATGCCACATGACTTCCTCGGATTTTGTGTGGCCATACTTCACAGGAAATGTTTTGTATTTCCACTGTAGTTGGGTAAGTGGTTGGAAATGACAGTGGATTCTCAGTGAATGGGACGTGAAGCACTTGATTATTTTCTTCCCCCCATAGATGGAAGGAGACTTTCTGTCTTCCTGAGAAAGATGGGAGGAGAATGTCGCCTTGCCATACACAGGGATTTTTAAAAAGAATTCCCAGGAGTTCTAACTGAAGCCACTGCAGGTAGCTTGAGCCAGAACCCTCAGGGCTGGTCACAAGCCCTGCTGGTGGCCCTCCTTGGCTTTGTTTCTGCTGCTCAGCCTGGGTCAAGGCCATTCATGCCAGCGATTCAAAGATGCCTGGCTCTATCCCCATTGACACCCTCAAGACGTGGGTCTTGCTGGAAAATGGGAGGCTGGTCAGGGAGGAAAAAGAAACACTGGTTCAAAAAAGAAAATTGATGGAGTGGATCCCCAAGACCAATGGCAAGGGAGGCGACCCAGTAGGTCTCTAGTCTCAGCCATATTGTTATTATCGTCCAGTCATTAAGTGGTGTCTCTTTGCGACCCCATGGACTGCAGTATGCCAGGCTTCCCTGTCCTTCACTATCTCCCAGAGTTTGCTCAAACTCATATCCATTGAGTCAGTGATCCGACCTAACCATCTCATCCTCTGCTGCCCTCTTCTTTCCCAGCCATGACTTCAGGAAATTCCTTAGAAGATGACTTCACAGAGCCCTAGTCAGAATCACAATGACTGCTGGGTCAGCTGGGGAGAATTAAGCTCAAGAAATTTAACTAATGGAATTCAGTCACTTCAGTGCAATTAATTCAAGTTTCTTTTAACAGGATTTAATTTCTTGGAATTGTATCTGGATAATGCGCTTCAGCTGTGAGTCCTAGAGGCTGTTAGATCGAGTCTTCCTTCTTTGGGCTTCTGAGGGGAGCTTGCTCCCTTCTCCTCCTGGCATAGCCCCACCTTGCTGGTCTTCTTCAATCTCACAGGAGGGTGACTCAGGACCTGCTCAGGTCCAGTCCTTCCTTCCATGGTTGCCATGGAGTTCTTCCCAAAACAAAGCCGCTATGGCCCATTCCCCTATCAAATACCTAGAATGCTTTTTATGTATTATACATGAATACTATGCTAATAAGAGGGCCCTACTCAAGCTGTGATTTTTCCAGTAGTCATGGACAGATGTGAGAGTTGGACCATAAAGAAGGCTAAGCACTGAAGAATTGATGCTTTTGAACTGTGGTGCTGGAGGAGGCTCTTCAGAGTCCCTTGGACAGCAAGGAGATCAAACCAGTCAATCCTAGAGAAAATCAACACTGAATGTTCATTGGACGGACTGATGCTGAAGCTTCAATACTTTGGCCATCTGATGCGAGGAGCTGACTCACTGGAAAAGAGCCTGATGCTGGGAAAGATTGAAGGCAGGAGGGGAAGCGGGTGACAGAGGATGAGATGGCCAGATGGCAGCATCGACTCAATGGACATCAGTCTGAGCAAACTCTGGGAGATAGTGAAGAACAGGGAAGCCCGGCGTGCTGTAGTCCATTGAGTCACAAAGAGTCAGACACGACTGAGCAACTGAACAACAACAACTCACCCTTCAGGGCTCTTGTGCTGGCATTCCCAGGCCAGGCCTTAAGCTCCAGCCAGACCGGGTGGCCAGCTGTCAGGAGGCAGCAGCCCCCATCCTCTGCTGCCACACCCTCTCTCATGCTATGAGGCAGGACACTCTGCCTCCCATTCCCCGAAGCACATCTGAACTGCTCCATCCTGTAGAACCGTTCCTCAGCTGACCAACAGGAGGTGAGCTCCAGGCCCCTACACTGCCCTCCCTCTCTCACAACAGTCTCCACACTATCTCCAGCTCTCAGGACTGGAATCCTCATCCTTTCTTCCCCTTCCTTGGAGACAGACTGACCTGTCCCTCTTCTTCAGTAAGTCAGTCTGCTCCACAGGCTGCAGAACTAACCATCCAGGCTGCCGTCAAATCTAGCCCCACCACTGACTCACTGTGTGACTCCTGGCACTTCTCTCAATCTCTCTGCGCCTCAGTTGCCTCATCTGTCAGTGCACAGATGTGTCAGTTTACAGTTGCTTCAACTGAAAATAAAGATTACTACCTCCTGGTAAGGATTAAATATTTGTAAAGGGCACAGAACCGTGCCTGCTGTGCAGAAAATGCTACATGGGTGCTCAATTTAACAACAGACACACGCATACACATACCCCCTTGCAGTGTTAGCAGAGTCCCTTGCAAAGAGTAAGGGCCTCCCTGGTAGCTCAGTGGTAAAGAACCTGCCTGCCAATGCAGGTGACATAAGAAATGTGGCTTCGATCCCTGGGTCGGGAAGATTCCCTGGAGGCGGGCATGACAACCCACTCCAGTATTCTTGCCTGGAGAATGCCACGGACAAAGGAGCCTGGCAGGCTACGGGTCACAAACAGTCAGACATGACTGAAATATATAGTAAGAGCAGATATTATACTAAGTCTAGTCTTAATGTGAGTCCAAGTTAAGCAACTGGCCATTTCCCAGCACTGCTACATAAACAAGCCTAGATGATGGAAGATATATACACTGAGAGAAGAGGTGTCAACCTTGCTTCAAAAGGGGAAAGTGGTTTTCCAGCAGATCTCAGTAGCCCTCACTCTTCTTCCCTCCTCACCAATGAGTGTGCCCTGTTTGTACTCCCTACAACCACTCTATTCTGAAAACAGTTCCCATTATGCCATTCTGCGCTGCATCACTTGTAGGCTTAAACACGAATCAAAGAGATCCCAAACACTGAGAACGTTCCTATAAGCATGCTGGCAAATGTCCTAAATCTGTTGGGCCAGATGACAAACGTCCATCTCAGATCAGGGAAGCATCCAACTGACATGATGGGCACCATATGAGAAGAGAAGTTCCCAAAGCCTGATTGAGACCAGAGTACTCAGATCCACTGTTCATTTCCGTCTGGATGGGATTTGCAGGGAGGATGCAGTGTAGCCTGGGCCGCCGCCCTGCAAGCCTCTCTCCAGTGGCTTTACACCATCCTCGGTCTGATGCTAATTCAAGACAATGCCTCATCGCATCACAACAAATTAGCCACAGACACGCGATAGCAATCAACTCAGGGGGCTGTCCTGAATGCGGGCTGGGGGATTCCCTGTCTCCACGAGCCGCACGCTCCCACAGATGTTTCTAAAAGCCTCTTCCCAGAGGCCCATTTAGAGAGAAATTAAATGCAACTTTGACTTAATTAACGTTTTAAATGATAATGAATACAATGTAGATTCATAGGAGGCATTTACATTGTGTTGTAAAATTGATAAAAATTTAATAACTCTTTGTTAATAAGTTATGTCTCCCCAGACCCATAAAAGCCTAAGGCACTGCAAACTCCAGCCTGGGTCTAATCCAGGCTCCTGGTGCAGGTGGAGGAGGGAGGCAGAGATGGACTTGACATTTGCTCCAAGCCTGCTCTAATTCAAACCTCTGCTTGTTCATCAGGACTTTATTTCATACAGTAAAGGTCAGGATTTGGGCTCAAGGCACAGCCTTGACAAGAAAGCTCAAGTGAAAGGCGGGCTGGCCCTGGCATCTGTCGCCTACGATAGGGGAAGAGGCGGGAGATGGCGAGCCAACTGACCACATCTGCCCTCCACCATGGAGGTAAGAGGCAGAGTCCACTGCCTGGTGGTAGGAGCTGTCAGGGTGAGTATGGTGACAACTGGCCACTGTCCTGAAATAAAAATGCAAACATAATTTCCATGTCACCGTGCATAAGGACTGCTGTTTTGCTTACTTGTGGCACGCCAATGCCTTTTCCGGTTTGTCCTTGAAGAGCCCAGTCCCTTATTAAGGCATCATATGCCTGGGAAGCGAGGTGCCCCACAGACGGGGATGCACACAAAGCTCCCTCTCCTCTCCTCAATCTGACCATTCTACTTCTTGTCTCCCAGCTCTGTTTCAAAGGATTTCTTTTAAAAAGTTGGCTGCTGTTTGCCTACTGTTCCCTTTCTCTTTCACCTGCATGTGGCACCTCTTCACAGCGTATTTATCTTGAAGAATTCGATGGTACTATTTTTGAGAGAGAGAGAAAGAGGAGAGCACATCCCAGTCCCCAAATGCACGTCAGTTGCTTCACCTGACACTAGACCTGCGTCATAATAGAAAAAGCAGTTATTTATTATGAATAAAAACATGATTTGTATGGAGATGTCCTTAGAGATAGACAATTAAAAGGGTTCATTTCAAAGGACACTTGGCGCAAACGTGATGGTTGTCTTACAAAGTGCAAATTGTCTTACGGTGAGCTGACCACTGTAGGAAAGAACATGTTGTGTCACCCTGCTGCTGAATGTGGCTACCAGAAAATCAAGGGACAGACGTGGGGTTCTTCAGTCTTGCCTTCTACCAACAAAACTGCCCTAAGATTCCCATTGAGGTCCATTACTGTGAAATGATTAAGTGGTTTCCCAGGTTGAGTTGCCTTCCTGTTTTTCCCTTCCTGTGATGAAATGCAAATGGCCAAATCAGGGCACATGGGCCAAGCCTAAAGCGGTAGGGCAGAAGCCAAAGGTTACTGTAGTATTTGTAGCTGTAAACGGACACTGGGGAGGGAGAGAGGGATAAGGGAGAAAAAGAGATTCCACCAGCAAACGTGAATAAATGGGAGAGACTGTGGACCTAGAATGAATGGGTTTTTAAAAATACAGGGCAAACCATGATTTAGATTGACTTGGGCTGAGTGTGCTTTGCCTGTACTTTTTCTTTCTACCGCTGATGGTGGTCGTGGGAAGAAAGAGCCTTTGGTTTCAAGGTCCAGAGTAAAATAAACAAAATTTAGGATTGGGAGCTTGAGGAAGTCACCCAAAACTATACCTACAGAAAAGGACTGAGATAATTATGTGCTGCTGATTTTTAAAGGCAGCTTATTAAATTAAATCTCCCTGCAACAGGCATTGGTGACTGTCAGCACAGAGCGTGTCCTATTACAGACACTATTCTAGAGCTATTTGCACCCCTGTCCTAGTATCTGATTTTATATACTTCAAAATGTCATTAGTGCAGTCGAGTGACTTTAGTTCTATTGACAACATTAATTCTCTGCCTGTACAAACCAAAGGCTACTTGGGATAAGCTGATTTTTGTTTATTATCTCACAAGACTCAACATTACACTAAACTGATTTTGGTATTTCTCCCATCAACCTAATCGTATTGGACTTCTCCTCTTGACCAAACCATTAGAGTTGAATGCCTCCTTGTATTATATTTACACCCAAAAGAAAAGTTGTGCACCATTTAAAATTAGCTACAGCAATGCACAAGTGGGTGTATGTAATTGCGCAGGCTTAAACTATTAGTAAATTGAAAAGCTAGTGTGAGTGATCATACACGTCCTTCAGCTGAATCTATTTCCGAGTGCAAGTCTAAAGATCTATTTCTCTTTGAGTACATGATTAATTTGTTCATGCCAGGTTTACTGATGGTTTGCGGCCAGCTCATGTCAGGCAGACCTCAGCGGGTCTGAATCAATAGGGTCTTATGTTGTCACTGTATCATAATTTGGATTGTCCCCTTTCTATTAGACTTAACAATCAGATATCAGGCAAGGCTGAAATAACAAGAATAAATTCTAAACAGAGAAAAGACACTATTTTACAAAATTATATGGAAGAGAAGTGGAACCGATTAGAACTTTAATCTATATTTATGTGTGTGTGTGGATACTGTCAGACACACACACACACATATATATATGTTTGAGAGTACTAGAACATAGCTACTTGTGAAAAGTCTGGGGCCCATACCATCTGAGCATCTTTTAAGATAGCTGGTACTTTTGTTTAGGATCAGGCAAAGTAGAAACAGAATGATCCAAAAATGATGCACACCAATTCTAACCCACCATATTGCATGGTTCATTCCTGCCAAAAACAGAATAGTCTTGTGATGCATCCTTACTGGTCAGTTCAGTTCAGTTCAGTCGCTCAGTCGTGTCCGACTCTCTGCGACCCCATGAATCACAGCACGCCAGGCCTCCCTGTCCATCACCAACTCCCGGAGTTCACCCAAACTCATGTCCATAGAGTCAGTGATGCCATCCAGCCATCTCATTCTCTGTCGTCCCCTTCTCCTCCCGCCCTCAACCTCTCCCAGCATCAGAGTCTCTTCCAGTGAGTCAACTCGTCGCATGAGGTGGCCAAAGTATTGCAGTTTCAGCTTTAGCATCAGTCCCTCCAATGAACACCCAGAATTGATCTCCTCTAGAATGGACTGGTTGGATCTCCTTGCAGTCCAAGGGACTCTCAAGAGTCTTCTCCAGCACCACAGTTCAAAAGCATCAATTCTTCGGTGATTAGCCTTCTTCATAGTCCAACTCTCACATCCATACATGATCATGGGAAAAACCATAGCCTTGACTAGACGGACCTTGGTTGGCAAAGTAATGTCTCTGCTTTTTAATATACTATCTAGGTTGGTCATAACTTTCCTTCCAAGGAGTAAGCGTCTTTTAATTTCATGGGCCTTACTGGTCACTCCTTGTCTAACTTTTCTGACACTGCTTGTTAGGTCTTTTGTAAAGACCTCTTCCTTCTCTGCAAATCTTTTTGTCAGCACAGTGTTCACAGACATCTCACGAGTTCAATAGAAGGAGACATCTGTGAGAAAAGTGTGTGACTTAACAACACAGGGAATGTGTAAGGGGCCACACCTCCAAGGAGAGGTCCGCGGAGCAGGCAGGCCCTGCTGTTAGGAGGCAGATTTCTAAAACTGTGTGAACACTTTTAATATATCACTGCTCCTTTGGGAACTGGCTACTTCTTTTCCCACTTCAGAAAACACATAATGGGACTTTGCGTTTCAATTTAATGTCCTTTGAAAACAGAAATCTTTCCCCTTATAAGAAAAAAAAAAAAAAAAGAGGTAGAGGAGAGGCAAAAGAGGGCGAATCAGCGAGTCGCCAAAATACACTGGCTCAACTAGGAAACTGCGACCAAAGCAAGCTCCATAATAGTATAATGACCTTTAATGACTGTCTTGGGAAACAATACAGCCCCGGCATAAAAGACAAAGGGCAAAACCCATCATGGTTCTGCTGACACTAATTCAAGATGATTTTCAGAACAACTAAAGAATGTAAGAGAAGTAATCTGATCCGCCCATCTGACCTCACTTTGATGCAAGGGCCCTTCTGCTGCCATTTCTAATTGTCAAACCCTCTACGTCTCACATCTGTTCATATTTAATGAAAAGCCCACTCTCACCACTGCTTTTTGAGGCAACTAGCCCTGTCCAATGGGCACCACCCAACCCCACCACTAGCCAGGGGAGGCCGGGGATTGCTATTGGAGCTCTGCCAGCGGAATTCTGCATAGACATAGACATCCTTTAATTGGAGAAGAAGGGCTTGCGTGGGCCCACGGAGGGGCTCAAATTGAAATGGATTTTTCTAACTTATTATTAATGGTCAAAGGTGAGTGGACTCACACAGGGATGGATGAAATCTGCTTTTGTTTGAAGGAGTGACGACGGCGGGGAGGCTGATGAAACAGAGGAGGCAAACCACCCCCCTGACCTGTCAGTACCAGTTACGCCTTCGACACACAGCCCAGAGCTCCACATTCGCAACAGTGGGGCTGATGCTGGATGCATAGAAAGACAACAATCTCATGCCCGGGATGCTTCTGAGTAGATGGGACAATCCCACCCTTAATTCTTCTTCTCCTGGCCTCCATCAACACTTGGATTAAATTGCAGAGCTGAGAAATCCCTCCAATTATGGTATTGCCTGCATAAGACGGAAATTGCACATACTAGGCATCACGGGCCTCAAGCAGGGGACATAGATTTGCTGTGATTGGTAGAGGCAGCCAGTGCCAAGACATGACCACAGGCCTGAGTTTAGAGCCTGAGTGGCTCCTTCCTTTTCTCCACTAGATCTCTAGCCAAGGTTTTAGAGCCCAGTGGTTACTTCAAAATAGAAGTTGTGCCTTAGGCGGGTAACCGAGGGGGCTGATGCTTACACTTGCCGCCATCGATCAAAGAGATGCGGTCAAACTGGAGCTCACTAGAGCTCACGCCTCCACCACCCCTCCTCCCCAGCTCCTGGTCTTTGAACCTGGTGTCTTGCCACATATCACAGACAAACAAGTTCTTTGCATGGTTGTGACTGAGTTCACCTTGATGGTGTCATATGAACTGCAGAGATCTGTGATGAGAAGAATGGAGTAAGGGCACGTACTGTGGCATCTGAAAGATTTCAAAGGAAATTTCCTTTTGAGGATGTTAGGCCACTGTGGTTGGGACAGTCCAAAACACCTCTCACACTATATCTATTCAGTGTCACTGTAAAAACAATTAATCCTGTCCCTTGGCACTGTTGTGAAGGAGCAGCGAATCACAAACCAGAGACAATGATGATTCTCTGGTCCTAGATCAGACTTTTCCAGAGGCCCCTAAGACTGCTCCCAGCACAAATAATGTCTTAGACCTCAACTGTGAGTTCAAATATCAGCACCGGGATTGCCACACTCTGATGTGTACAGGGAAATGAGGGTTCCCTCGGCCCAGGACACCCCATGGATCACAGCCATACAAGCACACCACACTGGGCTCACCTTCAACACTAGCATGTGAGCCAGCTAGCTTCTCATGGGGATAAATTCTCAAGAGCGAACTGCTCTTCCCCCGCCTCCCCAGGGGCCAGAATGAAGTAACTGCTGCTGGTGAAAATTTAGTTGAACCAGCTCTGGGCACTTAGAAGAAAAGAGAATGGATAATATAGTTACCAACAAATATGGCGGGTGCTTTCAAGAGGAAGTGATGAACACAGAAGGATCATCTTCTACCGTTCATGCTACAAAATAAGGTGACAGCCACCCCTGAAGGGTATCCAAGTCCTCACGCAAACCACAACCTCCTCTGCCCTTAGAAGAGGACCCTCAGTGAATAAGCTGCGACTTTCAGTAATATCACCTACCAATTGCGTCAGTAAAACACCAGCAAAGTCTGTGCTGAAGGGGAGGAACGGGGGTGTGGTGAGGCTCAGACATGCCAGCTGCCACTACAAGACCACAAGAGACTCTGTAACACCTCTGAGCTGTGGCGGGCAAAGACTGACCCCAAGGACTGCACGATGGATGCAAGGAAACCAGGGAGATTCTTGGCTTATGATTTTTGCTGTTATTCAGAATCAGAACTGCTACAAGACAGCTTAGTCAAACAGGGGAAAAAGGAAGTTAATAATGGACTGATCCTTTGAATGAATCATCATTGGGAGGAAAAACTCTAGAATCTACCAGCCTGTAAGGGTTGGCAGATTCAGAATATTCTTTTTCAGAGTATTAGGAGGCAATCCGGTACTAGAGGAATGAGATACAAGTTAGGGAGACACTGAGGGAAACCCTGTTGTATTTTGGAAAGTGTCTAAGCTCTCTAAAAGCAGTTGTATGCCAGAGTTGGCTTGTTCTCTCTACATTGTTTTCCTACCTCCTTTCAACCCAATCCAATGTCTAACTCCTTTCCCCAAAGAGTAAGGTGTACATTTCCATGCATCTCTGTATCAATTCAGCATTTGATGTACTGTCACATTAATTTCTTTAAAGGAGAGAGGAATAATGTCACTGGATTATAATATCACAGCCGGCACGCTCTTACAAGAAACGTAAGTTCACAGAACAGGGAGGGAAGCCTCCCCAGCACACACAGAGTGACACAGGCAGCGAGGGCAACACGTCACCACATACAGCGGGAGGAAAACACACAGCACCACAGGGCACGACACGAGACGGGGATGAGGCCACAGACAGCACAGACACGGAACTCCGTGTGTTGGGGTTAAACTTACAGGCATGGAAAGTGGTGGAGCAATCACTAACAGAGACAGAAGAAAGTGGGAAGGCTCTCTCAAGGGTGTCCACGTTAGCACGCACACGGCCTGACATGCACGAGCAGTCACGCTCAGAACGTCCGCAATCAAAACAACATGCCCGTCTCATTCTCTTGTAGATGGACATCTTGGCTATAACCACAGGGGTCGGATGGGAGGAGAGGAAGAGCGGTAGTTAATGGCAAAGTCACACACAGCAAGGCAGCTGGAGGGAGCTGAAGGGACTGAACACAGGTCTTACTTCACAGTAACAGTCTTGACCCAGAAATAAGAAAATGCAGAGAGTCTGTTGGTAACAGTTTGGTTGTACATCGAAAAGAGCAGAGAAAGTATCAGTGGCCTGTAGAGTCCTCCCAGGCTGCTGTGTATTATTTTTCTCCCCTATGTAAAGCAAGTGACCACAGGAGGGGATGGCTGATGACAATAGGGTTGTTGGATAAGAAGCAGCACACGTTAGAGACAGCAAAAACACAACCAACATTTTTCCCCCCTGGCATGATTAATACAGGAGGACAAGTATACACACAGCCAATCAATTAGTTCCTTATTGGGTACAATAAATTTTTTTTTGCAAGATGCAAGAATATCTAATATGTAGGCTTTCTAATTTCCATCCATTTCTGGGCATTAGGCAGAGGCTGGGACAAGCTTTCATCAAATTAGATGCGAAACGATTACATGTTAATATCGAATCTGAGGATGCCTCTGTTGAACTTCCCCAGAGTGAGTTTACATGATGCCTACAGGAATTTAAATTTACTCTTGACAGAACAAATATTCAAATCTGTCCATGTAAGAAATGCAGCTACTCAAGGCGAACGCTGCATATTTGACATTAAAAGCATTTCACAAATAAGAAATCACCAAAAGCATATGAGATGTTGGTCTGTTGGAATGCACTAAGCTACTCATGGGTGTATTTTCTGCTTACAGCTCAAAGAATTTGAAAATCGCATCTGCTTTTCTCTCCTCACCCACCAAAAATTCAGAAAGCTATAGGGTTATTGGTTAACAGTAATTTTTTCCTATACAGAAAATATTGGCCAGCATAGATGAGAAATTACAAAACATGAGATGAAAGAATAGATCCCACGTAAAATATCTTACTGAGATCTGCATGAGGCCTTGAGAGCTTGTCTTAAGCTACTATCATAGGTTCTGCCCTGCCTGGGAATTCAACTTGAGTGCTAACCTACAAAACTTGTTGGACCCCACTGTTCCAGTTCTCAAGGCCCTTCACCTCCACCCTTCAAGCCAATTTAGATTTCAGAACAACGAGAAGCTTTTGTACCTCATTTTGATGCTACAGCAGGCAAACGTCATGACTTATCCTTAGCTCATGCCTGCCTGCTCCTCTCACAAGATGGGAGAAGAATTCAAGTTTAATCCAAGCATCACAGCCAAATAGTCAGCTAGCCCGGAGAGGTGTTATTCCCTGTGCCAAAACCTTTCATTTTGAAAGTCATTTTTCCCCCATTTTTTTTTTTTTCTTAGTGGAGAAATGGTTGCACTCTTACTTTAAAATATGGCTAGTGGTTTTGCCCTCTTTGAATGTTACCGTCACCAGGAAGAGAGGTTTAAATCTCTCCAATGGGTCAAGTCCTGTTCTAAGACCTTTATGACTTGCCATCCAGTCTATTTGTCAAGCAGGGGGAGCGCTATGATTGTGAGGAACAGGCACTGGGGAGATGAATGAGAGAGCTCTTCAGCAGCAACTCCATTCCCGTGGTCTCGGCTCGCACTCTAGCGACAGGTTCTGTTAGCATCCTAGCTCATCAGTTGTTCAGGTCATCACCATGCAGCCCCAGCCCTGTTCGATGCATCATTCCTGAGCTTAGCTTTTACAAAGAAAAAAAGAAAAAATTCCACTATAGCATTTGAATCAGAAGAATTTAGAAGGCACGGTATGACTGCCCAGACGCCCCAAACAGCAGTTGTTGAAGTCAAGAAAGGGAAAACAGTCTTCAGTGGAAGACATGAAAATCAAGTCATTTTAAATGCATCCAGATCTGGTGCCCAACTCACAGACCACTTGCTTGTTTTTTCCTTCTCAGTTCTTTTACTGGAAATATTGACTTGTTATTTACACAGAGGAGGGAAACGAAGACGATTTTTTGTTTCGCTGTAGATAAATTGTTTTGAAAAAAAATTTTAATCAAATGCTGTAGCAGAAGAGAAGCCCATCAAACTCTGAAATGCTATGCTTCTCATTAGCAACAGTGCCTGGTTTTCGTTTTCATACTGCCATTTTGGGTTCATACACAGTAATAGATTCTGACACATTTATAGGGGAAAAAAAGTTCTTATATGTATACTGTCTTTAAGGACAAGGGGAGGGAAAAGGGGATGGAATAACTTTTGAAATGGTTTTGTCAGGGGTAAACCCATCATAATGGGTGATTGAAACCTCCTACTTGATAAGGGTTCAGGAGGAAACACAAACTTCAAATCAGTGCCTCTCGGGGACTGTTTGCAATTGTTACTGTTGGCTCTTCTGGAGACCATGCATTGTTCTAAAATTTCATAGTGTTAGCATGCAGGAACAGGCTGAAACTGGTAATCAAAGCAGCAAAAAGGAAAAAAAAAATTTTTTTTTGCTATAAGAAGATTAAATGTTAATTGTCAGCACTCACATTCCAAAGCAGCATGTGCATAAGAAAGAAAACATGCTATTTCTTGTCATTCCTTCCCAGTCATCAGTTTTACAGTCACACCAAATCCAAAATAGAAATCTCAGGAAACAAAGAAGCACCACCACACACACACACACACACACACACACACAATCAGCAAGAATGATCAATGAGAGGCTGAAAGACAAGACAGAAACAGTTAAAAATGACTGAGCCCCACACGCTGATAAACCTTTGTGAATTACAGCGTCTAGACCAATTAGGTGCCACCAATTAGGAGGCTGGCACTTTTACTTCTGAAATAGTCCATTTTCACTGATCCCCCATCAGGTGTCTTCACCTATATACTTCTGGGTCCACTTTCTTAAAAGGTAAGGCCCATTCTGACCTCCTTCTAGTGACTGTGATCCACTGGACTTGAAGGATATTATGTCCCAGCCAGGAAGAACCTTCTGCTGGGCCATGTTATAAGTCACAAATAGGCTCTTCAATTAAAAATGGATGAGGATGTGTCTCTCTTTTAGTAGCCGTTCCAGGAGAAGTAGATACTCTGCGTGTAAAATTATACTTTCAAGTCGTAAAATAACATTATATCAAAAGTAAGTCATGGATCTCCAACTTCAGAAAACACCGTCCCTCATCCTCCTCGACTCTCTCTCTCTGCTTCCTAATCCTTCGTTTTTGTTTTAGTGAATCGAGGCTGTTTTATTTCCATGTCTCCATGATTGTTTCCTCTTTTAGAGCTGATGTAGGTTCGAAGGTTAATTTCAGATATCAGAGTGCCACTTAAAACTCCCAAGGTTAGGTTTCAAAGGGCAATTGTGAAAGTTTCAGTATTTATTTAAAACAGAAGTTAAGTTTCCTATCCACTCCCTGGCCACATAGAGTGCCCTCTCTCCTCTGGTATTTGATGATTTTTCTTTTTTCATCTAGTCACCTAATGCTCTCTTCCCCAATCTCCATCCTCAGAAAAGGGAGTTTTCCACAGGATCTCAATGGTAATGCTAAGTAGACCTGTGAGGACATCTAGTGGATTCGTGTGGAAGAGCAGCTAGTTAACAGACCACCCAAACAAGCTGGGTGAAGATGCTGCGGGCCTCTAAGAATTGAATCCTGCAGTGTCATGTCAACTCAATGGCTTCTCCCAATCCACAGAAGATTTTTAAGGGAGAGCTAGGATGAAAGCGAGAGAGATTCCAGGACATGGTCCTAGAGTGGTCAAAAGTGGCAGCCTGCATGGGCTGTGCAGTCACGGCCCACAGAGTAGGACTGCTTCGGCACCGGCTGGCTGGGTCTCCTTAGAGCCCTGTTACAGCTTCCTGAGACAGGGAACAGACAAGAGTGTGTCACGGAGAGGTGTCCATGACACAGCTACATGTCATTACATTTCAGCGTTCTTGAAACTTTATGCTTAATTAATTGTCCCCATCGACTGGCTTAACTCTGGGAAAGCAGAGAAATATAAGCCCCTGGAGACTCCGTTTTCTCTTTGGCCCACATCATAAGGTTCTTGTTCTTGGACTAGTGCCACAGATTCAAAGAGGTTATGTGGCTGCCAAGAATTAGACCCTAGGTCTCACCTTTCTCCTCTAAGAACTCTGTCCTAGCAGTTTTACAATTTAAGAAAAAGCTTTTATGTCCTTTCCCTCACCATGATGAAGTGCATATTCATCCAGTACTTCCATTATGACTTCCTAGTGCTATTTTTAGAGACAAAAGTATTTTCCTCATGGACATCATCAAAGCTGTTTACTCAAGTGTTGAAAACTGGAAGATTTCTCAGACTTACTCTTGGACAAATTTTCTGATACATGCAAAGGTCTTGATCATGAGAAAGGAAACCTGTAGAGAAGGGGCTGCTGTAGATTAGCTTAGTTACTGCTCTTTCCTTGTGTCAAGCTGACAGTTGTCAAGTTCAGGTGCTCTGCTGGTTAGCCCTGCAGAGCCAAGCTTGGAATAGAAGAGGGAGTTGGACTCCATCCCGTTCTCACACCATCTGCCTCCTGAATCAGCAACCAAATTGTCAGCCAATTTCCAATTGGAGAATCTTAATTTCCAGGGTGGGCTGGAAGGGGCAGGAAAAGCAGTGCTGGACTGAAAGGTTCAGGTGGAGTTTTCCAAGTGCTGGGAAAAAAGTGTTTTAGGTTTCAAATGGAGCAATTCAAGGCAAGACTGGAGTGGAAGAAAAAACAAAACAAAAACCTGCTCTTCAATTCAGACTGCAACTTCATGTTTAAAATCAGTCCAATGAAGGATGGATTATTTGCTGAAGGCTGAACTCTAGAGCTGCTCTTCGTATGCTTGGCAGCAACTAAAATTTTAAATCAAAATATCCATGGAAGAAAAAGTCCACTGAGGTGTAAGACGGAGGCATTTGTTTGATGGAACAATGGGAATCTGAGAGCATTCTTTCAAGTCCTATAAACGGGGAGTGATGTCTTCACTTGGTGAAATTCTCCAATTAGCTTCTGGAGGGAGGAGAAAGACCTTCCCAGGTAGTTTTCCAGGAAAGGAAATAAGGGAACAAAAAAGCTGGTTAATGACAGCAGCAGAGAGCACACTGAACTAATAGGGTGATCCTGCCCTTAACGCTGTACTGTGGCTGGAGAAGACAGAAGAATTTGGCACTAGAGTTGTTTGCGGACTGACACCGTGGTTTCCCTCCACTAGATAAAGTAGGCAGCTTGGCAGGAAGGAAAGCCATCCATGTCCCAAGCCATTTTTCAAGATGTTCTGCAGATAAAGGGAGCCACAGAGCCAATTCTGACAGAATTTTGCCCCAAACTGAAGGTCACTCTTGTTTTGCTGGTACACAGAGTGTTCCATACCCTCAAACAACTAGCCCAAACCAGATGACCAACTCTCTTCTTCTTCTGCAAAGGAGCAAGAGAGAACCAGGTCCAGAAACATCTCCTCCACATCCAGGACTGCTGTACTGAATGGGTCTATAGGTTGGGTCTCTTGCACACGAGGAAAGATGGATGCTTGTCGCTGGTGCCATGGAAAGCAGCACCGTTCTAAGGCGCACACGGAAACACTGGCCTAAAAGGTCCTCATCAATTGCCACATCTTGCTGGGAGAGATGGTCCAATTCTCTGAGTAACTTAGGGCTCAAAGACTTAAATTTACTCATCCAGGCTTCTACACAGCTCATTAATAAACTGGAACATACTCTTTGAGCCATCCCTTTCTGCCTTAAACAAATAAGCAGATCTTGCAAGATGTCTACGTATACAGGAACTAGGTATGTCCTAGTGGGTATTGCTGATGGAGAAATTTTTAAAGCAAAGGTACTTCACAGACTATAGAAAATAATTACCACTGTGGAAATACTTGTCTCCAGTAAGGCAATTTAGGTACTTACAGTCCCAAAGTTGGGTGTCCAATTAATTCTCTCTCAAGCACTTACTCGTGTAGAGAGAGGCACGTATGGTGTAATAAATACATCACTCTATATATCTCTATGCTTATATATAAAAATGTACATTTTTACATATAAAGTACTGGTACATATCATATATATATCACAACATGGGAATACATATGTAGCATATGTGTTTCCTTCAGGATAGGAATTCAAGTTTAATAGCAGAGGAGACCAAGTATAATTTATCAAAGGCAAGCATGACAATGACCCCCAATTGATGAGGCTTCTAGAGCTAGTGGTAATTACCTCAGCCGACTCAGTGTCCCCTCAAGGTCCCTGAGACAAGGCCTTCAAGAGAAACACTGTTGTCAAGGTCTTATTTTCAAGTGGAAAAATAAGACAACGCCAGAAGCTGGCAAGAGGTTGGCAGGGGGCGGGGTATGGGGGGCAATGGAGGGGGTGGGAGGTGGATGAATAGAGAGGGGTTCCCTGCTCGCAGGGTTCTCCAGCTCCAGGCTACTCTGCAGACCGAGTTGGGGCATGATGTCACTGCTACATGCAACATGAATACCAAAAGAAAAAAGAAACTGCAACTGCACAGAAAATAAAAGAAGTATCTCTTCTAGAGAAAGACAAGGGGAACTGGACTCTGGGCTGCTGGGAACCCGTTTTACTCACAATATATCACTACCAGTGTGCAGTTAAAATAGAGTAGGGGCCGTATTCCAAGGCAGCAATGAGAAAAAAAAATAAATCAAAAATACGTCAATGATTAGAAGTAAAAGAAAAGTCCTTCAAAACACAGCAATTTAGAACATGACTTGTCCCCTAGGGGTCCACCTTTTGGCAAACTTTTAGAAGCTGGGGGAGAAAAAAGGAAATCATTAGACTGGATTTGTTACACAGAAAAAGAAAATGAGTAAATAGCAGATTCTGAGAACTTGCTCCTTGGCCAGACAGCTGAATTTGACTCTCTTCCTGGATGGAGAACTATGAAAAAATGGGAAAAAATGCAAAAGTTAAACTATACTACCACAGAATTTCCAGAGACAGAGTTTCCACACTCAATATTTCTCCAGGTAGTATGACATAAGACGTTTAAGGCTGAACGAAGGTGAATGGGGACGTTGGGGCTGGGGTGAGGAGCTTTAGAAAGGGAAAAGCGAGGTTGGGAGGGGAGGGTTAGAAAACAATAAAATCCAGGGATGTCATCAGCTCTGCCCTCCCAGAGACATATTATTCCAGGATGAATTATTAATCCTTGGCCTACCAGGTTTGGACAATGGAGCATGGGTCTGCTGCCCTCTCCAACTTAGGGTTACAGGCAATGTGTATTCAAAGGCAGGAAACCACCCCGACTAGTATGCATTATTAAAACTTCTAGCTCCTTCTAATAAAAGTTTCTTTGCAACCCAAATCTATCTTTCCCAATTTCCTAACCTGCCCAGCATGCCCAGGGAAGTTCAAGTTTAATCACTCATTTTATTCTAACCACCCTGCACACATATGCATCTGCATCCCACCCTCTGTAACACAGGCTGCTATGGTCTTTTAATGAGGAGGAATGGTACGTGGGCAGTACTGACTGTTATCAAGCATCAGCCTCACAGCTGAAGGCCTCCATGAGGCCCAAAAGGGGAGAAGGGTGCAGAGAGAGGGAGCGAGGCCCTGTCTCACTGCTTGGCTCTGCAGGGACAGTCCTTCTGTAGCAGTCTGTGCCGCCCTCTAGGATGGGAGATTGTTCAATTCACTAGCTGAACCAATGTTAAAGGTAATGAGAGGAGAATTACTTCAAACAACTACATCCCTCTTTCTCCAGGATGAAGCTAAAGTCAGCTGCCGCTTGCTTGGACAAATATCCTAGAGGCCAAACCCTCGTTTCCAGGGACTTAAAAACCTGACTGCTGGGTTCCACGTCAGTGCCCAGTGAGGAACATGTCAGCATCCGAGCAGGAGTCAGAGATGCTCGTTCATTCCCTGCCATTTCCATTCTCGCCTCCCTAGAGCCTGTTCTCTGTCTAGTCACCAGGGAGATTCTTTAAAACAAGAATTGATGATATCATTAACTTGCTTAAACTCTTGAAATGACTGTATTTATTATAGGACTAAAACCCAAGATTCTTCTCATGGCCCCTGCCTGACCTCATCTCCTACCAACCTCTCCCCACCAGCTTCATTGGCCTTCCTGCCTTTGCTCAAACACCACCAACTTATCCCTGCCTCTGCCCATGCTGTTTACTTGGACTGGATCTCAGCTTCAGCATCATCTCTCAAAGAATGCCTTCCAGACCTTTCTGGCTAAAGCAGAATCCCCTACAAGATCCCTCACACTTTCAGGAGTCTTCTCTCTCTTCAGAGCACTTGTCTCTCTCTGAAGGTATTTAATTATTGCTATGCTCACTGCTTATCTCCATTCACTAGAGTGAAGATTCCAGGAGGGCAGGGACTTCTTATTCGCTGCTCCCTCGCTGGCACCAAGAAGGCACTCAAACACATGTGAATGACTGACCAACAAGTGAAAGGAGCCTTGCCATTTCACTGATACCCCATGGGGCCAGATTCTCTGGCAAGTATCTGATCAAGGGTTATTGGCATTAACACTCTCCTGCATTCCCCAAACCTCTCCACTACAAGGGTTTTCTGACAAGGGTTCATCTTATTATACTGTTTCTCTCCCATGTACTTCTGCCTTGGGATGGATGTTGTGTTCCTTCTGATGGAAGCGATCTAGGCAATGCCTGGTCAACTGAGCTGTGTTTCTATGTTTCCAACCAACCGTGCTGAGCTGAGTGGGTGCACTGCCCAGTGAGAAGGGCCTTTAGAGTTATGGAGTGTGGGGAACTGGATGAGAAGTGAGTTTGTCCTGTGTCTTTACAGGATTTTAGATGCTCTTCCTGGTAGGCGGCCAGAATTAGAGAATTCTTAGGCTCCAAGAAGTTAGAGGTATGGATACTCTGCATGGTGAGGTGTCAGAGATGGGTGAAGGAGACCATGTGTTAAGTCAGTGGACCGAAGCTGCCCCAAGCTTGGGAACGAGCCCTAGAATATTTCTGAAGAAACTTCTCTAGACCAAGAGGGCTTCCCATGAGCATTTGCCACAAGACTGACACAAGCCCATGTGTCTGCTTGTGAAAAAGTATTTTGTGGGGTGATTTTTTATCATTGAGTTCTTACTCTTCAGATCCAAGATCACTCACCTTGCCCTTCTCTCTTACAAAAAAGACTAGGGAACAGCATCAAGAGAGGTCTTCAGGTGAGCCTGAACCCCTGCCTGTTGGATCTGTGTGATCTCATCAATCTCATCCTCCCACTAAACTTGGAGCCTCATTTTCCTCTTTCTGTAAAATGGAATTAATAATACCCACTGACAACTACGCAAGGTTATGCTGAAGATCAAAGATAATAATGATCGTAAAGAGCTCAAGAGCTCTGGAAACAAAATCACCATGGGAAGGAAGGAATCACTATTGTTGTTTTCTCCAGGGTTGTGAACAACTTCTATTAGACAATGCAATGTAATGACTATAAGCTTTACTTGACGTCCTAGTGCTTTAGGTCAAGAGTTCACCACCTACCATTCCTGATCTACCATATCCTCCTCAAGAAGTCCCACTGGCTGCTTTGGAAGGAGTTTGAGACGAGATAGGGCAGCAGCTGTCGAGCCCAACCTAATCCATCCCAAAGAGCAATGGTGTTTGAGGTTTGGTCACCAGGCAACAGTATATAAAGTCCACTGGTGATGACCAAGTTCTTCCCTTAGGCCAGTCTGAGGGTATCACAACTGAAAACTGACCTCTGGTAACCAATCCAGCAAGGATCCCAAGTGGAAAGAGAGTCAGCTCCCAAATCCTCAGACTCAGTTTCCCTTCAGCCCTAGCACAGCCACCTTTACACTTGACAGCCCCTAGTCCACTGAAAATCACCATGCGAAAACATTCCCTCCTCCAGGGCCTCGGCTGCCCTCCATCTCAAACATAGATCGCATTTGCTGTGCTTGATGGACACAGCTACCTAGGCATCCCTTTAGAGTCAAGAAGTGGGGATTAGGCATGAAGCTCACACCAAGGTGTTGATGGTGGCGATTTTCCATCCTCTGCTCTGATCAAGTGAGGACAAGTATTTATTTCATGTCTCTTTAAACTGTGGGGTGAAACATAAACATATTCAAGAACCCTCTTGATGTTTAGTGTTTCTTTAAAAAGAAAGGGAGAAGGGAAATGAATTGGGGGAAAAGAGGAAGGAGAGAGGGAGGGAAGGGGGAAAGAAACACTACTTACGCCGTTTGCAGCCGCATTTTTTTATCCTTTTGGGATCTGTGATGTCATCATGACAAGCCTTGCAGTAAAAAAATGCCCTGGAGAGAGAGAATGGAAAAACTGACACATTTCATAATCCACCCAAGTGAAATGAGGACCACATTTCCTCCACCGTGGTGCCAAATTAATGAAACACGCCAGCACTAATTTCCTTTAATCTTCTGAAAGGTTTAGACATTCATAGACGGAAATGTTTGTTGCAAGACCATTTACTTCAAACACAGGATTCTGCAATTTGAGTTAGTGCTTCTTTTCATAAACTTTTATTTGAAAAGGAGCTGGGAGAGGGTTTGCTGATGTGACACACCACGTCTGCCCTCCCCTCTTTCACTTTGGAGAACAGCCCTCAATGCCACTCATTAGAACACTTGGGCAACCAGCTCTGGGTCCTCGGTGGAGGTTAAATACATCCCTGACGTCCTCATGGTCTGATCAAATAGGTATTAAAAGGGCACAAGGATGACATTCCTCAGTCAAATAAAAATATCAACCTTGTCACTTTGAAAGCATGTTCTCTTGTCAGCCAAGGTAAGCAAGGTTGAAGAAGAAGGGAAACTCATGGGGGTCCTCTGTCACAATCCTTCTGGGATTTCATAGCCCATATTTACTCCCAAACAGGCCGGACCCACTCCCACACTCTCTGGACCTGAGAATGTTGCATCAATGAAGGTTTTCTTCTTACTAAGGAGCACAGTTCATTTGACCCCAGGGATCGGTTGGGCAGAGGGTGTTATAGGGTTAGGGTAGAGGACTAAACCTGGGTAGAAAGGAGACCCACAGGCAGCAATCAACAAGAAAATCCCCTCATGTGACTCAAGTGTCAACATGTGATTACAAGGTGCATTGGCTGTGTTGGAGATATTCTGGATGAGACAAAGCAAGGTCACTGGAGCACTGTTTAAAAGGGCCTGGAAAAACAGCACTGGGGGCCTGTATCCTTTCAGTACTGGGGAGGGGGGTGGGTACTGTGATAATGATAAAATTTACTGGAACAACCTTCTGAATAAGGAGACTAACACAATTTCTGGCTCACCACCTTCATCACTCACAACATGCAACTGAACACCAAGGATAAACATGGTCTTTCCTTGACCTAGGCTATAAAGAAATAAACACATTTCTGGACCATGTTATTTTCGGTTCCGTTTTGTTTTTCATAGGACTTCATTTATGTTTGGCACTGACTAAAAACCAACTTTAAGACTTTGGGATCTGGAAGAGATTGTGTAGATCTTGCAGCCAAAGTCCCTGGGACTCAGTGTCCTCATCTGTAAATCGAGGATGTTGTCATGATCTGCCCAAAGTCATCCTATCTAGACCTTAGCCGACTCCAGGACTTCTAAAGTCAAGCCCAAAGCTCTTTCTACCTTAGCAGCTCAACCACTGCTTAAAATGCCAGATCTCAACCATCTTGCCAAAAACATAAGGTAGCTGATTGCTTGCCTGAGTGACAGTGTGGCTAAGAACCCAATCAGTGATGACTTGCCTTGAAAGGGGAAGGACAGGAAAGGAGGAAGCAATTTTTCTTTCACTTCCCTTGGACATTTTCTCCCCCATTTGATGTTTCTATACATAATAATAATTGTAACAAAAATGCATATATAGAGCACAGATTATAGCCCAGGAGCTGTTTTAAGCATGTTATAAGCATTAACACATTAACATATTTGATTCTCAAACAATCCTTTGAAAGAGATACGATTATTATCTCTGAATTACAGATAAGGAAACTGAAGTCCAGAGAGGTTAAGTGGCCTGCCCAAGGTCACAAAGAGAAGAGTAGCAGAGCCAGGATTCGAATTCACACAGTCTAGTGCCAGAGCCCAAGGTCTAAACACATCTCCACTGAAGAGATGGTGAGACAATGGTGGGTCTGAATAGATGACTAAAACGGTAAAGTATGATTTTTTACGAATTAAAGCTGGATTCTGAAAACGAAATATGCAAAGGGCCAGACATGTAAACTTAACGAGTGAAATGGGGGTGGAGGGGCCTGTGGTGACCTGGAGACGCACTCCCCCCAGCTGAAGGCAGAGTACCTAAGCTCCAGCTGATTCTTGCTAAGAGACACTTCTCTGCACTTCCCCACCAGTCTTTGCCTTCCATGCTCACCTGGCAAAGCCCTGCCCCTCCGTACACCCGTACTCAAGCAGCTGAGCCTTGCTGGGGAAAGGAACACACCGCTGTGCCAACTGATTTCACTTTAAATCCATGGCTGTGCATGCCAGGGACCTTTTCACACTTCTCGGGATCCCCTGCCTCATACTTCCTCCTCCCATGTCAGCTCTCTCTCCTCTCCTCACCACTCCCTCTCCTCCTCACCCCACTCCTTCTCCAGTTGGTGACCTTGCCCCATCCATCATCAAGACGAGATTTGCATCCTGCAAAGCTGGCCTTTAGGGTCTCCTTGTCCTCAGGTTTCCTGTTGTGTTTGGCCAATGGGAGGGGCTGGCAGGAGACTGGAGGGTGAAAAGTGGTAGGAAATGGCAGTGACGAGATTCCTTTACTGAAGGACCCAGCTCCTGCCAAGCAGTGTCTACGCTACAACCTTTCTCTCCATGTTCTGACAACCCTCCTTTGAGTCTGCAGATCCAGGGCTAAGAGTGGCTCCTGTCTGTTGTGAGTTCTGGAGTGCTTTGTCATCCCTTGCTAGTTTTCCTTAACTCTGTGCCCATAGCTTTACATGGTCTCTTCATAAAAATCTCCTCATTTTTCCCATTTAAGCAAGTCATTTGTTTCTTGCCAGGACGCTCACTGATATAGCAGCCACCCAAATGTACATCTCCAGCCCTCACTTTTTCCTAGAATGCCAGAATCTTAGGTCCCACCGGCTGTATGACATCTCCATGTGTATGTTTAGTGTGTATTGCCTGCTTACCCTAGTCCAGACAGAATTCTTGATTTCCTACCACCCTGAACTTGCTCCTTCCCCAAGTTACCCTGTCTCGGTAAAATGGAGCCATCATCTCCCCCCCCAACAGTGTAAGCTCCAAATCTAGGCTCCATTCTTGATTCATCTTTTTCCCTTCACTTCTTATATCCAGTTCATCAGAGGGTTCTACAGACTCTGTAAAATGTATTCTCAGTTGGTCTTACTTCTCTCCACCTCTACTCACCAACAGAGCCCAAACTACACAGCAGCCCCCAAGGCCATGGGCCCCCTCTCCCCCACTCCCACTACCTCCCATTCTCTACCATGCAGATGGAAACACCTTTCAATACATCATCTCCAGCTTAAGACCATCCATGATCCCATGTAATAACAGAGCCTCTGTATAAAGTCCTATGGAAACCAGCCCCTGCTGTTCCCTCTAACCTCATCCCACCCACTTTCTCCCCCTCAGTTCCCCAAACACGACAAAATTGTTACCACCGTGTCTCCTCTTCCCTTCGGATCCCTGTTCAATGGATTATTTTTCATCACCTCCATCTCTGCTCAAATATGTCTCCCTCAGAGCAGTCATCACTTACCTACAGTCTAAATCAGTGACAGTTGCATTAATTCTTTGCATCATGAACAAACAAAACTGCAATTCTCTCCTCCCTAGAACGTGAGCCCATGAAAGCAGGGTCTCCTCCCCATTGTTTACCACTGCTTCCCTGGCACCTAGTACAGAGTGTTCTCAAAAGTGAGTGACCTGCAGATGTTTGATGAATGAAGGAGTAAGACAATGCTTGGAGGGTTTCACACCTTTTCCTAAAGCACTGCATCTGAAAGTTTCTCTGAGCTACAATCCATTAACTTTTCCCAACTCTTTTTTGCAACAGAGGGTGCAAACTCAATACTAGATCATCATAATCTACTTTTCCATTTTACAAAACTTGTTTAGCTTCCTGCAAACCTCCAATGTCCTTTCTGTGGTTTTCAATCCCCTAACTGACAGCATTTGCTCTTGACACATCACACACCACGGAAAATTACAGGCTGGTGTTGAGGCTGATTGTGTCAGCATGTATTTGCGAACACCATAAAGCACTGAAATGAGACATATTGTACTCCCTAATACAGGAGGTAATTTGTTTTTTGGACTGCCTGGTATTTGTGACATTCATTAGTGAGAGATGCAATAGAAAATAGAATTATACAAATAGGAGCTTCACGTTACATTTGCTATCTGGGAGGTACATGTGATCAATGGTGTGCTGTGTGCTCCCAGCCCCCTACGCACACTGAGCACTGTTTCCAGCTTTTGTGTCTTGTGTCTGGTTAAGGGATCAACCTTCTCTTCCAGAAGACCTGGAGGGGCTTCAGTCCCAGTTAGCCTAGCTTTCCTCTTGCAGGTGATCCCAGTTTGGGGGGTACTCCTGGAAAAGGTGAGGCTCTATGAACTGGATAAGGAGCTTTTCCTCTTCCACCTGAATAATGACAATCCTTTCCCAATTTGCAGAAGTAAATTTAAGTCATTAGATACCTCAGTCTCAAGGCATTTTTTCTTTAGCTTCTACATCCCATTTTTTTCCTGAACTTTTTTTTTTTTTTTGGCTGTACCACAAGATATGCAGGATCTTAGTTCCCCAACCTGGGATTGAACCCACGCCCCCTGCATTGGGAGCATGGAGTCTTAATCACTGAACCACCAGAGAAGTGCCCCTAAAACCTTTTATAACTAGTAGGGCTAGTTTTTAAGAGGGGATGAAGAGGAAGAAAATAAGTGTCATTGTCAAATCTCAGGTCTGTGCTCAGCATGACAGATTTACCTTTTGGCAAATAAGAATGTAAGCTTTGAAATGAGACTTACTGGTTTTAAATCCTGGCCTTATGACTCAGTAGCCGTGTGGCTTTGGGTGAGTTAATTAACTAATCTGTGCCTCAGTTTCCTCACATGCAAATGGAAGTAGCAATGCTCCCTGTCTCACAGTCTGTTGAGAGGATTAAATGAGTTCATCTGGTAACTGGAACTTAGAACACAGCTGGCCCACATGGAACTCTGCATACAAATTTGCTAGTGTTTCTAACTGTGGTCAAAAATTTCCTTAGAAAAGGAAAGACCAGTTCCAGTTGGGCTCTGCCACTTGCTTATATGCTGCATGGCCTTGTACAAATCATTTGTCTCAATTTCACAGATGAGGAAACTGAAGCCTGGAGAGTTTCAGAAGACCAACCTCACCAGGTTATTTTGAGGACTAGCAACAAAGACTGTAGAATACCCAGCACCAGCCTGATTTTGAATAGGAGCTCACTGGATGAAGACAATGTTCTTATGCTCAGTCACTAAGTTGTTTCCGATTCTTTGTGACCCTATGGACTGGAGATCACCAGGTTCCTCTGTCCATGGGACTTTTTTAGGCAAGAATACTGGAATGGGTTGCCATTTCCTCCTCCAGGAGATTTTCCCAATCCAGGGATCAAAACTGTGTCTCCTGTATTGGCAGGCAGATTCTTTGCCACTGAGCCCCTGGGAAGCCCAGTGAAGACAATAGGCTTAATATAAAAATGACACACCTGAACAATTCATCATTTATTTAAGATATTTTATGTAACATTGTCCTTGAGCTGAGTGACCTTTCTGACCATCTGAGTCAAATTTTTCTGTTAGTAAATTTTTTCTAGTTCACAGGCTACAATCAAATATAACAATACTCCATGGAATTCTGCAGAAAGTTCAATGGTTTCCTGGGCTGTTTAAACAGGTTTGAGAATATGAACAAAAGTGTCATGAAACATTGAGGCCAATGAAATCCTGGATTGTACCTACAGAGGCTTAAGAATTAAACCTGACAAAGTCAGTCACTTACCTAGAAAGGCCACCAATAGTAAAATAGCCAGTTTGGCATTTCATCTGAAATTAGTCCAAACTTTTTTGAGATTCCATTTGACACTTAAAGTAGAAAATGGAGACTTCTCAAGTAAATTTGCCTGGATAATGTTAAGAGCACTAGATGAGGGGCCATTGTCCTATGTTGTCCTGGGTCATCAGGAATTAGGATGATCTTAAACAATCGCTTAATCTCCCTAAGACTCAGTTTCTTCACTTGGAAAATGCAAGACCAGGTATCTAGGGTCTCCTAGGTCTAAAATGTTATTATTCTAATTCAAAGGTATGGAACTCATTGTGTGGTGAGGAGTCCATGGAAGCATGTCAAAGCACAATCACTTTTTCCTAAGGTTCAGCACCATTTGATGGAAACAGATATGTTAAGCACTTCTGGGGTTAGGGCCCAGTACACATTGAAAGCATATCTCAGTGCACGGAGATAGATACAGCTGAGCCAAAAAGGAAGGCAAGTGAAAATAAACTCTTACCTTTTAACTTCTTTGGCATCACTTGCGATGAAAAATCCTAAAGTACCTTCTTGGATCTTAAGATGGTTTCCAGGATTAATTAATATACTGCTCAGTGAAACAAAAACAAACAAAAAAGACATAGTTATGAGGTCATGTTCTGAAGAAAACCTTAAAGGCTACACCATATTGTTAACGTTATAGGGGGCCCACTAGTCTAATGCTTTCCCAGAAGATTCTGTCTAGAGCCTGATCTCCATGGCCCTACACATTTAATTGGATGATGCCATCATAAAAGTTCTGCTGCCAGGTTCCCAGGCTGGCACACTCCCGGTTGCAGATATCAAAGCAAATCCAGATTTTAGGGCTGAGTTTGTACAATGGGATTGCCATGGGCTTCTGGTTTCAGGCAAAGTTCCTAATCATGTATTGTTTTGGAAATTACTGTTGATGGTCAGTGTTGAGTGCTATTGGTCTAACAGAGCTATGGTTATACTGATTTTCCATTAGATGGCAGGGTATTAATGGGACCCCTATATGCATACAGAAACATACATGTATACACACCACATATTACTGCAGGGAATGGTACGGGATGCCTGTAATCAATGTAGAAGCAAACAGAATATCTGCCAAACATTGATACGGACCTGGAAGTGGATTCCATGTGCAGCCTAGGTAGAAAGAATTGGATCTACCCTGACAATGAGGGAAAAAAAAAAAATTCCAGCAGTTGGAATGATTCCAGTCTGCTGTTTACAAAAATGTATGGGAGTGTTTGAATAACGTATGTGTCTAGTATATCCTGATTGGGGCCAACCTGTAATTAGAAAAAACAAATGCAAATTATCCCTAAAAAAAACTTCCCCCATGGGGGAAGTATAAACCTAAATATACACTGTCCTATTTCAAAGTGGTATAAATAGATTAGCTGACCAAGCTGTGTTTGGACTGACAGAAGAGATAAATGTATCTTAATCTAATAAATGGATGAAACAAACAAACTTAACTGTCTTCAGATCAAAAGCAGAATACAGACTATTTTACACAGAGACAGAGATGAGGCCTTGAGCTTAAGGGACACAGAATCGAGGCATTGTAAATGCAGCACTAGATACCACAGAGTTATTTGTTGATCTGAAAAGTTGGTGTTTATGGTAATAGATGTCTGGAATCAGGCTAAAGGAACTCCTCAACTGTCTAAAACAATCAAAATGGAGGGTGGCATTTAAGATGTCATCTTTTACTGCTGGTAAAACCATTCCAGAAAAGTGCCATGGCCAGCACAGTAATGCATCTGTAGCAAGACAGGAAGGACCCAGGTGAACTTTTGTTCTCTTTGGAGAACTCAGAGCAGATCACTATTGCAAAATGTTTGCGGTCACAGAAGCATCAATTATTACCAATAACAAGACCTGACAGGAAGAAACCGATCCTGTGAGATCACTGTGATTAAAACTAAATGATAGCAAGTGTCTATGGAGATTTGAGTGTTCGGCCCTAGAACCACAGGCAACAGTGAGATTCCTCACCAGTCAGGAAGCAGCAGGTCACACTAAAGCACAGTGTGCAAGGGGCAGGAGCTCTGTACAGGCTCCTCCTGAACACACCCTTCAACCACGCTTCACCTTGGTTTAGCAGGCCTCTGACTTTTCACCATTACAGAGGAGGAGGGTCAGAGCTTATCACAGTTTCAATGGGTCCCTGTTTCAAAGTCAATTAAATGGGATGTTTTAGAAAAGCAGAAGGCTGGATTTTGCACATTTCTTATCCTCATGACTGTGCTGTATGGCAGTTCTTCTGTGCCCTAGTTCTGCAGTAAGAAATTGGGTCCAAATGCCAACCCCACCATTAGTTACTGTCTGACTTTGGGCAACTTACTAATCCTCCCTAGAACTCAACTTCCTCACATACAAGATGAAGATAAGCATAGTCTGTTTCACTTTTTTCAAAGGATTAAGGGAGATGATGCATAGAAAGCTAATGTATATTAGCTTTTTTAATTTATTATTGCAAAAAAAGCCAAAAGTGTATTTCATTTTTAATGAAATCGTCACTTTAGCTGGCCCTGTAGAATGGAACATAGAACTTCATACCAAAATACCTCGGCCATAATTAGATAGTTATTATAGGGAGAAGAACTGTACACTCCAGAATAATATACAGGAATATACATGAAAATTCTGAGTCCTTCTGGAGTTTAAAGGAACTAATTTCTTGAAGTTGAATAAGCCTACATTTTGATGTGTATTCATTTGAGGATGTAAAAGAAGCTTCTGAGTGAAAAAGAAATCCTATCATAGTTTTAACAATGCAATTCAAAAGGGGAAATTTGACACTCATCAATGTCTGGGTGACATATAGAAGCAAAACAAGCCTCACACAAAACCCTGTTTCCTTTTTTTTTGCATCATATGCTTCATTAATTGCACTCCAGTGATCAAGCCCATTGTGTCACGGTTCCTATCAATGGAAAGTTTCTTTTCATTTCCTTTGTTCTTTAGCAACAATGAATAAGAACAGGCGTACAGTGAGGATTTGGGACTGTCATTCTGGAGACAGCAGGTTGAGATAATTTATTACAGCCTTCAAGCTTGCTTTAGTCAAGTCAGTGTGGCAGAGAGGAAAGATTTTGGGCACTGATGTAAGGCACATTAGTGTTCAAATCTCAGTTTCGATGCCTGTGTTGGTTAAGGGAACAGGTGTGTGTGTCGGACAGCCGAGTTCAGGTCCTGGCCTTGGGCATGGACCTGCTGATAAACCTCACTCTCCTCATCTGTAAAATGGGGGGAATAATTGCTAGCTTACAGTGTCACAAAGAGAATTAAAGCACATACCATACATACTATGTGCTGAGTGAGGGGTCACAAAGCAGGTCCTTTATACATGGTCACTATTATTAATAAGCAAGGTAATGACAACTAAACAAGAGGGAGACATCTCTCAGAGCATCACTGCTCTCCGTTTGATCTTTGGTGCTAATAAAGTACCTAGGAGGCATCTTACTGGAAGACCTCTGTACTGACTGAGATATCCAGAGCATTTTTATTCCCATGCCATATCTGGAGGTGGGTTCATATGGACTGGCTTTTGGCTGCACAGTGGAGTATCTCCCTGTTCTTTAAACCTCATGGCTGATTGTGTAAGGCACTGTAAGCACCTCCAAAGGCATCACTGACCGTGTGATTCTAGGATGCCCTTTTGTTCTCTTTTGGACAGGAGGGGAGGCTTCACATCATCTCTGTGTGAGATTCAAGGCTGCATCATTTGCAGTATCCTGCTCGGGCTAAGGCAGCCTTCTGGGTGGGAATCAAAAGACTGAGCTCAGCTCTTGAGAATAATGAAGGAAAGAAATCTAGATACACAAAGAAGTTTGTTGTGCTGGATTCCACTCATAGATTTAAGGGTTTGGTAACCAACCAGTCCATTCTAAAGGAGATCAATCCTGGGTGTTCATTGGAAAGACTGATGCTAAAGCTGAAACTGCAATACTTTGGCCACCTCATGTGACAAGTTGACTCACTGGAAAAGACTCTGATGCTGGGAAAGGTTGGGGGCGGGAGGAGAAGGGGACGACAGACAATGAGATGGCTGGATGGCATCACCGACTCTGTGGACATGAGTTTGAGTGAACTCCAGGAGTTGGTGATGGACAGGGAGGCCTAGCGTGCTGTGATTCATGGGGTCGCAGAGAGTCGGACATGACTGAGCGACTGAACTGAACTGAACTGAATGAAGCACGTGCCCCTGATTTCAAGGGACCATTGCATATAACACTTCCTGTGTAAGGGTACAAAGTTTCAAAGTCTCTTTAAGGAAATCTATTACTCTTCTTGATATTTTAGACAGTGAGTCTTCTATCCACATTCCAAATCTAGAAAGTTTAAATCCATTAAATCCTCCTCTCTTTGAAACTATAAAAAGATAAGGATCCTAGACAGAAGTAACTTTTTTTCCTGCCAAATGCTTGCTACCCTTAGAATATGCTATTGACCTTCTAATGGGAATATGTAAATCTTTCCAAAGGTCTTTGATCTCAAAAGACGTTAAGTTTGTTTGGCTTTTATGGCTGCCAAAAGTCTCCCTCCCTGTGCTTCACTTTAAATCAGGCTTTTCTCCAATTTTGTCTAATTCACTAGCTTATCAGAGATAAACTTCAAGATGTGTCATGTGAAGAATCAAGGAAATCTCTAAGAAAAAAAAGCCTATATATCAATTAACAGAATTCCAATGGGGACATCTTCTTGGTAGGGGTGGACTTTTTCTTAATTCAAGGAACTATAAATGATCCTCTTTTTTTCCTATGACCTTGTTAATTTCAACTGAAAACATTCAGTAACAGCTGGAGGCAAAGGGCTGGTATGTGATCCCTTCCCCAAGGATTCTTCCTCTCCCTCTCTTTTTCCTAGTTTTGTATCTAGACTTATTTTTTGGTTCCTTATACACCCTATGGAGCAAATATTTATTTTCTGTAGGGAAAACATAATTAAATAAAAGACTTAAAACCATAATCCTATTTTATTTACTTTTATAAGCAAGTTTCTCATAGTAATCAGCTTAAAGCCCTGCCTGCAATAGGCACATTTCAACTCTCTTGAATGAATGAAGCCCATAAGCAGTGGCCTTAGTTACAGAAATGTCTCTTTCCTTCTCTAATAAAGAGAAAGGTAGTCACAGATGTTCTTCCAAAGACCAAGCTGCAATTCTCACCAGTTGGGCCTATCAAAGGAGTGACCACACTCCTGGGGATTTGGGGCTTGATAGCAAAATGATTTGTTCCCTTTCTCCACCACTTACGCATAACAACTGGGAAACATCTAGTTATCCCTTCTTCAATCATCATAAACTTTACTTGGTTGCTATTTTTGGAGACAACCAAGGATTAGTCATTCGACTGAAACACATTTTTTTAAAGCAAACTTTTTATCCATTATGGATAAATATGACAGATGTGTATGTCTCTCCTCCTTCCCCTCAATTTTGATAGGTGTAGCGTACCATTCCCTGAGCAATTACAAAAATATCACTCACATGAGAAAACAGTTTGTACTTGATAACATGGTAATTATATTTGTGTCTAGCAAGCTAATGGGACTTCATGAACTAGAGCAAAAAGATAAGGACCATCTAGCACTTTAGTTCTTGAACTAGCACTTTAGTTCAAGGGTCGGACACAACTGAACGACTCCACTTTCACTTTTCATTTTCACACATTGGAGAAGGAAATGGCAACCCACTCCAGTGTTCTTGCCTGGAGAATCCCAGGGACGGGGGAGCCTGGTGGGCTTCCGTCTATGGGGTCACACAGAGTCGGACACGACTGAAGTGACTTAGCAGCAGCACTTTAGTTCACCCTGTGTCCAGATGAATCATGCCACTGAGGGGCAGTCTTTCTGACCACACAAGGTCACAGAGATTGCTATTGGGTGGGACTTTGTTTGACCAGTGGTTGCCCTGCAGTTTATGGGCTATGTTCAGGCACAGCCTAAAGAAACCCCAAATCACAACTCTTATTGACTTTCTGGAACTTTTCATTTCTTCTTGGGTTTAAAATATATTCTGCTAGAGTCCCACACAACTAGACACACGCACTTTTCCTATAAAATATATATAAGGGCACGGTGTGTATTCCATGCTTCAGTATATTTCAGCCCAATTCACTTACACAGAGACAGCATAATAAAGATTGCTCCCAGTTGGTCACACTCAAATGACCACCTCTGTGGTTGGCCAATGACAGGGGCAAGGACTTGTTTAGCCTGAATCCATCTCAGTAATTTTAGAAATGTCATTTTAAAATCTATTTTGTACATAAGGAAAACAGTAGCCATATGGGATGGGAAAGAGAGTTCGTTTGGGAAGGACCATGCTGGATATTTGGTTCTGGGAGCAAACTATGTCACTTTCTGATACACTTCAGGACAAGTCATGCCTATATCACAACATGCCTCATCACAAGATAAAAGGGTTCAATGGCCAAAAGCCAACAGCAGAGGTGCAACCACTGTGGACCTTTGAAGATGCAAAGTGTTGCAGTAACTTCTTGCAGTTGGATCATATCAATAATACCAAACTGACAGGAAGCCACCTCTACTCAAGAAAATCACAGAAGAATCTGATTTTGGAGAGTTTCAGATAGACACACACACACAATTACAAACAAAAACACATGACAGTGATTACAACCACAGAACAAAACAACTCTAGAGAAGATGAACAAGGAGGCATCTCAATAGTATGTTTTCAACAATACTGTCTTTGAGAAAACAACACTGCAAATATTAACCCAAAAAGTTGGGGTGAAAAAAATCTATCGATGAGGATTTGGTCGTGCTTCGTGCAACATAAAACAGCAGCAAAACAGGGTGAGGTCACATGGTGAAAATGGAGATACTTCATATTAAGAAATATGCCCAAACACATTGGGAAGAAAGAGAAACATGAGTTCACTTCAATAAACAGTACTCATTCGGTAAATCAAATGTGATGACCTGGCAAGTGAGCAGCAGCATTCTAAGTCTGTACTGAGTACTGGCCCCGGGAGAAAGTACGTCACATGTTATCATCAAAATTAGCATAAGGAAAGAGAGTTAAGCGTAAGGGCTTGGTCTCTGTTTTGTGGATAAAAGGACACAATTTTGTCTACAAACTGGAAATCGGGCACAGGGCAGAGGAGGTCACTGGGAATGTGGATGTGGTATGCAGACAAACGGCACCAAAACACATGAGGACAGGACAGAAAGAGACACCAAGGGCTGCAGAGACGCGTTCTCCTTTGTCAGCTCTATTAGCATTTGTTCCCATCGCTGGTGCCATGACTGAAAACAGGATTGGGCCTTTGTTTTGTGTAGGTTTCCTGCAAAGAAGTTAGTGCATGATCCAAAAGAATCAACAAATCAAACAAGAAAAGCAATATGCTACTTTCAGCTTTTATGGACTCTGGTTGGAGAGACGTTTGTGTATAAAAACACATATATACACACACATATATATATATATGTATATACGGGGCTAGACAAGGGAATGAGATTATATATATGTACACATATATATAATCTCTATCTTCCTGAATTCTTGGCAAAGGGTTAGTCCTGTGGTTAGACGTGAAGACGGAGGGTGGAAGTTGGGAGGAAAGTTAACGAAGAGAGCATACCGCTTTCGGCTTCTGCAAAACGACAAGAAAAGAATTGAAAATCAAACAATTGGATAATCAATTGACTGACACCAGAAGGAAAGAAGGAATAAAACCTTTGTTTCAAGTTATTTGAAGGGTGCATGTGAAAACAAGGTTTTGTGGCAAAGCATGGGAACAGTATCATGGGGGTGAAACAGCAACAAAGGAGGCAGTTCACACAGGCCAGAGGCACGGGGTAGGGCGGAAAAGAGAAGTGGGGCACGGTCCTCTGAATGTTAACACCCAGTCACTTAGGAAATGGGGAGGAAGGCAAATGGGACATCTTTAAATGAAGAACAAAATCAAAATGATTATCTCAGGAAGGGTCAGAAGCTCAGTTCTTTTTAACATGGATATTGTGTTTGAGTCCTGTGTTTTCTCGGAGGCATGATCCACATTCCCTCCAACACACCTTTTTCCACAAGAACCAATGTGCTTCCACACTGAGACCAAGCCACGTTTGAGGATTAAAGCTGGCAGCTATAGACAGAAAGCTAAACTCGAGTCTTATTGGTTCTTTTCTCCCTTTTCTGAAAAAGGAAATTCTAAAAGCTCTCTGTATGTACAAATATGGCTTTGTTGAAAACATCTCTGATTTGTGAATTAATTGGAGCACCTATCAAATAAAAGATTGTGCCTTCAGGGAGAGCACTGAGTTATTTTTCTTAGAACGGTGACAGCGGATTCACATTGAAACCGTTAACAGTCTTTCTCTCTCCCTCCTTTGTGACCAAAAAATGGCAGGTGGGAGATGGCTGGTTAAGGCTCAGGGTGCAGTCTCCTGCCATGGAATTATTCCAGAATGGCTGAGAAACACTCTTCAGCATCACCCACATGATGACATTTTTTTCCTTAGAGATGCACGGAAGTGATATATCGAGAACACTAAATTATACAAAGATTTACTAACTTGGCAACATGAGAATATCATTTGCAGAAACCCAGAATACACATTTTCCCCTACACAGGTACAGGGGTATATTGGCAACAACATGGGCAAGCAACAACCCCAGAAACATCCACTTTATCTGTTGAACAGCAAATAGCCAAGAACTCTCGGGTGTTTTGCAAATAATATTCTTCACTTTGCCAGCACAGAGAAGAAAAATGTACATCTACATAAATAGTCATCAACTGCTAAGACCATGGTCTACCATGTGGTCACCAAATCTACCATTTTGTCTTCCTTCTGGTTGATTTGGATATTCAAAATAGTTTAATATGTGATCAGATTGACTTTGTGAGCAATCTGATCTGGTGGTTAAGGTAACAGAGAACACTGGATTGACTGGCTTACAATCCAGTGTTTGATTTTGTTTGTTTGTTTGTGTTTGGGTCATAGAGACATGGGCTACATATTTGAAAGTTTGGCTTTATTGAGTCATTCACTCAGACAATGGAAACTTCTTAGATGATGATAGCAGGAACCTTCTAGTCTTGCCCTGCACTCAGTTAATAAGGCATATGTTGGAGGATATTTCCACCATTCCCTTGGACACCTACAGGTAAACCTTTTAACATGGATGCCAGTTCAACAGACATAAGCCTGAGCACTTCTCAGTAAGCTCTCCTTCTTCTGAAGCTATTGATAAGAATTGAGGAGCAAAAAGTCATCTCTCTTTTATCTGTAATGCATCCAGTACTCCAACAAAAATTCCCTGTTAATGGCAATGCTTCCTCCTTCCAGCACAAACTCATATATCGACTAGAGTGTTATCTATTTTGACCAGACCCGGTCCCTCATCAGTCTGATTTACACATAATTAAGTACAAAATAAATAAATAAAGAGGGCTCCTGTCTCCAAGCCCTGTTCTCTGGGCTAATTTACATGAAGTTGATATTCTGCCACCTGGATTTCAGTTGCACCGGGAGAAACACATATGGTACACAATAGGCTGCTTGTAATTTGGCTCCAAGAGAGCTGTGATCTCCCATCACGGCTCTGCCCCATGCCTGCTTTGAAGGAGGCCAGAGTCCACCTGCTTTTTTGCTCACAGCAGTAAACATGGGTTTAAGGACAGGTCTGTCCCTAGTTTTATATTTAGAGGGTGAAAAGTGTAAGTTGGTGTGATCAGATGGAGATCTGGATGCCTCACTCCTCTCCCCTGGAGAAACGGTCTCTCCAGTGGGGTTTGAGATGCCAGGTGTGTCTGGGATAGAAGTGGCAGGGTCTAGTTAAATACACCTTGAAATGTGACTTTAAGTCAGAGAAGTGTTGCATTAGGGTTCCAAACAAATAAATAACGCATTAAGAAAGAAGTGAACCGAATGTTCCCAGCCTGCATGCTCACCATCATAAACATCAGCTGGGCACTGGGTCACGGCGAACTTACCGGCTCTCTCGATTGGCGGACTTGTACTCAATGGCTATCATGAGAAGCTTGAGCTTCACAAAACACAGCCTGCAATGAGACGGAAAGTGCTTCCCAGTCAGTGCTTCCAAATGACCAGAGCCACACAACAAACACTGTTACGACCTTTCCATCTCCTAATGCGGTCATTATCCAAGGGACCTCTATTCGACAGTCTGTGTGCTAGAGGGAGGGGGCTAGGAGCCACACCTCCCCATCCTCCCCATTAAACTTGATTTCTCACAAGTGATAAGGTGCTGAATGTTCAAAGTGCAAATTGCACTCAGGTCTGGATGTCTAGACACACACCCCAAGCAGGGATTTCTGCCTGGGGATTTATGCTGGGCCAGATTCATTAGTTACTCGGTTGGGCAGTAAAATGTTAACTACAGGGGGAGGGAGGTATTTGGAGCAGCTGGACCTGTTATTTGGATTCCATTTAAGTCTTTTGTACAAATGGCTCATATTGTTGTTCTGAGCAGACCCCTATGCGCTTGGAATGATGGTAATAACCCTTAGCCTCCGTGTAAGTGCCCAGCACATGATGACGGCACTGCTACTCCTGGCTCCATCCAAGCTCTCCCACCGCATCTGTCGGGTGCTCCTACCCGCAGTCCAGACTGCACGGAGGCTAGCTGGCTCCTGCCTTCAGGTCTTCACTCACACGGAAGGCCTCCTCTGCTCCCAACCCAATCTCCAGGCCCAAGTCAAATTGGACCTTCCATGTAGGCCTTCTCAAACTACTGTCACTCTCTGATTTTCTGTCTCAGAACACCTCCAGCACCTTGTGTGCAACCACGTCGTTTAGCCCTTAGTTGACTTTATACGGGCTGTGGTTGCCTCCTACTGTTTCATGGGTCTGAACTTTATCTCCTCAACCAGTGCAACTTCTTCAAGAGTTATGGACTTGTTTGGAATTCCCCACAGTACTGTACATTGAAGCTGATACAGAAAACTCAAGAAATGAATGAGTTCTGCTTACTCATGTTCGGTTCTAAGAGAACAACAAAAAAAAGTTCAATAAAATACTTATGCATAAAGATGCTCATGAAAGTACTACTAATACAGAGTAAAAAAAACTGAAAGTAACCTAAATGCCCAATAAAAAGGCAAAGATAAAATAGCATACAGTATAGTATTAGCATTCAAAATGACTTTTTGAAGAATATTTCAAGATAGATCAATGAATATTATTTTGTGGGTACAAACATGTAAATAACCTGATACAGTGAAAACATATATTTATAGACTCATAGAAATAAAAGCTCACATAAACTAACAAAGAATTATATACATTATGTATCACAACTTTCCTAAATGGGCATTATCACTCATGCTTTAAGGACTTTTAGATAGAAAAACATTGGTTGACCGACAGATTGAGAAATGAGTTGATGGTTATTCACAATGCTTCAGCATTGTGAGGGGGAGGAGGTGCTGGGTCATAGGTCAGGCTCTTGGTGTTCTCATTTCATCCCCATAATATCCCTAAGAGGGAGATATGATCCCAGTTATTCAGACTTCCATTGGTGTTTCTGGGCTTCCCTGGTAGCTCAATTGGTAAAGAACCTGCCTGCAATGTGGGAGACCTGGGTTCGATCCCTGGGTTGGAAAGATCCCATGGAGGAGGGCATGGCAACCCACTCCAGTATTCTTGCCTGGAGAATCCCCATGGACAGAGGAATCTGGTGGGCAACAGTCCATGGGGGGTCTCAAAGAGCCGGACACGACTGAACAACTAAGCACACATTGATGGTTCTATTTTACACGTGATGAAACTAAGGCTCAGAAAGCCCGTGTAACTTGCCCTAAGTCCCCAGCTCATACCTGGCAGGATATACAACATCTTTGTCCCCAGTGAAGCCTATTTTATATTGGGGTAGACAGGCAATGACCAAATATACCAGTGAATACAGAATACCTTTCCAGATAAGGACAAATACTGTGCAGAAAATAAAGCACCTAAGAGGTTAAAGAGTCACTAGGGAGGTACGTTATCTGTGATGGTCCAGGAGGTCCTTTCTGAAAAAGTAAAACGAGAGCACAGAGCACTGGAACGTGACGAAAAGGGGCAGGCAATGCGGGGATCTGGGCAAAGAGCTTTCTAGGGCGTGGAAACGGCAGGTGCAAAGGCCCTGAGGTAAAAAGGGAGCCACACTGTTTAGGGGCCAGCATCACAACCAGTGAGGCTGCAGCTGAGTGAAGAGAGTGACAGTCACGAAGCGGAGTGACAGCAGAGTGCCAGTAACCAGGTCAGGGAGAGAGGTGGGAACTAGACCATGAAGACTTTGCCGGCCACAGCAAGGAGTCTGCAGCTTATTCCAAGTGGCCTGGGAGGCTCTGGGTTGGTTCTAAATAGAAAAGTGACATCATGAGATGCACGGAACCTGTGGACGTGTTGCTTGCAGGTAACGTGCTGGTGAAGGCCTCAGGCTCTCTGGTGGGAACAAGGCCAGCTGTTCATTCCTGCCTGGGAAGTCATGGTCCCCCACACTGCTTTCAACAGACAGTCAGATTTCAGAGGACCACTTGCAACCAGGCACTTTCGGACTCTCCCGGTGATTTGCAGGTTTTCTGATTCCTGCTAGCAGACTCTAACGACCTGGGCTTTGTGCTGAATATGCAGGTTGCTGAAACACCAACCCACATATCCAACTACAGCCGGAAAAGTGCTCTTCTTAACTTATGTTCGATAGAGCATCACACTAACACCCACCGTTTATGGGGCTGTTACCGCTGGAGCTTAAACTGTTTAAAATATCAGATGGCTTATGCAATATTTGTTGAAATAAATTACCAGATTAAGTAACCACTTTTTAATGTAAATAGCAACCAAGAGCCAGACTTGAGGAGAAGGCTGATCTTAACTCAGTACAGATCATGAAGAGGCTGATTTGTTGAAATCCTTCGAGCAATAGCCACTCCCATTTGGGATTCTGATGGTTCTTGGCATCAAGGACCTTAATTGCTTTAATGACCTGATCGTATTGCTGAGAAGGGAAGAAATAGTTCATAGTTAGGGTGAATCATGTCTGCCTAGCTACTACAATACCATTTTCTAACTCTATATAAAAAGAAAGCCACTTTATAACTCAGAAAAGTCATTAAAATCTACATGGCTTTGTGCTAGGAAGGACACTAGCCCAGGACGGACCAGCAGAACTGAGTCTTCTTTTGTAACTTTCAAATCCAAATCTAAAATGATTCTATGTGGGTGTAGAGAGGCCTCTTTCAAGAACTCTTTGACTTAAAACAAGCCTTTGTTTACTGGCCAAAGGGACTAAGAAGACAGGGACTAAGTGATACAAACAAAGTGATCACAGGGAGATCTTGGGTTCTGTGTGTTTAGTTCCAGGCCACCTCAACAAAGCAGTATCACAATGAAGCACGTCACATGAAATCTTTTGCTTCCCAGTGATTTTGGAGTTCAAAAAAATAAAATATCACTGCTTCCACTTTTCTCCCTTCTATTTGCCATGAAGTGATGGAACTGGATGCCATGATCTTAGATTTTTTAATGTTGAGTTTTAAGCCAACTTTTTAAATCTCTTTTTTCACCCTCATCAAGAGGATCTTTAATGTCTCTTCACTTTCTGCAGTTAGAATGGTATCATCTGCATATATAAGATTGTGATATTTTTCCTGGAAATTTTGATTCCAGTTTATGATTCATCCAGCCTGACATTTTGCATGATGTACTCTGCATAGATGTTAAGTAAGCAGAGTGACAATATACAGCCTTGTCATACTCCCTTCCCAATTTTGAACCAGTCCCTTGTTCCATGTTCAGTTCTAATTGTTATTTCTTGACTTGCATACAGGTTTCTCAGGAGACAGGTAAGATGGTCTGGTACTCCCATCTCTTTAAGAATTTTCCACAGTTTGTTGTGATCCACACAGCCACATGCTTAAGTGTAGTCAATGAAGCAAAAGTAGTTGTTTTTCTGGAACTCCCTTGCTTTCTCCATGATCCAACAAATGTTGGCAATTTGATCTCTGGTTCCACAAATCTTGAGTAATTTACAATTTACACTGGAAACAGAACTACATCTTTCCCTATTTAAAATTACAGTTTTTCATTAGTTCCTGCCATAGAAAACTGGCGAAAGTCAGGGTACAACCTCTGTTGGGGTCCAGGAGGAAGGGCAAATCAAGGTGAGTAAACAGGGAGTGGGTGGAGTGTGGTCAAGTTTGTTTACTTGTCTCTCTGTCCTCAAACTGAGTTTCTTCAGTGCACGACATATGCTTTGTCTCTCTGGCATTTTTCAAAGTACAAACAGTAAGCTTTCAGTAAATGCTGATTAAATAAATGTATGAAACAATAGGAACCAAAATCTCATGAGCTGCTGGAATGACCCACAACAGATAAAGTGGTAAACTAGGAGAGTCCAGTTAGGCAGAAAAGGATTAGAAGTGAGTCTAGAATCGTGAAACAAGATGCTTTTTAACCTGTGGATTAGAAGCAGACAGGAAAAGAAAGGTGTAGAAGGAACTAACAACAGTGACATGCTCTGGGAATCTAATGTTTGCCTTCAATCTGCTGTGACTTGAGGTAAGTACAATTCTAAGGTACAGACAGTGATTTCTCCTTGGAACCCCCCACAGATCCTGTTACAAAAGATGTGCCTTTGGACTACTTAGAATTGATGTCCTAAAATTAAATATTTACTTGAATCATTTGACACCATTTTTTTGTAAAGCAAAATAGGTTTTGCTCATCTAATCTTCAGAGTCATTCTTATGGCTTGAGCATATACAGAACTGGGGTAGGAAGAGAAAGGAGGCCTAGTGTGAGGGAAAGAACAAGAAGGAAGCCAGGAAGTTTCAGCAATGAGATATACAAGATGAAATCATCCATAAGGTAGCAAGAATTTAATTCTTGTTTTCTAAAATAAAATGTCCCAATATGTTCAAGGCAGGAAGTTGCCACTGGTTGCAAAAATAATTACAGGGGAATCGAAATGAATTCTTTTTTCAAGGAAAAAAAAAAGCACTACTTGTCACAAAAAGGTCTTAAACCAGCAATCTGCAATAAAACTGTTGTAATAACAAGTTAGATTGCTTTCTTGATAATTATTAAGTAGAGTTCTACCAAATTTGACAACATTATACAAAGCCTTTTTTTTTTTTAACTGCCAACATCATCTGTTAACTACAGTAGTTTCGACCCAGATGTTCCTGAACAAAGGCTCTTAAGAATTAGAGTCCAACTGTTTCCACCTACCCAGAGGGAAATAAATTGTTCTTGCTATTAAATCAGCCCCCGTGACTAGAAAGACTGCTTGCTTGTATGAATTAAGCATAGAAACCTGTTGTAGAATTGATACTTTCTAATATGTTCAGGGAGGGTATGCAAAGATGTTGTTTGGGGCTACTGAAGATGATTCACCCAGGAGTGAAGGGGCAAGGACAGAAGAGGCAGCTTTCACTGTGCCCTCCAAACCTAGCTCCACCCTGAAGCGCCAGTCCATCTTCAGTTGTCCAGAGGCACCCTGGGAATGTCAGGCTGACACATGTAATCAGAGCAGATGAGGGTGTGAACACTGTGCCCTGGGAAACCAGATCTTTAGGATCTAGGGGCTAAAACGAAGAAAAAGAAAAAGGGGAGATGCACATTTAGGAGCTCTGATTTAAAATGATAAGCTCTCAAAATGAAAACATGTAGTTAAAGAAGATTTGAACCAGTGGGATTTGTGAGACTCAGTACCAGGAAAATGGAAGTGATTTAAAATGCTCATGAAAAATGTTGTTCAGATTTCCCAGTAGCTTTGATAAAGATGGAGTGGGGAGGCTTTAGAATAGACCCACCTCCAAACACACCCAAACTCACAATATTTCCACTGCACACCTAAGACACTTGAATGTAAATATAATTACATTCTTTCAAATGGACAATTAACATCTGCCTAAAAATCAGTAAGTGCATTTTCAGAAAGCATCAATAAGTGCATTTTTAAAGAAAGCTTTGAGAGTATTATTCATCAGAAATATAAAACATAAACTGTGTGTTTGTTATGTACATCCAGCATCAAGTCAAGTCCAGGCATTTTCTGTTGAACTGCCTCCCTAACCTGTCCTATAGAGAATTCTAGACTTGTCATGGCTTCTGTAGCTTTTAAGAGGTTAAACAGACTTTATGGTCACTGGTTTATTCACATGTTGAAGGATTACTAGTCACTTTCTGAGTCCCTGTAGTAGAAATAATCATCAATGTTGTATTCTTGTCATTATGTGCTCAGTCCTAATTATAATACCCTCAGATAATTGAATGAATAGGGCTGGTTCTTCAAGGAAAAATATTTTTTAAAGATGAAACTTGAGCCTCTCCATAAATTCTCAAAAACTGTTCATTTCTGCAGCCTGCTAAATAAATCTATCATGTAACAATAGAGCCTGCTGACTTCCTTCTGTTCCACATTCAAATTCTGATGTCTTTCTCTAGAAATCATCTCTAATGATTTCACAGAACTCAAGTTAAACTAGCTGTAGCTTTCATTGGGCAAGAGACCCAACTTCCTCTGAAAAGAAGTGTTAATGGCTAAGTCATCTCCGACTCTTTGCAACCCAACCGACTGTACCTTCCCGGTCACCTCTGCCCATGCAGTTCTCCAGACAAGAATACTGGAGGGGGTGGCTATTCCCTTCTCCAGGGGGTCTTCCTGGTCCAGGGACCAAACCCACGTTTCCCGCATTGCAGGCATATCCTTTACCGTCTGAGCCATCACGAAGTTCCAGCTTTCTCTTTGTCGTTGTTGAGTCACTCAGTCGTGTCCAACTCTGAGACCCCATGGACTGCAGCACCCAGGCTTCCCTGTCCATCACCATCTCTTGGAGCTTGCTCAAACTCATGTCCATTGAGTCTGTGATGCTATCCAACCATCTCATCCTCTGTCGTCCCCTTCTCCTCCTGCCTTCCATCTTTCCCAGCATCAGGGTTTTTTCCAATGAGTCAGCTCTTGGCTTCAAGTGGTCAAAACATTGGAGCATCAGATTCAGTATCAGTCCCTCCAATGAATATTCAGGAGTGATTTCCTTTAGGATTGACTGATTTGATCTCCTTGTGGTCCAAGGGACTCTCAAGAGTCTTCTCCAACACCACAGTTCAAAAGCATCAATTCTTCGGCACTCAGCTTTCTTTATGGTCCAACTCTCACATCCATATATGACTACTGGAAAAACCATAGATTTGACTACATAGACCTTTGTTGGTAAAGTAATGTCTCTGCTTTTTAATATGTTGTCTAGGTTGGTCATAACTTTCCTTCCAAGGAGAAAGCAGCTTTAATTTCATGGTTGCAGTCACCATCTGCAGTGATTTTGGAGCCCAAGAAAATAAAGTCTGACACTGTTTTCACTTTTTCCCATCTATTTGTCGTGAAGTGATGGGACCAAATGCCATGATCTTCATTTTTTTGAATGCTGAATTTTAAGCCAACTTTTTCACTCTCCTTTTTCACCTTCATCAACAGCCTCTTTAGTTCCTTTTCACTTTCTGCCATAAGAGGGATGTCATCTGCATATCTGAGGTTATTGATATTTCTCCAGGCAATCTTGACTCCAGCTTGTACTTCATCCAGCCCAACATTTCACATGATGTACTCTGCATATAAGTTAAATAAGCAGGGTAACAATATGCAGCCTTGACATACGCATTTCCCAAACTGGAACCAGCCCATTTTTTCATGTCTGATTCTATCTGTTGCTTCTTGATCTGCATACAGATTTCTCAAGAGTCAGGTAAGGTGGTCTGGTATTCCCATCTCTTGAAGAATTTTCCACAGGTTTTTGTGATCCACATAGTCAAAGGCTTTACTGTAGTCAATGAAGCAGAAGTAGATGTTTTTCTGGAATTCTCTTGCTTTTCCTATTATTCAACAGATGTTGGCAATTTGATCTCTGGTTCCTCTCCCTTATCTAAATCTAGCTTGAACATCTGGAATTCCTCAGTTCACATACTATTGAAGCCTGGCTTGGAGAATTTTGAGCATTACTTTTCTAGTATGTGAAATGAGTGCAATTGTGTGGTAGTCTGAACATTCTTTGGCACTGCCCTTCTTTGGGATTGGAATGAAAACTGACATTTTCCAGTCCTGTGGCCACTAGTGAGTTTTCCAAATTTGCTGGCATATTGAGTGCAGTACTTTAACAGCATAATCTTTTCGGATTTGAAATAGCTCAGCTGGAATTTTATCATCTCCACTAGCTTTGCACTTGACTTCACACTCCAAGATGTCTGCCTCTAGGTGAGTATTACACCATCGTGGTTACCTGGGTCATTAGGATTTTTTTTTTTTTTTTGTATAGTTCTTCTGTGTATTCTCACCACCTCTTCTCAAAATCTTCTGCTTCTGTTAGGTTCATATCATTTCTGTTCTTTTTTGTGCCCATCTTTGAATGAAACGTTCCCTTGGTATCTATGTTTTCTTGAAGAGATCTCTATTCTTTCCCATTCTATTGTTTTCCTTTATTTCTCTGCACTGTTCACTTAGGAAGGCTTTCTGATCTCTCCTTGCAGTTCTTTGGAACTCTGCATTTAGATGGGCATATCTTTCCTAGCTTTCTCTAGGCAGTCTTAAATTTAAGTTTCCTCAAGTGGCTTCACTGGAAAGATCTGTCCATGCCAAACAGCCCAGGATGAGAGCATTACTTTTTCAGTGTTAGGGGCCCTGAATACCTGTGGATGAGGGAATGGAAAACTACATCCTGCAGCCCTCACACTGTTTTAAACCTGCATAGAAGCCTCCAGGCTGGTACCCAGGCTGCAGTGCAAAACTCCAGGTAACATCTGGTTAGAGTTCTTCAAGTCACCCAGGCATGAAATATTCCACATCAAATATGACTTTTAACTGTTCCACCCGCTGCAGGGGGACACAGAGAGACATGCAGTATTTTAAACACATCTTCTGAGCTGTAAAACCTGATACAATTAAGCATCAATTAAGCATTAACACTCCTCATTTTGCTAGTGAGGAGTGTTTCATTTCACAAGTGATGACTAACTGACTAATCTGCTCACCATGAGATGCAGGACCTGGCATACAGTGTTCCTGCAGTAGTCAATCTGTGACCATGTGGCTTCCTCCACTCCTCTTTCCCCCATCTCCCTCCTCTGCCCTCATTTTCCTACCTGGAGGTGGGGTGAGCGGGGGCGGGGGTGTATGTGCATCCTCTCATTTGCTAGTTCTCATGATAACAAAACACTATCACAGTTTCTCCATGAGAACATCACGTCAGAAGAACTCTGATTTGTTTCCTTCTCCCATCTAAAGGGGAAATCTATTGTTCTTGGAAAATCTGAGATCTAAGTGTTGAGAGAGTTCTGCACTTCCCTAGTAGCTCAGATGGTAAAGCGTCTCCCTACAATGCAGGAGACCCGGGTTCGATCCCTGGGTTGGGAAGATCTCCTGGAGAAGGAAATCACAACCCACTCCAGTACTCTTGCCTGGAGAATCCCATGGACCGAGGAGCCTGGTGGGCTGCAGTCCATGGGGTCGTAGAGTCGGACACGACTGAGCGACTTCACTCTCTCTCTCAGTTTTAGCCTCCTGGTTCCTTACCACTTAGAATCCCCTCTTCTCTCTATTTCTTCTCTGAGCCTAGCCTCCATACAAGGCACACCTCAAGCGTCATCTCTTTCTAGAAGCCTCTTCTGCACCTCCAGCCTACGGGGACTCCCTGCCCTTGAAGCTCTCAGTCTCTGTTCCCTGGTTGTGTGCACTCGTCCAGCTCTCATCAGTGGGCGTACTCATCTCTCTCTGAGGATGGGTATTGCTTTCTTTGGCCAGACTGCAAACTTTCAGAAGGCAGTTGCTGTAGGGAAACAGAATCCTTGCCCTGGCATTTGAAAGTATTAGTATTAATCTTTTCAAGAGCATGCATGCATGCTCAATCTCTTCAGTAATGCTGGATTCTTTGCAACCTATGCCCCCCAGGCTCCTCTGTCCATGGGATTCTCCAGGCAAGAATACTGGCGTGGATTACCATTCCCTCCTCCAGGGGATATTACCAACCCAGGGATCGAACCTGCATCTCTTACATCTCCTGCATTGGTAGGCAGGTTCTTTACCACTAGCGCCACCTGGGATGCCCTTTAATGAGCATATATTTAATCAAATCTAATTGTAGGTTCTTCTAGAGACAGCATCATGCCTACACACTGGCACAAATATCCCAAGATAATTAAACATCTAGCTGATTAACTGGCTGGTGACTGATGGTAGAATTTTCTAAACAGTAAACAAAACTTGGAAATGCCAGGATATATTTCTTTCTTTCTTGGTGCTTACAGTCTATTCAGTGGGGCAAAACAGAAGGATGGTAAGAAGGCAGCAAAAGAGGGGAAAAGGATTAACTGGTACTGAGAAAAGTTCCATCATTTTGATTTCAGAGATGAGGAGACAGGGAGTAGGCACCAAGTCTAAGGTCAGGCAGTTGGTAATTATCAGGAGAAGGATAGGCAGAAATCAAACATCTTGTCCAAATCACATGTCCAGCAAGTCGTTGATCTGGGGGTGTGTCCCTTGCAATTCCACAGTTCACACTTCATGATATCACACAGCACCCTACTATTCAAACTACTCAAAAACAGGACCCCTTAGTGCAAACATAGCCTCATACCCCAGCCCCTGGCTTCCTGTAGGCTTGGCTGGCACTGGCCATCTGCACCCTCCACAGCCCCTTGCTGAGGAAGATGAGGAATACGAGGGGAAATGGAGCAGCTTGTTTTCTGGTGTTTAGAGAGCAGTGGATGGCACCCTCTCCTTCAGATCCCAAAACTCTTCTGCCTTGATCTTATTGCCACACAGAGCCAGGGGAAAGTCAGCCATGCAAAAACCAAGGGGAGATGTTCAGGAGTTGCTGGTCCTTAAAAGAAATAAGTTAAGGGTATTCTAGGAATGGCTACCATGATGCCCTCAAGGTCAAGAGGTATCTAGCCAGTTGTATCCTGAATTGTCTTTCCCTGCATTTGGTGCTTATCTGAAACTGCTTTATGATCCCCAGTGGACAGAGAGCATTAAAGGGCTCAGTATCCCCATGCCTTTTTCCTATTCTGATTTGAATTAGGTGCAAAGAGTGGGGAGAGCAGTCACGGGTTGCCTGGCATGGTAGTGGGTAGACTCACATCTAATGTCCATAGAGATTGCAGAATACCCTTTCATGAAAAAGGAGAGATGAAGAGGAAGCTGCCACAAAGACACAAATCTTAACATTAGCTTATAAGATGTGGCCCACCTACAATTCTATGATTTGGCCAAAATCAGAGAAAATCATCCCACTAGGTAAGCCCGGAGTGGGGTGGTTTAGTCTCTAAGTTGTGTCTGACTCATGTGTCCCAATGAACTATAGCCCACCAGGCTCCTCTATCCATGGGATTTCCCAGGCAAGAATACTGGAGTGGGTAGCCATTCCCTGCTCCAGGAGATCTTCCCAACCTAAGGACTGAAGTGGAAATAAGAGGTTATTTCAGCCTGTGTGTGGAGTAATGGGGTCTGTAGAGGTTTTGAGTCATCAGACTTCGAACCAGAATCACCTGACTTACTTGCAAAACAAATGACGATTTGGGAGGCTTATCCCAGATATAAAATCTGGAGATGGAGTCTAGAAATCTCTCTGTTTAATAAGCTCCCCAGGAGATTCTTAATTAGCTAGCCTTCAGCTAGCAGCTCCTCCAAGCTGTTCTCAATTGTATAAGGCCCCAGCATTGGAGGGCTGGCTCTGTAATTTGTCTGCTAGGTGTCTTTGGAAGGGAACACCAACATCTGAGTCTCAGTGTCCTCCTTTATAACCCAGGGATGGTGATATTCACAGAAAGGTCACAGGATTGTGGTGAAGATCCATTGAGAAAATGTAAATGATATTTATATTTAGAAATGATATTTCATTTTGTCTAAATTATTGTTTTTGGAGCAAAGCTATGACTTCTGGTGATGCACACGTGGAGGCCAATGGCTCATGAAAGTCTCACCTGAGCAGGAGAAAGCATCACTCTGCTTGAAATGCTTAAAAGAGTTAACCTTGGGGGCCTCCTGCCTTTGCTCCCTTCTTTCTACATCCTGTTCTCTTGAGGAATGACCTCAAATTTCACCTATTAATCCTGCCTCTTTATCTTTTCACTGAATGACTCTCCCAGCTTCTGAGAAAACTCCAAGCTTTCCAGTGTGGTGATCCTACCCTGCAAGGGGGCACTCTGCCAGCCCAGGGGAAGAGCAAATTTATTTCTTTTCATGCTTCAAGACGTTATTGGCTGCATATTGTTTTAATGCTGTGCATAATTACAGAAACGGCTCTGAAAATCTGTATATTTTATCTGTGTTTTATTATACCCAGAATAGTCCCCAATTCTTTTTCTTTTACATGAACCAGCTGAAAATATATTTTGGCGTCCTTTATGTCATCTTGAAATTGAATAGCCAATTCTTACTGTAATGAAAATACTTATGCGCCAGCCCAGTGATATACAGCCCCACACTCTAATTACAGCTGTGCTTTAATTAACCTGAATTGAAGAGTCTTATCATTAAACTGCTGGTAACTTTGAGTTATGGCTTTTCTTTAATTTAAAGTAGAAAACACAGATAATTAAGCCTCCAGATAATCAAATGCTTGAGGAGAGCTTCAATGTTTTGGGATGTTCCTAAATCTCATTAAATGTCCTTACTTTATTGATTATTTCTACCTCTGCTGTATCATTGTGTTAAAGGAATAATAGCAGTAAGTTGAGCATATTCTCACTCACAAGTTTTTCATCTTTTTTTTTTTTGTATTCTAGAAGCTATACCAAACAAATACTAAATTGTCTGACAACAAGGTATGTCTGAAGGATTTTCTCCTTCTCAGAACATGTTGTCAACATGAAAATCAATCAAGGGGGATATTTACAGACTAGTGTCCAGTTCTTGAGCCGGCTCCAGTGGGCAGAGAAGTTTCACACACCCACTATGTCAGAGTGGGCTAGCTCACCCATAGAGGAGGCCAGGCACCAATGTAAATGCAAATTTGGCCAGTTTAAGACATCAGGGAGGGGACGGTCCTTCACTAAACACCCCCTTACAGTGAACCGGAGCTACTTAGGCCTCAGTAGAAATGCAGGTCCCATGTTGGTTTACCAAATTTTCAAAAGAGGTTGTTAATCTAGTTTTCATGTGAAAAACCATTTCTTTGAAACACTGGCGACTAAGTTTTAAGAAAGTAAACACTGTGTTGGACAAATACGTGAGTCAAACTGACCCCAGAGATACCCCAGCTGGAACTTCCAGACACAGCACTCCTAACCCTCCAGGTCAACACTGTTAAAATGAACTGCCTCAGTTCCCAGAAGCAAAAATGAGAAGCAGTTGAAAAGCAGGGGGCCGTGGAGGGGGGGCGGCATTGGGGGACACAGATGAATGGACTTTCAAGGGAGCATTCAGGTTGACACCAGTCAAGTCAGGGAGGCTCAAGAGCCAAAGAAGGGGGCTTCGCATGGTCCTCCGTCATGTCCCCAGTGCCACAGGGGACTCCAGGCCCTGGCAGGTCTGCTGTGTGCTCAGACCACCCCTACATTAGACATAGGAGGCTTCAACTGCCTTTTTATAGAACCAGTTTCTAATACAAGTCCTGAATCCTCCTGGGCTTTCTATCCTAGCAGTCCATGTTCCAAGGTAGAGAAAATCCCCTGGGACCGCCTCAGGGCTCCAGGACCCACCCAGTGCCTCTGAATGGTTAACTCCTTTCTACAGCGGAATGAGAAATAGCTCTCAAAGAAAGGAACACATGGGAGTTACAATAGGGCATCCATTTTCAGAAAATAACTCCTTCGGAATCAATTACCTATTCGCTTTTCCAGTCCATTTAGCATTTAAACTTCCGCATTGAGACAGGGTGAGAAATCTCAGTAAACAGTCAAACGATTTTGGATTGCTCAGGGTCTGGGCCCGGGGACAGGCAGGGTGCACCTGCTGTGCTCACTGATGGAAGTCAGTGACAGGTAAACACCAAGCTACCGGGTGCTCTGGCCCCTGTCTGCTGTTCATAGAACAGAAAACTGTGAGGAGCCCAAGAGCCCCCAGGACTGTCCTCCTCAGGTCACCCTTTCCATAAGGATGGTTTGGTTTGCAGGCATGCAGACAGCACAAAGGAATATCTCTTCTTCCTCAGCGCAATGAGTTCCCAGATTTTCCTGCTTCGTCACAGTTTTTATCAGTGAGACTTGAGTTTACCAAAGTCTTTGCTACAGTGTCAAAGGATGGGGCTTTGTTTGACTTCTGTTTCTCAAGTATCTGTTTGACTTCTGTCCAACATGTAAGCTTCTAGGTGGGGAATCTGAGCCATTGTCCTGGTGAAAGCTTCTTGAGGTCTGGGACACCTGGAGCTCCTGACATCATAGCCCTTAAATGATCACCTGTTCTACCTTAAAGGGTCATGCAGGCTCGGGCTACCCCTTGCTCAAATCAATCCTGCTGAGCCAGTAGAAGGAGACACTAAGGCTTGTTATTGTTATAATGTGGCAGATGTCCGTCTTGGGGCTAAATTGCTCAGGACTATTAAAAGCCTCTTTGCATACATTTGGCTCCACATACCCTCAGCAAATACTGAAAGCACTTTGTACAGCAGCTTTTCTAATGTCTTTATGATCTGACTTGATTGAAAGAAATTCAAATTTCTTTCATCAAGGAGCTAGCGCGACTTGGTCTTGCCCTGGTAAAATCAAAGGCACGGGTTTGTGCCACCCTTCATACAAGTGTCTATATCACACGGGCAAAATTCAAGATATGCAGGAAAAACTGCAGCTCATAATTTAGTGCATATGAAGGATCCAAGCCTAAGATTCTCAGAACTGGGGGGAAAGGAAAGTCAGCATAAACCCCCAAAGCAGGGACCATATAAAGACCAACTTTCCCCTTCATCGCAGAAGGCAGAGCATAGGACACGGGTAACTGTCAATGGCTGCACTGTGCTGGCTACAGGTGAGATGTTTTTCCTGCAAGGGACACACTGAATGTTTGTGAAAGCCAAAGAGTATATGGTTAACGGTCACTTACTCACAAACAGTAGGGAAGGACAGACCCACAAAGGCACTGGAGAGATATTCTGTGTACATTTCATTTGAGACTCCTTCCAAGTAGTATTTCTGCCACGTGTCTTCCTCGATCTAAGGGAAAAGAACATAGGAGAAGGGTTTAAGATAGGACAGAAGACTGTACAAAGGAAACCAGGTTATCCCATCTGGCAAACAAATGAATGCACTGGTTGGGCAATGGTGACTCACTTCAACAACCAGGAACACAACCACATGGCCATGTGACGCTTTCCATGACCCTAAACTCATTGACTAGCTATCCACTCCAGAGCACCACATCCTCCAGTATGAGTTCTAAGAATGTGGAGGCATGGGCACTCACCACAATTGATACAATTTTTTGAGAGCAATTTTTCATTGTTCTTAAAAGTGCATACTCTTTTTTGTTGTTGTTTAGTCACTAAGTCATGTCCAACTCTTGCGACCTCATGAACTGCAGCACGCCAAGCTTCCCTGTCTTTCACTTTCTCCTGAGTTTGCTCAAACTCAGGTCCATTGAGTTGGCAGTGCCATCCAACCATTTTATCCTCTGTTGCCCCTTCTCCTCGTGCCCTCAATCTTTCCCAGCATCAGGGTCTTTTCCAGTGAGTCAACTCTTCACATTAGGTGGCCAACGTACTGAAGCTTCAGCATTAGCCCTTCCAGTGAATATTCAGGGTTGACTTCCTTTAAGACTAACCGGTGTGATCTCCTTGCAGTCCAAGGGACTCTCAAGAATCTTCTGCAGCACCACAATTCAAAAGCATCAGTTCTTTGGCACTCGACCTTCTTTATGGTCCAACTCTCACATCCATAATGACTACTGGAAAAACCATAGCTTTGACTATATGGAACTTTGTTGGCAAAGTGATGTCTCTGCTTTTTAATATGCTGTCTAGGTTGGTCATAGCTTTCCTTCCAAGGAGTAAGCATCTTTTAATTTCATGGCTGCAGTCACCATCTGCAATGATTTTGGAGCGCAATACTCTTTTTGCACAATTCCAATTTCAGTATTCATAGCAAAAAAAAAGTATATAAGTATACACAAACATATGTACAAGAATATCCTTCTATTTGTGAAAAATTAGAACCCACAAATGGTAGGTTTATACCATTGGAAACAGGAAAGCAATTAAAAATTATGATGAAAATTTCTTCATAGAGAAAATTACATTAAAAGACACATTACTAAATAGCATATATAGTCTGATTATATTTTTTAAATATCCCACAATTAACTAAATGTTTGTAAAGCCATAGAAAAATACAGAAAGCTTTATACCAAAACAGTAACAGCTGTTATCTTTGAGACATAGAATGACTATGAATAGTCTGAAGGCTTTTGAAATAAGCATTATGTATAACACAAAACAATGTATCTATTTTTACTTTGGGGAAAAAGTAAAATTTTCCAACCCTAACTTGAATATCACTAAAAGTTAAATGTAGTTTCAGAAAGGTCTCAATCCCAACTTCATTTAAATGTCTTTTTTCCATAATTAATCAAGTCCAACTGGTTTTCCCAAAAGCCCTCTTCAAGCTAGGCATTTCTGGAAGGGATTTACCATGGAGTCAACCATTTAAAACTATGTAAAGTGAATAGCAACAGGAACACTGAGCCCTCTGGGAGCTTGGGGATGTCATGGATTCCCAAGCCAGGAAAATAAGCAGTCTGTGTGGTTCTTGGGTATCTGCAAGCTGCCACCTCCTAAATTCACTTCCATTGGAGGTTAGATTAGGGGGAGGAAGAAAGAGAGCTTCCCAGCCAATCAGGGAAGTGACTCTTAATAATGTCCTGTGCTGGTAATGAATGAAATGTATCTTGCTTATGGCTCAATAATCAGTTAACTGGGGGAGATATAAGAGACTTGGAAACAGTAGGAAATACACACATACTATCTACTTGGTGACACTCTGAAATACAAAAGCTAGGAATAATTTAGAAATAAATTGACTGCTCCCTGCTTCTCTGCTATTTGTCTGCTTTGTGCTAGGGCTGGGTGATTAAATCATGTGGGTTAACCCCATTAGTTTGAGCTGCTTCTAACCTACTCCCACACATTAGACATGTACTATGCAGTATTGCTGGGTATGGTTATTCATCTACACATTAGTCTTCCCCAAAGTGGGGTCTTTTAAAAAAGAAAACAAAGACAGGACTCAACCTTTTCTATTGTTAAGTTTTAAGATTTACTTAAAATTAACTGCTATGTTTGTTTTATGCTATGTTTTATTTTGCTAAGCACAAACCTTTTTCTCTCCCATTCACAAGACTTCAATTTATTTTTTCAAAAACATATTCTTGACTTAATAAGCAAAGGTCATCAATGCTAACTAATCTGAAGAAAGCTTAGTCTGCATTAGTAAATAGTTTGAAATATATAATATTTGGGACACTATATTATCATAATTTTTATTGGTAAATAGGATACTACCTGATGGATTGCCAGTTATAAATCCTTATAACTGAGTTTCATGGGCAAAGAGTTTCCTTGAAGTAGAATTCAGCTTATTCTTTTAGCAGGGGCATTCCTTTTATAATATATTGCTTATGATGCTGATTAAAATATTCTACTTGAGTTTTAAAAATAATGAAAATATGAAACTTTATCTTAATTATTATTAATTATTGACACTACTTCTAAATTAATACAGTTTTAATTTGGCTCTTTTGGTTATGATCACTATTTTCATGCTCCTGGGTGTTCATTGGAAGGACTGATGCTAAAGCTGAAACTCCAATACTTTGGCCACCTCATGTGACGAGTTGACTCACTGGAAAAGACTCTGATGCTGTGAGGGATTGGCGGCAGGAGGAGAAGGGGAAGACAGAGAATGAGATGGCTGGTTGGCATCACCGACTCGATGGACATGAGTTTGAGTGAACTCCGGGAGTTGGTGATGGACAGGGAGGACTGGCGTGCTGTGATTCATGGGGTTGCAGAGTCGGACATGACTGAGTGACTGAACTGAACTGAACTGAACCGATGGCCTAATGGAACTACCCTTGAGACCAAATTTTATTGTAGGTTCATCATTAAACTTCTTAAATTTAAGTAGAAACAAATTCTTTGTAGAGTATCACTATTACTGTTTTTTTGAACTTAGCATACATTTTTTTCATTGATTCATCCTTTCAGCAAATATTTATTGAGCATATTCTGTGTCTTAAGAGTCCTTCCAGTTACTGATTGAATTTTATTTAAACTGGCATACTTTTCTATTTTCTATGTTGTGCTAGAAAAAGCACAACATATACCTAGAATCTGCCTGCAGTGCAGGAAACACAGGAGGACTTGTGTTCAATCCCTGGGTCAGGAATATTCCCTGGAGGAGGGCATGGCAACCCACTCCAGAAGGGGCGACAGAGGAAGAGATGGTTGGATGGCATCACCAACTCTATGGACATGAGTTTGAGTAAGCTCTGGGAGTTGGTGATGGACAGGGAAGCCTGGTGTGCTGCAGTCCATGGGGTCACAAACAGTTGGACACGACTGAGTGACTGAACTGACAGACATATGCAGATTCTCAGATGGTATCTACAGTGTAAGATGGAGCAGCATTGAATGGATAGTCTAAAAGATGAGAAATTTAAAGTCATTGTCATAACCCTTTCAGATTTCTGTATCTTTAACCCAGTCTCCTATTGATAACAAGTTTTTCAGGTTCAAATAAATGTTCCCACAAAAAGAAAATCCCACTGAAAATGACTTAAATGGTAAAATGGTAAATTTATGGTGTATGTATTTTACCACAATTAATTTACAAGATGATACTATAAGAAGAATCAGTAATTATAATAAACACTTACACCATTTAACCCTTAAGGGCAAGAATGACAAGTTGTGACAGAACAATGACAGGAACAGGCCAATCACATCAGGAGAGGCAGGGAGCCAGCACCCAGCCTTATGACACTGTAACATGTCACCAACTGAGACAACAGAACATCAATCTTCATCCTGAGGCAAGGGCTTCAATTACCCCGTCTTATCAAAGTTTACTTTTATAAGTCTCAAGCATGGCACCTTTCACTTATTTTGAAAAGAGCCAAAGCAACAGTGCACATTCCTTTTACTTTTGTCAGCAGTAATAAGATACATTATTAGAAAAGTAAAAATTAGTGTGAAATACATTGAGTTTAAAAACGTGGCACTGTTCAACGACAGTGGACAAAGAGATCTAGAGAGAGTACAGTGAATTATTGTCATTATGAGTCCCTTTAACAGATGATAAAACAGAGGCACAGAGAAGTAACCCACCAAAGGTCACAAAGCCAATGAGTGGTATAAACAGGATTCAGAGTTCATGCTATTAACCACCCCCCAAATTATCTCCTGTTAGAGACTGAAGAGGTAAATGTATAAGGAAGCAATGGTACTAGGATTTTGGTGGACTTAGAGGGTTTGCTAAATATAAAAGGTTTGCTAAATATTACCTAAGAGGAAAATACCAGAACAGAAGCTCCTCAGGCACTCAATATCTTAAACCCTGGAGCCCCTGACTTTGTAACAAGTCAGTGAGAAGTAATATTGATTTTAAGTTGAGCTGAAAGGAGAGTTCAGGCCTCCTCTCAGAGCACAACGACATAATTTCTATTCTATAAAATGGAACCATCCCAGCCTACAACTTCTTTCCTGAAATAGTACATGCTGTTCTCCACATTTGTGTTGTCAACATATTTTTAACTGTAATGTGAATACATACTTTCCAGCAGAGAAATGGAGGAATGGGAGCAAAATGACTTAGGTAAAGGTGCCAAAATTAATTTGCCAGCCATTCAGCAATCAGTCAAAGGCGAAGCATTTCCTGAGGCAGCAATTTCTCCTTTGGCTGTCACATCAAACTCCTGCTGCTTTAGAAGAGCACCTAGCAAAGATGAGCAGGTGATGTGCTCTGGGTCCTTATTCATCAAATACTCACAGATCTTCAGTGAAAAAAGAGAACCGAGCTGTGGGGCTCGCTCGTCCACACTTCTCATGGTCTTATTTATCTGCCCTTCATTATCTAATTTTTCAACCAGTCTAGTTCAATCCCTTAAGTAAATGGTTGTACACCAATCCGTGGGCTGACGGTTCCATCATCAAAGGTACCATCCAACTGGAAACATCAGCCGTGGCTCTGGGGAAGTAACAGCTTCTTGATCCCAGATTCTGCATGTGTTACTAATGGTGGGTCAGTAATGACACCTTTTATATTTTATGCTTTCTCTGATTAGAGTGAAACTGTGTTTCTCTAATGCTAACAACCCCGTGAATGTGAAAAATCAACCTTCCCAGCTGGGGCATGTTATGATCACCGTGATTTCTGTTTCCAGTGAAGAGTCTGAATAACCATGTTGATTACAGCTAAATAATTTTGCAAAAGTCTGTCCCTACCTCCAGAGTCATGTAAATGATTCCAAAGACTATCATACCTCAATCCTTATTTAATTGAAAACAAGTACATTGTTTTAATCCAAATATATGTTATGCTGTGCACATCAAAAATAATGAACTAAGAGGAAATTATAAAAACCAATGACCATTATGTTAATAGCTGCAATAAGAAGAGGTGAGCCATAACAAACACAGCAGCATCACCTAAAATTGAGAATAGAAAGCTATTGTAATAGCAGGTATTTATTACATTTATGATTTTTTAAAAACCTATCCAAATTCTCAATATTCTTCCTTTAAAGGGTGCATAGCTTTCAATCATAAGTCTTTAATTAGAATTAATTAACTGCATCTGAATATTTGTGCATATAAATAATACTTCATCTCTGTCCTTTGTAATGTGATAGTCTAAAACACAGGGCTGAGATAGGAACTGGCCAATGTATCTTTAATCCCACAAAATAGATTTATTCCCTCAAAAAAGAGGGAACCCACACAAAATGTGTCAAGCTCTTAATTACAATTTAAAAAAATGGGATCAGCATTGGTGGGCTCTAGGCTGGTCACTAAAATGAGTGGGGTCCTTTGTCCACATCCCTCAACAGCATGCTCTGCCACTGGGAAAAAATTAGATTCAGTGATGCATCTAATCATTTCTTGCTGGAAAGAAGAATGTTAAGGATAAGTGAATGGTAAGAAGACTATCACTGACACAATTCCTGGATTATCTCTCTCTTCCTTTATTTCTCTCTATGTTCCATTGTTAACAAATTCGCCCAGTTTTTACTAGTTGGCATGCAACTCTTACTCCCTCTCTTCCTAGCCTCCACACTGTTCTATATAATTGAAAATCCTAAAATTGACTCATAGAATTAAAAACAAAATGTTTGAGTCTTGCTAGTCCTCATGGGTGCCAGAACAGAGAATGCCTCCCTGCACAGCTTTCTAAGGGTGGAAGAAACAGGTGATACAGTTGAAATGACAGGAAAGAAGCAGAAGAGATGGGATACCAATAGTGATTTGCACCTTTTCAGAATATATCTCTCCTCTGTGCCAAATTGCATATCAACGCTGTACTTCTTGGATGTACACTCAGGCCGGCTGCCCTTCCTAGAGCAGCATTGGATTTCAGGGACCCCATAATGATCTGGCATTCCACCATTATGGCCTATTTCAGATTGCATTTTCCAGAATGAGAGGATAGGACCAAAGGATCTCAGATTGTCCAAAGGCTTCAGGACAATGTCAATTAAAATACATTATTTGGGATTTGATGGAATGCCAGATAATTGGTTGCTTCAGCATTGAACGAATAAATAAACAACTCCAAAGATAAATTTTGGGGTGGACTTGAGCCAAATATCTTATTCCCAGACTAGTGGGCTGCAGACTATCAAGTGAGATTTCTTCCATCAGGCATTATGAAAAAAAAAAAAAATCAGTCCACACAAAGTGTGCAGAGAGAGGCTAACAGACCACAGAATACAGATCATTTCCCACCTCTACCCACCTCCCATGTTACTCCAGTTCAGATTATTTCTGAAAACACAGAAACAAAGAATGCCAGAGGAACTGCAGTTAAAGGAAGGGGTAGCAGAAAGAGTAGAATTACTACTTATAATTTCAGAAAATATCACCTATGTGGCAGGAAACTGGTAATTTTTTCAATATGTAGGTTTGTCTACCCTTTCCTTCTTTTCCTCTTCAATGCAGAAAAGGTATTTATACTTAAGTGATGTCAGACCTTTTTAAAGATGCGTCTATTCACTATCTGTCCAAATAGAACTTGGTTTTGCAATCTTCACAATAGTTAAGAACATTCTCATTTGTACTTCAAATAATAAGGCTCTTAAAATACTACTAAAAATAATTCTCATCTGGGTAGCGCAAGCAACAAATGAGTGTTCTCAAGCAGACACCTGCTGAGCAATCCTCAGGAGAGTAATCCAGCCCCTGGCAGGCAGGGTTTTCCAGAACTGCCTCTCAACCCATTTGGGGTAAGAGACTGGATTTTGTTTATATTTCTAATATTCATTGTTTGGCAGACTCAAACTTCTGCAAAAATCTAACAGAAATGAATTTCTAAAAAAAAAAAAAAGAAGAAGAATAGACAAGAGATGCAAAGTACAAGTCCAAAACTTTTATCGTTAGATTCAACCAATATAAAATGAATTTATCAAAGATTTAGGAACTTAGAAGTTCCTAAGTACTTCCTCTCATTTCCTGTACCTGATTCTTCCTAGAGGCAAACAGTTCACAGCACCCATCCACAGACTGCATTTGCAGTTACACTGGTCCCACTTTATCTTACAAACCTTACTTCTCACAATTTTCCCCAAATTCCAGTAAAGCAGGATTATTCCCAACCAAGATTTCCCAAAGTAAACTCAACAGAACTTGATAACAAGTGTTGCCCTGAACACAAGAGAGTGAACAGGGAATCCTGTTAGTCCCCATTAAAATGTAGGTTTTTTTAAAGGCAGAAAAATTCATCTAAGTCTGTAGTGCCTGGAACAGTGAATGGAACACAGCAGTAACTCAATATTTGTTGAATGGATGATGAAATACATTTGGGAAGCAGTGGATTTCACAAAGCCAAACTGGGACTTTTCTTAGTGCAATGCAGAGTATTTCACATGTTACTATGAGTTTTAAATCTTCATAGCAGGAAACATGATAGTTATGGAATCCTTTATTTCAAGGAGGAGCTGGTGGAGACAGGGATGCTATTCTTAACATTCCCTCTCACTGATCTCCCCACCACTTCATTTCCCTGATTCTACTGTCAGAATCCATCTCTTACTGTGAAATTCCCATCATATGCCATCTCATCTGTGTGGTCTTCACTGGGTTCCCCAATTTGATGTGCTCTGTCCTGCCTTAATAGGAACACAATCATGCCCACCTCTGGGGAGCTTGGGAGGGCTAAATAAGTTGACGTATAAAGAACGCTTAGAACACTCCCTGGCTTGCAGGAAGCACTCAGTACATATTAGTTATAGTTAGCTAATCATCAAAGCATCTGAGACTTCTAATGACTGGCAAGAATTATAATAAAGTGGAATTTGAAACACAAGCTCCTCGCTAATGTATTCAACTTTGTATCTTCTAGAACAAGCAGCATACTACCCTATCAGGTGCTTATAAGAAGTGCTTAATTAATATTTGTTGAATTGAACTGAGCAAGACAAAACTGGAGAAAGAGAGACAAGTCTAATTTTTCTAGGCATCCAATCACAAGTCAGTACTGATAATTTCATAACATTTAGTGTTAACCATAAAAGAAACCAATTTGTGCCTCTGAATGCTGAAAAATTCTACATCTTGGTATCTCACTGGGAATGTGTATAATTGGGTGATTTTTAAACTTCCCAGAACTTACTGAGCAATACATTTTTGGGAAATTTTGTCATCACAGAACATCTTGGGCTACTTAGTAAGTGGTTTATGATTTTCTAAATTTTAGATCCAATACCTTAGAGATTTGAATATGAAAGGAGGGACTCTCAGGAACTGGTGTATTTGCCACCAATCTAATAGAAGTTCTTCTTCCTTCTAGCTACAGTCCCACCACCCTGCCTACAAAAAGGAGCCCCCATTGCTCTGTCCATGACTATGCTCTCTTTCCCATGTGACCCAGCCCTCAGTCTTCTTATTTCACTCTCTGAATTTCAATGTAGGATCAAACAACAATTCAGCAGGAAATAAGAGTCCAGCAAAGGCTGTACTTGGCAATTCCATTGCTCCTAAAACAGGTCAAAAACAACTGTTGGCTATTAATTAACTAATTAATTAAGAACTGGGAGAAAAGAAAGGAGTTAGAGAAGCACTTGAATCAGCACAGGAATCATAAGGTTGGTTCTGATGAGACAAATCACTGGAGAATTACCTATACTTTAGAAAATCTTCAATATTTTAGACAGATTGGGGAGAATCTCACTGTACTCACTGATGTTAACACAGGATAATTTCTTACCAGTGGGCACATTTAAGGCTGTTGAGTCCAGTGCTTCCCAGACTCTGATGAAAATGAGTTGTCTGTAGTCCTAGAGTGAGGTCTAAGATCCTGCATTTATAATAAGCTCACAGATAACATCAATACTCCCCAAACATGGATCACACACAGAGTAGCAGAGGTACTCCCAAAGAGAGTGAAGAACAGGGAACAAGTATTCTCCATCATGCCTTTGAGGACCAGGGAATCAATTATGGCCTAGCAGATTTGAGTAAGAGATGAAAATGGATGCTTTCTACAAGTATCACTAAATACTGGAGCCAGTTACAGTGAAAGCTTGTGGATAATTAAACACAAGATGGGTATCCCAGTGTTTTGGTTGTTGTGGTCATTAGTCTAAACAATATTTCAGGAATCCAGATTTATCTACTTAGTCTCTCTCCATTGATCCAGTGACCCCAATGATAGCTTAGTCTCCATTTCAGTGTGGGCTGTGTAAAAAGAGAACAATGACATGGCTATATTTAATTCAATTAAAATGAAACTTTCAGAAAATGGCTCTAATTTGTGTCCCTAATTTTTATCTAACTTTTCCATTTTAGGACAAAGTGTTGAGTGAGAGGATAAAAATGCTTGCCAACTCAGTCCTGTTTTAGTGACAGCAGATTCCGGATACTTATGTCTTCTATCGCTGTACAATACGGCCTAATAAAGTCGGGCCAAAGAGACTAGATTTCATTTCAGAGCAAAGGGTTTCAGCCATAAACTTCGCCTTTCTGGCTGAACAGAGCCATTCAAGCCATGAGCATAAATTCTGCTAGTTTTAGGTATCAGGATGATTGGGAAGCCAAATGGGTTATTTGTGAGCCAGGTATCCAGGGCAGAGGCATCCGCTTTATTGTGTATTCATTGTTATCTAGAAAATCTCTTGCCAGCTAGAGAATATTTTCACAAGAAGTTAAAATGACTTCAGAAATTCCCCTCTGTGGCTTCCTAGAGTGGATTTTGGGCCTCATCAAAAAGACGTTTGGTTCAGAGATTGAAAGTGGACAGCTTATAAAATTGCTTAGGTGTTTAGCTGGGCTTAGCAGTTTCTTTTTAAGAGGAGCCCTGATCCCGAGGGCAGTACAAGGCAGGAAGTAACGAAGCACATGCAGCCTCTAAGTTCAAATCCCATCTCACTGAATGCCCCAGGCCAAATTATATAACCTCCCCAAGCCTTGATCCCCTCACCTGAAAAATAAGAACAACAATAGTACCTACTTCTTAGGAAGACAGATGAAATGAAGTGATCCCTGTAAAGCACTAACGTAGAACCTGACAAATAGCTAATTTTTGCTGAGTCGTTCCTATGCGATGGGTACTCTGGTAGTTTAATCATATTAAAAGATGGCACTTACTGGACGTCTACCCTGTAGATGTTCTATAAATGTTCTAGCATTATAAATAATGAATGTTCGTGATGGTAATGACGTTGGGGATCGTGATGACGCTGATGTTACTGATGATGATGGTGAGGATGCCGGTGATGGTGATTATGAGGACATCTCACAAAAGGAACATAGCTAGTTAGATGCAGGGCCACTGATCCATGGCTTAGCTCTGGTAGAAAAACCTGGAACATCACTGATCATCCAATGATCCTCTGGATTGAGGAGAAAAACTAAGTAGCTTGAGTATATCCCCTAAAGATAGCAGTGTTCCCTGGAGGTCCTCCTTCCTCCTCCCCCTCCCAAGTTCACGCTGAATAGAAAGGATGATAAGAGAGACATTAGGCATTTGGAAGAACTGACTGTCTCCCCAAATGGGAGAAAGGGAATATGTGATCAGAAAGGTCGTATGTAATCTGATATAGAAAGACCCAGTCTGGTCTCCTGAAAGGACCCCTGAGACAAAAAGACCCTGATGGGTTGACTGGATTAGCTACTTCTGGTTTCTGGGGTTGACTTCTGCCCACATCCCTTTAAGTAGAGACTCACTAGATTCTACTCTTGTTAAAGTTCAGTATTCCCAGAAAATTTCCAGGATGATGTCCTCCAGTTGGTATAAGATGAGAAGAAAAAGAAGACTTGTGATAATCCTTTTTGGTCAGGGAGAGGTCTCCCTATCCCTATGCTCATTGATCCCATGAGCAAGATCAAGTCCATCAGTTCAGTTCAATTTCTCAGTTGTGTCCGACTCTTTGTGACCCCATGGACTGCAGCCTGCCAGGCCTCCCGGTCCATCACCAACTGCCACAGTTTACTCAAACTCATGTCCATTGAGTCGGTGATGCCATCCAACCATCTCATCCTCTGTTGTCCCCTTCTCCGCCTGCCTTCAATCTTTCCCAGCATCAGGGTCTTTTCAAATGAGTCAGCTCTTTGCATCAAGTAGCCAAAGTACTGGAGTTTCAGCTTCAACATCAGTCTTTCCAATGAACATTCAGGACTGATTTCCTTTAGGATGGATTGGTTGGATCTCCTTGCAGTCCAAGGGGCTCTCAAGAGTCTTCTCAAACACCACAGTTCAAAAGAATCAATTCTTCGGTGCTCAGCTTTCTTTATAGTCCAACGCTCACATCCATACATGACTACTGGAAAAACCATAGCCTTGACTAGACAGACCTTTGTTGGCAAAGTAATGTCTCTGCTTTTTAATATGCTGTCTATTAGTATATACATATATATATATATATATTATATATCAGTGGAGAAGGCAATGGCACCCTACTCCAGTACTCTTGCCTGGAAAATCCCATGGATGGAGGAGCCTGGTGGGCTGCAGTCCATGGGGTCGCTAAGAGTCAGATACAACTGAGCGACTTCACTTTGACTTTTCACTTACATGCACTGGAGAAGGAAATGGCAGCCCACTCCAGTATTCTTGCCTGGAGAATCCCAGGGACGGGGGAGACTGGTGGGCTGCTGTCTAAGGGGTCGCACAGAGTCGGACACGACTGAAGCGACTTAGAATAGTATATATCAATACTCCAGGCAGGACCCAGGAGGTTGCTACACTCTCAAATTTCTCCATAGGTGACACAGCCCAGCATACAGCTGTTCTTCCAGAAACTGCCACTGCAGGGCTCTGTCCTGGGCAGGGCTGCTCTTGCTAGTTGGAATTTCATTACATATGGAAAAGAACAGTCAGCAAATCTCCATTCACTGAGACACCTGGGAAAAGTCAGATAGGCACACACAGGTTTCACCTGTATATACAGAGAAAAGCTTCTAGCTTTGGGACAGGGGTGGGTTTCTGGAAGAGAATTGAGGTATTTAAAGTACCCAGTGTCACTTAGGCTAATGAATAATGCTGCAATCCTAGAAAATGTATTCAGGCAGAAAATTCTGCTAATTCTGTATCTCACCACAAAGAATCCCAGAGACTTCCCCAATATCAGTCTTTTACAAAGATGTTGGCAACACAAAATCATAAGTAATCTAGGGTAGGCTGCCTTGACACCACCCTAGGGGATAGTTTTAGATGAAGTTCACCCCTCTGTGTTCTCCCATCAGTGGCCCAATCCTAATCCAGTATCAGGTCTCATTGCAAACCCAAACCATACCACCTTAAGAAGGATAAAGAGGGTGAGTGCCATCATATATTGGTAATTTTCCAACAGTCTGCTAGGCTCTTCCACTTCTTACAGTGGGTAGTATGAAGCCCAGAAAGCTTAAGCAAGCAAAGCGAGGTCTTACAACAAATCATGTTCTAAATCAGAAATCCCACTACCCTAGGCCTCTGCCCGCCACACAGCTTCACAATTCCATTCACATTCCGTGAGTGAGGGAGAGCAAGAAGGATGAGGATATGGGGGCACACTGGAATAACAGTGTGTTCCATGGATCTACTTGGACAGGGAGACACCATACAAGATTTGTGGATGATCAAGTCTAATACTTCATCCAAATGCTGAAAGAGGCACCAAATATTCCTCTTTCTCTGGTACTTTCCTCACTAACTTTAAGGAGAAGAAAAATATACCCAACCATTGAAATAAAAGGACTTCTCATCGCCAACAAGAAACCAACAGAAAGTCCTTAAGAAATGATATTTATTTTGTCACAGTCTATGCTATGCTATGCCACCTCAGTTTTGTCTGACTCTTTGCGACCCTTTAGACTGTAGCCCCCCAGGCTCCTCTATCCATGGGATTTCTCCAGGCAAGAAAACTGGAGTGGGTTGCCATGTCCTTTTCCAGGGGATCTTCCTGACCCAGGGATTGAACTCGTGTCTCTTACATTTCCTACATTGGCAAGCAGATTCTTTGCCACTAACACCACTTGGGAAGCCCCACTGTCACAGTCTAGGGGGGAAAAAAAGAACCTAATTAAATCCACTGTCTGAAAAAGAAATGCCACAAATATGGAGGCTAGGCATAAATAGACTTTTCTTGGCAGACTGATCACAGCAAAGAGCTTCTGCACACCAAGGTCAGTGGGCATAGTGATGTATGCTAATTCCTGGTAGGCAGAGATACTCTACCTGCTAACAGGGAAAGGAAAAGGGAGGAAGTGATATCTCTCACTTATATAACATCAGTTAATTCCATTCACTTCCTGGTCTACTTCCAAACTCCTAGTGTATGCAAAGCACAGTGTTGAGGCAGGACCCCCATATTTCTTTGTACCTGAAACTCTAATCAGTGGGCCTCCATCATTCTTGCTACCATGGGATATGTGTGACAGCTAATGATAAAAACTACAAAAATTATACCCAGTTGAAAGGTTTTATTGCATGCCGTTTTTCAAGATGGCAGATGGATGCCTAAAATGATCTCAGCGTCATTTTACAGGTGTCCCAAAGTTTCTCTAAATCAGCCAAATGAGTCTGAAGTGGAAACAGCTACCTCCTATTGTTCTACCAGGGAATGAATAGGATTCCAATGTAATGCAGCCTGCCAGGTTATGTTATTCATAGTCACTGATGAAAAAGGCTGATTACCTCAAACTCACCCCTAAAGACAGTGACTGCTGAATATGCTAAAAGGACATGATGATGATAACGATGACACTGCCTTAGAGACAGTACTCCCCCTGGTCCAGCTATAAAGGACAAACATAGAATATCATTTCTAAAGTGATATCTGGGTTTCTGACTCTGTTTAAAATAGAATAAGGACATTCCATCATGTGTCTTTCATTGAATGCATCTGTTAGATCCGGAAAAAATGCATACAGCTGATACTTGAAGACTCTGAGACATACACAGTAAACAGGTTAGGAGAAACGACCAGAATTGGAAGTACGACTGATGCAAAAGCTGAAACTCCAATACTTTGGCCACCTCATGTGACGAGTTGACTCACTGGAAAAGACTCTGATGCTGGGAGGGATTGAGGGTGGGAGGAGAAGGGGACGATAGAGAATGAGATGGCTGGATGGCATCACCGAATCGATGGACATGAGCTTGAGTGAACTCCGGGAGCTGGTGATGGATAGGGAGGCCTGGCATGCTGTGATTCATGGGGTCACAAAGAGTCGGACACGACTGAGTGACTGAACTGAACTGAACCAGATCAGCAGAGTTTGTATTTGCTCTGGTATCCTCTAGCCTGACTTCAAGGAAAACCAAAATCTGTAAATGAAGACAAGAATGTAAAAAGAGAAAGCTCCAAGAAAAGCTCTTGCTCTGACTCAAGACCAGTAGAAAGGGTTCTTAACACTCAGAGCAAGAGTTGGGAAAATCATGGCTTAGGGTATTTTTTCTTTTCTTCTCTTCTTTTGGACCCCAACCCCTAAGCACCCAGTGGTGGCAGTAGCAGTAGTGGCAATGGGAGATAAAAGAAGGTAGGAAAAACTTTTCTGGCCTGAGGATCTGAGGTCCCAAGGGAGTCTCTCTTTGTTCTCCCACTGGTTTGCCCAGTTGAGAACACAATAGTAGAAAGTAGATAACAAATCCAGGTAGCTAAAGCCCCAGCTTTCTGGTCAGAGGATAGAAAAGAAGATCCCATGGAAGCTCAAATTCCCCTGGAGATCACAGCGAAAGAGAACTTAAAGTAGCTCCTTACAATTAGTTATGAACTCCTGGGCTCAACCTGAGCTGTGCAAGGAAGAAACTGACCCTACACAGTATAGATTTTGAAAACCAAAGCATACTCTATTACCCAGGTTGAAATCGATGTGGGACACATCCAAATAGCCCTGCCAATGTTTTGAAAACTCAACTCATATTGGAATTACAACCCATAGAAATGTGGCCAGGACTTGCAGTCTAAAATAAAACAGGTCAATTATACATGCTACCATAAAATTATCAACGTGTTTGCAAGATTTAAACAAGACCTACTACTAACCCTGGGGTTCTTCATTTCTTCTTTTTCTAGTTGCTTTAGGTGTAGAGTTAGGTTATTTATTTGATTTTTCCCTTATTTCTTGAGATAAAGTTGTATTACTATGAACCTTCCTCTTAGCACTGCTTTTACTGAATCCCATAGGTTTTGGGTTGTTATGTTTTCATTGTCATTTGTTTCTATGCATATTTTGATTTCTTTTTTTATTTCTTCTGTGATTTGTTGGTTATTCAGAAGTATATGTTGTTCAGCCTCCATATGCTTGTATTTTTAATAGTTTTTTTCCCCTGTAGTTGACATCTAATCTTATCACATTGTGATCAGAAAAGATGTTTGGAATGATTTCAATTTTTTTGAATTTACCGAGGCTAGATTTATGGCCCTGGATGTGATCTATCCTGGAGAAGGTTCCATGTACACTTGAGAAAAAGGTGAAATTCATTGTTTTGGGGTGAAATCTCCTATAGATATCAATTAGGTCTAACTGGTCCATTGTATCATTTAAAGTTTGCGTTTCCTTGCTAATTTTCTGTTTAGTTGATCTATCCATAGGTGTGAGTGGAGTATTAAAGTCTCCCACTATTATTGTGTTACTGTTAACTAGAAAAAGAAGAAATGAAGAACCCCAGGTTTAGTAGAAGGAAATAAATAAAAATTAGGGCAGAAATAAATGAAAAAGAAACAAAGGAGACCATAGCAAAAATCAACAAAGCTAAAAACTGGTTTCTTTGAGAATATAAATAAAATAGACAAAATGTTAGCCAGACTCATCAAGAAAAAAAGGGAGAAGAATCAAATCAATAAAATTAGAAATGAAAATGGAGAAATCACAACAGACAACACAGAAATACAAAGGATCATAAGAGACTACTATCATTAATTATATGCCAATAAAAAGGACAACCTGGAAGAAATGGACAAATTCTTAGAAAAGTATAACTTTGCAAAACTGAACCAGGAAGAAATAGAAAATCTTAACAGACCCATCACAAGCACGGCAATCAAAACTGTAATCAGAAATCTTCCAACAAACAAAAGCCCGGGACCAGACAGCTTCATAGCTGAATTCTACCAAAAATTTAGAGAAGAGCTAACACCTATCCTACTCAAACTCTTCCAGAAAATTGCAGAGGAAGGTAAACTTCCAAACTCATTCTATGAGGTCACCATCACCCTAATACCAAAACCAGATAAAGATGGCACAAAAAAAGAAAACTACAGGCCAATATCACTGATGAACATAGATGCAAAAATCCTTAACAAAATTCTAGCAAAGAGAATCCAACATATTAAAAAGATTATACATCATGACCAAGTGGGCTTTATCCCAGGGATCAACGATTCTTCAACATTTGCAAATCAATCAATGGGATACACCACATTAACAAATGGAAAAATAAACACCATATGATTATCTCAATAGATGCAGAGAAAGCCTTTGACAAAATTCAACATCCATTTATGATTAAAAAAAAAAACCTCCAGAAAGCAGGCATAGAAAGAACATACCTCAACATAATAAAAGTTATATATGACAAACCCACAGCAAACATTATCCTCAGTGGTGAAAAACTGAAAGCATTTCCCCTAAAGTCAGGAACAAGACAAGGGTGCCCACTCTCACCACTACTATGCAACATAGTTTTGGAAGTTTTAGCCACAGCAATCAGAAAAGAAAAAGAAATAAAAGGAATCCAAATTGGAAAAGAAGAAGTAAAACTCTCACTGTTTACAGATGACATGATCCTCTACATAGAAAACCTTAAAGACTTCAGAAAATTACTAGAGATAATCAATGAATATAGTAAAGTTGCAGGATATAAAATCAACACACAGAAATCCCTTGCATTCCTATACACTAACAATGAGAACAGAAAGAGAAATTAAGGAAACAATTCCAATCATCATTGCAAAGAAAAGAATAAAATATTTAGGAATAAATCTTTCTAAAGAAGCAAAAGACCTATATATAGAAAACTATAAAACACTGATGAAAGAAATCAAAGATGACACAAATAGATGGATAAATATACCATGTTCATGGATCAGAAGAATCAATATAGTAAAAATGAGTATCCTACCCAAAGCAATCTACAGATTCAATGCAATCCTTATCAAGCTACCAATGGTATTTTTCAGAGAACTAGAAAAAATAATTTCACAATTTGTTTGGAAATACAAAAAACCTAGAAGAGCCAAAGTAATCTTGATAAAGAAGAATGGAACTGGATGAATCAACCTGCCTGACTTCAGACTATACTACAAAGCTTCAGTCATCAAGACAGTATGGTACTGGCACAAGGACAGAAAACTAGATCAATGGAACAAAACAGAAAGCCCAGAGATAAATCCACGCACCTATGGACACCTTATCTCTGATAAAGGAGGCAAAAATATTCAATGGAGAAAAGACAATCTATTTAACAAGTGGTGCTGAGAAAACTGGTCAACCACTTGTAAAAGAATGAAACTAGAACAGTTTCAGACACCATCAGTTCAGTTCAGTCACTCAGTCGTTCCGACTCTGCGGCCCCATGAATCACAGCACACCAGGCCTCCCTGTCCATCACCAATTCCTGGAGTTCACTCAAACTCATGTCCATCGAGTCAGTGATGCCATCCAGCCATCTCATTCTCTGTCGTCCCCTTCTCCTCCCGCCCCCAATACCTCCCAAATAAACTCAAAATGGATTAAAGATCTAAATGTAGATCAGAAACTATAAAACTCCCAGAGGAAAACAGGCAAAACATTCTCTGACATAAATCACAGCAGGATCCTCTATCACCCACCTCACAGAGTAATGGAAATAAAAGCAAAAATAAACAAATGGGACCTAATTAAACTTATAAGCTTTTGTACTACGAAGGAAACTATAAGCAAGGTGAAAAGACAGCCTTCAGAATGGGAGAAAATAACAGCAAATGAAGCAACTGACAAAGAATTAATCTCAAAAATATACAAGCAGCTCCTACAGCTCAATTCCAAAAAAATAAATGACCCAATGAAAAAATGGGCCAAAGAACTAAACAGACATTTCTCCAAAGAAGACACACAGATGGCTAACAAACACATGAAAAGATGCTCAACATCACTCATTACCAGAGAAATGCAAATCAAAACCACAATAAGGTACCATCTCACGCTGGTCAGAATGGCTGCCATCAAAAAGTCTACAAACAATAAATGCTGGAGAGAGTGCAGAGAAAAGGAATCCTCTTACACTGTTGGTGGGAATGCAAACTAGTACAACCACTATGGAGAACAATGTGGAGAGTCCTTAAAAAACTGGAAATAGAACTGCCATACGACCCGGCAATCCCACTGCTAGGCATACTCACCGAGGACACCAGAATTGAAAGAGGCACATGTATCCCAATGTTCATCGCAGCACTGTTTGCAATAGCCAGGACATGGAAGCAACATAGATGTCCATTGGCAGATGAAAGGATAAGAAAGCTGTGGTACATATACACAATGGAATATCAGCTATTAAAAAGAATGCATTTGAATCAGTTCTAATGAGGTGGATGAAACTGGAGCCTATTATACAGAGTGAAGTAAGTCAGAAAGAAAAACCAATACAGTATATTAACACATATATATGGAATCTAGAAAGATGGTAAAGATAACCCTATATGTGAGACAGCAAAAGAGACACATGTAAAAAACAGACTTTTGGACTCTGTGGGAGAAGGCGAGGGTGAGATGATTTGAGAGAATAGCATTGAATCATGTATATTATCATATGTGAAATAGACCACCAGTCCAGGTTTGATGCATGAGGCAGGGTGCTCAGGGCTGGTGCACTGGGATGACCCTGAGGGATGAGATAGGGAGGGAGATGGGAGTAGGGTTCATGATGGGAACACATGTACACCCACGGCTGATTCATGTCAATGTATGGCAAAAACCACTACAATATTGTAAAGTAATTAGCCTCCAAGTAAAATAAATAAATTAAATAAATAAATAAAATGGATAACCAATAAGAACCTACTGCATAGCACAGGGAACTCTGCTCAATGTTATTTGGCAGCTTGGATGGGTGGAAGGGGAGTTTGGGGTAATATGGAAACATGCATATGTGTGGCTCAGTTCCTTTACTGTTCATCTGAAACTATCAAAATATTGTTAACTGACTATACTCCAATACAAAATAAAATGTTAAAAAAAAAAACAAGACCTAGAGTTTCATATTAAAATAACCAAAGTGTCCAGAATACAAAAAAAAAAAAAAAAAAAACTTGGCATATGAATAACTAAAAAAAAAAATCTCAACTTGCATCCAATGCTTATATGGCACAAATATTAGAATTATCTAACAAGGACCTTAAAGTAGCTATTATAAAATCTTTCAATAACTAAGAACACTTTTGTAAAGAACTGAAAGACAGAAAGCCTTAGTAAACAAACAAGATAAACGAAAGAATCACATGGAAATTCTAGAACTGGAAAGTATAACAACTAGCACACTCACTGGATAAGCTCAATTGCAGAGATGAAAAAGGAAAGAACCAATAAACTTATCATTGCTTTACTCACTAAGTCATGTCCAGCTCTTTGTGGCCCCATGAACTGTAGCCTGCCAGGCTCCTCTGTCCATGAGATTTCCCAGGCAAGAATACTAGAGCGGGTTGCCATCTCCTTCTCCATGGGATCTTCCTGACCCAGGGATCAAACCTGCATCTCCTGTGTCGGCAGGCAGTTTCTTTACCACTGAGCCACCAGAGACTGAGAAAATGACTAGAGGCTTAGGGCCCTGTGGTATATTTAAAAGTCCAACATTTGCATTATAGGAATTTCAAAAGGAGAGCAGAAAGAGTATGCTGCAGAAGATATATTTGAGGAAATAACGAATGAAAATGTCTCAAATTCTGCCAAAGATGAAGCTGGAAATTCAAGAATCTCAGTGAGCCCCAACAGAATAAAAAAAAAAGTGCTTAAACCCAGTGTAATCAGACGAGAGACAACTAAACACAAAAAGAAAATCTTGAAAGTAACTGGAGAAAAATGACTCGTTACTTGTAGGTTAACAATTCCAGTGACTACAGATTTCTCACCAGAAACAACAGAGGCAAGAAGGAAATGAAACAAAAATTTTAATTACTGAAAGAAAAGATTTAAGCTTGATTTCAGCTGGAATCAAGATTACCAGGAGAAATACTAATAACCTCAGATATGCAGATGATACCACCCTTATGGCAGAAAGTGAAGAGGAACTAAACAGCCTCTTGATGAAAGTGAAAGAGGAGAGTGAAAAAGTTGACTTAAAACTCAACATTCAGAAAACTAAGATCATGGCATTTGGTCCCATCACTTCCTGGCAAATAGATAGAGAAACAATGGAAACAGTGACAGTTTATTTTTTGAGACTCCAAAATCACTGCAGATGGTGACTGCAGCCATGAAACTGAAAGATGCTTGCTCCTTGGAAGAAAAGTTATGACCAACCTAGACAGCATACTGAAAAGCAGAGACATAACTTTGCCAACAAAGGTCCATCTAGCCCAAGCTATGGTTTTTCCATAGCCATGTATGGATGTGAGAGTTAGACTACAAAGAAAGCTGAGCAGTGAAGAATTGATGCTTTCAAACTGTGGTGTTGGAGAATACTCTTGAGAGTCCCTTGGACTACAAAGAGATCAAACCAATCCATCCTAAAGGAAATCAGTTCTGAATAGTCATTGGAAGGACTGATGCTAAAGCTGAAGCTCCAATACTTTGGCCACCTGATGCAAAGAACTGACTCATTGGAAAGACCCTGATGCTGGGAAAGATTGAAGGCATGAGGAGAAGGGGAGGACAGAGGATGAGGTGGTTGGATGACAGCACAAACTCAATGAACGTGAGTTTGAGCAATCTCCCAGAATTGGTGATTGACAGGGAAGCCTGGCATGCTGCAGTCCATGGGTCAGAAAGACTCAGACATGAATGAGTGACTGAACAGAACTGAAATGAACTGAAAGAAAAGATTAGTCAACCCAGAATTCTGCATCCACCAAAAATGTCCTTCAGGAATGAAGATAAAATAAAGACATTCTCAGATGAAGAAAAATCATTTATAAGATTGGAAATGATTCCAAGGGGGAAGTTGGAACATTAGGAATGAAGACAGAACAACTGAAATGGGAAATATTATAGCATTGTCTGATGGAGTTTTCAACAACACAACTACAACAAAAATGGGGAGGGTAAAGAGATCCATAGGTTAGTAAGTTTTCCACATTACACTGGTATACCACTGAATCTAAGTAGATTTGGAAAGTTAAGTATGCACATTATCCCAAGGGGAATCAGTTAAATACTACATAAAGTTATATAATAAAAAACACTAGAGATAAAATGAAATCTAAACTGTTTATAAGAAGAAAATAAAGAGGAAAGAGGAGAACTAAAACAGAGGAAATTCACAGAAAACAAATAACAAAATATTAGATATAATCGAAACATATCTATAACTATATAAATGGTCTAGAGATTCACAGAGTAATTTTTTAAATGATCCAAGTATAAGTTGGCTATAGGAAAATCACTTAGAATTTAAAGAGGTAGTTTGTTTCATAAAAAATTCATGAGAACCTATATATTTCTTCATTAAAACATTAGTCAAAAAGAAATCTTGGATGGGTCTATTAAATCAGATCTGAAATCTACTGGACTTTAGAACAAAAAAAATTGCCAAGAATACAGGGACAAAATATAATAACAAAAAGTTCAATTCATCAAGAAAATGCAATAATCCAAATATATATACACTTAGTAGAGTTTCAAAATTCACAAAGCAAAATTTGACAGAACTAAACAAATCCAAAATTATAATTGGTGACTTCAGCTTTCATCTCATTGTAATAGGTAGAATCAGTAGACATAAAAGCACCAAGGGTATAGAATTGAATACCACCAGCCAACTGGCCCAAATGAACATTAGTAGAACATTGTACCCAACAATAGCAGAATATTCATTCTTTTTAAGCTCTCATGGAACATTCACCATGATAGGTCATATAAAACACACTTTGACAAATTAAAAAGAATAAAAATCATACAAAGTAGGTTTCCTTACCATAATGGAATCAGACCATAAATAATAATAGAAATATAAGAGAAATAGCTCTAAATACTTGGTGATTAAGCAACAAACATTTGAATAACCCATGGGTCAAAGAAGAAGCCTCAAATGAAATTATAAAATATTTTAACTATATGAAAATACATCATTTCAAAAATTGTGGAATGTACCTAAAGCAGTTCTTAGACTGAAACAGATAGCCTTAAATGCTTACACTAAGAAAAAAAAGTCTCAAATCAATAACTACACTTCATCTTTAAAAGTTAGAAGAGTAAAATAAACCTAAAGCAAGCAGAAAGAAAACAGAAAAATAAAGAAAATAATACAAGCAAAAACTTTGAAAAGATCAGCAAAATTAATGTGCCCAAAAAAAAGAAAGGAAGGGAGGAATGAAGGAAGGAACAAGACAAATCTAAAAATCAAGAATGAGCAGAGGTCATTATTACAGATCCTGAAGACATTAGATGGACAACAGAAAACTATCAACTTATATACATAAATTGAACAACTCAGATAAATTCGACTAATTTCTAATTTTTCAAAAAGGTCAAACTGCAACAACTCACCCAAGATAAAATAAAATAATCTAAACAGATTTCTAACTAACTACATTAGTCTTTAAAAATTTTTGGTAAAATAAATCTAATGAATTCTACTAAACATTTAAGGGGGAAAAAAACCCCACCATTTCTACATAATTGCTTCTAAAAAACAGAAGGGAAAGATTTCTCAACTTATTTTATAAAGTCAACTTTACCCTGATACTAAAGACAGACAAAGATAGTATAAAAGAATCTATAGAAAAATATCTACTCACAAACACAGACATAAAAAATGCTCACAATATATTAGGAAATCAAATCTATATATCTACCTATAGATACATAGCTCTAGAAATAGACAACAGACATAAATAAATCACACTATGAGCAGGTGGGGTCTGTCTTGGAATGTACATGGTCTGGTTCAAAGTTCTCAAATCAGTCAATGTAATCCACAATATTAACAGTGTAAAGAAGAAAAACAACATGATTTATCAATTGATGCAGGAAAAGCCTTTGACAACATTCAAAATCCATCCACAATAAAAACTTTCATTATATTATCAATAGAAAAGAACTTCCTCAACCTTAGGAGAACATATACAAAACACCTACAACTAACATTATACTTAATGGTAAAACAATGATTATTTTCCCCCTAAGAGCAGGAATAAATCAAAGATGTCCACTCTCACTCCACCTATTCAACATCCTGCAAGAAGTGCCAGCTGGTGCAATATAGTGAAGGATTCAATGTCAACACAGAAAAATAATGTTTTACTGGAACCTGAACTTTTTTAAATCGCCACTTAAAATATCTCCCCCCAAATGTAATATTTACATATAAACCTAACAAAAATATAGAGAATCTGTTTTCTGGAAACCACAAAACCCTGATAAAAGAAGTTAAACATTATCTAAGTAAATGGAGACACCATGCTCAAGGATTGGAGCTCAAGTTCATGAATGCTAACGATTCCCCAAACTTTATCTACAGGATTAACACAATTCCAATCAAAATTAGTAGGTTTTTTTTTTTTTTGTAGATATAGAAAAGCTGATCCTAAAATATATATGAAAAGCCAAAAGCACTAGAATAACCAGAGCAATTTTAAAGAACACATTTGGAGAAAACACATTATATCCACAGAGGATTATTCCCAGATCTAAAAACTCAGTGGAACTTGTTTGGTTGGATTTTGAAGGTACTTGGGGCTAGTAGCTCCTTTCTTCCTCCCATTTTTTTCCCTTTGGAATGGTAATGCCTATAACTATTATGGCTGTACTCCTATTATATTTTGGAAGCAGAATACCTGTCTCCTAATTTTAAAGATCCACAGATGCCCTGAAAACACTTCGATTTTAGTCCAGAGAAACTGAATTCAGACTTCTGGCCTCCAGAAAAGGAAAAGAAAAAAAATCTGTTGTAACTAACTTACTTCGTGGTAATTTATTATAGCAGCCAGAGGAAATTAATACATATGGTTTCATTTCTCTTGGGTAGATACTTAACAGTAGAACTGCTGGATCATATGGAAACTCTCTAACATTTTGAGAAAACCTCCAAACTTTCAAAATTTAAACTTTACCTGGGAAAGACAGTGTAAGAAAATTTCCTTTCTTCTTCTCAGCAGTGTTTAGCTCTTCTGGATCTCATGTCCTTTTACTGATATGATCCCCATGTTGGAAATCTAGCATCTTCATTCTGACCCACTGATACCCTCCTTTAGAGGGTTGGAACTATGGTTTTTAGCTTTTTTACATCCCTGCTCAGCAAATTGGTCAACATCTCCCTCCCTGGATCCAATGCAACACTTGACTTGAGCAACAAATTCTCCCAAATGACAAGGCATTATAGTCTTATCAGTCTTACTTGGCTCTTTTCCATACTAAGGTGCCAAGGAGGGAATGAAGGCAGATATAAGAATTTCCCACCTTTGAAAAATATCTTAATTTTCATATCATGTATTTAGGCATGCTTGGAGAAACCTAGGATACTACTTTTGCAAATACTGCGAAGTGGTTTCTGTTCTTAGAAGTTCTTTAGAATACAAAACCAAGCAGTGCTTACGTTTAAACCAAAGTGTAATTGTGAGGAAAGTATTCAGTGAAGAACATAAAGATCCAGCAGGGATCTGGTCTTTGCACTATCATCCCCATTGACCATCTTCTATTTCCCCTTCTCCTATTTCTTCCTACCCTACAGAGTAAATGAAAGTATTTTAACTGAAATGCATATCTTCTAACTCTAAAGTGCTATGCACATTTAGGGTGCTATGGTAACTTTAAACATCTTGACAAAACAGCTCCCTTATCATATCAGTGGTGGTTTCTTGCTTCGCACCCCTGAGATATGTAGAATGGTCATCTCAGAGGTCCCTCATCATTACTCTGGGCATAGATTTATATTTGATATCACTTTATGGCAGGGATAACCAAAAGCTTTAGTAAGGGAATCTGAGATTTTATTCCTAATAGTTTAACAGCATTTTGAGATTTTTGTTTGAAAAGTCAGTGATGGTGGTTAGCACCCATAAAACCTGAAAGTTAGAAATTGTAGTGGGTGGGGAAAAGGTGAGGAAGATGCCCAAGTGTACTAAGAAATGCACTCAATTCATTAAAGGCCAATAATCTCTGAAAAGAGCTTGTTTTGATGTTGTACCAAAGGCTTGGTCAAGAGGGCCTTCCTTCAAGTTAGTGACAATGTCCTACCAGCTGATAAGGGCCAGGGGGAATGGCAGCTTCTCCTGGGTTTCACACTGAGTCCTGGCCACTGCAGTTTCTGGGGCTCCATCCTCAACTGGGGCTCCATCCTCAACAGGCACAGGGCTTTGCACATTATGTAATCTCCCTATGTTACTTCCCCTTTGCTCAGTCCTTGCCAAGAGCCAAATAAAAGAATCCATATGTGATTACAGCTATAAAACCAAAAGGAAAATATTAGACAAAAATATAACATTTTGGGGTTTCTAAGTTTGTTTTACCTTTAATGCTAGGCAGACAGTTTACACAAATCATTTTGCTGCAAAGTAAAGAATAATGAATTAAATGTGTTCCCTGTCACCATCAATCATGTACGTTTGCCTTTGATTGACCAAACATATAAGACACATGAAATGACTTTCTAATCATGTTAGGGGGAAGAAAGGAGGGAGAAGGGGAGAAGATGGGGAAAGGGAGTTTCAACCTTTTTTATTTTATTCAAAAATTCCATTGACATTTTCTGGCAATCTTCTAACATGCTGTATGGGCTTCTCTTTGCTAATAATGTTTGCCTTGAGAATTTGTAAAGGTCTGAGAACTCTTTAATTCAATGTTCTAGAAATTACCAGGGCCAGAGGGGAACAGAATCCCTGTTAATAGTTCATGGATTAATTCTCTCTTCGTTTGAAATAATTTCCAGGGAAGTTGTTCTACATTCAGGAGGGTGTTAGTCATCTTGGGCAGAGTCACTAGCAGTGGGGGAGGCAGGTAGAGCCCCTCATCTAATGAGATTAAAGTAGGATGGAAAGAGGATGCACAATGATGTTGACCCAAATGGGATACTGAAGTTCAGCAAATTCATTTCAATTCATGCGCATTTATTTTGATTTGTGAATTTAAACAACACACTGACTGGATTTTCTGGCAGTCAAAATGGTTTATAACCAAATCTAACCAGACTCCATGCATCCTCACCAAGCATTATAAAGCTTTGAATTTCTAGTTTATATTTGGAGTCAAAGCTCTTTAATTTGGCAAAGGAACCACATATAGTAGCAGAGGAAAAAGTTTTCAGCACCATCAGTTCAGTTCAGTTGCTAAGTCGTGTCTGACTCTTTGCGACCCCATGAACCACAGCATGCCTGGCCTCCCTGTCCATCACCAACTCCCTGAGTTCACTCAAACTCATGTCCATCTAGTGGGTGATGCCATCTAGCCATCTCATTCTCTGTCGTCCCCTTCTCCTGCCCCCAATCCCTCCCAGCATCAGAGTCTTTTCCAGTGAGTTAACTCGTCATATGAGGTGGCCAAAGTATTGGAGTTTCAGCTTTAGCATCAGTCCTTCCAATGAACACTCAGGACTGATCTCCACCATAATCACCTCAAATTTTAAGTCTCTGCTGGTCCTGCCTCCACCCAGCTATCCATAATAAAGGCTGGTAAGACAAGGATCAGACCATTCATTCATACAAAATGCATATATTGAGAACCTATTGTGAATCAGGTGCTGTTCTAGGCACTGGGGAGAAGCAAGTAGCTCTAGGCTTCAGAATGCTTACACTGTTTTTGGGAAAAGAGGCAATACACAATAAACACCACAGAGAAAAACAAAGCCAAGAGAGTCGACAGTATGCAGACATATGCGGTGTGGAGGGAAGGGGGATGCAAATTTTAAAAATGCAATTCTGATGTTTTTTTCACATGGAAACTTTATTCTCCCCATGAAGTCTAAGAGAGCATATAGATCCTTTCCTAGAGAAAATGGTAAAGTAGGACATCTACTCCTTGTAGGGACCCTCAGAAGCCCCACAAAAATTTGTGAAACTTGGTCACTTTCTTCCTGTTTTTCCTACATTTGCCAGGGAAACTGTTGATTCATAAAGCATCCCTTTATTATGTAAAGCATCCCTTTATGTATATATATATCCCTATGTATACCATCTTCATAGATAGGAGAACTCAACATTGTAGAGATGTCAATGCTCCCCCAAGAAATCCCCAAAACAGACCCACACATACACTGTCATTTGGCTTAAAAACAGTGGTTCCTAGGGGTACTAATAATGTACTGTTTCTTAATCTAGGCCCTGGTTACACAGGAGTGCAAGTTTGTGAATATTTAACATGCTGTCCATTTATCAGATGCACACTCCGGTTTGTATTTTATACTTCAACTAAAAATTTGTTTTTAATCCCTTTTTTAAAATGTGATTTTAATATTTTAGAAAAAGGTCTCCCTGAGAAATTAACACTAAACAAGGAGGGATGTGATTGACGGAAATCAGAAGCTATCTAAGGGAAGAACATTACCGTCAGAGGAAGCACCCACTACAAAACTCCTAGGTTAGCTAAATGGAGTGTGGATGATGTTAAGGAGCAGAACACTTAGGAGACACGGTCTGTGAGGCCACAGGAACCTGACTTAATGGGACCTATAGACATCTGTAGTAACTTTATTCTGATGAGATGGGACACCATGGAGAGATTTATGCAGAGGGGTGACAGGATCTGACTCATGCTGGAGGATGCTGTATGAGAATAGACCAGAATAGGAGAGGGATAAGGCAAGGCAGGGAGGTCAGTTAGGATGCTGGTATTACACTTTAGGAGATAGATGATGGTGGTTTGGATCTGATAATAAAGTGGAGGTAATAAGAAGTGCACAGATTTTGGGCTTATTTTGAAAGCTGAACCAAGGGGATTCTTTGCTGAATTGAATATGGTGCATGAGAGGAAGAAAGGAGCTAAGGGAGAATCCCAGAACTTTAGCACGAGCAATGGGAAGGATAATCTTGCCAAAAGTGCAATGGGAGAAGATCAGGTTTACAGAAAAAGAATAGGAATTCAGCTCTGGATAGGTTAGGTCTCAGAGGAGATGAAACATTCAAATAAAGATGTTAAGCAGCAATTAAATAAACAACACTGGGGTCGTGTTCTGGATGGAGATATAAATCTAGAAGTCATCTATAGGACTTATGAGAATAAATGAGATTACCAAGGAAGTGAATATATGTGTATTAGGAGCATCTCTCCACTGGTGACGAATGTCTGATGAAGTCCACTGTTATACCATTTGTGATCAGGGTGACATCCCTCTTGGGTACGGAATAAGCAACAGCTTGCATCTCACTATCTAACACCCCAAGTAGGTTTACTTTGCCAAGTGAACCCTCTTTTCTGGCACCATTAGGATTTCCTCCTGGAGCAGAAAGCCACTTGGATCCCAGCCTTATCAGTTTGAGTCTTGGCCCCATTTCAGAGGCCCTGTCACCCACCTCTCTCCCAATCCACACAGGGTTGAGCCCTGCTTCTCACATGCCTCCCTCACCTAGATGAATACTTCTGGTCTCCAGAGCTTACACACCCATCAGCCAATAAGAATTGCTTGCTATCTCCCAGAAGCACCTACTTAAGTCAATCAATTTCACTTCCTGAATAGGCCATGTGTAATGTCATTTCCTTCTTGAAAGCCTGTTCATTTTCCCACCTTGACTCATCCAAGCCTAAGTTAACTCCTCACCTGTCTTAATGCCATGACTTCTGCCCCTATAGAGCTGACCAGAGAGAAAGGCCAACAAAAGCCACAGGATAGGGCTGTGCAAACATGTGCCCAGACATCCCAGTCAGAACAGAAGCTTCTTGAAGCTTATGAGTACCTCTTAACCATAAGGATAACAGGGTTATTAGCACACTGCTTGGAATATGGTAGGTGCCTGGGGAATCTCTATTGAATCAAAGAGTTCCCATGATATAAACTACAGAAAGCTAAGGTTCCCTCTTATCATTAATCTTATTTCTTCTAGAAATACTCAAGGATGGACTTGGAACCAGCATTCCTGGTTTGACATGTGAGTTTGCCAATTCCGAGCTCTACATTCTCACACAAGGTGCTAAACTTTCCTTAACCCATAGAACCTGTCCCTGTACAGAGGTAATGATAATAATGCCAAGTTTGGATGGTTTGTGAAAATTAAATGAGAGAAAGCCCATACTGCATTTAGCATAGGGCTTGGCACATAGTTAGAACCCAATATAGTCTAGCTATTACTAAAGATTCTTGATTTCTATTTCCATCTCCTAAACCATAATGTTTTTATATATGCATACATACAAACACACATATATACACAAATATAACCCAAAATAAAGGTACTTAAAACAATTCCCTTGGCTACAATTAGTACTTGGACTCTGCAACTCTGCACTGCTGACAGTTATCTCAATATGATAACGGCAATACTGAACAAATGGTTTCTACATACAGCAAAGTCTGCCTTGGCCAAGATACAGTCTGAGGGACTTCCCTGGAAGTCCAGCATCTAAAAGACTCCACACCCTCAAAGCAGGGAACTAGATCCCACATGCCACAGCTAAAGATCCCACATGCAACAACTAAGACCCGGCAAAGTCAAATTAATAAATATATTTTTTAAAAAAGATACAACCTGAATAACACGGGCCTGATTTCCCTAGTTTTCCTTATTCAGAAATAGACAATGAAATAGAAGAGACTGTGCTGTAATCAATCTTCAGTAAATTTCACCCATAAATTCCAAATCTTGTAAAACAGGGTAAACAAAAGAAGTGCATCATGTATTCCTCCAATTTCATAATCGATTTATTCAAACAAGAAAAAGTTATGGAATACATACCATGTTCTAGGTTGTGTGTGTGTGTGTAAAACGGTAGATTAGCAGAGTTAAAATCATCAGCGATCCTGAGAACAATTTAACTGTGCTAAATTCAAAGGCAGCATAGATTGAAAAGAAATATCAAGAGTTAATCACTCTCTAAAATACAACACCCACACACATAATTCAGCATGTCCAAGGACAGCTAATCCTAGTAAAAATAATAGCACAATTCACAAAGACAGCAGGTCAAGCCCCAGCTTGAAACTGGATATTTTGAAGACAAAGTTTAATATTACATGGCAAAACTCTAAGAAAAAATTTTTTTTCTAAATCAATGGATCTTAATTACATCCAACTGAGGATGCCAAGGAGAGAACATGTGAGGCCACATATTCATGGATGAGGCAACAACAGATAAGCTAAGTAGTTCATTTGTCTTGGTCGGTCCAGAAGATGTTAGGAAAATTCTCATTTGAACCTGACAGGCAGGTGGTAGGAGATCAGATAGCAGTCAATGAACAGGATGTTCTGAGCCCGATTGATAACATAGATATTGACAAGTCACAGGAATCGGTGCTGGCCTGCACTCCCTCAAGGCATTCAAGGGTGAGAACTGGGTCCTGGTGGACAAAATGCTTCACCTGCATCATAAGCAAGAAGCTGCTGGGCCACAAGACCCCTGAGTGACCAGTCTGAGCTGCTTTCATAAAACGTACTGACTTAAAAAGTTAGGGTGGATTTGTTCAACAAATCCCAGCACATGAGAAACTACACAGGCCATGTCTTGAAGGTTAAGTGGAGCAAATTAAGGACAAATAGTCATAAATAAGTCTTTAACAGCAGTTAGGAATTCTTAAGGAAACTTAAGGGCTTCCCCAGTGGCTCAGAGGTAAAGAATCTGTCTGCAGTGCAGGAATCACAGGCTTGATCCCTGGGTCAGAAAGATCCCCGGGAGGAGGGCATGGCAACCACTCTAGTATTCTTGCCTGGAGAATCCCATGGACAGAGGAGCCTGGTGGGCTACAGTCCATAGGTGTCAAAGAGTCAGACACAACTGAAGCGATTTAGCACGCGCACAGGAAACTTAAGGAATTCATTAACCCCAAAGATATAAGCTAAAAATATAAACAGATTCCCCAAAAGTTTAGATCAATTCAGAGGAAGGCTTTCAGGGGCAATGACTTGGCACCCTAGGGCAAAAGGTCTTTGAAAGTGCCCTTGCTGAAGGGATAACGAGGTGCTCCCCTGTATTTTCTGGTACCCCAGGGGTGGGTCTCTCTGGTATCTTCCATTTATCAGTAGTCCCACTTGCTTTCATGGAACTTTATCACCCTCTCTGTCAGGCTTGGCCTTTTGGCCTCACGCATTCTGAAAGCCTGGTGGACAGTCACTGTGATACATCATTCCTGTTTCAGTCTTGTTCTGTCTTCTTTCCGCAGGGTCAGGTTACAATGTACTCCACAGGAGGAAGGAACAGACATCATATCTGACCAGGGCCAGGAAGAGGGTGAGCTCACACTCCACCTTCGGCTCCCAGAAACGCTAAGCTTTCTCAAGGGATGCTGAAGCCTCATCCCACCTCCCTCCAGACCTGCAGGCCTGCCTCTCCCCATGGAAGATAAACTCTCTACCACAGCACACAGAAGACACTGCAGAAGGAAGCCATTTCTGCAAACAGTAATCCAGGTATACATTCTCTTTTCCATCCAACACCCCAAATAAGGCTTTGGGACCACTGGAATGTGAGACAATATGTAAAATATGCCAAAGAGAGCATCATCATGGTGTTTATCATGACCTAAAAGAAACAAGGATCTGGAATGTGGAGTATAAGAGCATGAAGACAACACTGCAGAATTGGGAGCGTGTGCTTCAGATTGTCCTTATTTCAAAATATATACATATATATATATATATATATCACTTGTTATATACAGGTCATGTGCCTCAGCAAATTCCATCACAAAGATCACCTGAACGTCAGAAGGTGAAGGCCATATTCAAAGAGCTACCTCCAAACATGGAGGGGTTGGCCCTGGACACAAATAACATGATAACATGACCCTGGGAGGGAAATGTGTTCTGAGTTATACCAGGGCCCAATGAGGCCTCTCCCGTAGGCTCTTCCTAAATAGGAACTTGGCAGTGGAATTAGCAAGGGCTGGAGGGGACATCCTTGGCTACAGAGGTGAGGCCCTTTAGGGTCTTGAGGAAATTTGGACAGAAGTTCTTTCTCCCTGCTGGCAATAACACTGAAGGATCAGCGTCACATCCATTTTATTAATTTTCTTGACAGGCAGATCTAGTTTCCACACAGGCACCACAAAATCAAAACATACGCATGTCAAGTGCCCCATGTGGGGTGGGGCCCTGCCAAGGCCGTGCTCCATCAACACCAGGAAGCAGAGCACAAGTCCCCAGACCATATGTGCTGGTCCTGTGGGTAATCCCAGGCTGGAAGAAACCACCAGAGCTTGGTTGGACAAGCCAGAGGAGCTCGCTTGGTGACAGTCCTTTATCCTGGTCTGGGCTCCTTGTGTTGAATGTAAGAGCCCTGGGAGACACCAGGCTACATCTGGCTTTGAGGCTTGTCTCTGAGTCCAGCCACAAAGACCTCCCTGCTGCCTCTATTTGCCTGCATTCAGTTGTATCCAGGCAGGGGACTGGCAGCCTGGATTAAAGGAGCCATTTAAAGAAAAGCAATGTCCTTATTTGCGAGCTGGGTCTGAGCCAAGATTCTGCAGAGTTGAGGTTTCTGGGCACATAGTAAGCAAAGGATATTTTCATCAAGGCATCCGTCACTAAAATGATTGAAAGGACTCCAGGATGATTTGTTCTTTTCTGTAAAGTTAACTATAAATTGGCTAAATAATGTAAGTGAGCTGGGCAGAGAGGGTGAGGTCTGAGATTAAAATCCTATTCTAAGTCACACAACTTATGGATGCTGAGGGTGAGCCCTGACAGGGAGTTAATTCGTCACCTGCATCCCCATCCTCCCTACCTATCCCTGTCTCTGCATCCAGGGTCACTCCTGACTGCTGGTGGTGGAGGCAGCAACAATGGCAGAGAAAGGCTGGAGAGTTCACGCCTTCGATTTCAGAGTTACTGGCCCCTTTGCAGGATCTCCCAGTGACTGACTCATTTCCTACCTCAACCACCAGCAATTCAGCAAGGGGAATGTAAATAAACGAATAACAGGGAGAGGAATATAAGGCTAGATCTTGAGCTAACGGCCACCAATGCCAAATCAAGGAGGCACAATCTAGACAGGATTTACTGCGCTGGTTTGCTACCTTGCCTGTCTAGGCTAAGCAATCCAAGGATGAGGATCACCAGGAGCTCTCAAAGCCCACTTAGCAGAGTCCTGGGTCCTCAACCCGATGTCCTAGAAACATGCCTGGCCTGGCCTGTGAGGACAGAGTTGGATCTTCCTTTGTCTGAGTTAGTCCAGTGGTCAGGGGCCACTTTTGGGACTTTGGAGAGGCTGCCCAATCACCTTAGGGGGTGAACTGCTGACCGCCTGATGAGTATATCCAGACCACCCATCTCACGGTGTAAAGGGCCCTGTGGCCCAGGACTCAGTTCCTCCCTCGACTCTTCATTCAAACAACCATGGCATGTCGGCCCTGCTGGCCTCCTTGATTGTGCAGAAATAAATAAATGAATTATGTTGTTGGGGTTTGGGCTTCAGCACAAACACATGGTCTGCATTTATCCGCACAGTGAGAGGTCCAGCAGCCACTTGATGTAAAAGAGCAAAATGATAATTCTTTTCTTTAGGCACTCTGGTGCCATATGGAATGTATATAAATCATATTTTTGTTTTAACAGCGGAGGCTTTGTTGATAGATAAACATGTGGTTTATCTAAAAAAAGAGAGAGGATTGTGCTTTGAACAATCATTTAATGGCCATGGATGTGCCAAATAAAAATAAAAACATAATTTTGAAAGAAGCTGGCCTTGTGCCCAAATCTGTAACAAGGAATTTCTCCTTAACCAGAGTGGTTAAAGCCCGTCGATCTGTTTTGAGTTTAAGTTGTGCTCTCTACTCAACCCCACGACAAATTGAATCCGGGGCTAATGCGCTCTAATCGGACGAGACGTTACCTTTATGAATGACCTCATGGAGAAGAGGTTGGCGAGCATGGTGGAGAGCCCTTGAGCCAGGCAGCTCTGGGCGATGAACCCCAGCTTCAGCTCTGCGAGGCAGATTGCATCATCTCCCTCTTTCCAATTCCAGCTCGGGATGTTTAGCAGATGGGCCTGTGGAAACAAAAACAGGTATGAGACCTTACTTTGTTAAATGTTCAATTGTTTAAAGTCTCCTCTGGGAAACGCAGTATTTCCCAACTGCTCAGGGTCATCCAGACTCCGCCTTCCTTTCCCTTGCCTGGGTCTGGCGTTTCCTGCTTTATTCAGCTCTTCTGTGTATTAGATCTCAGTCTCTCTGCAACTCTGCTTCTGCACCTACCAAGTCCAAGTCTTACCCTTGGGTTTGTCACTGAGCCAAACAGAGTCCAGAGAGAATTTCCTCTTGTGACAGACACGTCAACCTGTGCTACTAGAATGTCTGGCTAGGTTGTTCTAAATTGGCTCTCCGAAAAACCTTAAGACTGTCAGACGCCTGTATATTTTAGATTTCTTTTTTATCTGCCTTCCCAGATCTCTCGCTCTATGGCTCCTGAGCTTGAGTGGGCATCCAAATCAACTGAAGGATTTACAAACTGCCACCCTCTCCCCCACAGGTTCTGACTCTTTGGGGGTGGGGTAAGGTTGGAGAATTTTCATTTCTCACAGGTTTGAGGTAATGCTGAGATAGGAACCGCTTTTTGAGAAGCACTGCCCTAAATTATCAGGCATGTCACAGTGCAGACATATTACAATCTCTTGCAGATGGACTGATCCTATTCACCAGTGAGGTCAGACCCTGAAACAAGGACCCAGTGCCAATATCATCCAATTATTTTTAAGTGGCATGAAGCAGAAAGTCAGAGATAATACACTAGATGAAAGAATTAAGGCTCAAAAGTTCTCCAGAGTCGGAAAATGGGCCAGAGAAACAACCAGAAAAGATTCAAAAGGCCTTAATGTCAAGTACAGCACTTAGGTTTAAAAAAATCAATTATATAAATCCAAAATGAGAAGCCCTTATTTGGCAACAGATATGAGGGGATAGAAAAAAAAAAAAAGTGTTTGGGTAAACTAAAAATCTCCAAAAGAGGCCAATCTGTGACAGATTACAGAAAAATCCAACGGTAGTTAGTCAGAAACTGTCTCCAGATCATGGGACATACGAATGTTCTCTTCTTCTGTGAACTGGTCAGGCTACTTCCCCAGCACTTGATCCAGTTGTCAGATTAAAACAGTCAGATTTAAAAAGAAGTTGACAACTGAATAACTCCCAGAGAAAAATGACAGGCTTTAAGATGAGACATGCTTTCTAAAAAAACATCTTTTGAACAACAGTTAGGGGAGCCAGCAGCATTCAGCCTGAAGAAGCGCCTCGCCTCCAGGAAGACAGGGTGGTTACCTGCACATAGCTCAGGTGCTGCTGTGACGAGGAGAGACCAGGCCTGTCCTGCTTTGGCCCAAGGGCCAGAATTAGGGATGAATGACTGGTGTCTATTACAAGAAAGAAGCTTTTTGGCTTGTTTTATAAAGGAAGTTTTCAAGGATGTAATTTGCCTAATAATTGGAGAAAGCTACCTCCAAAATTACAAGGTCTTTGTCCCTAAAACTCAGTATGCATTTCTCCAAGACTCAGTAGATAGACTCATGCTCTGCACAGGAGGCGGAGTCAGGCCCTTCTAGGCTTCTGCTAATGCCAAGACTCCATGGCCCTGAAATGACTATTTCTCTCCAGGCATCAGCAAACAGAAGGAGCACAAAGGAGGAGTCCCTTCACTTTCAGGGCAATATACGATAGGCGTGCTACTCGAAAGAAAAGACTCCACTGTGGAGCCACGACAAGTCCAATGGCTCCAAGCTTGGCTTTCAGAAATACCACTCTTGTGTAATTCCCTCTTACAAAATCCTGTTCTATAACAATCTTGTGAATCCTAATCCAGCAGTGTTTACTCCTGGGAAAGCTGACTGTATCCTCCCCAGTGAAAGCAATTAAAATAGTCCCATGTGTGGGCTATAGCAGATGGGAATTTCTGTCAAACTAAGTATCAGAGACCTTCCCACATCATAGACTCAATTCCATTAATTACCCTGCCCTTTATCCCATTTCTCTCCCTATCCTTCACTGGCTTAAGAAGCCCATTTTTCCCTTTTACGTCCCTGGCATCATAGAGAATAAGTGGAAAACACCCATCTGCGTGAGCATCATCTGAGAAGAATGAGGAGAAATTAAATCTAAGTCATGAACAAATAAATCATCAAGTGTGAAAGGAGATGTGGGTGGTCCAAGCCCCAGACAGACACCATGTAACCTTCATGGCACCTTCAAACAAATAAAAAAATCCTTTTAAGATGGTCTCTCACATCCCCATGTGCCAATTTTAGAATTTTAGGTCTTGGGTCCCTCATGTATCCATCTGGTATTGAGTTCCTTAGACATATTGTACATGTTGTTACACAGAAATGTCAAGTTTGTTTCACTTCTCTGCCTTGTTTGGCTATCATATCTTCTCCAATTGTGGGGCAGGGAGCCACCAGGGAACTGCCAAAGGTTGGAAGGACTGTGTTCACCGCCCCCACCCCCAAAAAAAAGAGAGGAGAGAGAGGAGACTGACCCAGGAATTCAGCTTGTTTGCTTCTGGTGACTCTGTATTTTTTTCATTTTAGGGAAATGTGGGTTCAGTGGGAGATGCCAGCATGTTACTATGTAGGAGTCTAGAGGCAAATCCTCTCTCATCTGGAGAACCAGCCCTGCTAAGGCAGGATGAGCAGGACCAGAGCTTTCTTCTGTTTGAGATGAAAGGAACGTGAAAATAGGCTGTTCTGGAAACCAGAACAAACAGATTCCAGCCCCAGTGCCATCTCTCACTGCACATTCAACTTTGGGGAAACCACCATGATGAAGAAAGGTGGTCATCTCAGAGAAAACACTTTAACATTTCTGCTCAAGTATAAGGATTTACAGTGAAAAAGCTCAGAGAACTTCCATCTCCATTGGGCCACTGGGACTTGGCTTCAGGTCATAGACAAAGATCTGTTTTTCTAGAGTCTGCTGGGAACATTTTAAAAGTCCATTGACAGTGAAATCATCAGGAGTGACCTATTTCCAAGATGTCATAAACCATCCATTCCTTCAAGAGTTTTAAGCCATTTGCACTCAAATAAGAAAAAACCCTGTGCCATCTCCTTTCCATGTTGGGAGATGGTGAGGCTGAGTGTTTCTCTCCTTGAATTCTACTGGGGTCAATGGACTTTGGAGACCCTCAGTCCTTCTGTAAGTCCTACTCAGAGGAATCACAATTTAGTTCAACAGCCTGTGGCTCTACTGAATGAGAGGGTAGCAGTTGGCAGTTCTGTCTCTCAGTTCACTGTCTGCCAAGTGACCATGAGTCGTACCCATCAGAGATGCTCTGTCTCAGATAGACCCACGGTCTGCAGTGACACTGGGATACTGGAAGGCACAGATGGTTAAATGAGGACTACATGAGATAATGGATGTCAAAGCTCTTTGAAAACTGTGAAATATGACACAAATGTCTGAGAATATGATGATGACAAACTCAGGACCAGTTTTATATGGAAAGAAAGAAGACCGCTTCCTTACATCCCTAGATCCTAGAAAACCACCATCAATAGATCATGGGGAATTGAAGTTCTTCCTATTTTAAGGTTAGTATTCAATTATGGAATTAAGTATCCTCTGGAATATGCTGACAGTCATGTAAGTGTACATGCATGCAACAGGTTCTTTCCTGAAAGCAAGTTTGTTTTGTTTTGTTTTGTTGATAGCAAGTTTTAATGGATGGAGATCTATGCGCATCTGGTTGTGGGTGAAGAGAAAGTGCTAAGAGATGAAGAAAAGTAATATTATAAAGGTAGCTATGAGGATCTTAAAAAAACAGCAAAACTGTAAAGCAAGGTGAAGAATGCCTATGTGCAATTCTACAAGGAATGAGATGACAAATAATGACCAGTGGACTTCCTGTTCTTTCTCCACAAGAGGAAAGGGAAACGAAGAGCCCTATAGCAAAGTCACTATGTCCCATTCACTCTCACACATCCTACAAGAACCAGTCCTATAAGTGACTTTTCCTAACTCTGAAACCCACATAGATTGGGGTGGTTCTAAACACACTGTGTTTTAAGCAACTAATCACGGGTCGACTGATGTGTTCATCATTGTTTCTGAATAATGACAAGGCAGAGGCTGTAAAAGACAATCAGCTTGCCCTGATCATGTGAATACTGACCAGTGGCATCTGGACCCTAGGTCCACAGAACTACTTCTGAGTTTGACAAGAGTCACAGAGCTGAAATTCTCCTTAATTCCTTGAAGATGCTGTATCAGCACTCATTGGAAGGAGAAGAAAAGGAACTGACATCCTTTTCTAAACATACAACATTCATTTTCCTATTCAATCTAAATTCAGCCCCAAATCTAAACAATGGCTTAAGGCACTCCCACACTAAACGAAATTTCAAGTCACAGAGGAAGGAGGGAGAGGCTCTCACAGCCTCGAGAGCTTTCACTAGCCACAGCCTCGTTCATAAACTTCAACTCCACCTACAGGGGCTGCTGTCAAAAGATTTCTCCAGATTGGTGCCAGTGGGTTACCAACACCCTCACTTTCTCTCTTTAGTGTCCTGGGTTTTCCAGAGACAAAGAAGACACTGTGACCTTGGGTGCCCACCACCCAGCCCACTGGCTGGAGCCCAGTACAGTCTGCAGGGGAACCACCTGGGAGGGCTGGGTGGCAGTGGGCCATGGGCAGCAGGCTCCAGTCCACAATACCTCCGACGGGCTTCCACACAGCAAGATGGGACAGCGCTTGCCAGCAATTAAGAAATAATGGCACGGCACTGGCACATTTGGCAGAACAGAGTCCTCTCTGGGTCACCTGACTGCCTATTTTGTAGGGAATATGGCCCATAAGATGCAACAAACGCTCACTCACAACCCAGCAGGGAGTCATTCTGTCCAAACAGGACACCTGGTGGCAGGTACTGAGCAGCCTCCAGTTTCTCATAACTGGTTCCACATCAAACACAGAGAGACGCCACCTTCCCTCCCCCAAAGCTGTTTTCCTTGGAGTCTCCTGACAGCCAAGCAAAGGGGTACTGCCTCTGAATAAGACACAGGATTGTGGTTTATGGAGAAGGAATCATAAGGAAAACAGCGTAGACGCCAACACTGGTTTTCTTTCTGATCCCCCCTAAACTGGAACACTAGAAAAATCCCTTTATGTTTAATCTCTGGAGAGCCAGCTGTTTTTCCAAATTCAACTGTGCACATTCTCATCTTGAGTTTGAGAACACCATGTTCCACATTCTCCACCCAATGCACGGTCCATCCCCCCAAGTTCACCTGGTCTCAGGTAGAAAAGTGCCCTCACTCACCTGGGACACTCTCCACCTTGACTGCAAATCCCTGAGCACATACCATTTCCATGTGGGCTCGGAGGAGTCAGGCCAAGTGCTAACCAAGTAGTAGGCATTCATTAAATGCCGATGGAAGAAATGAGAGCAGCACACAGAAATGGAGGCTGTTGGGATGGAGTCTACGGGCATACTGACTTTTCTGAACCCAGGGGACCAACAAATGCTTCCTGAATAAATGAGTCCCTACGCGAAGAAGTCTCCCTCCAGGGACCACCTGCAAACAAGGTGTCTGGATGGAAGAAATGTCCCGGGAGGTTTTCACCCATCACTCCTCCTTCTCCAGGTCTCTGGATGGCACTGGTGTGTGTGCACATGCATGCACACACATGAGTGTGCAGCTGGACCTCATACTCATGAGGGCTTGGACCCCGTCTGTACCTCTGAGCCTGGGACAGGCTGGCTGCCCTACCTTATTGTGATACTGCAGCATCTGAGTGATGATTCTTATCTTCGGGTGGTAGTTCTTTATGGAGATGACTCTGAAAGAGAAGAGAACAAAAGCTGAGCCAGGGTCTGCCTCACCCTTGGAGTCTGATGGGGAGATTAATTTGATTACATCGAAATACAGTGACTATGGGGCCAGCAGCCAGGGCCTTCAGAGGGGCTGCAGGCACGGGGCCAAGTTAAACTGTGTTTCCACCACCATATCCCATGGTCGTGTGAAAAGGAAATCACAGAGCGGCCATAGACCGTGTCTTAGACATGAAAGAAGAAAGAGATCCTGTGATGCCATGGTGACGGAGTGTGTGTACTGGGCATGGGGGTTCTGGAGCAGTGTGTCACAGGCTTACTGCCTACCTAGGCATCTAAATAAAGCAAGTTCCACTCGTGGGGCCAACAGAGGTTTGACATCTCTCATACCGTAGCGAGGAGCCCAGAAACGATTTGCTCTGAGTTCAATATTCCAAGTTAACAACATGAGACGTGACAAATCAGACAAGCAGCCTGACAAATGATTCTAATTGTCACGCACACATGGCCACTCTCACAGAAATTATTTCTGAGCAGGACTCTTAGGAGGGGATCCATGACTCAGCCTTTGATAGTTAATAGCATCTAGATGACGACTTTGATGCTGGTTAGATAACTGCCAAGGCCTTGTGGAGGCTGTGATCTGCTGGAAAATTCCCCCGAACTGCTCTCAGTCCATATTTAGTATTAAGCACTGCCTGCCCCCATCTCAACCCTCCCTTCCGTTCCCCATAACAATCACTGTACTGGAAGGGGAGGGGCTGGGAACAGGACTAGAAACACCTGCAGACTAGTCCCAGCTGCTATGCTAACAAACTGGGTGACCTTCAGGAAATCCCTAGGCACTCTGTAACTGTTTCCTCATCTGGACACTGGGGGCAATGGTACCTGCTTTATGTATTTCACAGGCTTTGGTATGAGCAGCACATGAAAAGCCAGATGTGAAAATGCTTTGAAATCATTAAAAGCTCTCTCCATGTGTAAGTTATGGTTTTTGTCATTACCGACTCTGTCAGAGGTGACATTGTACATTTCCTTCTGTGACAAGGAAGGCTAAAGAATGGAATTCCACAAAAGGCCCACCTCCTAAGCCTAATCAGAAATGCAAGTGCATTTATCATGACCACCCCCACAAACTTCCCACCAGGAAGCGCTCTATGCTTCATCCCTTTTTGTGCAAAGATGGAGAGAAAGCAGTCAGGAACCTGCTTTGTCTGAAAAGAGACCACTTGTGAATTTAGGAAATGGATCATGCAGAAACCTCTCCCAGCACAAATTCACCCTGGGCTTTTACACGTGAAGGATTTCATTTTATTTTTGAAAAAGTGTTGTGTTGGCCCATGCTTATAACTCAAGGACTTTGAGCCTCTGTCAGCTCTCGGAATTCAGTTCACAGCATCAGCCAGTTTTCTGCATTAGCTCATTTCAAATGGATCTTTGACATTTTAATTTCAAAAGGGGCAGATTGGTCTCATTAAACTAAGGAGAAAGGAGGATTATACAAATAAGGGAAAGACAGAGCCCATTTTTTAACCCTGAGCTTCCCACTTCCTTCTGCTGACTGGGCCTTAGTTCTGATTCTGGTTAATGGATGGCTTAATCACACTTCTGATACCACCTTTGTTCAATCATTTTTATGCCTTGGCATAAGGTACCCTATATGTCTTCATGCTAACCCTACTGCTGTCAGGGCTTAAACAAAATATTGTGAAAAGAAACGCTCAATTCAAAACTATTATCAATTATTCAATTAAAAAAGTAAAATAAAAGGCAGTACCAGCGCCAAGTTTCTCCATAGGGTCAAAACATTAAGCTTCATCTTCTTTTGGTTTTCCATTTGACATTTTGAAAAACAGTGTTCTTTAAAAGCTACAATTTTATCACTTTAAATGACACCAAAATGTGAAGGCTAGAAATCCTAGTTCAAGGAAACAGTCAAGTGATGCACCTCAAGCTCAGGCCACTGTGGTCACTTTGGAGCCGTAATTGGTTAGGGGACAGGCCCAGATGTGGAAGCAGGTCCCCATTCCACCAGTTCCCTGCAGCCTGGGAAGCCCAGTGCCCACAGGAGTTTGTGCATTGATTCTCTTAAGATGACTGCAGTAAGCATACTGTCAAAGAAAAGTGAGCAGAAAGAGCACACTGGGCCAGACGTCACTTGCCAGACACAAAGACGAGATGCTGAGAGGAGGACAGATGTGCTCCGGAGGAATTCCGCCCCCTCACTGATGGGAAAGCTCACGGCTCTTGGGACCACTGAGGAAAAGCAAAGCCAAGGAGATGCGAGCACTGTGGCCATGCAAAGGCAACTTCCCTAGCCTCCACCCCAGGTAAATTCCCAGGACACAGGAAACCAAGCTGCAGGGAGAAGGGAATCTTGGTCTAGACCCAAAGGAGGGTTGTTCACAATTAGGCAAGAGTTCCTGGGAATCTAGTGGGAGTGAAATGTTTCCTCTTAGTTCATCTCTTCTCCAGAAGATTCTCTGTATGATTCCCTCCCAGTTCTCTTAACTATTCTGCAATTTATGCTCCAGTTGAGAAGAATCCAAAAAGAGCTTTGACTGTCTGGAGCAAAATATCTTAACTTTCTGGTCACCGCATAGCCCCAAGATGTCTGGAACATGGGTCTATGTGAAGAAAAGTACGGAACAATTTTCTCCGAAAATGATGAAAAAAAAAAAAAAAAGGAGCAGAAGTTGGCCTGAAAATGGGCTTAGATGGGCCTAGCCTATTTACAAGAAAGGCATTGGGTAGCATTTTCCAAAGACTGACCGCCACCCCCCCAACCCCCACCAGGAGGTGTTCTGTTTAAAAAAAAAGGGTGGTGGGGGGCGGATTGTAGTCAAATAGGTTTGAGAAAAACTCTCTACAGAACATTACCTTAGAAATTCATATGAGTATTCAAAGCACTGAGGAGGCTTTCACTAAAGAAAACTATTTCATTTGGGGAAACTGGTTGAAACAAACCAACTGATCAACAAACCCCTCTTTGTGGGAGATATTAATCAATGTGCTGTAGATGCACTTGGAGTGCACTAACACGGGGCTACTCATTTGGGGCCGGACAATTTTCCGCTACAGGGGGCCATCCTGTGCATTGTAGGATGTTGAGTAGTAACCTTGGCCTCTACACACCAGACATGAGCAGCACTGTCCCCTAACTATGAAAACTAAGAACATTTCTGGATATTCCAAAAGGTCCCCCTAGTTTAGGCATATTCCCAATGAAATCTATCTTTTCTTTGCTAGCCATCCCAAGTCTGGTTGTGAGCCCTCATGTCTTTTAAGGATGAGCTTTTGGTTGTCGATGCCTTGTGTCATTGCTTTCTGCACCCATCACAGCCTCAGTTCCCCCCACCCTGGGCCTATGCAGGTGGTGAGCTATAAGGTGGCTAATGAGGAAAGAAGATTCTGCAGAGACACTGCTCTGCAGAGGGACCCAACAGAATAGCAAGTGGCCATGGAGCACCCAGCCCAGAGTCCTCCCCGCCTCCCCGAGATCACCTCATGATGTTGGAGGCATCTTCAGCATCAGGGTCTGCGCAGTACTTATTGGCAAGGATGAGGCACGCATCTGCTGACTCTATCTAAGACACCAAAGAAAATCACAGAACACAAAAATATGAATAGCCATCCTTGGTTGCAGTCTCTCTCTGCTGACAGCTCTGGGGGAAACCTGGTGCTTTGCAAGGAAAAGAAAAAAATAATAATCCTGAGAGATTATAGTTTTTGTCAAAAGTGTAGGTTGCCAGTTCTTGTTATGGTATAAACATTTCATCTTGTTGCTGCTGGAAGGGACAACGTGTACCTTGGTAATTACACTTTTATTTTGTATAGCCTCTTACACAGAAGTTTCTGTCTTGAGATAACAATTAATTAAGGCTTTCAGTCCCTCTCCACCTCCTTTCCCCACCATCTGCACCATCATCCTAACTTTTCCAATCGGGAAGTGGTGTTAGGTGGGTGAAACCCCTTCTCTCAGGCTACCAAGTTAACTGAGTCATTGAGGATTCAGAAATTTAGACTCTTAAGTCCTTCATCTAACCTTTTTTCACATCTTAAATGTGGAATAAGAGGAAATGAGAGCCCTAACTCAGATAACAGCTCAGTACTGTTTAGTATTCAGTTAGCATTCAGATATTCAAAAGACAACAAATCTGAGTGTGGAATGATATGTTACAGATGACCTTGAAAGACAACCTACAGACTTATCTAAACATGTGCCAACAGAGACTTATTCCTTTGAGGGGATCACAAGTTGTGCTAAGAATTGCTTGCAACTAAATCAGGTCCATGGACAATAATTATTTTCCCCAAGTTCTCATAAGATTTCACATTAGACACAATTTGGATCATGTCTGGATAATATTAACTAGACTCTGTAAGCGTAAGAATTCCCATGCTGGCTCTGGTCTGTCCTACTTGGGATGTTGTGCTTACGACAGACTATTTCTGCATTTGGTGGGAGGGCATGGTTTCCTCCATGGTATGTCACAAGTTGTCTCCAGTTTTCTTTCTTTCATAAAGCAAAGAATTTGCCCAAATTCTTTTGGCTTATTCATGCCTGCCAATTACATTATTTACTGGATTATGTAGTGACCACAGTAAGCACTGAGATGTCAATGGATTCAGAATATTAATCTATCCCCACTGGCATGCAAATACTGAACATGCTTACAAAATCCATATAAAATAAGTAAAGTAGTGGATGCCGTTCTGCTCCCTTTCCCTTATAAGTCTTAGGTGTGTTTATAAGAAGATTCTAACTTAGTAGGTTCTAGACAGAAAGACTAGCCCATTACCAAGTGTTGCCAGATATCTGCATGCTTAGTTTTGCACTTTTAGTCTTTGGTGAGGAAAAAAAGGAAGCTCAAAATGTTTGATGGCTTGGGTAAACTTTATTTTATACTTTATCCTTAATGTTCCTTCCTAATATAAACAACAGATTCCAGAGCTATGCTGAGTCCGATTTAAGTATTCAAAATGGGGATGACTTGATTGCTATATCATGTATGACACCACTGAATCGACACAACTGGTTTGCTTCCTTTAGCAGTGCTGACATTGAGGGGCCCAGTGATGTCTAGCATGTTATGTACAAGCAGTCCACGTATGGAATGCTCATAGCTGGTCTACCAAGTGCCAGCAGAACAAAGTCCTGGGACCATTGCAAGGGTGACATCAAGGTTGGTAGTATCTGATTTATTTTCTAAGGGCTTTGGAAGGGACTCTTGGCCACGTCAGGAGGCATGTCCTGTCAACCCAGAGTCACACACCCCCTAGATGGAATAAAAGCAGAAGTCACTTCTTCCTTCTTACCTTGACTCTCGCAAGATCATGTGGATTGAGGACTGAACCCTGATAAAACTCCACCTGAGTAAAATGTCGTTTGAACAGAGCTTCCAGCTCCAGGTTAGGGGAGATGCTGTGCAGGGAAAGAAGAAACAGCTGTTAATATAACAGATTTAGGTGTTCAGCCTCTGTGGCCTCCCTTCTCTCCAATTTCCACAGAGAGAGAAAAGGCTTTCACCTTCAGAGCACCCTCTTTCTTGCCATAAATAAGAGGCTCACACTGAAGAGAAGTAAAACCCCAGCCCAACTGAAAATCAAAACCAGTACCAAGTTAAAATGAAGAGTTTCATAACCTTTATAGAGTCTGAGGCCTATGCAGCAAAACGTCTTCAACATCATCACAAATGGAATCCCTATTTTTTAAAAATTTTATTTCACTCACTGCTTTATTTTATCGATTGATTGATTGGTCTGTGTCGGGTCTCGGTTGCGGCACGGCGGGATCTACCTTGCTTCACGCAGGATCCTTCTTGGCGGTGCGTGGACTCTCTGGGTGCGGTGCACAGACTCAGTAGTTGCGGTGTGTGGGCTCAGTTGCTCCACGGCTTGTTGGATCAGAGTTCCCTGACCAAGGATCGAACCCATGTGCCCTGCATTGCAAGGCAGATTCTTAACCACTGGCCCAGCAGGAATCACTATTTTATGAATGAAGAACATAGGCTGTGACATCAGGGATCAGCCAATCTTCCTGGAAGAGCTTCCTGCTGTTCTTTTCACCAAAATCCTTTTCCCTACTTTTCCACCTCATGGACTTCTCAACCTCAGGAACCGGATCAAAAAAAGTCTCCTCTAGGTAGACATACACAGAGTCAATTCACTCCCAGTGTCATTCTTGATTCAACATGTGTACACTATTTATCATTCTTAGCCTTAAGCCACACCCTGCAATCTTTCCCATTGCAGGACAAGGATTAAAACATTGGTTAACCTATCCATTCATTTATTAATTCTGCAGAGATGAGAAACACCTAGTCTCTGTTAGGTACTTCACTAGGCACTGGGAGAGCACATTTAGTTAGAACCTACGAGGTGCCAAGGACTGAGTTAATCAACCCTTGCCTAACATAGTACTTAATAATGATGATAACTGCTAATGTTCTTGAGCATTTGCTATGCAGCAGCCACCATTCTAAGCACTTGACAAATATTAACTCATTTAAACCTCAGAACAACTCTAGAGGAAGGTATGTTATTAACCCAAAGCTTGGAGAGGTTAATTAACTGGGCCATGGACGATACGGCTGACAATGATAGATGCTAGGGACACAAAGGTAAATTCTAGCAACTGAAGCATTAGCAGCCAGCTTGTTGATTTGGACTAAAGCAGTGGGTGAGAGAATACATCTGCCTGTGTATGTCGAACCGGTCTTCCAGATCCGTTACAAGCAGGGCCTCCTTCAGGAAGTCTGCCTGCCCTGGTAATACAAGGAGTGGTGGTCTCTCCCCAATACAGATGTCCCATGTGATTCTGCCACTTGATTAAACTGACATCAGTACATTAAGAACTATGATGTGCTCTAATTGCTGCACACATGCTCATCTTGAAATGTCCAAGAAGGATGACTTGTCTTCAGCCTTCCACATGCTCAGCAGAGGATGGGCCCCACAGCTGGTCTTCAGTGGCTGAGCAGTTAATTGGATCTATGGGTTGAGCTCCAGTGTCCATGGTCGGCCCAGTCCTTTCAGAACTTGGAGAAGTCAGTGCTAAGAAGAAAAATGCTGGTGCTCAAACATGGTTGCCAGTTCCATATTCACAAATGTCAAAAGGAAGGAGAAGTACAGGATAACTGTAGGGAAGTCAACCTCAGTGAGATCTCAGAGGAGGACTGAGTCCTGGGTGGTCAATTCCAAGTGGAGCCAACACCAGCATGTGAGCTTTGCCCCTTGGCAATGTGGGGCTAAGACTTGCCCCATGATGACCCCATCTCCATTAAAGAGGAAGACACTGCCACCCACGTGAACATGCCTGCATTCTCCATCTCTCCATCCCTGTGGTGGGCTACCTTTTACCTAAAAGGGGACCAGGCAAAAGATCTCAACAGCACTGAGTGGAAGGGAGATATCTTGGTTTCCTCACCTATAAAACAAACTTGATTAAGTCCTACCTCCTAAGTCCACTGTACAGCCTAATATATTTTCTCTCACATGATAACAGCTAATATCTATTGGGCACTTACTGTGTGTCTGATTCTCTTTATATGTGTGCATGCTAAGTCACTTTAGTTGTGTCCCAACTCCTTGCAACCCTATGGACCATAGCCCTCTGTCCATAGGATTCTCCAGGCAAGAATACTGGAATGGATTGCATGCCCATCTCCAGGGGATCTTCCCAACCCAGGGATTGAACCTGCATCTCTTACAACTCCTGCATTGGCAGATGGGTTCTTTACCACTAGTGCCACCGGGGAAGCCCACTGCTCTGTATACTTGGAATGAATTAGCTTTTCATTCTGAAAATAGCCCAAGATGGTAGGTAAAAATCATTTTGACCTTCCCATCTTATGGATGTGGAAACTGAGGTCCAGGGACTTAACTGGTTTGGTACTTAGTTGGGTCAGGATCTAGATCCTCTGAGTTGAACACGTACTGTTACTCCCTCTCCTGATTTAAGGAAAGACTACGGTGACCAGCACTGTGTCCTACACTAAAGGTTCTTGGGAATGACAGCTGTTGCTACTGTTGTTATTGCCTTGTACCCTGCTTCCTGTTACTTCTGTGTCTTGCTTGGGCACTATGCTAATCCTACACTCATAAAGATTCCACACCAGACACTGCGGATACACCTGGATTGCACAGATCTAGACAACTTTGGGGACAGTAATGGTGTGTTTGACCAAAAATGAACCTACTGTCACTTGCCAGAATCACCTCCACAGAGGCAGGTGCTACTCTCATCACTGAATGAGTGGGGTTGCTTCCTTCCCATCGTTTCTAGAATGTCCGCTCCAATGAGCCCAGCAGAGACGGTGGCTGAGTCAACTCTGCCCTGCCCCCCAGTGCCACCCCTATATCACCCCACCTACAGACACTCAGGGGATCCCCCTTGTGCTGCCTGGTTAGGTGGAGGGTCTCAAAACCATGGGGGCCTCTTACTTGTGAAGAAAGACGATCTCCACATTGACATCGTCCCGGTCCTTGTGCAGAAAGTCCTTCAGGAAGTTGGAGACGCTCTCCAGCGTGATGTGCCCACAGACCACTATGTGCCTGGATGGGAAAGGCCAGTTAGATGAGGCCATTCCAGAGACGCCCTGGCACCCGCCCCCGGCAAGACAGAGGAAGCGCACAGCTGCAGGGAAGCATTCATGTCCTCTGAGGAGGCTCGGTAAAGCCCAGCTCCCTTCCCCAGAGGGCTGTGAGGCAAAGCAGCAGGGCCAGAAGGTGCTCAGAGACTCCTCAACAAAAAAGCATATGGCTTCTCATCTGATGCTACACAAAATCCTATTAAAAGCCCAACCGCTTGGCCAAGTGGTTGTATGCATTTAACAATAAGTGACATTATGCTTGCGCTTAAACGCTGCATTATCAAGCCCCTTGCAGATTCATATCTCTCCCTTTCTGCCCACAAAGCGTCCTCCCGGGAGATTTACCGAATGAGTCTTGGTTTATGACATAAAGCTTATCAGGTAATGAGATAACAAATCTTGCTGAAACGATGATTTTGTGTGTAAGAAAGCGGACTTTTATCAGGGTGGCTAATGTGCGGCTTGACACGTTATGGGCTCTGCTGGCCATAAGCAGTAAAAAGGAAATTTTGCATTTTTCTGCCATAACTCCTCCGACAATGGGAGCATGTAACACTTTACAGTAAGTGAGCATCACTCAGGGCTAAATGTGGGATGGGACACCTATGGAATCTGAGATGGTGCCGCAGGCAGGCTGTGCATTCCCAGACAGCTGCTTCTTTAGGGTGCCTGAGATTTTCACAAGAGACAAAGGAATTTACCTTTGGACAGGGGAGAAAAGCTAGGAAGGGATGAGGATGGAATGGTTTGCCTTTGTTTCAGGGTGCTTTGGACTTGTCTCCGGAAATAGTGGCTCCCCTTGAGGAGATGAGCCCATCTTCCAGGACTACTGGAAGAATAGTCCTCACCCCCCTGCACCCTGCCAATATCTTTGGGCTCCTGGACCAATCTGACTTTGACACTGGGCTCTACTGTGGCCACTTATATTCACTATCTATGATGCTCAATCAGGAGTAAGCTCCTTGATATAAAAGTTAACCCTGAGAGTGACGGCGGAGATGAAATCTGCCAGCTTCTAGTAAAGAGACTGTAGCCAAAGGCTCACTGAGCCCAGGCCCCTGTGCCCCTCGTGTTGACAGTGACAGAGGCTGACTCCCTGGCTGGGCTTTGAGGCACGGGCAGGTGGTGAGCATGAAGCACAGTAATTTTGTGGGAGAAATTCAGAATGGCCAGGCCCCCTGCACTCCATAATTGCTCTGTGCACATTCCAGTAAGGCAGAGAGCTCATTGGCTGGAGGCGACTCCTAAGAGGAGGCAGTGATGATCGCTTATGCGATGTTCCATTAGATGCCATTACAAGAGCCTGCCCTTTCGGTGTAATTTGGTGCTTGACTAAGTATGTGAGAATAATGCAGTAAACTCATTGGTGAAAGGATAATGATGCAGAACAAAGAGTAAATCAATAATACGCACGATGCAGTTAATAATATCACCATTATGGACTGTTATTGTTACGGGGCTGCACTTAGCGATCGGGCAAGTGGAGGCCCTTGTTTGGGGGGGTGGTGTCAATGGGCTTCCTCAGAAGAGACGTTTTAATATAACCACTTGACTCTTAAGCCATTACCTGCTAGGTTAAGGGAGGTCCCCTGGCCACTGATCCAAATTTGATGTCCCCAAATGTATATGAGTAACTCCCTTCTGAAATGCACAGTATGTCAGAAGACATGATGCCAATTGAACAACTGGATTATACATATTTTTGTCGGGTCATATCTTGAAAAAATGACTCTTGTGGCAAATGTGCATTTAAATGGGCAAAAGAGGCTGCAAATGAATGTGCATTTTCTGAATAAGATTTCTGATTTTGAATTTGCCAAGTATGTTCAGAAACTGACCAAAAAAACATCTCCCTCCTAATCTGACATCTCCACAAAAGACAGCAGGGCTGTTTGGGGGACAGTTCTAATGCTTTCTGCCTACAAACTTCCACGATTGAGAATGAGACCAGAATGAATTCAACGTATGGGCACTTCTGCGGGACAGATAGGTGAGTGGGACTCTTCCTGATAGTAAGGCAGGTTTGATTCCCTGCTCTGCCACCAAGGATGTGTGTGATTCTGGGCAAGCTACTTATCCCCATTCGATAGATGAGGGAGCTGAGAGGTTAATACTACCCATCCAGCCTCTCGCACCAGGCACTGCAAAGCTCAAAGTTCTTTACCCGCATAAGCCTGGTTATCATTCCGAGCAGGACTCAAATCAATGATCAGTCCAGGGAAATGCCAGAACATTCATCCTTCCCTATCTTGTACGCAAAGAACTGAATGAACATCTGCCAGCATTCCTTCTTCCTCTTGTGAGATCATTCATCTCTAGGACAGATGTGTGAGAAGTGGAGGGGAAGGAGGTGAGTCCATCCTCTCACCCTTGAATCAAAGACTCAGGCAATTGATTTATTCAGCCTTAGAAAGAGTCAGGGTTCCTTAGTTGAAAATGTGCTGGGTACATATAAAATATATTCCAATGCAATCAATATTATCCCTTAAGCCTTTAATTAGCTTTCACCTCTCTTAAGAAGCAGACAAATGGTTGGCAGGAGAGGGGAGGAAAAAAAAAGGATTGACTTTTCTCTCATTTGGTGCTGGCCTATCCAATACCATTCTAGACAATTGAAAAAATATATATCTTTAAGCTACAGCATGATTTCTGAGGTGGAGAGCAGTCTTTATCAAAAAAGGAAGAAAAAAAATCTCCCTTCAACATAATTGGTATTTTTGCTCAGGAAAAAAGCAAGATTGATTGAAAGCAGATTGCCTTTTTGCCCAAGAAGAGTTATTAGGTACATTATCATGGCAACCTTGGAGAACCCATATTGTTCCAATCTGTCCTCTATCTGAGTTGAAGATTTACGGCTTCCCCCTTTTGTGCCAATAATCATTTCCCTCCACTTTGTTTTCCATACAGTGGAAGTTATCAGGGAGCCCACATATTGAAAATGTTTGAATGCAGTTAGAACTGATGGGTGGGGTGAAGCTGCCTCTCTGACTCAGCACCTGCATTAGGAGATCTGCTCCCCACCAGCCCATATCTGAGGGAGTGAGTGCTAGGGGCCCTGTGGGAGTACAGGGGATGGACGGTGAATGGGGAAACGTTCTTTTTCCAGCAATATTTTCAGGACTCTTGAAATTTCCAGAGGCACTAGTTTGAAGAAGGCTATTATTGTTGGGGAGAAGAGAAGCAAGAATGTCTCATATCTTCAGTGATTGAAAATATAATTGAAAATATTATAAGATTGAGAGAAGGGTGTGCCCTCCTTGGAAGCATAGTGATGGTTGTTTACCATGCACAATTTGAAGAATGCCAAAAAGTTCCTCATCCAAAATTATCTCTGTCAGGTTCCTTGACACCTACAAATCTACCACGTGAGATTCACATGTTGATGGCCCTGTGTCAGCTCAGCTCAGACACTAAATAACTAAACAGTCTTGGGCAAAGTACCAATTCTGCATTTTACAGCCATAAAGTCAGAGTCTCTGAGGGGTTGGAGCTAGTACCTGATTCATGAGGTTATCTTGAGGATTTATTTAAATAGATACTACATGTGAAGGGTCTACTAAAGAGTCCAGGCCATTGTAAGCATGATTAAATGGTAGGATTCATGTGATATCTGTAAATCGGGATGTAATAGATACGGAGTGCTCTGTAGCTCCTGGACTCTCATCTGATCCTCAAACAACCCCACATTCCTACTCTCTGCATCTTTTCAAATAACCTCTCTGATCCTCAATTTCCTTAAGCTACATGCCTGACATCCCACAGCAGGTAAAGTCACTTGCCCAGGACATGATCAGGGTCTCTGACTCTAATTCTCACAAAGACAAAGGTGAAGATGTGGAGAGAGAGCAGAGGCTTGGGTATTTCAGCTTCCACTCCTTTACAACAGACAGGGATAGGTCAGTGAGAGGTTCTCTCGGACATACAGTGGCGGGGGACACTGGCGGGTCCTCTCTGGTACAGGAGAGAGGCCCTCACTTAAAGCATCATTGCAGCATGGTATCAATAGATACTAGCTGCATCTAGTCAGCCAGGCCAGCAAGCTCAAGACAGCAAAGGCTGAATGACAGCAGAAACTCAGAACCAAGTTGTTAATTGAAGGCACGCGATTTGGCAAGCCAAAGGGCTGCAAGGTGATGTAAATACCACCTTTACAGCATTATATACTATGTCCCGCCCAAGGATCCCACAAGAGAGCAAAAAATCTAATGAAAGATTCACTGACAATAGAGAACATTCAGGAATATTGGCTGTGAAGGGCTCTAACGCTCTTCCCATCTGTGGCTCTGGACTCAAACTTTTCAAGACTACCAGCAATCTTAATGATAGATGTCATTAAGGACCTGGCCACTTGGTTTGTGAAGATGGCGAACAAACCTAAATCAAAAACCATTTCTGATGGAATGACCTCTTTGGTTTTTAAAGTTCTGTCAAGTCCTGTGAACAACTCTTTCTTGGGATAAACTAATTTTAGCGGCTTGGATTAAAAGACCCATCTCAGATACATGAGGGAGCATCTTAAATGCCAAAATAGTAGCCGATGGCACTTTGTGGGAAGAAGTTATTCATCCAGTGTAAGAAAGCATGCCTGGTTTGAATAAGGGCTTCAGAAAGAGGGGATGGATTGAATTAGAATGGGCAACACTAATGTGTCATGGAGTAGGCTTGGCATCAAGGGTGGAGTATGACTTAATCAAAGGAATGATGCTTGACTATTACAGGCTCTATCAGAGAAGTGTTAATTGCTTATTTCATGGGTACATCCTCATTCAATATTTCCCTCCCATTAACAAGCATCTCCACTTTCAGAATGAAATCCCACACATTATCCTCAATCTCACTACTCTTTTCTTGGAGATGGGCCAAGTATGCTGGAATGCCCCAGTGGAGTTGCAAATTCAATTTTAGAACTCAATTCTACCGGTGTCTTTCTGAATGGATCACTAAGGGGAACTGACTTATGGCAGAAGGCATAAGATGAGGAAAGAGAGGGGTCTCCCAGTCAAAGGTTCCAGCTCATGAGGCATCTGGAGATCGAATGAGATTGAGTGCAGCTCAAGGAGAACCCATGTCTACACCTTTTGAAAGACTCAGGTAATGTTTCTTAAAGCCACTGGCCTTTGAAAAAGATCTGCGACAGCGATAGGCTCTTTTCCATGTCCTCCGTCTATCTTAGCATCAGGGCAGCCCTTGGTGAATGTTTAGTCTGCTGTCTGCATTATTTCAATGTGGAAACTGAGGCCCAGAGCTTAGTGCAAGGTGAACGCCAGAGGAAGGGCAGACCTGTCCCCTTGGTTTGATGTACTCAATACCAAAGCAGCTGTTGCACCTGAAGGGAGCCTGGGCTAGGAATCAGGAGCTGGGAGGACCTATTCTCTGTGACCTGGGACCCAGTCACTAGAAAATGAAGAGACCCAGACTGTTGGGGCTGCGCGCACTCAGTGTTCCAGCTCTCTGCCCCCACCCTGTTCACACCAGCCTATCTAGTCTAGACGTCTGCCATAGCTCCCCAGTTCAGTTCCCTGTTTACTAAACCCCCACTCTAAAAAAAAAAAAAAAAAAAAAGCTCTCAAGAGTGAGGACTGAGAATCTGACTGCATCGCTTCCCACAAGGGCAGGGAGGTCTCAGATCTCTCTTCAGCTGAGCCTTGCTCTAGGAAGACAATGTAAAATGCACAGCTCTGGGCTGTTTATTTTTAAAGATACTATATCCATTTTTACTGGAACAAGTATAAAGAACTTAAAAAACCCATAGCTATCCTGTCACAATAAATCATACAGAGTAAATTGAAAATCCTATACAGCTTTCCCTGAATACATTGCGCTCACTTTGTCAAAGAGGTAGATGAAATGTGGCATATATTGATCTAGATGTCTCTGTAAAACTATAATATTTATATCAAATACATATGCTAGAATCCTTCCCGTCTCTCTGCTGAGCCTTCTAATCATGCTTGCCTCGTCCTCCCTCTCACCCCCAACACCTCCCACTACTGGAGACTACATCCGATGGGAATGCATTTTAAGAAGGACTTGTCAAGGGAATTCAGCGGCATTTTATCACATAGAAATCAGGGCAGGGTGACAAAAGACCCCACAACCCAAATCACACAGTGGTCAGTACCCAAAGTTCACGTTGTCCCTCCTATGTTGAAATGAAACTGTCAACAGAACTCTCTCCAAGACTGTCTCTTATGAGAGAGATTCTGGAAGATTCTGAGCTCTTCACCTGGCAGTGCTTCCCCTGATTCGGGGCACATCCTTTAGAGCAACTGTTACCCAGATTTCCCCTTAAGGCTCATAATCCCATTGCCTGAAGCAAGAAGGCTAACCCTAGTCCTGCTTTCCCATTGCCTCTTATACTGGGAGCCCATCCCAAAGGAACTGTCTCCTAGTGGGGTGGTCATCTTCAGCAAACAGCTGCTAACTCCAGGCTGCCCTGAGACCCAGTTCAGAACCCCTAAAACTTTCTGGGCTCTCAAGAACTAACTGTTGATCAGTGGACTGGTTGGCAAAGTATGCTTGGCTGGGACACCCTATGTCATGGGAAGTGTAGAAGACATTTTCTAGTTAGTTCACTGCAAGCCCCTAGGTCACTGGCTGATTCTGCTACCTCTGATCTATCAGTGTGTCTCAAGTTTGTAAGAAAACAGTGCATGTAAACAAGACAAAAATGAAAACAAAACAGTTGTGAGTGTGTATGGAGCTCAGGATCCCATGGTTTTAACCATTGCCTATTAAAACAGATGAAAAAACAAAAGAAGCGAACAACAACCAAAAAAAAAAAAAATACCCAAGGAGGTTCAGAGATAATTATCTACCCAGGACCCACATCTAGCACTTTGATAATCGCAAAGAAAGGGAATATCTTCTCCCCCCTAGTGAGGAAGAGAATAAAGTAATCATCTTATCCAGCTGTCAATAGAGCTGTTCTGGAGGAGACAGGCTGTTCGGCTATTTCCCTAAATGGGGGCAGAAGGCTGAGCAAATAGATACCAGCAGTGCACCAAAGGCACCTCTGTAAAACAGAGCCCCAAGGTCAGAGAACAGACTACTGGCAGTCCCAACAGAGAACACTGGGATGCCCTGACTGGACCAGAACTTTCTGCACAAAGAGGGCACATCTCATCCTACACAGACAGTCAGGATCTAAACCACCCAGTGGGATCGGGATCTGTACCTCCATCATCCCAAATCACAATTAGACCTCCACAATTATAACAGGCATGAAAGAAAGTGAAAGTGAAGTCACTCAGTTGTCCAACTCTTTGCGACCCCATGGACTGTAGCCTACCAGGCTCCTCCATCCATGGGATTTTCCAGGCAAGAATACTGGAGTGGGTTGCTATTTCCTTCTCCAGGGGATCTTCCCAACTCAGGGATTGAACTCAGGTCTCCTGCATTACAGACAGATGCTTTAACATATGAGCTACCAGGAAAGCTACCAGGCATGAGGAATGGCCAACACCTTGTGTAGCTTGTTGCCAAAAAGGAACCTCAACCCAAGCCTTAAAAATAAATACTAAGAACCTCAGGGCAGGAGATATTGATTGTCTTTCAGTTTAACATGCACCCTCCTTTCAATAGCACCTCGTTTTTTGGGAAAAATTAAAATAGTCTACATCTAAATTTTAAAATGACATCAAATGAGGAAATTCAAGGTTTAGTAATTAATTTTTTATCTTTATTCATTGGATTTGGCTATAGAATGAAATCTTCAGTTACCTAAATGTATAGATATTTTTTAAAAAAAGATTTTTTGATGTGGACCATTTTTAAAGTCTTTATTGAATCTGTTACAATATTGCTTTTGTTTTATAGCTTTTTGGCTGCAAGGTATACGGAATCTTAGCTTCCCAAACAGGTATTGAACCTGCCCTCCTTGTACTGGAAGGTGGACTGCCAGCAAAGTTCCTAAATGTACAGATTCTCAAATTAGGTGCTAGGTTTGTTTTGGACACACAGACATTCATGCTTGTGCACACACACACTTTTTTTTTTTTTAACAATGTCTTCAAAGTACTTACAAAGAAAAATGCAATGATCGGGACCATGGTGAGGTCCCAGTTCTCTGGCTGTCTAGAATGGCATTCATGATAAAATTAAGCATAAACCTAAACCCTGGACTGGGGAAAGGAAGGAGGGACATGGGGGTGAGGAGGGGAGATGCAGATAAACCAGCTTCTGCTGCTTGCCCGCATAATTAAGAAGCTGCCCCTCATCTGGAGCATAGGCTCTGCCAATCTAGAGAACAACACCTCATTTTAAATTTGGGGAACCACTCCTCCCCAATCAAATACAGTGTTGGGACCTTCAACCACGGTTCCTGCCCAAACTAGGACAAGCAGTGCTTTACAATCTTAAATGAAGTGACACTAAGTTCGTGGTGGGAACTGATTGATCCTCATGGTGAAACCTTGTGAGGACTTTCTCTGAGTTTCTGCTTGCTGGATCCCAGCGCTGCTTCTCAGCCTCACCTCTGTCCTTTCTGGCATCTTCAGCTTTTGTCTGAATGCTGTAAGATACTTTAACCTTCCGAAAAAAAAAAAAAAAAAAGCCTTCTCTGCTGAAGTCAGCAAGAACAAATTTGTTGCCTATAACCAAAGAACTTTAACTGTAGATTTGTTTATCTTTAGTTTCTCACTGAATTCTCACAATAACCCAGTGTGCAGGTATTAGCACCACTGTTTCGGTTTTATCTCTTTCCTCCTTCCTTCATGGAAGAGGACTTATATAGCTTCTTAAGCAAGCAATTCTGTAATTGCCCAAATCTCATAAATAACACTGGTTCTTCCTCGTGTCTCTCCACAACACGCTCGCCCTTCTGCCTTTTATTCATCCATTCCTGCCGGGTTTGGTGGCCTTTGGTCATTTTTAAGTAAGCCATTCTTCCTTTGACCTGATTCTTCCAATTTCAGGTGGTTCTTTCCTCTAACAGAGAAATCCAGGCTCTTGAACATCACTTTCCTCTATTCCAATCAAATCAGATCTACCTGTTTCCACTTGATAATGCTGCTTCTGAACACAAGGCACCAAGAGAAGAGAAGATGAAAGAAAAGATCAGCTACACCCTCTGGGGATGAAGACAGAACAGAGGGAGAATGAGTCCAACAAAGCAGCGGTTCTTAATTTTGCCTGGTAGAGGGGAGGAATGCTAACTTTGATGTGCAAACTGACCCCACTGCCTTCCCAAACACCCCTGCAAGCCTCTCGGCCCTAGGACAGAAGCTGTTGGGATATGGCCTTCCCATAACAACAATCAAGTTGACATATCCTGACACACCCTTGGGTGTGGCCTCATTCCTCAGCCACACGCAAGGGTGTTGCCCCAGCCAGCTGTGTTGCTAGCCATCGACTGTAAGTAGACCCAATACCCTGAGCCTCCGGCATCTGTCTGACACATATAAAAGTACTGGGGAAAGTCAACAGGTTCCAGAGCTTGATAAGGCATAAGACACCCCAGAGGGCTGTTCGCTAGAGAACTCACAGTGGCATTAGCAGCCCCTCTACCAACTGAATCTCTCTGCACCCCTCTTTTACAGGGTTTCATTAGATCTGTAGGTTTTTAGGTCCACAAGTCATCCCTCTGTTACCTTTGCCCTAAACTACTCCAATGGAGACATCTACCAATGTGAATTATCTAATGCTTTTAGGAGCATTCCCTCTAAAAGGCTTGCAGTCTTCATGATTGCCTTATACCTTCATGATTTTATTGAACAAAATTCCTGCCAAAAGAGTATTTCACGGAGACAAGGCTCCTCTCTAATCCAGCTTCTACATAGCTGCCACTAGCTTTTGGGTGGTTCTGATTGGTTAAAGTCTCAGGTAAGCTGCAGGGAAGCAAGAATCATATCTTCTTGCTCATCCTTTAACCCACAGCACCTAGCACAGTGCCTGGAACAAAGCAGGGCTCAAAGCTGAGCAAATATATTGGGATGGGTGCTTTCCTAAATCTGTTCTATATACTAGCCAGCATTTGCCTTTGAGGTCAATGGCTAGGGCCATAAAACCTCTCACGAGATGGGCATACATCTATCTCTGAACATGTGTCCTTATTGAGAAAGTATTGGAGGTGAAATAAGTTTGCTTTTACTGACAACTGGTACTCACATTTGAAGAAGCCCCTATAGTTTGGAAGGGAAGAGAGACAGCACCAGATGTGGAGGTGGAAACCCTGAGAGGCACAGAATCAAGTTTCCATGAATTTCATCCTGCATCAGCTTTTAAAGTTCTTTTATAATAAAAAGAGACACTGGACTTGGCCAGTTAGAAGGTTTCCTGGTTTATTTTTAGTGTGTGATGGCAGCAGGGGATGAAACCCCAAATCTACTAGTCATCACTTTCGCACAGCTCTGGGAAGACTGCGATCAGAATGAATGGCACAGCTGAAAGAGAAAACACCGCGTAACTTAGTCTCGGAGGGTTGTGTTTGTCCTTTAGATTTAGAATCTGCCCAACAAGGATTCACCCAATCAAATGTGAGGTTAAGCAGAAAGAATCTTCAGGGATTATAATTAGAAAAGTTATATTCAGAATTCTTTTTCTTTAATGGAAGAAAGACTATATGAGGGTGAAAGTCAAAATCTGAATATGACTTTTTATTTTTTAAGGTACACAGTTCATCTCCCACCTACATTTCTATTCTTGTTTTCAGAACAATAGCTGGAACATTTTGATAAGTGTGTGGAAGGGAAGAGAGACAGCAGAAAAGTGGTGGTGGGGTAGGGGGGAGACAAGCTTTCATTCCGTGAGTATTATCAGGAAATAGATTTAATATGCATCCAAGTCTCTCTAAATAGAGCTCCAAGTTTGAAAAGGACCGAAGACGTTGAGTACAAGAATCCAAAGCAGATGCAAAGGAAGATGTGCCCACATCCACACCCATAAAGACCCCTCTCATTGGAAAGGAATACCTGGCACTTTACATTACATGATACAGCATCTAATAACACTCGTTTTCAGTATCTGCCCCTTGGTACTGAATTTCAGAAGTAGTCAAGGGGTCATTTTTCCAAAGTATTAGGGCAATCTCATTTTTTTTTCTTCCCCCCAAAGTTTAATGCTAATCAAAGCAGAATGCCTAATCAGTCCAACATGGCCTGTCAACTTGAATTATCTGTTTGTCTTCCTATTTACTGTATCTGTCTGTCTACAGTTCTTCATATCTCTGTGAAGATCAGTTATTGGGGCCTGTGTTTTCTTCTGACTAGAATGGCTACCAGATGATCCTTCCTGGTGATATGTTGATGATTTGCTAATTTATGGCTTTTAAAATCTAGGAATCTGAAAACACTGCTGAGAGTTCAGGCTGGGGATCACGTGGGCCCCATGACGAGAGGGCTGAACAGCTTACTTGTTGAGGGATTGAAGTTTGTATAAAAAGCAAAGTGGCAGTCACATTTCAGCCAGAGGGATGTCTGTGATGCAGAAATCTTATAGACACCATCCCTCCTAGGAACAGCACCCCATTCATTCACAGGCCGAGGAGGAGGGAGGGGGAATGCTGTCTGTGTTACACATGGACAGGAAGGAACAGGACTTGGGGCTCAACCCAAGACAACATCCTATGAATTAACCCCACATCCTATTTCCAAGCACTGGGGTCAGACCATCTCAGAATGAGAACAGGAGAAAGTATTATTGTAGGAAGGTTCTGACCTCTGGGAACCAAGAAGGGAGGTTTACACAAGCTCTGAGTTTGAACTCCCCAACCCCTTTGGCGGCCAAATAATGTAACGTATCGCTTAAGATAGATGTGGCGAATTTGGAGATTTTCACAAGCCTGAACAACGCACCTGGCATGTTGCAAGCACTCAGAAAACAGACATGGATGAGATCAAGACGAAGGCAGGACTCACATTAGTTCTTTTGGGGGCAGGAAAAGGACAATGGGGGTAGATTAAACGAGTCTTTATAAAGAAATGATCCCTGTCCTGGTGCAGCGGAACATTTAAGATCCCAATTCTTCTTTTAAACAATGGTCTAGAACCAGGTGGGCAAAATCTGAGCAGTGGAGAAAGTGGAATTTCATGCTGATACAAGACAGCTGGGCAGGAGGGAACAGAAAGTGGTCTCAGAGAAGAACGAAGGATGTGAGGGAGATGAAGGGCTGATTTCCGATCAGAGAGGATGGCCTCCCCTGGTAAGCCAGTGGACAGCACTACTGTAGGCAAACTAGGGCCTGAAACACAAATCAGATTTTTAAAGACCTAGTCCCTTGGAGGTAGAACTAAAGACCAACAGTTGCAGGAGGGGTTCCCATAATATTAATTTTAAAACCTAGAGTGTTAGCTCCCCTCTGCCTAGGCAGTAATGAAAGTTGTTGAGTAGGCTGTAACAGCCCTTCCTCTGAGGTGTCACCTCCCTAGACCACTTTATCCCTGTAAATCATCCCTGTTTTGCTCTATAACAGAATCTTAGATCTATCTTACTTTTGTTGCATGTATTAAAATCTTTACTTGGCACTTCCTTTTATTCCTACCCTTGCCATTGCCTGTTACCTTCCGGACATGTAACCTCCACATGGCAGGTAGCATGCATACCTGCCCGACATGTGGTCCTGACTGAGTGTCACAGCCTGAGCAAGTCAACCAGTGGAGGTGACAGCAGGAGTGGAGAGCAAGGCAGGCAACTCACTGTGCTCTGCTCTTCGTTCTTGCAATTTTGTTCTAAATGTTTGAATGCTTTACAAAATATGAGCACTGACATCGAAGGACATAATAAAGTACTCTTCTTCATCTTTAAATGGAAAAGCATGATAAAGTCTTGACATTGTTGTTCTTTAGTCATGTGGGACTCTTTGCAACCCTATGGACTATAGCCTGCCAGGCTCCTCTGACCATGGGATTCTCCAGGCAAGAATACTGGAGTGGGGTGCCATGTCCCTCCTCCAGGGGATCTTCCCAACCTAAGGATCAAACCTGTGTCTCTTATGTCTCCTGCACTGGCAGGCAGGTTCTTTGCCACTAGTGCCACCTGGGAAACCTCATGATAAAGTTGGCCCACCTCTATGGTATTAAGGTGGCTTCTTACAACCCTGAGGCCACACCTAGGTTGAAGGCAGACCACCCAAACTCCTTCCAGGAGGACACTGCCTTTTAAGGGTTGAGATTTTCACTCAAAGCTATGAAATAAACCCAGGGAACCCACCCAGGATTTTCCAAGACGGGCAACTGCTTTTCAAGTTCTCATTGACAGTTAAGAAACCACTATTACAGAAGTGCCCTGAGCTGTGCAGACCAGCTGGGAAAGTGAAAGGCACAGGTAGATATGTTAGCCAGGGCAAAGAATGCTCTTCTTCAGATGATAAGCAGGTAGGCTGTGCCCAGGAGAGAGAGTCCGTGTCTGGCAGATCATGACAATCCCACCACAGCCGGCCCTCTAGGAAATGATCTCCCCAGGAAGGATGGAACCAGGAAGCGGAGAACAGGTAGAAACCCACAAATCTCATTTTGGCCAATGATCTTTCTGTCCATTCTTAAGAGACCCTCGTTGTTAGACATGTTCAAGAGGTAAACACTTTTCCAGTCTAACAAGATGAGAAAAACTAGGAAGAAATGGTTCTGTCCCCTCTCTACCTTTTTGTCCTTGACCCTAGGGCCAGGCTCTTTAGAGGCACTAGGTAAGTAGACGGGGGAGAGGGGCCCAAAGTGATGCTCAGGCCTTTACCTTCCTCATCATCTTATAGGCAATGTTTTGGCCCCACTGTGGGTAGAGGTGGAAGAAAAGTTACAGTGATAGGATCACTGACTTTAGAGCAGAAAGGAGTCTCAAGAGATGATTGAGAGAAGCAGCATGGCCCAGTGGAGCAGACTGCGCCTGGGTTCAAGTCCCAGACTGACCCTTCACTAGGGTTGTGATGTCAGGCAAGTCACTGCAAATGGAGATGATGGTGATACCTTCCTCACACAGTTGCCATGGGGATGCAGAGGGATGGAAGCACCTGTAGATATTATCATTGCCACAGAAGCCAGTCACAAGATTTGGGTTCTATTGATTCACGCTCTCATTTCCAGAAGTATGTGTCACTCCTCCACCTATATAAGGAGGTCTAAGAGAATCCATTGGACATTTATGTTTCACAGACAGATTTCAGGAATAGGAGTTAGAGCCAGGTTCATCTGTAACACCCATTCCCCAGCTAGAAGGGGACACAGACTCCTCGCTCAGTCAAGGATCTTCCTCCCAGTAAGTTACATTCAGTGCTTGGCCCCCTTTCCAGATTCCTTGTCCTCAACTGTCCATCCTTCTCTCTACGTCCTCCAAGCATTAGCTACCAGGAATCAGTAGAACAATCAAAACCCATCTATCCTCCCATCTCCCAACCACTTGGCCTGGGGCTGCTTCAGTTTCAGGCCCCAGGAGCCCCATCATGGGAAGTCCAATGTCTGGATGGCTCCCCAGTCCAGCTGTCTCTGACAAGAGGGTTACCGCAGATGGATTCTTCTCTCTGGCCGATTATTTTCCATGGCCCTTGGCCATGTGACCTCGGACCATGATCTTGTCAGTTCTCATAAACTAACCAGGAGTAGGTTGAGTCACAAACAGAGAGGAAACCTCTGGGGAAAACAGCAGGAGCTGTGGGAGGAAGAAGAGCAAGCTGGGATCCCAAAGGCCATGGGAGCCTCACCCCTCCACTCTACCACCTCTGAGAGGCTTTGAACTTACAGGAAGGGAAAGAAGTGGAGACAGTGGCCTTGAGGCAGGCTGGGCTACAGGAGGGCTACTCTTCTGAATAAGATCTAAGGTCTCAGCCCAAAGAGACTAATTGTTCCCAAGACCTCAACTAGAGAGACTGCCTGACAAGATACTGGTTAGACCTTTGGTTATTGACCAAGTCCCTATCTTAGGGACTACATCATAATGGATAAACTAGAGAATGACTCTCTTTCTCTCTCTCTCTCTCTCTCTCACACACACACACACACACCCCTATATCTACTGTTGGCTCTGGGTGTCCTGGAGGAGATCAGGCCAGGGATGTTGATAAGAACATAGGCATGAGCAACTGTGAGCCCTGGATGCTATGTTGCTGGTGAGGATGTTCTGGGGACACTACATGAACTGTTTCTATTATGCCAACATAGATTAGAACTGAAAAGGATGTGTAACTGAAATTTTCATATTCTCCAAAATCCTGAAATTGGGTGTTGTGTGAACAATACCCCATGGCTCTCTACCTAAATTTTTTTGACTTTAAATAATCTTTGAATTTCCAATTCATGTGTCTCCGTGGCTTTGGGTCAGACGTTACCTTGAGTTCTCTGACAAGTTAATGCATTATTAAAGAAGTTACATTCTGTGCAAAATGTGCACACATAAACAAATCCCTTAACTGTGTATATGTTTAAGTTACTTTCTGGGCATCCATCTGATGAAATCTTAGGGAGAACTGATACATGGACATGTGTCCGTGGGTATAACACATATATTTATGCATACACAAAAACACAGGGCGAAGCACACTATTTTAAGTATGAATTCTACCTTTCAACAAAGTTTAGCTGCTTTTCTTTTGCAAATGCATTTAATTTTATCTGGAAACTTTTTGACGTTAGAAATAGAACAACTGTAGTTTCTCATTATGTTTGCTGCCAGAATCCATGCTTGGTTGCTCAACTAAAGACCTTATATTGCTAATTACTACCACATGCCCATATCCCAAGCGAAAGAAAACTTATTGATTCTGACAGCCCATTCTCTCAACACTGAATTCCAAATGAAAACTCAAATTTTGGCCAAACATAACATTTCATCAATCTTGTTCTACTGACTAGAAAAACAACATCAAACAAAGGGTGCTAATGGCCCTTTATTACCGTTCCTTTCCCAAGCTTATATTTTCTGATGAAAGATCTAAGTGACCAAAGGGCTTCTTTAAACTACTTAGTAATTAGCTTTTGAACCAGGAAACGATGCGTAAAGTAAAGCGAACAGTCCCAGTGCTGATGACAGAACCTATTTTCTGTCCGCAGGGTCGGGGGACCTCAGAGACCCAGAGTGAACATTAAAGGCAAAGTGTGCATTTTCATAAAGGGAGAAGAGAAAAGAGAAAAAAACCAGGGTAAAAGTAGTGATAAAAGATGATGGAGATGGAGCCAGAACAAAAGCTGCGGGAAGTCTGTGATCTGAAGCCTTTGACGCAGGGGTTTGAGCAGAGGTGCCACGGCCAAGGGGCAACCGGATGGGACTGGAGTGGGTGAGTGACTGTGGGTCTCAGGGCCTCATCTGGGTCACCCGTCAACAAAAGTCCCCCGCCAGCAGGCCCACCCACACTGGACTATGGCAGCTATTTTGGAGGGGAAAAAAAAAATGTACCTGGAGTGAGAGTCGGGAAGTATTTTCAACACAGACATCAGGGCAATTGATTTTATTGACATCTTCAGGGGCGGTGAGGGAGAGGGGAAGGCTGGCTGAGACAGTGGCCTGGGGAGGCCATAAGGCAGCCTGTGTGCCCCGAGTGCCTTCTGCTTTATGGCGACCTGTCCGCTCCTTCAAGGCAAAACGAACCGAGAGGTTGTTTTCCTCTTGGCATGGAATAAATGACCAGAGAAAATGTCTGGACTTATTTGGCCTTTTGGATCTAACCAATGGCCCAGAAATCGGAACAGCTTGGTTCTAATCTCATCCAGGGTTGTTACGATAATAGGAGGAGGGCTCCATCAGAGGGGAGGTGGGAGAATGGCTGCCTCCCCGGAAAAGACGCCAACTGGCCTCCTCTGTCCTCCGTGCCTTTGAAAGGAAACGGGTGTCCTGTGGGTAGTTCAAGAAAATGAGTCCTTTTCCCCACCTCCTCATTTTCTAAACAGAGGACTGGACACCTGAGCTCAGGATGCAGTGGGATCACTGATAGGAGAAGTCACTTCCAAAGTGACTGTCAGGCAAGGAGGAGCTGGCGGGTGGAAACACAATGCTGCTGCTTTTATCTTTCTCTTAAAGAGCAAATAGGCTATTTAGGAATTCATTTGAGAATGCATAATCATGGCTGATTGTGTTGTATAGCAGAAACCAACACAACACTGTAAAAATTAACAAATATGTATTTACATTTAATCAAAAGCTGTGGCTCAGATGATAAAGAATCTGCCTGCAATACAGGAAACCTGGGTTTGATGCCTGGGTCGGGAAGACCCCCTGGAGACAGGAATGGCAACACACTCCAATATTCTTGTCTAGAGAATTCTATGGACAGAGGAGCCTGGTGGGCTACAGTCCATGGAGTAGCTAAGAGTCAGACGTGCCTGAGTGAAATTTTTAAAATGTATGGGATAAGAACAAAACAAAAAAAACCCTCTAATTCCATGATAGGAACTTCCATGCCTGGGGAAGCGGCAAAGTGATAAAAATATTCTGTATCTTGGTCTGGGCGGTAGTTCCTGGGTGTGTACATAGGTACAAAATCCTTGAGATGTACATAAAGATGTGTATATCTTACTCTATGGAAGTTAAAATGAAAACCCAAACTCAAAAGCCAACAAAATTCAATGCTCAAAAAAGCTTTGAAAGAAAAACAGTACAGAATGGTTGCTTCCACCCTGCCTCCCTCCACCTTCTCCTTTGAGACAGAGCAGTCAAGGCCTTACATCTACTTAGAAGTAAAACTTCCAGCTGATAACAACACACACTGACAGTGATATTGACAAAATGATGTGAGCACAAATCGAAACAGTCCCCAAGAAGAAAGCATTCATGTATGGAAAGCCAAACAAAAGATGCATCAGGAAGCCCACGCAGTGCCCTGAAATACTATAAACATATTTCTTGTCCAGAAGGAATTTCAACCGAGTAATGAGTCCCTTTGAGGACACGCTTGGTGCCTCCTGGCTAAAGAGACCTGGTCTCCTGGTGACCAGAGTGCCAGTGTGACCTTGATCTTGCCCTCCTTGGGACTTCCCTGCTGGAGTATGAACCCATGGTTTGGCTGCACAAAAACCCCATAAGATGGCACCTCTTTAGTCTTAGGGACCAGAATGGAATCAATCACCTAATTAATATAAAGAATGAATAAACTGGGCTTACACATTAGGGATCAGAATAGAAAATATGAGTTCAGGGACACATGGACTCCTTCTAGGACAAATCAATCATGTCTCTTGGAAAGATGGGTGGGGAAGAGAGTTGTGAACGGGAACAGGTCTCAGTAGCTGATCTTCGTGATAACTTGGAGGGGTCATTCTGACATGTCACGCCCCACACAGAATGTGGCCCTTCAGATGGGGTGTAAGGGGGGCAGGATTCAGGTGTCACCGCATAGGGGCTCTGAAAGTCACTCAACCACATCTCTTGTGATGCAACTGACTTACTTTCTGCCTCCATGTTTGTTAAAAGTCCCGCCGAATTTATTCCGATTCAGGATGAGAGCAGCAATTTCGGGCACGTAGCGGGCAAACATTGCCTACATGCATGAAACAAAGAAACAAGAGCCAAAAAAAAAATGGCATGCAGAGAGGATTCTACCGCAGTGGAGGCAGCAAAACCTCTTGGCATACTTACTTTCTTCCACTAACCGCACTATAGGAGCCCCCGTATTTCTTGCGGTTTCCTATTAACTCTATGATTTCAGGGACGTAGCTGGCAAACATGGCCTGAGGAGAAGATAGGAGACAGAAGAGAGACTAAAACGACAGGCCAAAGAAAGGGGGTGACCTTTTCAGAAGGGGGAGGGGGGAAATACTAAGATCTGAAAACACAAAAGGACTAGAACTGCAAAGGTACATATTCATGGGCTGGATTGTATTTAAAAAAAAAAGAGCAAGCTTCTGAAGTTACATAGGACAAAAAACAAACATTAACCAATCTCGACAACTAAAAAAAAAACAAAAAAATCAGTTAAGAAAAATGTAAAGGAGACAGGAATAAATAAATTGACATCTAGTTCTACTTCCTGAAGAGAAATAAGGGGAGGCATGCTAGAGAAATAACACACACACACACACACACACACACACTCATTCATAAACTTACACACAATTTTAAGAGAAAACCTTTCTTTCTAATTAAAATTCAAATGAGAATCCATGCCTTTATGAGAGATCAAAGACAATAAACACCAAGAGAAGATTTAAAAATATATAAACTTTTCCATTAAAAAAAAATCACTAAAAAGCACACAAGGTAAATTTAGGAAATCACATGGGAGGAAAGAATAGCAAGGAGAAACACAAATCTGCCATGTTTTGTCCAACAAACACTGTGCTTGTGGCTGGATAATGCGGTCGTGTGATCTGCAGGGACCTCACGGGTACCGCAGGAACGCTGTGAGCATGTACACACCACACGTACATTTATATACATTTCTCAAATGTATATGCCATATGCAGACAAAACAGAGAGTGTGTTTGCATGAGATAAATGCATGTGCGGTGTACATATGTGAAAGCTGTGTGTGAGTTTAGGTTTATCTGACACACAGCAAAAATCTAAACATCGAATGGGCTACTCTGAAAGACAAAATGCAGTCACCACCGATGAGTGGCCAGAAATCCCCCTTGAAAAGTAACCCACCAAGATGATCTGCATAGACCAGAAAAGCAAACAGTGCGACTTTCTGACTTACAGAGTGAGGGCGGAAACACCCACCCATGTCGCCGTGTAAGGGAGTTGTGGTCTGTTTACAAAATCACATTCAGCCCATGTGGTGATGTCCACCTGGGGACTAGTAGGCTCTCTGTCCTCTGGGGTGGGGACCCTCCTCTTTAGGGCAAGGGCCCAGCCACAGTGTTTGTTGGAAGTTTGGGGAGGACTGGGATAGGGGTGGGGAGCTCTTGAAACCGCAAATTGTCTACAGAGTATCAACATTATCTACCTGGTCAGGTGACAGCACTGTCCTTGCAGAATATCAGAGGCTGGATTACATTATGAAGGTACAGACCCTTTCACTTGATAAGTGAGCATCCCTTTCTTAAGACAATTAGGTTTGCTTCAGGCTAAATGACGGTCCCTCACAAGGACACTGTGCCTGGGTCTCGGAAACAAACTCAGTACACAAAAGAAACAGGCAGAAAAGGCACGTGGCATCTGGGACTGCCTTAACTGGACTGGGACACTAAGGAAGTCACTTGCCTCGAATGCAGAAACACAGGCTCAAATACACAGCCTTCAGAAAATGGATAATAGAAAATATCAATGATCACAAAATCAACATCGTAAGAAAGCTTTTTTACCAGTCCCCCGAGGATGAAGAAGACCATGAAGAGACGCCCGAGCGTGGTTTTTGCATATACATCCCCGTAACCAACAGTGGACATGGTCACCATGAGCAGGTAGACACATTCCCAGTAGGTAAGAGCCTGGTTGTTTTGGAAATTTTCCCATGGGTCCCCTGAATTCTCCACCTAAATCAAGGAGACAGGGGAGAGAAAGGAAAAACATTATAGGTGTAATAAACCAGAAACATCAAAACTCCAGCATCTAGGCTACTTTTGGATGTTCTGCATCTTCAACCGCAGGAGTTTGCTGCCCCAAGTGGAGCTCTGTAAGTTGGGCTCACAGCCTCTGAACAGGTAGTGGAAGAAATGGAGTGAAAGCCATACCCACATACCCACCAGGCTGATGGGGGCAGAGACGGGAAGGAACTGAGGTACATATCCAGAGTCCGTTTTCTTCTCATTGTTAAAGATCTGAGGCCAGCAGAATTTTAGGGCACTGCCTCTGGCTGTGTGTTACAGCATTCTTTTCCAGCAAAGAGCCAGAGAGCCCTGCTCTGGTCGAGAGTTTGCTCAGTCCCAAAGAAATCCTGGACCCTCCCACAGAAAGCCTCCTCATTTCATCCTTTTGACTAAGGAGATGCCCGAGGGACCCTGCTCCTTCAGATTATGCGCCCAAACCGTGAACAGCATCTCTCAGAGCCTGACCAGGCTCTCCCTGCTTTGCAGAAGATCAGGGACCACTCTGCCCTGCAAACTGCAGTAGCCTCCCTCAGAAGCACAAAATGTGAGCTCAGGAGAACTATCCCGAACTGCACACTGTAGACCAAGGACCAGCAAGCTTAGCCTGTGCAGGGCCAGATGGTCAATATTTTCGGCTTTGCGGCCCATAGGGTTTCTGCTTTCTGTGGGGAAACTCATCTCTGCAGGTGTAGCAGGAAATCTCTCAGAGTCAACGGGTGTGGAAGGCTTCTGCCCCTGACTTCTTTTTGTTCAGTCGCTCAGTCATGTCTGACTCTTTGCAACCCCATGGCCTGCAACACGCCAGGTTTCCCTGTCCTTAACCATCTCCTGGAGCTTGCTCAAACTCATGTCCATTGAGTCGGTGATGCCATCCAATCATCTCATCCTCTGTTGTCCCCTTCTCCTCCTGCCTTCAATCTTTCCCAGCATCTGGGTCTTTTCTAATGAATCAGCTCTTTGCATCAGGTGGACAAAGTACTGGAGCTTCAGCCTCAGCATCAGTCATTCCAATGAATATTCAGGGTTGATTTCCTTTAGGATTGATCAGTTTGATCTTCTTGTAGTTCAAGGAACTCTCAAGAGTCTTCTCAAACACCATGGCTCAAAAGCATTCAGCCTTCTTTACGGTCCAACTTTCACATCAATACATGACTACTGGAAAAACCATAGTGTTGACTGTATGGACTTTTGTTAGCAAAGTAATGTCTCTGCTTTTTAATGTTCTGTCTAGGTTGGTCACAGCTTTTCTTCCAAGGAACAAGCCTCTTTTAATTTCATGACTGCAGTAACCATCTGCAGTGATTTGGAGCCCAAGAAAATAGTCTGTCACTGTTTCCATTGTTTCCCCATCTATTTGCATGAAGTGATGGGACCGGATGCCATGATCTTCTTTTTCTGAACGTTGAGTTTTAAGCCAGTTTTTTCACTCTCCTCTTTCACCTTTACCTGCAGTTGCCCATCTCTGCTTTAGACTCAAAACACTTCCTGTCCTCCCATCACCTATGATGTGCCAACAAATGTGAGGCAGGTAGGAGAGATTTTGCAGAGGAGAGGGGCCCAGCCCTCCCATACACCCGAAGGCCAATGCCTGTGACCTGCGAGAATGGTCCCTGTGGATGGCCGGCCCCAAGCCTCCCTCCAGACCGCCAGCCTGCCTCTGCAGAAAGTTTCCAAGACCTGGCCTCTTTCACACATCAGTGCTTATCCTCAATGTGCCCTTTCTCGTGCAGGTTTCCTGGTGAAGCAGAATGTATTGGGTTGGCCCAAAAGTTCATTTGGGTCTTTCCATAAAATGTTATGAAATGAACTTTTTGTCTAACCCAGTACTTCACACGACAGTAAGGTGAGGTCACTGCAGATTGAAAACAACCAACTAACCCTCCATATCTGTGCTTTTCGACACTTGGCAGAGTTAGAGTGATTATCTAAGGGTGATTTCATCCAAGAATCTCATCAGCATAAAAGGGTGGGTGGGGTGGGGAACCATCAGATCCAGTAACTGAGTGATAGCTCAGAAGTTTTCCTTTGAATGCTAATCACAAAAATCCCAATGGGAGATAGGTAACAAAGCTTCCTTCCATCCATTAAGTGGACTGAAGCTCAACAAGAGAAGGGCAAATTTACTCAAAACTTCTGTTAGATGATGCTCCTTCAGTTGTAATAGTTTGTGTTTGTATGAAGCACACTTCTCAAAATAGCTATACTCTCCAAAAGCAAGCAGAAATCTGCCCAGGGAATGTGAGTACAGCTTGACTTCATAATATAAGGCTTTCAGTGAGTTGTTAATTTAAAAGAATTAACATTTTTGAGATGCAAAATAACTTGACAGGTAATCAAGCAAAAGAATCAAAGAGGCCTTTTAGTAAGGGGGAGTGAGTGAAAGTCACTCATTCGTGTCTGACTCTTTGTGACCCCATGGACTATACAGTCCATGGAATTCTCCAGGCCAGAATCCTGGAGTGGGAAGCCATTCCCTTCTCCAGGGGATCTTCCCAACGCAGGGATCGAACCCAAGTCTCCCACATTGCAAGCGGATTCTTTACCAGTTGGGCTACCAAGGAAGCCCTTATAAGGGAAAAGTGAAGAGAAATTGAGGAATCTGTTATTTGTTACTTACTAAGAGTCTGATGCTAGGAGGGATTGGGGGCGGGAGGAGACGGGGACGATAGAGAATGAGATGGCTGGATGGCATCACCGACTCTATGGACATGAGTTTGAGTGAACTCCGGGAGTTGGTGATGGACAGGGAGGCCTGGCGTGCTGTGATTCATGGGGTCGCGGAGAGTTGGACACGACTGAGAGACTGAACTGAACTGCAGAGCTGTGTGGCTCAGCTGGTAAAGAATCCACCCGCAATGCGGGAGACCAGGGTTCGATCCCCGGGTTGGGAGATCCCCTGGAGAAGGGAATAGGTTCCCAATCCAGTATTCTGGCCTGGAGAATTCCATGGACTGTATATCTAGCCCATGGGGTCGCAAAGAGTTGGACACGACTGAGGAACTTACACTTCACTTCAAGAAATGGGGATCAGACTTCCAATCTGGTCGAAACCTTTGCCAGCGATTGCTTAGGAAGCACTGCCATCTTGTGGTTTGCTGGGGTTATTGCAGAAAGAATTAAAAAAAAAAAAATCTACGGAAGCCCCTGCCCTAGCTATACAGGTGAGCTGAAAAACACAGGTTTAGAGTGTGAACCGGAGAAGGCAATGGCAACCCACTCCAATATTCTTGCCTGGAGAATCCCAGGGACAGAGGAGCCTAGTGGGCTGCCATCTATGGGGTCGCACAGAGTCGGACACGACTGACACGACAGCAGCAGCAGAGTGTGAACATGACTCGCCATTTGGAACTAGTTTGGGTAAAAGGATTGGAAACCTAGACAACTTGTGCGGTTGTTTTTCCTTTTTCTGCATTCTCCAGCAGGGCTGAAGTTTGTCTCCCGGGTAATAAAATGACTCTGAGAGGGTCTTCTTCCAAAAAAGCCAGAACTGAAGCATCTTCAAGGATACTTACCAAATGGATGAACCCGGCTGCTGTGAGCCACGTGCTGATAAAAATGGAGAGCAGATTCACCAGCTTGATGGAATTACTGTGCAAAAGAGACAAAAAGCAAGATCCCCAAGTTACAGAAGACCCTGTTGGGAATGGCTTCCAGAGCAACAGCACCCCTTTAGGGAGGAGGCAGCCCACCCGCAAGCCCCCAGTGTTCCTCTGTCATAAGGGAAGGATCTGAAAGGCGGCAAATGCAGTTCAGGCTGGAGCCTGTAGGAAGATGACATCTGAGTTGCTGAAAGTGGTCCCTAAATAAACTCCTCTGGTTGTTTAAAATTTTTATTACTTTTTACTTTGAACATTTTTATGTCTACAGAAATAGTGAAAGAAGGGTATAATAAAGACTGGGATACCCTTTACCTAACATTTTGCCACATTGGCTTTATCTGTATATTTTCCCTCTTTCTCCTTTTTTTCTAGATGAGACCATTTACAAGCACGTTGTAGACATCACGACACAACCTTTTAAACTCTTCAGCACTCAACACCTAAGAAGAACACAATGTAAAACAATCATAGTACAATTGTCCTGCCTAAGGAAATTAACACAGATTCAGTAATATCATCTAATATTCGCTCCCAAGCTAGATTTCTGCAGTTGCTCCAAAATTAGGCTTGTTGATGCTCTCATGTTTTCAACCTAAGTAAGTAATAGAGATAATAATGTGCTACATTTGATGATTACGTGGCTTTAATCTAGGAGTCAGAACTTTTCTAATAAAGGGACAGATAGTAAATATCCAGGCTTTGCTGGGACATAAAGTCTCTGTTGCAACTACATACAGTTCAGTTCAGTTCAGTCGCTCAGTCGTGTCCGACTCTTTGCGACCCCATGAACCACAGCACACCAGGCCTCCCTGTCCATCACCAACTCCCGGAGTTCACTCAAACTCATGTCCATCGAGTTGGTGATGCCATCCAGCCATCTCATTCTCTGTCATCCCCTTCTCCTCCAGCCCCCAATCACTCCCAGCATCAGAGTCTTTTCCAGTGAGTCAACTCTCCGCATGAGGTGGCCAAAGTATTGGAGTTCCAGCTTTAGCATCAGTCCTTCCAATGAACACCCAGGATTGATCTCCTTTAGAATGGACTGGTTGGGTCTCCTTGCAGTCCAAGGGACTCTCAAGAGTCTTCTCCAGCGCCACAGTTCAAAAGCATCAATTCTTCGACGATCAGCTTTCTTCACTGTCCAAATCTCACATCCATACATGACCACAGGAAAAACCATAGCCTTGACCAGACGGACCTTTATTGGCAAAGTAATGTCTCTGCTTTTTAATATACTATCTAGGTTGGTCATAACTTTCCTTCCAAGGAGTAAACATCTTTTAATTTCATGGCTGCAATCAGCATCCACAGTGATTTTGGAACCCAAAAAAATAAAGTCTGACACTATTTCCACTGTTTCTCCATCTATTTCCCATGAAGTGATGGGACCAGATGCCATGATCTTCGTTTTCTGAATGTTGAGCTTCAAGCCAACTTTTTCACTCTCCTCTTTCACTTTCATCAAGAGGCTTTTCAGTTCCTCTTCACTTTCTGCCATAAGGGTGGTATCATCTGCATTTCTGAGGTTATTGATATTTCTCCCAGCAATCTTGATTCCAGCTTGTGCTTCTTCCAGCCCAGCGTTCCTCATGATGTACTCTGCATATAAGTTAAATAAGCAGGGTGACAATATACAACCTTGATGTACTCCTTTTCTTATTTGGAACCAGGCTGTTGTTCCATGTCTAGTTCTAACTGTTGCTTCCTGACCTGCATACAGGTTTCTCAAGAGGCAGGTCAGGGGGTCTGGTATTCCCATCTCTTTCAGAATTTTCCACAGTTTATTGTGATCCACACAGTCAAAGGCTTTGGCTAGTCAATGAAGCAGAAATAGATGCTTTTCTGGAACTCTCTTGCTTTCTCCATGATCCAGCGGATGTTGGCAATTTGACCTCTTGTGCCTCTGCCTTTTCTAAAACCTGCTTGAACATCTGGGAGTTCACGGTTCACATATTGCTGAAGCCTGGCTTAGAGAATTTTGAGCATGACTTGACTAGCGTGTGAGATGAGTGCAATTGTGCAGTAGTTTGAACATTCTTTGGCATTGCCTTTCTTTGGGATTGGAATGAAGACTGACCTTTTCCAGTCCAGTGGCCACTGCTGAGTTTTCCAAATCTGCTGGCATATTGAGTGCAGCACTCTCACAGCATCATCTTTCAAGACTTGAAATAGCTCAACTGGAATTCCATCACCTCCACTAGCTTTGTTCATGGTGATGCTTTTTAAGGCCCACCTGACTTCACATTCCAAGATGTCTGGCTCTAGGTGAGTGATCACGCCATCGTGATTATCTTGGTTGTGAAGATCTTTTTTGTACAGTTCTTCTGTGTATTCTTGCCACCTCTTCTCAATATCTTCTGCTTCTGTTAGGTCCATACCATTTCTGTCCTTTATCAAGCCCATCTTTGCATGAAATGTTCCCTTGTAATCTCTAATTTTCTTGAAGAGATCTCTTGTTTTTCCTGTTCTGTTGTTTTCCTCTATTTCTTTGTGTTGATCGCTGAGGAAGGCTTTCTTATCTCTCCTTGCTATTCTTTGGAACTCTGCATTCAGATGCTTATATCTTTCCTTTTCTCCTTTGCTTTTCACTTCTCTTCTTTTCACAGCTATTTATAAGGCCTCTCCAGACAGCCATTTTGCTTTTTTGCATTTCTTTTCCATGGGGATGGTCTTGGTCCCTGTCTCCTGTACAATGTCACGAACCTCCGTCCATAGTTCATCAGGAACTCTGTCTATCAGCTCTAGTCTGGAGACGTATAAAGGAATTAGTTGTGGCTGTGTTCCAATAAAACTTTATTTACAAAGACAGGCAGTAGGCTGACTGGCCCATAGGCTATGTATTTGCCATTCTCTGCTTAATTCTCCTTTAATCTGTATATAACACACCCCGCCTACCCATCCCCCCCACCACACACACACATACACACACCCTTTTTATTCTGTTTTCTGTGACTATTTTATTTTCTATGCACCCAAGCCTGCTGTTATCCAGAAAGTCCCATATTCTGGTTTTGTCTGACTATTGCCCCCTGACTAGATCCTGTTTCAATACATCTGTTGAGAATACCTGCCTGGGATGGCATCACATCAGGAAATTTCAACTCTGTTATACCGGGTTCAGACACTTAGTATCTGTGGGAGCCCCAGGTGGTGCCACTGAGAGGCACCAGGTTCCGTTTGTAATGAATATGCCAGCTGGGGAGTGGGACTCTGGGGCCATAGGAATATCCTATTCCCCAGCAATCTTATCCCTAAAAATTTCAGCATCCACTGGTGTTCTTTGAGATCAACTGGAACTCACTAGATATCTAGGTCCCTGAGAATAGGGGCCTTGTTGGCCAGAAGCCTGAGAGTGGGAGTCCCTGGTGCACAGTAGGGCCTCTAAGAATTTGCACAGAGTGAGCTGGCCTCCCCTCTGCATCCTTCCTACCTTCCTTCACCCCGTTTACTTCCACTGGGTGTACAGCTCTTCAACCATTGTTGTCAGGAGGTTGTTCCCCTGTCCAAAGGCTCTCGTGGACTAAAATACTATGTCTACACCGCCTCCTTCCACACTCGCTGAAGTTTCAGATTCTCCTACCACTATTCTTTCTACATAAACTCTTGCAACTTCTATCAAAGCCAAAAATATCTGCCAAGTCTTTGCTTACGCTATGACTCAGCTTGAAAGCCCTCCCCACCTACTGAATATTTCCCTTTCTCCAAAGCTTGGTATAGCCCGCACCTCCTCCTTAAAGTGACTCCACCCACTGGCAATACAAAGTGACCCGTGGCTTTTTTATCTCCAATAATCATTGGCCACCTCATGCGACGAGTTGACTCACTGGAAAAGAGTCTGATGCTAGGAGGCATTGGGGGTGGGAGGAGACGGGGACGACAGAGAATGAGATGGCTGGATGGCTTCACCGACTCAATGGACATGAGTTTGAGTGAACTCCGGGAGTTGGTGATGGACAGGGAGGCCTGGCGTGCTGTGATTCATGGGGTCGCAGAGAGTTGGACACGACTGAGCGACTGAACTGAACTGAATCATTGGACACCAATCCCACTCTCTTAAGCCATCGTTTTTACATTTCTAGTTGACTCTCTTGTGTAACCAACTGCATCATGCAGAAAAGAGCCCTATTTTCTATCTTTTTCAGTCTTCCCAGAGGGGTGTAAAACTGCCCACAGGCTGGTTTAGGCCATCGGACTTAATAGATTGATCTCTGACCCCTTCCACCTCTTTCTCAAGGGAAAATGAATGACTAAAATTCCAAGAGTTTAAGATCACCCCAATAAGAATGGCTAGCACAGTTCTCTCACAGGATTTACCACGTGCAGTGCCATCTGAAGTACTTCATGTATACTCATTCATCTAATCTTCATAAAGACTCTATGAGTGGGTCCCAGGGTTAAGAAACTGACGCAAGTTCACACAAGTAGGCAGCAGACTTGGGATTTGAACCAGGCAGTTTGGCCCCAAAGACTGCCCTTTTGTCCACTACACTGTACAGCAAGTGTCACAGACTGGGGTCCGCCAGAAAGCCCTCCTTGTTGAGAAAGCAAAACTGTGACTCCCCCACACTCTTGCATAGGATATGAAGAGGGTCAGAGGGCACTGCCCCAGAGAGGAGAGAGGTTATCACCATATCCACTGCCCAACCAGTTTCTCAAGGGGAGGCCAGAATAAAGTAAAAGACTCCTCTGAGGTACATCAACCCTGGAAAGTGAGAGACTCACCAGTAACAGGTAGTCAGTAGCAAAGAAAGAGATCTCAGGGATGCCTGTGTTGTTCAACTTTTCAGAAGATAATTAAGTGCTGAGGTGACTCACTTACGTAGTCCTGGATGCTGGAACAAAGCAGTGTCCCAACAATAACCGTGCAGAGCCTTCTTGAGATATTAAAACTATGGGAGTCTCCGCCTCATGGTGCTTTGGAAAATGACCTAATATGGTGATTATTAATCTCTAAGTGATTGTCACAGTGATATTAATAGTGCTTAAGGGAGCTCTCTGTTGTGTAGAGAACATTTAATCATTGTTGCTGAAAGAGTCTCTATTAAGCACTGAAATCTGATTATTTTTATGGCATCTGCATTATTACAGATCCCCAGTATTAGGATTTGCTTTTCAAATTAAACTCTATGACTAGGCAATCATCTAAAAGCTCTATGCAAGAGATACAAGATTAACTCTTGGTGCACTCTCTCCATATTCTAAAATTTGAGCCTCAGCAGGCTGCAAAGAGCTCCATGGAAGGAGGAAAAGTGTTGCAGGGCAGGTCTGTGGACTCTGTGTGGACACTGGAGGTAAAGACTTGAGGGCCAAGTCCAGAAGTCTGGACTGAACCCTAAGGTCCTAAGGATGAGAGTCATTGGAACAATTCAGATTCTAGCATTCTCGTGATAAGGGATAAAAAGTGTGATCTTTACATGATAGCCTAACTTCACTTTCATGTTTTCTATTATTGTTTCTGGGACCTTGGCCCATGAGTTCTCACCAGCCACGAAAGGATGCAATGAATCATTATCCATGGCCAGACACAGAGACCATCCTGTTTTTACAGATCAGAGACCTTTTTCAGGACTCTGTAGACACTAGGGGAGAAAGCTAAAGAGAGAGATGGTGTGTGTGTCTCTGTAGGTACTGGAAGAATGAATTTCCATCTCTTTCCAAGATTATCACTAAAAACACAGAACCATGGGGGGTATCTTTGCTCAGTGAATTTACCAGGATATGTTTTGGTTGACACTGAAAATGTCATCCTCCTTCTAGAAAGAAATACAAATTTGTTCCAGTTCTGGTTGATTAGTATCTTCCTCTTTGCTTCTGGCTGAGAATACAGATAGGTGCCAATGTCCTTATTTTGTTTCATTGTTACCTATGCCAGACAGATGTGAAGCCCCCTCAAGGTCAACTGCACTGTATCCCACGGGGATGAAGGGCCTCACTTCCGTTCTTTCTGCAGCTGCTGTGATTGGAAGTCACCTGCACTTTCCCTCCCTCTCACACGCCCAGTCTCCAGCCTCACCAAGATGACACCTGGCTGTCTACAAGGCTTACTGAAGACACCTTCTTTGCCTTAAAAAGATCCTTGACTGCCCCTCATTCAGTCTGAGCCTTAACTATTCTCCTCTATGCCTCCCAAGGTCTGCATCTCAGTACCAACCACAGTCTGGCTCTCCCTCCCTCAGGGGCTCTCAGAAAGCAGAACTCAATCCTGGCACCCTCTCACTGCTGCACAGATGGGTGCTCGATTCAGGCTTGAACTGACCTACTCTCAGGGTTGTGACCATAAGCCAAAGGAACTGGGACAATTCCAAGCGTGAGGCTGAGATGGAAACCATCCTCCAATGACAGAAGGAGTTTAATTCCGTGGGAAGCGGGATGCTGGGAAAATGTTTGGGGCTTAGGATGGTAGCCCACCACTGCATGACTCTCCCAACATAGAAACTCACCTCTTACCCTCACTCATCCCTTCAGTTATCCCCCTCCTCTGCACTGGGAGAAGGAACCGCCTTAATTGTAGAGTTCTCAAGGAGGACTGTTTCCCCAAGGGATGCCAGTGCTATTTCCTACATCTAAAGGAAAGTTTTGCCCCACCCCCACCCCAAGAAGTGGGAAATCGGTGGACCTCTTGGCAAAAGCCCAGAAAAAGATATTTTACTCAGATGGCTTATCATTCTCCTAAGTCCAGAAAGGATTCGCATGGAGTACAAGGAAGGTGAGAACACAGTTTTTTCCATGTTATTCCTTGGAGTGATGGCACTTTGGGGTCAGAGGATTAAAAGACTCCTGAACAAGTAATCATGAAACAGGGAGACAAAGGCACTCTACCATGTTAGACAGGGTGGACAGCTCCATATAACACCATCCTCATGAGTGTCTCTTAAATACAGCCCCTGTGATTGGCACTGGGTCCTCACCAGGTCTACCTTTAAAAACCCAGTGTAGCAAATATGATATAGGCAAACCTTAGGGATGGCTAGCTTTGTCAGTCATTTTAATTTTGAGAGTAATATGGGTCCATTGAACACAGAGTCATAAAATGGTAGAAATGAAGGTTACTGTCACTCAGAAGAAATATGAAGAATAACAATATTCATCCAATATTAATAATAGTATACACAGTGGCGCGCCAACAAATTCTGACCCTAGGATTATGAAAGTAAGGGTGTTGGAACACACTGTAGAAGACTTCCATGGCATTCAGTGCTCATTTTCTTTTTAACTTGATTAACAGAAAGTGAATTTATTCCCCCATTCACATAGATGAATAGTTAGCAAGGGGAAATCAATCTGGAATTAAAACAAACAAAAATAAACAAAAAACACCAAGATCCTAAGGAAAGCCAATAGCTTGTCACACTTGTTGGATGTGACATATTCCGGAAGTTGAGTCCCAGCCTCAGTTACTGGGAAAACAATGCCAAGTCCAAGCCCCCCCCACCCCCCGCCCCCCGAGTGCAGGTGTATTAATTATAAATCACAGACTCGGAGGTGTCCTGGTTTTCATCATTTATCAAACACGCTAAGGCCAACAGAAGAGGAAATGGAACATTAGCAGTGAGTTTCTCAAAGTGTAATTTCCTATGAGAAAAATTTATGACCTGTACTTATTCTCCATTAAAAGACGTCCAACCTCTTTTATTAGTTTATTCATCAAGGCAGCCCTGGTTTCAGACCAGCTCTGAGAACATGCAGGTCATCAGGAAAAGGGTCTCTGGGGAATTTTTTTCTCCTGGTCCAGTAGTGTTTTCCAGATCATAACACAGTTAACAGAAGTAGTCATGGCGCCTTCGGCAGGAGGTTTTTAGGTATTCCCCAGAAGGCAATTCACAGAGCAAGCCCCAGGGGCTACACGGGCTATAAAGTGAACATCTAGAATGTACTTTGAAATGAAATGATTTTCTCTTTGCCGTATGAGGTTTGTGATTGCCTCTCAAAGAGCATTGCTTCCACTGCTTTTATGGCCAGGTTCAATTTCTTATTTAGTGATGTAATAAAGGGGTGATTTAAAACCTGTGAGCAAGGACTTCCCAATCAATGAGCAGACCTATCCCTCACCCACTGTGCTTCTCTCTCCACGATGGTGTGGCTGGTGTCCAAGCAACCCCACATGGTGCCCCCAAACTGCCTCTACTTCCCCACATACACGGCCCTTTCTCTTCTCTTTACCATAGAGTCCCCTGCCCTGCAGAAGATCTAACTCTAGGCTCTCCCTGGATTTCTGTGTGAGAGCGCTGTCTCTGTGCACAAAAGAACACTAATTTTATCGTAATGAAAGCAAACACACCTGATATTTACAACTTAGCACTGGGGACCAGAAGGAGGGGGAAAAAAATAGCAGAAAGAACATCTTACCTTGTTTTCAGGATATTCAGAAACTGTAAAATTTCTGAAAACTGGATCAGTCTGAGAGCTCTTAAAAATCTCAAACCTGGAAAGAGAAATGAAATTAGAGCTGCGTTATTTTCAATGTGTAGTTTTAATGCCTACACTCTGCTGCTGGATTTAGAGCTGCCAAGGTAGAAGAGATATGAAATTCCTGCAGAAGACTGAATCATCCGGTACCTTGGATGTAGTCCTTCATCCTGATCCTTGACTGGTTTAATCTCAGCTGGTAAACTGACATTCTCATTAAAGGGAGCCTGTGTGGAGCCACAGTAGAAGAAGTTCTGGTGGGGAGAGCCCAGTTCACTAAGCTCTCTCGTGTCCATCTCTGATTTAAAGCACTATGTCTAAGTTACACGGCTATTTGAGAGGATTCTGTCTCTGAAAAATACTGGGAATAGCTCAGTGTAACCCTTGTGCTAAGAGCAGATTAGGAACAAATCGGATAACCTCACCTCTTTGGTGAATTTTTTTTTCAATTTTTATCTTCAGTCCTGATAAAATGAAGAGTATAGCCCATGGTGTTATCTGTTTCCTACAAAGTTCTCTATTTTTCTCCCAATCAAAAAAAAAAAAAAAATCAAATCAGTAAGATCTCACACCCCATAACTGCAGGATTCAAAACTTCTATAATTCCATTTTATTGAATGTCAAGATAAACGCTTCTTCTTCAGAAATCAGCAACCTCTCTTGAATGAAGAAAAAGAGGCAGTGTTTCTACACGTGAAGAAAGAGGGAAACGGGGAAGGAAAACCCAAGTGAAGATTCAAGGAAATACCAATTAGTGTTGGGTTTTAATAGCCGTTAGTAAAATGTATTTCTGTTGAGATCAAATTAGTGAGTCAAAAGCAATCTGAGTGGCACAGGACTTTGAAGCTTGGCAGCCTTCTAAGAGTACTGTTTACAAAATACTGATTATCGCAGCTCTGGAACACTTTCAACATCACACCTGCTCTCAAGGGGATGTTCTTGTGCATATTTTCTGAAAGCATTTTATTAAGCTGCCCCACATGTCATGTGTGGAGCTGAGCACAGAGTGGGCTAAACTGGAATGGTTAGCTCAGAGCCAGTGGATGAGACTTTATTTGGAGCCTTATCTGAGGCAGCAAAGGGGGAAGGTGTGCAGAGCACAGGGAAGAGGTAGTGGTGATTCTCTTACGACCCCAGGGTGAATCAGGGAAAGAAGACAGATCGGAGGTGTTCTCCTAAATGGCTCCATACTGGGCCCTGATAGATGACTCTTCATTCAAGCACAAGGTGAAAGAAAAAACTAACATAAAGCACACAGACAGAAGGATGAAAGGATGTGGCTCAAAAGGAAAATTTCTCATCTAAAACGAAGTAACTTCACGGACAGAAGACTTTTCAGAAAACATCTGCCTTCTGTTCTGAATGATATTCATCTTACTTTTATTAAACAAGAAAGTGCAGAGATGAGAAGGGATGTAGATGAAAAAAAAAGGCTCCAGAGCCCAAAACACAGTCCTAACTGAGCTGATGAAAGGTGGGCTTCACACTGCCGAAAACTGGATACAGAGGACAGAATGGAGGTGCCGTCCCACAAGCCAGAGAACATAAGAAAAGGGAGGAAAAAAGATGAAACTTAAGAAAACAGAAATGAAGTGGAGATCACAGAGATTCAGCCTATGAATAAAATGTGTTCCAAAGGGAAGTGCAGACAACACGCAGATCGTGCATAATGGCCAGGACATCACAGGAGTGAAAGGCAAAATGAATGACCAGCTCTGTAAGACTGATACCAAGAAATCGCCTATTCTTATCCTTCAAATTTTAAGCATTAAAATAAATGAAAATGTAAAAAATCAAAGTGTTGAGGGTGGGGGAGAGGGTTACAATTAATGCAACTAAGATTTCATTAGGTATCAGTGAGTGTTAAATCACAATTGAGCAAAACTCAGAATTTTAAAACAAAGAGAGTCTGACCCAAGATTTTTATACCCTGTCAAGTAGTTGTTCACCAGCAATTAGGCAACAAAAAATACTTTCAAATATCCAAGTTCTCAGAAGATGTATTGTTTGTACAGAATATTTGCAAAGATGTTCCTCAGTTCAGTCGTGTCCAACTCTTTGCGACCCCATGAATCGTAGCACACCATGACTCCCTGTCCATTACCAACTCTCAGAGTTTACCCAAACTCATGCCCATCGAATCAGTGATGCCATCCAGCCATCTTATCCTCTGTTGTCCCCTTCTCCTCCTGCCTCCAATCCCTCCCAGTGTCAGAGTCTTTTCCAATGAGTCAACGCTTTGCATCAGCTGGCCAAAGTATTGGAGTTTCAGCTTTAGCATCAGGATGACTGATCTCCTTTAGGATGGACTGGTTGGATCTCCTTGCAGTCCAAGGGACTCTCAAGAGTCCTCTCCAACACCACAGTTCAAAAGCATCAATTCTTCGGTGCTCAGCTTTCTTCACAGCCCAACTCTCACATCCATACATGACCACTGGAAAAACCATAGCCTTGACTAGACAGACCTTTAATGACAAAGTAATGTCTCTGCTTTTTAATAAGTTATCTAGGTTGGTCCTCTAAGTCTTATTGTTGGTGGGAATGCAAACTAGTACAGCCATTATGGAGAACAGTGTGGAGATTCCTCAAAAAACTGGAAATAGAACTGCCATATGATCCAGCAATCGCACTCCTGGGCATACACACCGAGGAAACCAGAATTGAAAGAGACACATGTACCCCAATGTTCATCACAGCACTGTCTATAATAGCCAGGACATGGAAGCAACCTAGATGTCCATCTGCAGACGAATGGATAAGAAAGCTTTGGTACATATACACAATGGAGTATTACTCAGCCATTAAAAAGAATGCATTTGAATCAGTTCTAATGCGGTGGATGAAACTGGAGCCTATTATACAGAGTGAAGTAAGCCAGAAAGAAAAACACCAATACAGTATACTAACGCATATATATGGAATTTAGAAAGATGCAAATGATAACCCTGTATACGAGACAGCAAAAGAGACACCGATGTATAGAACAGTCTTTGGGACTCTGTGGGAGAGGGTGAGGGTGGGATGATTTGGGAGAATGGCATTGAAACATGTATGTTGTCATATGTGAAACGAATCGCCAGTTCGGGGTCGATGCATATTACAGGATGCTCAGGGCTGGTGTGCAGGGATGACCCAGAGGGAGGATAAAGTGAAGAGGGAGGTGGGAGTGGGGCTCAGGAAGGGGAACTCATGTACACCCGGGGCAGATTCATGTCAATGTATGGCAAAACCAACCAATATAATATTGTAAAATAATTAGCCTCCAATTAAAAAAATTAAAAAAAAAAATGGGCAGAGAGGCAGACTGGAAAGTGAGCTTTTAAAATAAAATTTCCCACTGGTTCTAAGCACCCAGCCCAACCTGGATGGCTGATCTGACTCCAGCATCACTGTCACATACCGCTGGGAGATAAAATAACACATTCAGAAGCTCGACATAGGCAAGGACTGGCAGTTCGCACTGAAACCAGTCAGGATATAAGGATGTTTTAGTAATGTATTAGCCACTGATAATTTCATCCTGAAAAAGTGTGTTTGTGTGTGTGAGTGAATTTTCATTTATGGAAACAAAAATAGAATACAAATGACCCACACTTTTGACGGCATATCTTTCTTTATCGTGAAGCAATGTCTTTTGTATCCTATGTTATTTGTTGGTCACTCATCACATTTTCGGAGAAGGCAATGGCAGGCCACTCCAGTACTCTTGCCTAGAAAATCCCATGGATGGAGGAGCCTGGTAGGCTGCAGTCCATGGGGTCACTACAAGTCAGACATGACTGAGCGACTTCACTTTCACTTTTCACTTTCACACATTGGAGAAGGAAATGGCAACCCACTCCAGTGTTCTTGCCTGGAGAATCCCAAGGACAGGGGAGCCTGATGGGCTGCCGTCTATGGGGTCGCACAGAGTCGGACACAACTGAAGTGACTGAGCAGCAGCAGCATCACATTTAAAGCAACTCAGAAAAATATGTGTGTGAAAATAAAGGTAAGGAAAAAAAGAATGCAGCAGTCACTAGGTCCTATCCTCTCGCTGGCTGTAAATTGGAGACCTGGGTTTGAGCACTTTCCCAAGGAGAGCAAGCAGGAAGACACTCTAAGACTAATAATGTACGAAAGAGGAAAACAAGCTGGTCCTCAGGAGAAGATGTGAGCCCAGGATGGAGATCCAGGACAAAGGTCTCCCTGTCAAAGGGGCTTGGGGTGATGCAGGAGCAACATTCTCATGTACCAAACAACTGTGGGCTTTGTTCATGTGACCGCCTTGTGCTGGTCACTATCACAGCACGAGGCTTCACTAGTGCAAATGAGAAACAATATTCTACCCAGGTTAAAAAACAAATCAGTGTTGGGACTTCCCTGGTGGTCCAGTGGTTAAGAACCTGCCTTGCAATGCAAGGGATGCAGGTTCAATCCCTGATCTGGGAACTAAGATCCCACATGCTGCAGAGCAACTAAGCCCAGGTGCCACAACTAACCCCTGAGGCAGCCAAGATGAATAAATAAAATAAATAAATACTTTAAAAAAATCAGTCTACATGCTCTCCTCAGATTAAGCTAGACACTCTGGAGAAATGCATGGTCTGAAGTGTTGCTCTTCCAGGCCACACTTCACAACAGCTCCCTAACTGCTCTCCCCACTGGACACTTTGTGGTCAGTCCTCAGCAGGGCAGCCAGAGAGCCTGTCACCAGGTAAAATGGGTTATGCCGCCCCTTGGCTCCAAATCCTCCAACGTGCCCATTCCACACAGTTCAGTTCAGTTCAGTTCAGTCACTCGAGTAGACGTCAAAGTCCCTCAGCGACCTAAAGCAAGGCCAGTCCTCATCCCTTCCAGACCTGCTGGCCTCCTCCTCCCTCTCATGCTATTAATATCAACGCTTAACCTCTCATTGGAATGTCTTCCTCAGTGAACCTGCCTCGGGGCCTTGAACACACTCTTCCTTCTGCCTGGAAAGTTGTTCCCCAAATGGCCACATGGTGCACTCGCTCACCTCCTTCAGGTGTTTGATCAGCGTTAACTTTCTCAGTGAGTCCTTCCCTGGCTACGCTGTCTAAAAGCACAATTCCCCCTATAACCCTCAGTTCAGTTCAGTCGCTCAGTCGTGTCCGACTCTCCGCGACCCCATGAATCACAGTACGCCAGGCCTCCCTGTCCATCACCAACTCCCGGAGTACACTCAAACTCATGTCCACAGAGTCGGTGATGCCATCCAGCCATCCCATTCTCCGTCGTCCCCTTCTCCTCCCGCCCACAACCTTTCCCAGCATCAGAGTCTTTTCCAGTGAGTCAACTTGTCGCATGAGGTGGCCAAAGTATTGCAGTTTCAGCTTTAGCATCAGTCCCTCCAATGAACATCCAGGACTGATCTCCTTTAGAATGGACTGGTTGGATCTCCTTGCAGTATAAGGGACTCTCAAGAGTCTTCTCCAACACCACAGTTCAAAAGCATCGATTCTTCGGCGATCAGCTTTCTTCACAGTCCAACTCTCACATCCATACATGACCACGGGAAAAACCATTGCCTTGACTAGATGGACCTTGGTTGGCAAAGTAATGTCTCTGCTTTTTAATATACTATCAAGGTTGGTCATAACTTTCCTTCCAAGGAGTAAGCGTCTTTTAATTTCATGGCTGCAATCAGCATCTGCAGTGATTTTGGAGCCCAAAAAAACAAAGTCTGACACTGTTTCCACTGTTTTTCCATCTATTTCCCATGAAGTGATGGGACCAGATGCCATGATCTTTGTTTTCTGAATGTTGAGCTTCAAGCCAACCTTTTCACTCTCCTCTTTCACTTTCACCAAGAGGCTTTTGAGTTCCTCTTCACTTTCTGCCATAAGGGTAGTGTCATCTGCATATCTGAGGTTATTGATATTTCTCCCAGCAATCTTGATTCCAGCTTGTGCTTCTTCCAGCCCAGCGTTCCTCATGATGTACTCTGCATATAAGTTAAATAAGCAAGGTGACAATATACAACCTTGACGTACACCTTTTCCTATTTGGAACCAGTCTGTTGTTCCATGTCCAGTTCTAACTGTTGCTTCCTGATCTGCATACAGGTTTCTCAAGAGGCAGGTCAGGTGGTCTGGGAGTCCCATCTCTTTCAGAATGTTCCACAGTTTATTGTGATCCACACAGTCAAAGGCTTTGGCATAGTCAATGAAGCAGAAATAGATGTTTTTCTGGAACTCTCTTGCTTTCTCCATGATCCAGCGGATGTTGGCAATTTGATCTCTGGTGCCTCTACCTTTTCTAAAACCTGCTTGAACATCTGGGAGTTCACGGTTTACATACTGCTGAAGCCTGGCTTGGAGAATTTTGAGCATGACTTGACTAGCGTGTGAGATGAGTGCAATTGTGCGGTAGTTTGAGCATTCTTTGGCATTGCCTTTCTTTGGGATTGGAATGAAGACTGACCTCTTCCAGTCCTGTGGCCAGTGCTGAGTTTTCCAAATCTGCTGGCATATTGAGTGCAGCACTTTCACAGCATCATCTTTCAAGACTTGAAATAGCTCAACTGGAATTCCATCACCTCCACTACCTAAACCCTACCCACCCCAAAAAAACTCTTCATTCCACTTGCTTGTTTTACTTTTCTCCCCAGCATGAAGCACAAGCATCCTACTTATTTACATAATTCACTTTCTGTCTCCTTATCCATAGCGCCACCTCTAGGAGGAGAGGAACTGACGTTTATTTTGTTCATGGCTGTAACCCAAAGTGCCTGGCATAAGGTGGATACTCAGCAAATACTTGCTTGAATTGAACTGAATGAATCAGACTTCTGAGAAAGAATTAGACAGCAAAGAGCTAAAGATTAACTATTCTGCTTGTGGAACTCTCAGATTACACATTGTCTACTAGAGGGAAAAGCCATGGCCTCTGAAGGTTCACTTGACAGAGGCCAGGGCTGACACTCTTAGGAAATAAGAAGGAGCCTAACCAGGAAAAAGCCATGACCAACGGTCATGCTGCTGAAGCCAGAGAGGTCCTAAAAGGGAATGGACAGCAACCTCACATTACATAAGGAGGCCAAGAAAAGGAAACAGTGGAAAGGGCAATGCCTAAGCAACAAATATTCATCTCCTTTGCTTTATAACATTACATTCTTATAATTTAGTCTATGTAAGTTAAAATTTCTCTGAAATAAAATTATATTTTTAGGAGATAGAAAACAGCCATAACAGAGTTGTGAAGAAAATGAAATGCTAATTATGCCCTCCAAAAGTCCAGACTATTTCACAATCCAGTTCCTTTAAACTATCCAAATACAGTAAACTTCTCTACATACTCTCTCTTATATACTTAAGTAGTAAAAATGGACTTTTCTTTTTCTGTACTCTGTATTGATTAGAAAAGTGGCACTACCTAGACACAGGTACCCCACATATTAAAAGAAAAAAACGGCAAGCTCATCACACTAATGACAAACCACAAGAATCCTACAAAAAAATCTGAGACTGTATTAAATAAATAACAAGCATGGGTAGTAGTGGCTGCTGTGGGGTGCGGTCCAGATCCTTTTTCCAGGGATCTTTATTCATCACTGGCTCCTGAAGAGTGACCTTGCCCACAGTCACACACATCACCAGGGGTGGCCCCCACGGCTGGTGGATGTGGGGACAAAGGTCTGCCACCTCGCCTGGATCTGGAACAATGCTGAAGGGCTCTCCAGCTGCAGGACTTCAGGGGGATGGACAAGGCCTCTGGTGCAGCTGCATTACAGCCGAGCCCTCCACCCCATCCTAGTTCCCTTCTTCTCTCCCGGTGATGGCACTGAAACCTGCCCTGGAGACATGGTCCAGAAGACTAAGGATTCTGCAGAAGCATGCTGAGCACACTGGACTAAGTAAACAGTAATTCCATCACATGAAGCTATGGAATTGTGAAACAGAATGTCATTGTTCACAATTTCAAAGAAAAGTAAAGAAGACAAAATAGAAAGCCGATAAAGATTCACACACACACAGAGTACATAGCATTCCTGTTACTTTCAATTACTGGCGAAATGATGATGTTGACAATGAAGTAAATCTATTATGATTGAGCATATGTTATTTTTAATTACTTCTACATGCCTAACCCTTTGGCTGTATCTTATTTAATTCATACAACAGAAGAAAACAGCTAAGAATAAACAGACAAGGGAGTGTGCCCAGTACACAGTGTGTAAGCAACACAGCCAGATTTCATTCTACATTTGTGTAATGCCATAAAGCCCAAGCTTGTAACCACTGCCCTGGAACAGACATTGTTGGCCAATCGGTTCCAATTCTAAATATCAGCATTCAAGTAAGCACTTACAGCACTTGTGATCCTCCTGCCAAACTCTCCTAACAATTTACATTTCCATCAGAGGGGAAATGCGTTTTGCCTACAACCCCACCAGAGTCAGTATTTTGATAAAGAAAAGATGAAAAGAAGGAAATGAAGAGAAGGGAGGAAAAGAATGAAAGTAGGAGTCTCGATTTGACAGGCGCCAACCCCAATCAGAGGGGCTTCCCAGGTGGCACAGCGGTAAAGAATCCACCTGTCAGTGCAGGTGCCAATGCAGGAGACAAGAGAAAACGTGGGTTTAATCCCTGGATTGGGAAGATCCCCTGGAGTAGGAAACAGCAACCCATTCCAGTATTCCTGCCAGGGAAATCCCATGAACAGAGGAGTCTGGGTGGGCTACAGTCCATGGGGTCACAAAGAGTTAGACTTGACTGAGTGACTTGAGCACACACACATGTAACCCCAAACAGAGCTCATCACTGTTTCATTTTGTTTTTCTTAGTTAACAAATGAAATTAACTGTGTCCTCATATAATCATTAGTCATTTTACTTTCTTTTTTAAAGTGATTTATAGTAGTCTCTGCCAGATTATCTGTGTATTCATCTCATTACTATATTTGAGCTGTCATAACGAGAATTCAGTTCAGTTCAGTTGCTCAGTCGTGTCCGACTCTCCGCGACCCCATGAATCACAGCACGCCAGGCCTCCCTGTCCATCACCAACTCCCGGAGTTCACTCAAACTCATGTCCACAGAGTCGGTGATGCCATCCAGCCATCTCATTCTCTGTCGTCCCCTTCTCCTCCCGCCCCCAACCTTTCCCAGCATCAGAGTCTTTTCCAGTGAGTCAGCTCGTCGCATGAGGTGGCCAAAGTATTGCAGTTTCAGCTTTAGCATAACGAGAATACATGTTGTATATTTTCTCCCACAGTTTACCATTCTTTTAATTTTGCTCAAAGTGTTCCCCCCACCACCAAGTCTAAAATTTATTTAAGGTGTCTCTTTCCCCTGAATTCCAAAGTTTGCTATATGGTCAAATGTATCAGACTTCCAATATTATTTCTTTGATATTCAAAAATTTCCATTTCCATCATAAAAATAGATATTTTAAAATGCACGCACATTTTCCCTCTGTACTTTCAGGGTGCTGGTTCTGAACCCTGGCTGCATATTTAAATCACCTGGGAAGCTTTAAGAATTATTGATACCCGGGTCTCACTTCCTCCACCTCGATTTTTACTTGATGGGTCTGAGGTACAGCCAGGCAGAGGGAATTTTAAAGCTCTGAGATAATCCAAATGAGCCATCATGGTTGAGAAGCATTTTAAAATTTTTTTCTATAAATGGGCGGATAGTAAATATTTTAGGTTCTATCACAACTACCCACTCTGCTGCAAATGACATGTAAATGAATGCATGTGACTATATTCCAGTAAAATTGTATTCAAATAAATAAGCCATGGAGCCTAGCTTGCTATGCCAGCTTTAGAGACCAGCTATTTAAATTCCATGTGCGCATGAATCATCTAGGGTTTGTTAACATTCACACTCTATTCCTCGAGTCTGAAGTGGGGCCTGATGCTCTGCAATTCTAACCAGCTCCACGATATCACCGATGCTTTTGGTCCAATACCACACTGGTAACAAGACTGCATGTCAGCGCTTCCCAGACTTTGTCGCCATTACAATCACCTGGAAACTGTGGAACAACACTGGTGTCTGCCTCCCACCCTCAGATATTCTGATTTAATCAGTCTGGGTGACAACCAGGATGTAGACAATTTTTGTAACTCCCTCAGTTCAGTTCAGTCGCTCAGTCGTGTCCGACTCTTTGTGACCCCATGAATTGTAGCACGCCAGGCCTCCCTGTCCATCACCAACTCCCGGAATTCACTCAAACTCATGTCCATCGAGACGGTGATGCCAACCAGCCATCTCATTCTCTGTCGTCCCCTTCTCCTCTTGCCCCCAATCCCTCCAGCATCAGGGTCTTTTCCAATGAGTCAACCCTTTGCATGAGGTGGCCAAAGTATTGGAGTTTCAGCTTTAGCATCAGTCCTTCCAACGAACACCCAGGACTGATCTCCTTTAGGATGGACTGGTTGGACCTCCTTGCAGTCCAAGGGACTCTCAAGAGTCTTCTCCAACACCGCAGTTCAAAAGCATCAATTCTTTGGCAATCAGATTTCTTCACAGTCCAACTCTCACATCCCTTATAACTCCCTAGATGATTCTAATGTGCAGTCAAGCATGCAAACCACCCATTTAGGGTATCTTTTGTTCTTTTGACCTTTAACTTGCAAATCCATCTTGACACATTTATTTATTTTTGTTAATAATGTGCCAAAGGGACCAAGTTTTATTTTTTTCCCCAAATAGTTGGCAAGTTTCCTTTTCCCTTAGTAACCATTTGAATATTCTAAAACCAGTAATATATCCATGAAGCACACTGCCTCTTCACTTTTAAAGAACATACTAACTATAAACTAGAAGAAATCAGTAGCACAGTAACAGATTACTTATAAAATAATGCAGTCATCTCAAGATCTTAGGAAAAAAGTAGTCTTAACAACCCTAGAATAAAAGATGATTTCTACTTTAGTGTTTATACTTGAATAGTCAGAGAACTAAAAAAGATTAAAAGTGATAAAAATTTTGAAATCATTTTCTGGGGGTAAAAAATAACAATAATAAAACAAAATAAAAACCAATAAAGCAGCAGATAGAAAAGAAAATCATGTACAATTATGGACTAATAAAACTTGAAATCTGCAGTGAGGGGGACAGTTATTCCAAAAATGTAAACTTTGTAAGTTCATACATACAAAAAAGAAAACCATTACAGGATAATAATTGAAATATAAATTGAATTTTTTTTACAGAGAGCTTCCCCTCAGAGACTTTGCTCCCATATAATTTATTAAATTTTTAAAAACATGTACATTTTATTGAAATTCAAAACTATTCCATAATACACAAAAAGATGAAAAACTATGAAACTTGTTATAAGATAATCATAAACCTGGTACCCAAAACTGCCTCTCAAAGCACAAAAGTAAAATAATCTCCCTAAGATTAGTGATACTAACGTTCTACATAAAATACCAATTATATATAATTCATCCCTGAATTAAAATAATAACCTAGAGCATTGTGGTTAAACAAACTGGATAGAATATGTCTGCCTCCTCTCAAAATCTCATTAAAATAATACTAATAATAGCATAATACTGAATGGGGAAAATTAGCAATATGCCACATGGGCAAAAAGAAAAGGAGAAAAACTATAGCACGTAAGAGAAAATCACAAAAGGCTAGTAGATGAAAAGTGGATGTTCTGTTGGACATTACCTTGACAGAGCTCAGAAACCTAACTTAACATGTGTACAACATGCATGAAAGTGGAAGTGGAGCCGCTCAGTTGTGTTCGACTCTCTGTGGCCCCGTGGACTGCAGCCCGCCAGGCTCCTCCATCCATGGGATTCTCCAGGCAAGAGTACTGGAGTGGGGTGCCATTGCCTTCTCCAGGGGATCTTCCTGGCTCAGGGATCAAACCCTGGGTCAAACATATATGTCTATACTAATAAAAAATATCAGAAGTGTCCTTGGTCAATAAATTTGATAAGGAATTTCACAAAGACAGATTGTTGGGGTCATAGAGAAGGAGAAAGCAACTGTTCAAAAGATAAGATGAGGTGACTGACACTGGGAAGAGGGAGGCTGGGACATTCACTGATAAACTGGGGTACCAAATAAGGGCAGCCAGGACAAAGCAGTAAGTGTGAGCATTTTAGTCATCAAAGCAATATTGCATGAAAACTGGTAACTCTGAGAAGAAAGAAATTGTCTCCACAGCTGCAAGACCAGTTACTGGAACAACACACACTTCCACATACCCCATCACTCTTCAGACTAGGCACATTAAGCAAAGACAATCCTTTAAATAGAGGTTAACAGAAAATTCCCAAATCCAAAAAAGAGCACAAAACTAAGAATCACCAAATATTTGAGGAGAGTCAAGCTTTCTTTTAGAAAAGGCAATGGCAAGCCACTCCAGTACTCTTGCCTAGAAAATTGCATGGACAGAGGAGCCTGGTGGGCTGCAGTCCATGGGGTCGCTACTAGTCGGACACGACTGAGCGACTTCACTTTCACTTTTCACTTTCAGACATTGGAGAAGGAAATGGCAACCCACTCCAGTGTTCTTGCCTGGAGAATCCCAGGGACGGTGGAGCCTGGTCGGCTGCTATCTATGGGGTCACACAGAGTCGGACACGACTGAAGCGACTTAGCAGCAGCAGCAAGCTTTCTTTGGAGAAAGGTACACAGTCTAGCAAACTTCGACTTAAGGCTACTTTAACAGTTCAACAATTTTAGAAAAAGCTTGACTGAAAAATATAGAGTTGTGAGAAAATATGTCAACTCAGTAAAAGAAATTAAAAATTTAAACATTAAAACTTTAAAATGCCAACTATTAGGAGAAAGGACACAGTTGCATACAAACTAGACTGTCTAGCAGAGGTCTCTTCACACAAAGGGGAAAAGGGATGAAAAGTACAAAAGGGAAGTTCAGAGACAAGGGAGACAGGTGTAGAATTTTCAACATTTATGTAATTCAGTTTCCAGAAGGGGAAAATAAAGGCAATAGAAAGCAGGAAAAATTCCCTGGCAGTCCAATGGTTACAACTCAGTGTTTTCACAGCTGGGGAACTGGGTTCAATCCCTGGTCAGGGAATTAAGATCCCACAAGCCATGAAGTGCAGCCAAAAAGAAAAAAGAAAGCAGGAAAACTTTCAAACATTAAAATAAACTTCCCCAGATCAAAATAATGCCCTGCATCTTCAGACTGGAAAGGTCTGTTAAGTGTCCAGCAGATTAAATTTCAAAGGACCCAAACAGAGGCCTATTACAGAGACATTTCAGAACCAATGCGAAGGTATATACTCCCAAAGCAATGAGAATCAAATTATTGTCAGAATTCTCCTGGCTGCACTGGATGCAAGAAAACAAAGGAAAGATACCGTCATAATTTTCAGGAGAAATTATTCTGAACTAAAAAAGATTGGTAAAGAATCTGCCTGCAATGCAGGAAACCTGGGTTTGATCCCTGGGGCGGGAAGATCCCTTGGAGAAGGAAATGGCTACCCACTCCAGTATTCTTGCTTGGGAAATCCCATGCACAGAAGTCTGGTGGGCTACAGTTCATGGGGCCACAAGAGACTGACACGACTTAGCGACTAAACCACCAACAGGTGAGGAAGGTTAGCACAGGAAGGAGTTCCCGAAGGAGCAGTAGAATCTGGAAGAGAAACCGCTGAGTGACCCTGAATGTTCCTCCTGAAGCTTTCTTTTTGGACTTCCCTCATGGCTCAGACAGTAAAGAATCTTCCTGCAATGCAAGAGAACCAGGTTCGATCCCTGGGTTGGGAAGATTCCCTGGAGAAAGGAATGGCAACCCACTCCAGCATCCTTGCCTGAAGAATTCCATGGACAAAAGAGCCTGATGGGTTACAGTCCATGGGGTCGCAAAGAGTCAGACACAACTGAGGTGACTTAGCACGCACAAAAAAAGATACACTCAACCAGCTGAAAAAAAAATAAATCCCAAAGAAAAGTGAGATACAGGAAGCAATATGGGGAAAGAATAAAGGTAATTAGTCTATGTGTTGACTGAACATTAGAAAAACAAATAATAATGATGATCTAAAAGTAAAATCTCTAGATGATACCATGCGGAAGATGGAGGAATGGAGGAGAGAGCGCAGTGAAGGTAAGAGAGTTGTGCTAAGGTTCTTGTCCTGCTTCGGGAGAAAGTACTATTAATTATATGTATTAATAGAAAAATTTAAGGAGGTGTACCAAAAACTTCAGAATTCCCAATCTCAGTGGGGAAAAAAGAACAAAAGAATTTTATCAAGCCAATTAAAGGAAAACAATTGTGAAAAAAGAAAAGAGTACATTAAATAGTATTAATAAAATACTACTGCATCAACAAAAACAACCTAATTATATTAGTAACCACAACAAAATTGAGTAAGTTAAAATGTATCTGCTAATTGACAGACACTCAGATAATATAAAAAAAGCAATAATACACTCCACATGAAATTCACTGAAAACAAAGAAAGTTGGAAATGAAAGGCTGAAAAATATGGACCAGACTAATGCTGACTAAAAAAAAAAGAGAGAGATGGGGGGCAAAGAAACCAATAATGATATCATATAAATTGGCAACTACTATGAAAATGTAGGGCTTCCCTGGTGGCTCAGATGGTAAAGCGTCTGCCTACAATGCGGGAGACCCAGGTTCAATCCCTGGGTCGGGAAGATCTCCTGGAGAAGGAAATGGCACTCCAGTACTCTTGCCTGGAAAATCCCATGGATGGAGGAACCTGGTAGGCTACAGTCCATGGGGTTGCAAAAGAGTCGGACATGGCTGAGCGACTTCACTTTCACTTTCATGAAAACATAGAAAAGAAATAGTAATACTTCATATTGATATGAAGGAACAATTCACCAAGAATATGTAACAGTGAAAAAAACTTTATACAACTAAGACTATATCTTTGAGGTTAATATACAACAAATTCTGGTAGGAATGATCAGACAAAAAACTGACAATGGCACATCACAGTGGGGAGACTCTAATGTTCACTTTTCCGAAACTAGCCAAAACATAAACACAAAATGTTCAAATAACATTTAATTCCTTTGGATACATTTGTACATCTCTATCTGAATGGATGGATAGATACACATGCATATATTATACTCAGTAAATTAGGAATACAATGTTCAATAGTGACCTTTGAACAGTCATGAAACTGACTATGTATTAGGCCACAAAGAAATTTTACCAGATTCCAAAGTACTGAAATCATATAGGCCACATTTACCACAAAACGCTAGGATAAGAAAAATCACAAAAGGAGAGGTAGAAGAGATTATATAGAGAAGAATTTAAAACATGATAAAGAAGTCATCACAACTCAAAGGGAGAAAAGCATTACGTAATAATAATGAAACAGCTGGTTAACAATGAGATTAAACAGTCACCTCATCCCCCCATTGAAATCACATTGAGATTAAAATTAAATAAAAATAAAGTCATAGGAAAACTAAAGAAAATAAAATTACATACTTATTAGCCCTCTAAAGAAATGAACAATTTCTAGACTCAGATGTGACAGGAATCATAAAAATTTTTATGTCATCATAAAAAATCAAAATTATACATGTCAATAAAAGAAATGAAGAAGATAATCTACTATAAAAACTAATCAAATATGACATAATAAGGATAAATTCTTTGTAATGTCCAAAGGATGTACCACATCAGTAGTCCACAAATAGGCAAAAAGTCACAGACTTATCATGAAATAGGAAATTTAACTAATAAGCAACATTAGAAATTATTACACTTGATTGAAATAAAAGACATGCCAATTAAAAATATAGTGACTTTTGTTTATTCTACTTAACCAGCAATATGTTTGAATTTCACCTACTAGAGATCCCTCTACAAGGAGATAGTCTTATAATTTGATGGGGGAATTGTAAGTTGATACAGCATTTTCATATAATATCAATACAGCATTTTCAGGGCCTTCCCTGGTGGCTCAGTTGGTAAAGAATCAGCCTACTATGCAGGAGATTGCCTGCAATGCCAGAAACCCAGGTTCGATCCCTGGGTTGGGAAGATCCCCTGGAAAAGAAAATGGCAACTCACTCCAGTATTCTTGCCTGGGAAATCCCATGGACAGAGGAGCCTGGTGGGCTACAGTCCATGGGGTTGCAGAGTCAGACACAACTTGGGGACTAAACCAGAAACTGCATTTTCAGAAAATAATTCCACATTATAAATCAAACTAATTTCATTTCTAGGAAAGAAGCCTAAGAAAATATTTTTTTAAAAAATTTGGAAAGATGCTACAGAAACAAAGATGTTCATTGCAAAATTATTCATTAAATAAGAAAAACAGGAAGCAGCTTGCTATCTAAATATAAGCCTTCTTAAATATAGTCCCTCTTTTTTTAATGGGATATTATGGTCAAAAAATAATGTACAACACAGAATATGCTTATGATATAGTGTTAAAGAAGTAGATAAAGAAAGTATAATGGCGGTCACCAAGGGCTGAGGAGTGTGGGGAAAGAGTAGCTGTTTAACATGTCAAATTTGCAAGACGAAAATATTCTGGAATCGGTGAAAACATTCACAATAATGCAGATATGCTTAGCACTACTGAACTGAGCATTAAGACATAGTTAACATGGAAAAGTTTATGTTATGCATTTTTATCATAATAAAAAACAGCAAATTGGAAACATTTAAAAAATATAAAGTGCATGTTCTCTCTGATAAAACTATGAAAACTATAGGCATATGAAAAATAAAAACTAGAAAGTACATAAAATGATGACAGAGTTATGACACCAAGGTAGGATTGAGTTTTTAAAATTATCTATAATCATATAAAATTCCTATTTTTATGCATAATTTTTGTTGCTGTTGTTATAAAATTAATGGCAAGTCAAGACTGAGGACAGGTCTTCCGATTCTGAGCCTTATGTCCTTCTCAAAAATTCAGGAACCCAAGGCCAGTGGCTCCAGGCAGGGAGGGCCGCTGGCTACTGCTGGTTCTTCAGAGTGTCACACATGGCACCTGGGACCTGACCAACCAAGTGAGGTCATCCTGAGATCCAGTGCCATGTAATTTCAGTGCTGCTTGACCAGAAAATTTAAGGGATTTAGGACTTCTTTCTCAGATGGATGTAGAATAATTATACTGACAGGCTGAGGGACACACAGGTAAATGATGAATCATTCACCAAGCAGGGTCCCCACCATCCCAGGACAGAAAGGACTCAAGCAATTTCTGTAAGAAAGGTCCCACTGCAGTATAAGACTGAGAAAACACAGAAGCAAACATACCCCAGCCTGGGGTGGAAAGTCGGCCAGGGTTTTCCAATTTGCTGTTTTCCATTCCCTTTAACTCCTTAATCTTTAAATCCAAAAAGCTGAAAGGTTCAAATAAACCTCTGTCATTTCCAATCCCTCCGCCCCACATAAATCCCAAAGAGCAATTATTTCTGTGGTGTCTGACAAGGTCAAAGTCATCTGGCCTTGAAGCTTGAGAGCTTATACTAAGGATAAGAATCATCAGGGTAAGGAGGGATAGACCCAAGCCCAGGGAGACTTCTCCAGGGTGGTCCCTGCACCCTGCTCCCATCCTGGGTACCACCTTCCATCCCCCAGCTCCATCACTGCCTGAACCAAGTTCTCTCCCCACCAACAAAGAGAGAATCAGAGCCTCTTTTTCCTAGTGGGAGGAAGAGGACTGTCTTTCTTGTTCTCAAATGCCCCTGGAATTCTGTTTCTCCAGTCCGAATTTGTGTTTTATAAACAGTGCTTGCTTGTCTGACCTTTTCAAAACTTTTCCCTCGATAATTGCTCAGGCTGTCCTGTACCCTACCTTACCCCAGTCCTGCTTCCTTTCTGACAGACACTAAACATCAGTTAATATTCAAACTGGGATTCTCGCCTGTTCATTTATTCATTGCTTTGTTCATTCCTTCATGACATACGTGTGCAGTGAGCACCTCTCTGCCCCAGTCACTCGCTGTCTTAGACCCTGAAAGCACAGAGATGAAGCTGCACTTTGAGAATCTTCTATTTGAATACAGGAACCAGAAAGGAAACATTTAAAATAAATAAATAAGTCTTGTTGATCTACCTCTTAAATATATATGCTTAAAAACTCATCTTTTCCCTTTCCAATGCCAGAATCACGGTCCAAGCCACTGTTACCTCTAATTTGACCAGCAGCTTCCAAGCTGGTCTTCACTTTTATTCCTTCAGCCCACCACTCCCCACCATCCATTTCCTAGAAGCAGCCAACGTGTTCTTTGCAGACATCAATCAGATCACATCACTCCCAGCTAAAAGCCCTCAGGTGGCTTCCATCTCTCTGGAAATAAAGTTAAAATTCCTCATCCTGCTCTGAAAGTTTTCCATGATCTAGTCTGTGTGCATGTCATCTCTACTCTCCCCATCCCCACACCCTCCACAGTGCAACTCTGCTCCAGAATATCTCCCAGTTTATACTCGGCTTAGGGCTTTTTCCCTTCCATTCCTTTCTGGAATGTGTTCTTCCCCTAGATCGTTGCAAGGCTGGCTCAACTGACACTGCCTCAAAGAGGTCTCTTCTAGCCACCCAACCTGGACTCCACCTCCCATTATGCCATTCTTTTCTACAGTATTTATCACAATCTACAGTGATCATATTTGCTTGTTTATTTGCCTGTCTTCCTCTGGAGACTGTCAGCTCCACTGCAAGAGCACCTCATTCACCTGTTCACCACCATCTTCCCAAGCAGCGACGCCAGGCACATAGTCAGCACTCACTGCTGAAAATGAATGAATTTGTAAGAACCCCTTTCAAGGGTAAAGTGAGGAGACTAAATACTAAGTTAAAGTTGTGGTTTTAGTTCCTTGACTCTTTCTCAGGAAATGCTCTATTTTCTCTTAGCTTAATAATCCCGTCATTTGCATTCATCTCTCTAGCAGCTTTAATATTGGCCCCTGGCAATGCTGGGTATTATAAAGCACAAAGTAGTTCTTTCTTGACATGAAGAAAGAGGAAACAGAACAATTTGGTCAGCAGATCTAGGGTCACAGACATGTGGGCGTGAATATTTAGATTCCAAATGAAGTTCATGGAGATGTTACAGCTCACAGAGGTCTTTTATGCCAGTTCTAATGAAAACGACTGACTGGGGCTCACCTATCCCTTGCTTGCTAATTGGAATTTTGCTCTGCATAGTTATATAATGCAGAGACAGTTCGAGCTGGGCCCATTCACATCAGAATCTTAAGCTGGGTTTCAAAGGGACTATACTTCATTTTAAAGAAGCTGCTTGTAACACTAACCTTTCTGGAAATAAAAGATATCTCTTCCTACGACTGGAATTTTTAGATCCAGAAATGCAAAGTTAAGCCATTTATTTCAAACCCCCATACATTATAGATGTTCGAATAAAACCAAATCCCTACTGGAAAGCAGTTAAGACAAGAAAATCTGCCATAGGATATTTCTATGATCTCTGCTGGGTGAGAATACCGAAATACCATCCAAGACAGGCAAGAAAGCATTACCATGGCTCGAAAACAGAAGAAAGCAAACTAAAACAGCATTGTCGTCCCTGGGAAAAATAAAAAAAAATACTGTCGACAGCTTCAAATGCTTTTCTTAAAAAATGCTGACTCACTGGAAATTATTACCACTTAATAAATAAAAAAGGAAGCTGCTTCCGTCATTTGCCAAGCTTTCTCCAACATTTCTGAAATATATTTTTTAATAGCTCAAAAACATCTAGGAGCTCTAGAGACCAGTTATATTCATCTAAGAAGAAAGGGCCAGGTTTCTGCTTGGCCCAGCACATCTGTGCTGGGGGTATACTAAGCACAGAGGAATGGAGATGCTTATCACCTTCCACTAGGCCACAGAGAGGGCTCTTCTTTCCTGGGCAGCCTCTCAGAACACAGGATGCTTTCGAGGGGACTCTTACCCCAAGAGGTGCAAACTCTGCAGCAAGACACCACTGACTGCCCGAAGCTCTGTGGTTCCTCCTTCTCGGCAGCGCTGGGTCCAGACCTCACCCGGAAGCCGTTTTGGAACAAATCTCCCAGGGACTTTTTGCGGCGCCTGGTAGGTCTGTAGACCTCTGTGTTGGAGCTGCTGGGTGGGTAGTGGTAGACCAGAATCTTACTGGAGATCATGGTCAAGGCAGAGGGCTGGGCTGGGCTCCAGGCTCCCTTTTAATCACTTCTTGCACAAGCTGATGCTCTAGACCTGTGTTTCTCTGACCTGTGCTGCAGACAGGTCCTCAAGTCTAGCCCAGTATGGCTCACCAGCATCTATGTCCTCCCTTACCCACCCGCCAAACTGCAAGAATCTCAGAGCATCAATGACATGAAGCACGTCAGAAAGGCAGTCAGGAGGGGAGGGGGGCACATGCTGATCCACGATGTCCTACAAGCTGATCCATCAGCTTCATTCTGTAAATTACCACATAAGCTCCTTTGGACATGGTTTAGGGGAATGGAAGAAGGAATGGCTGTAATTCCTCAAATCAGGGGGTCAAAAGAGAGTATAAGAGTTTGAGGCCCCTGGGCCTTTTTTTATTTTAATGATCCTGTCCAATGATGGAGAGCTCAAAGGAAGGGCTTCTTTATAGGATGTGATGCCCAACTAGAGAGAAAAACCAATGGCCCCCTCCTCCCATCCCACTTCCCACTACCAACATAACCCAAATACTCAAAGCCTCTGCTAATCCTATGCCCAGGACTGAGGCAGAAAAGAAACACCGGGCTGTGTAGAGGCAGACAGGAGAAGACACTCTTGTTACACCCACCCCAAACCCCTCGCCCCGCTCTCTCTCTTGTACGTCTCAGCATCTTTCCTCATGACCGGGGGTGGGCCCCTCTGTCCCCCAGGGCACTCAGTGTAAACAAAGATACAGAAGGGACAGAAGGAAAATATGAAAAATAAGAATAAAGAAATATCTAGATTTTGTAAGTTGTTAGTCAAGGCTCCCCATAATCTGATCTCTACCTATTTTTCCACACTTCACACTGCCTTCTAGCAAAACTAACATCATTAGATAGAATTTTCAAAGAGAACAACTTATTTCTCCTCAGTGTAGATTAGTGCATTCACCCAATCAAGATGTCTCAAGGATCTATTATGTGCCAAGCATTGCGATAGGTACTAAGTATTAACTTCCAACAGGAATAATCACCAAGTCCAGCCTTGATGGTGCTTATCATCTACTAAGAGAAAGAAACAATATAAAGGTTCTATCACAATTTTAAGAAATTAGTACTTTGAGTAAAGTGCTGCAAAGGAAAGGCATTCAGTAGCTATCTATGTGAGTGTGCGTGTGGTAGTAGGCATATGTGCAGCTGGATGTGTATGTGCGTGGAATATATTATGATGTGCATATCAGAAGGGAGTTCACATTAATTCTGAATCCTGATGGTTCAGTAGCAAGCAGATGGATAGGTGAGAAGAAATAAAGGTTGTGGTGAGGGGAATTTTTTTTCAGCTTGTGTCAAAAGCATAACAAATATACTAAAGAGTGAAGAAAATGATCTGTTCCTGATTTGAAAGAAATTCAATGAGTGGAAAATGAAACAACTGATGCGAAATGAACTTTTTAACACCGAGAGTCCTCTAAAAATGAGAGACGTAACTACAGATCCTACAGACATTAAGAAGATAATGAAGGGATATAGTGAACACTGGGACTTCCCCGTGACTCAGTGGTAAAGAATTCGCCTGCCAAGCAGGAAACACAGTTCCATCTCTGGGTTGGGAAGATCCGCTGGAGAAGGAAATGGGAACCTACTCCAGTATTCTTGCCTGGGAAATCCCATGGACAGAGGAGCCTGGCAGTGCCAAAGTCTGTGGGGTCACACAAAAGTCGGACATGACTTATGACTAAACAATAATGAATAATATTACGACTATAAATTTAAAAACTAAATGAAATAGGAAATTTTAAAACGACACAAGAAGAAACAGAAAATCCAGACAACCATATATCTGTTAAAGAAATCAAAACTTCAATTAAAAATCTCTCCACAAAGAGAAAATGGAACCCTCCCACACAGTTGGTAGAAATGTATATTGGTACAACCACTATAGAAAAAATATGATGGTTCCTCAAAAAACTAAAAATACAGTTGCCATACCATCTAGCAATCCCACTTCTAGGCACATACCCAGACAAAGGATAATTAATTCAAAAAATACATGCACCCCTAAGTTCATAGCAGTACGATTCACAATAACTAAAAGATGGAAACAACATAAGCATCCACTGACAGATGGATGAATAAAGAAGATGTGGTACATATATACAAGTGAGTATTACTCGGCCATAAAAAGAATGGAATAATGCTATTTGCTGCATAAACCTAGAGATTACCATACTAAACGAAGTCAGAAAGGGGAAGACAAGTACCACATGGTATCACTTATATGTGGAATCTAAACTACAACGCAAATGACTTTATCTGCAAAGAGACTCAGAGACACAGAGAACAGACATGTGGTTTCCAAGGGGGAGAAGGGCTGGGAAGGGATGGACTGAGAATTTGGGATTAGCAGAACCAACGATTATATACAAAATGGATAAATAACAAGGTCCTATGGCATATTACTGGGACCTATAGTCAGCATCCTGTGATAAAAAATGGAAAAGAATATGAAAAAGAACATATACATATGTATAACTGAGTCATTTTGCAATAAAGTATAAGTTAACAAAATATTTTAAATCAACTATATTTCATCAAAATTTTAAAAAAGAGAACTTAAAAAAAAACCCATTCTTCTCTCCAATAAACTTTATTTTGAGGGGAAGAAAAATCTCTACAAAGAAAATTTCAAGTCTAGATGGTTTTCACTGGAGACTTCTACCAGCATTTAAGAAGGAAATAATACTGATATTAGACAAATTCTTTTAAAGAGTAAAGGAAGAGGAAACAATTCCCAAATTGTTTTATGATGTCAGCATAGCCATGACATCAAAACCCTACAAGGGCATTACTAAAAAAGAAAAAAAAATTAACAGATCGATATACCTCATCAACATAGGTACAACAATCCTTAAATATATACTAGTAAAATTAATCTATAAGTATGTAAAAGATACCATTTATCAAGACCAATTGGAGTTTATTCCAGGAATATAAGACTAGCTTAACAAATGAAAACCAGCAATGTAATTTACCACATTAACACAATAAAAAATTCATATGACCATTTTGATAGATGTCAGGGGAAAGTCTGACAAAATACAACACTGTTTTCCAATAAAAACAATAAGCCTACATGTAATTAAGTGTGTTAAGACAGCGTCTTATGGCCTAAACAAAGACAAACTGATTAATGAAAAAGAAGAGGCCAGAAACAGACTCACATGTATACAGAAAGCTGATTTACAAAAAAAGTATCAATGCAATTCCATTAGACAGGGGGCATTTCTCAATAAATGGTAGTGGAAAATCTGTATATTTATAAAGGGAAAGAAATGAATCTCAACTCTTTTCTAATAATATACACAAAATTAGTTTGAGTGGGATCACAGACTTAATGTAAAAGCTAAACATAAATCTTGTAAAAAGAAGCAGTGGAGAGGATCTAGAGGACAGTGGGGTAGGTAAAGATGTTTTAGGAAACAAAGTGCTGTTTTAAAAGTGACAAACAGCAATAAAATGTGAAACTCCTCATCAAGACACTGAAGATCATTAAAAGATAAGTCACAGATTGGGATAAAATATTTGCAACACGCTTATCTGACAAAGAACTTAAGGGAATGCTCACTAAAACCTCAATAAAACATCACTACAAATCCATTAGGATGGCTAAAATTTAAAAGTTGACAATACTAATTGTCAACAGAGAAACAAAGGAGCTACCACTCTCAGATATTAATGGTGGAACTGTAAAATGCTACAGTTTCTTTTGAAGTTAAACATATATCTATCCTACAAGCCACATATGAATCTCAAAAACCATACTGTGAGTGCAAGAGGTTATACACAAAAAAGAATATCCTATCTGATTCCACCTAAATGAAGTTCAAAGATAGGGAAGAATAAGCTAGAATGGCAGCAATCAGGATAACGATCACCTATGTTTGGGGGAAGAGGGCAAATATTGATTAGAAAGGAGCATGAAGAAATTTTCCAGAGTCATGGAAATGTTCTGTATCTTGATATGAGTGACAGTCTATTTCACACTGCTGCATACATCTGTCAAAACTCATTGAACTGCACCATTAAGATCCATGTGGTTTATGGCATGCCTGACATACCTTACTAAAAATACTGAGAAAGGCTGCCCCCTAGAAGTCACCAGAGGAATTCAAACAGAGGTGACTAGTACAATCTGGGGACCACTGACCTTGATGTCTCACACACAGGGCCTCTGCTTTAACCCTACAAACTCCCTCCCAACTCTGAGGGGACAGGATGGAAGGGAAACCCAATGACTTCAAAAGACAGCTGGTTTAATGGACAGCAGAGGACTTGCATCCAAGCTGTACCATGATACCTGGGTAGCAGAACAAGTTACGTGATCCATTCCCCTGCCCCAATCCCAGAGACTCAGTTTCCTCATCTCTCAAACAGAAAGGTTAAAACTACTTCACAGGCAACTGTCTAGATTAAATAGTGTCCCTGCACAGAGATTGACACAAGGTGGTAAATGACAACTCCCAAACCAATCTACCCCAGTCTTAGGGCATGGCCGGACTGATCTATCTCCCACCCACAGACACCCTACCATTAGCAGGCAACATGGCCTCCCAGCATCAATAATCAAACCCTTTCCTCTATCCACAGAACAGGTCTGCCACCTTCTTCAGAAGACCCCGTTGACGTGGCCTTTGGGTCCTGGCATCTCCAAGTATGATCCACATGCTCTTGGAAAATTTCCCCAAGCTCCGCCTCAAGTCCCTGACCCTTAAAGTATGGGAAAACTCCTCAAAATAAAATTGTCTGCCATAAAAATAGGGTTTTTTAATGATAACTTTTAAAAATATTAAAAGAATTCTATGCAAACATATGAATGTGTGCCTGTTCAGTCATTCAGCTGTGTCCAACTGTAGCCCAACAGGCTCCTCTAGCCATGGGATTTCCCAGGCAAGAATACTGGAGTCAGGTGCCATTTCTTCCTCCAGGGAATCTTCCCAACCCAGGGATCAAATCCACATTTCCTGTGTCTCCTGCACTGGCAGGCAGATTCTTTACCACTGAGCCACCTGGGAAGTCAGGCAAATACATGCACACACTCAAATGATTTGGGTGCATTTTTCTGGATATCTAAGTATTATAAAAAATGACCCTGAAAACTGGTCCAGTGTGTCCCATGGTCGCTACCCATTGGATTCAGTGAGGGTTTCGTTTCTGAAGGCCCACTGCTGTCAACATGGAACATCATCCTCGATCGACAGAATGGGGCTGGGGGTAGTGAGGGAATCAGTAAAGAAAATCACAGGAATATTAATCCATTCTTTCAAAAATACTGACCAACTTCTAACTGTCACAGCTGAATCCTTTGGTAAAATCAACAAATACCAAATTCCCTAGATCCTATACAAATTGATGTGATAGCACATTTATTCAACTATAGATTTTAATTAAGCACCTGTTTGGAAGAGAGGCAGAATTCCGGACCCAGAACAATGGGATACAAATTTCAGCTCTGCCATTGCTTGGGAGTGAACATTTGCAAATTCCTTCAACTCATAGTATCTCAGTTTCCTCAACTGTAAAATAGGAATAGTAACAGTAACCTACCTACAGGGTGTTTGTTAGGCATAAAACAATGTATCTATAACAGCTAAAATCATCCTTGGTACATAGTGTCAGTGAGTGTGTGCTATTATTATTACTATGAGTCACATACTGAGCTAAACAGACTGCAGATGCAAGGATGATTAATTATAAATCCATCCCCAAGGAATTAACCGTTTTGTGGAGCAGTTTATGATCTACAATTGTACTTAGCTGGAGAGGAAAGATGACTACTTATATATCACATTTTAGCAGACGACCCCCCAAATGAATACTTTTCCCCTCACTCACTCACTGATGCCTGAAATTTTGCCATTAGAGCAGCAGTTTTACATAGTAAGAATGACCTAAGTATCAGATAGGTGTGGGTTTGAAACCTGGCTTCCTTCCTTGTGCACTGAGAACCTGGGTGCACAAACCCAGGTTTATGGGTTTAAACCTGCAAGCTTATCACTTCAGGTTTCATAAAATATTAAAAAAAAATAACTTTGCCTCTAAGGGGTTGTGAAAATAAATTGCTTTAACATATGTTTTTAAATGCCACCAACCTAGATAGTATATTAAAAGCAGAGACATTACTTTGCCAACAAAGGTCCGTCTAGTCAAGGCTATGGTTTTTCCTGTGGTCATGTATGGATGTGAGAGTTGGATTGTGAAGAAAGCTGATCGTCGAAGAATTGATGCTTTTGAACTGTGGTGCTGGAGAAGACTCTTGAGAGTCCCTTGGACTACAAGGAGATCCAACCAGTCCATTCTAAAGGAGATCGATCCTGGGTGTTCATTGGAAGGACTGATGCTAAAGCTGAAACTCCAATACTTTGGCCACCTCATGCGACGAGTTGACTCACTGGAAAAGACTCTGATGCTGGGAAAGGTTGGGGGCGGGAGGAGAAGGGGACAACAGAGAATGAGATGGCTGGATGGCATCACCAACTCTGTGGACATGAGTTTGAGTGAACTCCGGGAGTTGGTGATGGACAGGGAGGCCTGGCATGCTGTGATTCATGGGGTCGCAGAGAGTCGGGCACGACTGAGTGACTGAACTGAACTGAACAGAGAATATGTTACATAAGTAGTGCCCGTTCCTGGTCTCCGCTGAAGTCCCCATACTTGGTCCCTCTTCCTTGAGTCTAATGATCTGGTCCTATTAAAACACATGCCTGCCTAGGAATCATAATCCATAGGTTAGAAATTAGGATTTGCTGGGGGTGAAAGAAAAACTAGAGGCCCACCTGGGCATGGGGGAGGGGAGAGGGAGCAGAGAATAAAGAAGAAAGGGGCAAATGGTGAACTAAAACCAACTCCACTTGTAGGCAAGTCATGGCCCTATTTTCAGTTGGCAAAAGAGCCAGCCAAACTCTTAAGGATGAATTTATGACCAGGTACGTATTATCTGTACTATAACTTATTTCCCAAATCCCAGACTATTTGAATTAAGTGTCTTCAGGTCATCTCCCCACAGCCCTACTCTTTTTATATTGGAGATCTGAAGTTTGTGGCGTTTTCACAGGCCTCAAATTACAAGGAAAAGGGGTACTTTGCTTTGGTCCCTGGTTCTGCCATTCAAGAAAATTATTGGTATGCCTCCCTGCACTGTACACCATCTTCCTGCATCCCTCCCTCCCTTTTTCTCCTTTCTTCCTTCTTCCTTTCCCTCCTCCTTTCTCCTCCTCTCCCTCCCTCTCTTCCTTCCTCCCAAGAACTAACCATCTATGGGGCAGAACGGCATGAGATTCAGCCCGCTCCACCCTCCCCAGCCTTCCCATCACCACCCACTAGCACTGAACTTCTTAATCCCTGTAGTTTCCTCCACTTCTGAAATCACAGGTTCTGTCTGTCCTGACACACCATGTGATACTGGAGACAAACAGATCCAGCCTCATCCAATACCCCCTTCTCTTTCTCAACATGAAAACCTGAGCTCAACGAAGAGAACTAGCCTAATCCTCCCTAATCCTACACCCCAGGCTGAGCCCCCACCGGGAAGCTGACACATGGCCCTGTGCTTCCCTCTTGCCTGACATTTGGACCCAGAGGGGACAGATGGCAGTTCCTGATCACTGAAGTACACGCTGATTTGATTTTTGAGATCTGTACCCCTTCCTACTGCAAGGAGAACCCAAATCAATTTGTTGTTGCTTAGTTTCTAAGTCCTATCTGACTCTTTGCAGTCCCATGGACTGTAGTCTGTCAGACTCCTCTGTCCATGAGATTTCCCAGGCAAAAATACTGGAGTGGGTGGCCATTTCCTTCTCCAGAGGATCTTCCTGACCCAGGGACCCAACCTGTGTCTCCTGCATCTCCTGCATTGGCAGGTGGATTCTTTACCACTAGCCACCAGGGTGGCTCAAAAAATTCAAAACCTATATATAGGGATAAACTAGGACAGGGCGCCTGCTTTCTGAAGTAGAGGGAATGGATGTCACCAGGCACCTGTCAGCAACATGACAGGAGTTAAGGCTGAAGAGGCACTTAGGGCACAAAATTTAAGGAGGTACCACATTTTAAGGCCAACTCCACCTTTCCTTGCCCTGAGAATGAGTGCCTCCTTAAATTTTGCACCCTATGCCTCTCTCTTGCCTCACCCTAGTCCCAGCTCTGGCACCTGCAATGAGTCCTTTACTAAGTTCCTCTCTGAAATGTGGCTCTGCATTTATTCTGTCACTTATGGCAAGAGAGAAACATACCAGGGTTGTGATTGTGAACTGGGAAAACCTATAAAGTCAATTCAGAGATCCACGTTGTCCTAAAATTAAGTTCAAGCAGAATTTTTGTGCCAGTGGCTTTGAATAAAGACTGAGGAACACCGTGAATTATATCTTCAATTATAGTTTACAAAGAACAGAGGCATTTCTTCCAAACAGGCACTCTTGATTTACCTCTCTATAAAGGCAGAAAGCAGAACATTGAATCTCAGGTCAGTAAAAACATTTTCATAAGGGCCTCAGGTGCCTTCGGGATTTGGCTATGTTTAATTTTGATGCTCAAAATTAATTTAAGGTAAACTCAGAGGATGAAAATGAAGTGTTTGGTTTGGGGGGGATTAATTTGCCACCAGCTATGTTTTGTTCTGATGCTTTAAATTAACAGCAGGATAAATTTGGATAATTGAAATCAGGGGTGGCAACATTTTTTCAATGAAGGGCCAATAATAACTATCTCTTGGGCTTTGTGAGCCACACAATCTCAGTTGAAACTACTCAACTTGCCCACTGTAGTGCAAAAACCAGCCACAGACAATAAGTAAGAAAATGAGGTTGGCCGCCTTCCAATAAAACTTTATTTCAAAGATAGCTGGAGGGCCAGATTTAGCCTGCAGGCCCTAGCTTGCCAGCCTCTGATTTAACGACAGTTTGGAGGGAGGAAGGAATAATTTGCCAACAGGTGCTTTTTCAAGCTAGTAACTCTTGGTATTCCCTTCTGTTCCCTGTAACACTCATTGCAGTGTCTGAAATCATGCTGTTTTTACTTTCCTAGCCTAATGCATGTATTTATACATCATTTTGGACCATGAACTCCTCAAGATCAGAGGTTGTATCCCTCTTCGTTGTGTATAATCTGTAATGCACAGCCAGGCACGTTGCTTTTGCTTAAAATGATTTTTCCCTTGCTGAACAAGGGTGATTGACATCCCCGGTTTTGATATACAAGGACTTGGAAATCTTCTTAACCTAACAGGAGAAAAAGTTTCTGCCAAAGGATGGATTGTCATGCCCTTCCCCATGTGCATCATGTTTCCAGTAAGTTCTGAATAAAGCTATGCTAAAGGTATAATCCCATGGATGGAGGAGCCTGGTAGGCTGCAGTCCGTGGGGTCGCTAAGGGTCGGACACGACTGAGCGACTTCACTTTCACTTTTCACTTTCACACATTGGAGAAGGAAATGGCAACCCACTCCAGTGTTCTTGCCTGGAGAATCCCAGGGACAGGGGAGCCTGGTGGGCTTCCGTCTATGGGGTCACACAGAGTCGGACATGACTGGAGTGACTTAGCAGCAGCAGCAAAGGTATAAACCAATTTGTCCAGATCAAAAGCAAGTACCACTTTGTAATTCCAAAGTCCTTGGCTCACATGCTTTCATCAGCATATTCTTCCAAAAAATAAATAGCAACACAAATTATGTCTCTTTCTGCCCATATCCTCAGTGTCCAGCATATGGTAATATTCACTAAATATGTGCTGAAGAAATGAGGAAATGAATATAAGTTGGGCTTAGCTCATAAACCCTTTGTTCTGCTCAAAACCTTTGCCAACTAGTTCAGGCAGTTACAGTATCTATTAGGCAAAACCTTGAGCTGTGGGGCTGCCCAGTTCAAATCCACATTTAGCACTGCTTAGTGGAATAATCAGTCTCCAATCTCACCCTACATCCCCTAACCCTGATTTGTCCCTGAGCACAAGGAGGTCCCTGATATGAGTTTGAATGGCAGGCTTCACTGACCCCCACCAGTTCCATCGGCCTCACCCATCTCTGCCTATAGGCTCTGAGTGACAGGAGCTAAGGACTGAAATTGTCATCCTTTCACAGAACCAGGGCAGAAGGCACAAAACCATCTGCTTAATGGTCACGTGGCAACAGATAACATCTCAAAAGTCCTTACAGTATATTACTTCACTGATGAAGATGGATCACACTTAAGCAGCGATTCTTGATCTCTACGAAACAGCTCATCCACAGCAGGACAATCTCAGAGATAAGACAATCAGCAGCAAGCTGGTCTGGGACTATGAAAATGCCTGCCGAGACATGATTTATGTGAAAATAAATAAGGTGGGTCACTCCTTTATCATCAGCAATAAGTGGATTCTTCCTGCCACAGACAAACTGAGGACGTAAACAGACAACACACTTGCATTATTACTTATGCTGTTTTTCTTTACCAATGGCCTGCCTGAGATGTGGGTTTGCAAATAAAATCAACCCACTATTATTCTGGACTGATTATTCAATTGCGGGGGTGGGTAGAAGAGGACAGCCCCGCCCTCTTCTTCCATCAGATACCTTCCTTGTGGTTGTTTCACTGACTGCATGAGGGGACAAGAGAGGAAACCAACGGGAACCAGTTTCAAACCCAGCAAACCAAGGGGAAGAACGTTGATTTAAAGCATGAATTAATCAGCAATAATTCACGGCATCCCTACCACGTTTGGTCCTTTAGAGGGAGCTGTTAGGGCCAGAAACATTGTCAGACATGGTCCCTCCTCTAAAGGAGCACAAACAATAGCAAAAAAATAAAAGCAAAAGTGAAAAACAGCAAATAAATAACCATTTATCATAACTGACTATGAATATATTAACAGTGCTGAGAGCAGGGTCCACAGGGCAGAAATCCAGAGATGACGTGAAAACAATACATTGGTTGATAATGTAGACTTCCTGTCAATGGAATTCTTAGGTCTGAAGTGCTGAGAGAGAGAAGAAAAAGCATGCAAACTTAAGATTTCTGGTGGGTATGGAAAGAATATCTGTATGATAGTTTGAACTCAGTGGGTTCTAGTTTCAGGAATGCTCCAGCATACCCTGTCACCTTAGACAAGTCATTTTCTCTCCTTATGATTTAGACTTCTCACTGGAAGAAAGAAAGGAAAGAAAGGAGGGAGAAGGAGGAGGGAGTGGCAGGGAGCAGGGGGAGGAGGAATCAAGAAACTTGAAGAATCGGTAGTAGATAATCTCTAATGTCTCTTTCACATAAAATTTCTGTAGTTGTGTCTCTGTGCTTCTAGCGGTCATTCATGAACGAAGAAAGAATGTCTTTAAAGTTGCCAAAAAGGAAAACTAAGAATCATTCTCATAACTCGACAGTTTCGGAAGCTGCTCTGTAACCATGAACAGAGGCTACTGGCTGCGGAGCAGGGACTGACTCCTGTAAACTTCCACGTGTCTGTCTCAGAGCCTGCCTGCCCAACTGGACCAGATGCATTGGATGCTGGAGCTTATTAAGATGCCTAATTTCCAAATGATCCCACTCACACCAGGAGGACAGCTTTGGAACAAGTGTTACATCTCAATGGCCTCACCTTATGGAACAGTTTCTTTTTATAAATGCTAACTGCAACTCATTAATTGAGAAAGATGTTACACTGAGCAGGAAAATCATTGAGCTGGGAGAATCCTGCAATTTTCTCCCGCACTTATCATGAACCAAAAGCCTTTATCTGATACATTTTGGGGTGGCCTGAAGGGCAGTATAGGAGCTGGATATCACAGCTTCTGACACAGGGGTCTGATATGAAAAAGGCCTCCTAGATTAGAAGGGGTCAAGCATCTATGCTTAGAGAGTATGTAGAGTACTCTGGTTAAGGGCAGAGACTCTGAAGACAGGTCTGGACTAATTTATTTCTATTTACTGTTCAAGACAAAGGGTTCTTTTTTCCCTATCATCCAGCATCTAGGCTAGTTCCAGGCATATATTAGGTGCTCAATAAATTCATTGATTTAATTTAAATCCTGGCATTATCATTTATAAGCTGTGAATGTGTGGGCTACCTTATGCAACCTCTTGGGGACTTTCAATTTTTCTTTTTATTGTATTTTTGTTTTGCCTTTTTTTTGGGGGGGGGTGTAAAATGGACTATTTTCGTTTGGCTTTCCCCAAAGCACAACATGAAAAAAGAATTTGGCTGCCCATTATTTATTTGGGAGATGATCTCAGGAAACACCAGGAGGCGAGGAGAGACATGAGAAAAGGATGGGGAAAAAGGTAGCGATGAAAAGTTATCAAGCAAGTATCACGGTGGACTGTGCAGAAGGCAGCATTCAAAGCTCTCCACTGGCCGAGGGGACCATTAATCCCTAAGTGCTCATGACCCAGAGGCCCACAGGTAGGCTTCAGTGACTGGAGAAAGACCCAAGGCAAACACACGCTGATGCTGGCAATTCAAATTCCAGCCACCTCCACCTGCAGGATAGGTAAGAGGAAGGGGATGTGGGTGGGGCTATCAACAGGGCCTGTTCACCAAGGAACAATAAAACCTACCTCTTGGGTTGTGGTAAGGCTTAAATGAAACAGTATACAGAAATGTTGTTGTTGTTTTTAGTCACTAAGTCGTGTCCAACTCTTTGCAACCCCAGGGACTATAGCCCACCAGGCTCCTCTGTCCATGGGATTTTTCCAGCAAAAAATAGTGAAGTGGGTTGCCATTTTCTTCTCCAGGGATCTTCCAGACCCAGGGATCAAATCTGCATCTCCTGCATTGGTAGGCAGATTCTTTAGCACTGAACCATCTGGGAAGCCCATATAGAAATGACCTGGCATTATCACTGCTCTCTGCACTCTGCCTCCACTTCCTGAGGGCTTGTTGCTGTTATGTGAGAACAAGGAGATGCTGCGGCTCTTCCCTAACATGACGGAAAGGCCATGCCAAGTAGATGAACACTACCCCAAGGCCATCAGAAGAGGTCCAGAGAGGTGCCATGTATTGTTCTTGGAAATTGACAATGAGTCAGTTCAGTTCAGTTCAGTCGCTCAGTCATGTCCGACTCTCCACGACCCCATGAATCACAGCAGGCCAGGCCTCCCTGTCCATCACCAACTCCCGGAGCTCACTCAAACTCATGTCCACAGAGTCGGTGATGCCATCCAGCTATCTCATTCTCTGTCGTCCCCTTCTCCTCCCGCCCCCAACCTTTCCTAGCATCAGAGTCTTTTCCAGTGAGTCAACTCGTCGCATGAGGTGGCCAAAGTATTGCAGTTTCAGCTTCAGCATCAGTCCTTCCAATGAACACCCAGGATTGATCTCCTTTAGAATGGACTGGTTGGATCTCCCTGCAGTACAAGGGACTCTCAAGAGTCTTCTCCAACACCACAGTTTAAAAGCATCAATTCTTCCAGTATATTAAAGGCTCTGAGAATTATTGCAGTTAAGAAATCCTTTAAGTAAACTAGAAATTGCCAAAGTTACTCAACCATAGTGCTCTTTTTCTATAATGCTTACCAACTTTCTCTGTAACGTAGAATTCCATGAAGCACATTTCGGGAAAAGAAGGCCTGAGACTGATGAATTTTACCCAGGAAACCATTCCATAATTTTCAGCTCCCCAACCCCCACCAAATTCTGCTGACAAATATGCTTGCTTAGTTCCACCCAAATCCTCTGATTTCACCTCCTTTCTTGGTGAACTCAAACCCACACTAATGATTCTCTTACTTTTCATTTCTTAGGCTCATGCTGGTGTTAGTTTTCAATTAGAAATTACTCTTTCTGACACCCATATGTTCAGCTCACGCCTCCAAAGAAAGGGCTCCTTGCAAGCTGTCTGAGGTTGGTCGGTGGTTACCACATCACCCTCCTTTAACTGGCAGTTACCTCCAGTCCTGGCTCTGCCACTTATTACCTGTGAGAGATTAAATAATCTTTCCAGTATCATTTGTAAATGGGAAAATGACTCCAGTCCATAGGTTGCTATAAAGATTGAGTAAAATACAGCACAAAGTATCCACCACTGTGCAGCACACAGCTGACACTCAATGAATGTCACCTGCCTTTCAAATCTCCTGCTCTAACCACTCCCACAGGATCCTGACTTGAGTTCTTATTGACTCATAATTGTCATGGGAAGAGAAAAATGGATGAGAGCAGGTAGGAATGCGGCCTGAACAAGTCAAGTTATTTGGTGATTACCTATATCTATATGTGCATAAAGTATGCCTGCTACTTTCTGAGCTCTAAAAAGTGTGTGATTCCACTCAAATCCTCTAACACCAGAACAATCCTGTGAAATGAAAAGTAAGGTATACACTGGTAGACAGGTGGTTGTTGTTCGGTCACCAAGTCATGTCTAACTCTTTGCGACCCCATGGACTGCAGCACGCCAGGCCTGCCTGTCCCTCACCATCTCCCGGAGTTTGCCCAAGTTCATGTCCATTGAATCAGTGATGCCATCCAGCCATCTCATCCTCTGTTGCCCCCTAACTGGGCAGGCAGGTAGGTAGAGAAAGGCAGATGATAGGTAGATAAATATATTTTTGCACAGCTACCTATCTATAGGTACAGAGATAAATATCCTGTTCAATAACTGTACACTGGGGGCCTGCTGGTGCCAGGCCTTATACTCTGTTCTGTGTAGCCATGAATAAGACAGACATTATCCCAGGCCTCAAGGAATTATCGTCTAGAGGGACAGACAGACTATAAGAATAAACAACCAACCAACCAACTGAACAATTACAAATTGCTACCTGTGGTCACAAAGCAAACAAACTTCTATGGAGGCCACATTAGACTTTATGGCCAGCCAGACATACCAGGCCTTTCTGAGGTGAGAGATGGGTGAGAGCTGAAGGTGAGGAAGAGCTGCCCCAGGGTGGAGCAGCAGCGCCTCATCCAGCGTGGGGAGAGGTAGGTGCAGTGTTCAGAGCCAGGAAACGGCGAGGGCACCTCCTGCCTGTGGTCAGCGGAGCTGGAAGAGGGAAGGAACAATGGCAGGCCTTGGAGGCCGTGCGGAGAATACTGGGTTTTAGTCTAAGAACAAGGAAAGGCATAAAAGAGTTTAAAGCAAGTGAATGACATGATCAGACTGAAAGAGATTTGACATTTTAAAAGATTCCTGAAAACGGTTAGACAATGAAGATGCATGGGAGGTTCTTAGAACAGGCTTTACCACCAGCTATACATACTGGTCTCCAAAAAGCATGCTTTTCTAATAAGAGAAACATTTACAGTGGGTCAGATACCTTTCTAAACATTTTTAAGTAACTCATTTCATTCCCTCAAAACTATACAAGAGGGGGCGGTAATTTGTCCCCATTATACAGATGTAGCAGTTGAGGCACAGAGAGATTAAAGAGTTTGCCCAAGCCCACCCAGCAATTAGGTGATGGAGCAGGGTTCACGGCTAGGCAGTCCTGATCCTGAGGTCAACAACACTCCTACACTGTTTTACTTCCCCCAGGTCCATGACTGGTAGCCGCTCAGGCCTCTCTCCCCTTTTCCACCCCTCCCACCCAAGAGATTTCATCCTGTGTAATCCTGAACCTCAACTCAAGGATCTTCCTTCCCCATACCATCAGGACTAAACCTGTAAGGAGAAGCTACGCAAAAACAGGACCTGGGGTAAGTATCTCACATCTTAAAATTCTTAACTAAAACCAAATGAAAATGGGAACTCTAGTTCTAGAAGATAATGTTATAAAACCTTGACAAATTACAAATAATAACATAACTAATTTGTGAGGGGAAAGGACGTGGGAGGAAATATAAATGTGGTAATTTTCTCTTCTTTCACAGCAGAAAGTTCATCCTTATTACATCAAATTAAAAAATAAAGTTAAAACATGACTCTACTTTCATTAGTTTTCCTAACTGCTTTCTCCTAATCATACCCACAGCCTTAAGGAACTAAAAGTTACCATGTTTAGCGATTCCTTCACTTCAATTTTTCCTATTATGTTCAAATAAATTTAAATTTGACATTTTTATTTTTAAAGCAGCATATGCAGTATGAGCTCATTTCATATAAATTTCTGTTTATCTAACATTCGTTTATCTAATACACAGAAAGATGTCTAAAATGATCTTCACCGAATGTTGACAAAAATTTTACGAGGCTTTAGTTTGATGTATTCTTTGCATTTTCTGTGTTGCTTCCATTTCTTTTAAGTGACAGTGTGTCATTTTTATAAAAATTATAAAAGAATTACTTTGGAAACATATAATTAAGATATCTGGACTTCTTTTTCTTGATCTCATAAAATAAGATCTTCATGTTGGAATAAAATAAGAGCCTATCTTGGAGGGACTGGAAGCAAGTTCAGGGTTTCTGGGGAAGCAGCATGCCAACCAAAATCAAAGCCCGTTATCCTAAGGTCAAGTTCCTCAGGGATGGCCAAAGGCTGGAAGGTTCTGAACAGGACACTGCAGTGTCCTCCAAGCCCCAGTGCCTTGCCCGTCATCCTAAGGTCAAGCTCCTCAGGGACAGCTAAAGGCTAGGAGGTTCTGAACAGGACACCTCACTGCCCTCTAAGCCCCACTGCCTTTAATGGGAACAGCATCCTGGCACCTTCTCCAGGACCAGTGCAGTGAGCCATAGCCTCTGGTCACCTGCATCCCAAAAGGCCCAGCAAGGTCCTTCTGCTCAGCAATGGACTGCCTCTATTATCCTAGCTTCTGGTGCCCCGTGGGTCGGGGGCAGGCAGGAAATGAGCTAGGAGAGAAGGATCCGATTAGAGAAGCACGTGGACACATCAAAGGAGAACAAACAGGTCCTACCCAGGAAAGAGATCAGATTTTTAGCAAGCTCAGAGAAAACAATCAGGAATACGTGGAAAGACAGAAATCAGACTAAACAAAAGAAAAAGCACTGAGAGAGAAGGAAGTCTGAGTCAGGTCACTGTCCTTGAGACTCTTCCATGAAGTAAAAGGACTGTGTGCAGCGAGAGGAAAACGAAACAGGCAGAGCAAGTGAAAAATAACAATCCTGGCAACAGGCTCAGGACTGAAAGAGGTATTTCCTTTGATCTTTGCAAAAACTCCCTTAGGTAGCAAAGGCAAGAGCTCCTGTCCTTTATACAGGTGAGTTATTCAAGGTCAACCAGACTGGCAGGGGCCCAGCCTGGACCACAGCTGGATCTCTGGACTCAACTTGCAGGGCTTCTCACCCTTGATTATTGGGCTATGGGGTCTCCTCTCCTGTCACAGAAGTAAGACTTGTATGAATCAGATATTTCCCACAGTCCCTCCTCCACAGGTCCTAGCCTACTCCTGGCTCCTTCCCTTACTCCTTTACAGGGATCAAAACCATACTGACTCGAACCCCATTTATGGCTTCCTGACAAGCTGTCCTACAGAGCTCCTTTGTTTCCTAGGGAGAAACAATCCCCAGAAAAAGTTGTGTCTTGCTTGGGTTTAATGCAAGTCAAGATGAAGCTTTGATAGATGCTTAGTATAACTTCATGGGAAGAAGGGGTTCGAGGGGATGACTCTCTTTAAGAGACAGTGGGTAGGATTCTGTGTTCTGGATATTGTAGCCCAGCCCCAGTGTATAAGTGTAGTAAGTAATCCTCACACCTCCACCCCACCCTGCAAGAACTATGTCAGCAACCTTGACCTGCAGAACACCACCCCTCCTATCACTTCAGGTTTAGATGAAAGAGTTAGGCGTTAAAAATAACAACACTGTATAAACGTTCTGCTGTGTGAGTATTTTCCCCATTCCTTTTTAAAGCAACTGACTTGGTATATAAATCACATTCTATGCTAAGGAATATACGACACAGCTGTGAATTACAAGGTCATAATTTTGCCAGCAATTTTAGATGCTACCATAAGCCATCTAAGGTCTTCAGAGATCTCTCATACATTTTGATTTTTTCCTAAGCCCCCAGAATGGCATTCCAACTCAGTTTTTTAAATATACGACATTTCTTGCTTTTGTATTAGGAAAAAACAAAAACAGTCCAGTATCACCACCTCCTCCTTTCCTTCTTTTCTTCTACTATATCACTGCCTTTACTCTTTCTTTAAATTTTTTTTTTTTTTAGCTACACTAGGTTTTAGTTGCAGCATGTGGGATCTAGTTCCCTGATCGTGGATTGAACCCAGGCTCCCTGCATCAGGATCACAGAGCTAGTCACTGTTCCACCAGGGAAGTCCCCTCTCCTCCTTCTTACATTACTGTCCCAAACCTTTTGTTCACTCATTCATATACTAATTCACCCAACACTGAGGGTTTCTTTTACTAACTTCACTAAGACTTAATATAGCGCCGGGAGGATAAGAGGTTCACAATAAAGGTGTGTCAAATGAAACCAAATGAAATGAAAGGAAGGAGTGAGTCCACAAGTGGATGAACTCCATCTACTGTGCTCTGTAGGAGGTCGTCAACGAGCAGGAACACAATAGGGTTAACAGGGAAGGCTCTCCTTGAACTTCCTGATCTGTCTCAAAGAGGGCTTCAACCAGCCTGCCTTACTGGGGGTAAATCCATTTGAGTTACTTTTGCCACCAATGCGGATCCATCAGCTACCCACCACCACACACACACATACAAATACTCAGAAATATCCAGACTCATCTACTTGCTGGCTCCCCAAAGAAGCAGGCAAACTCCTCCCCCTGCTTACCTTATGCTCTTTCCTGGAACACCCTTCCCCTTCCACTCCACTGAGTCAGACTCCAACTCTGCTTTAAGGCTCAACTCAAATCGCATTGTCCCAGCAAGTTCCCATGGAACAGGCACATCTCTGCTTTCAACTGCCACACAAAAGGGGCTCCCTCACCAGAGAATAAGTCCCCTCATCTAAACATACACCTAAACATAAACTGGTCAACACTAAGAAGGCAGAGCCATGCTACGGTTCTCATATCAGAGTAGGGATGTGACTGGAAAAAAGAGCCTTAATTCCAGCCCAAGCCATGTCACTTTCCAGGTGTGAGACATAGGACCAATCACAGACCTCTTGGAACATCCTTATCCACACCTGCCACACTGGGGAGAGAAAGAAACCCTACCCACAGAGTTGGTTAAATACAACAGCGTTCATGAAATGCTTTCATGCAGTGGGACAGTCATAGAAACGTGTCTCACAAAGACACGTCAACTGAAGTCATCCTGGTACAGCCTAGTTTCTCTTTGTCATGGAGGCCACTCCTCCCCTATATACATTCCTTTGGCACTGAGACTTCTTTCAAGCTAAGAATTGAATGCTCAAGCAGAAGACTCAACAACTCATCACTCAGGCCTGCTTTCATTCTTGCCACTAAATTCCACCAGGAGCTGCCACCTCGCTCTTGACTTACAAGCCTATTTTTCTAGGAGGCCCAGTCTCTCCAAGGCTCTTTTGTCCATTCAATAAGGCCGGCCGCTGGCTTGGCTGGTGCCGCCTGATGATGGAAACATTGTCTGCCCGCTCCTCGCCCACGTGATGGTCTTCAAGGACAGATGTGGGGTAGGGAAATAAACAAGAGCTGTTTTGCTGATGCCGCATTCACTCACTCAGGGCAAGGTGAGCAGGACAGGGAGGATTTTCCATTTGGACACACTGGTATATGCCACTGCTTTTAATATTAGTCACTGCCTTGTGCTCAGACCAGACACGTGATCTGAGAAAGTCAGGCACACAAGTTTCTATCATTTAGTTACTCTCCTCCTAAGCTGAACTCAATCATGTGTATATAGATACGTGTGTGTTTCATACAATCAACATATGGGTAATAGTGAATTAAATCCAAAATAAAAAATGCATCTATGTACATTTCAATGCACACCTTCTCATGGCTACTCTCCAGTGCTATTATTTAACTGTTTATGTATTCCTCTGTTCTATATAGCTACTGATATGAAAAGTGAAAGTGTTAGTCTGCTCAGTCATGTCCAACTCTTTGCGATCTCATGAACTATAACCCACCAGGCTCCTCTGTCCATAGAATTCTCCAGGCAAGGATATTAGAGCAGGTAGCTATTCCTTTAACCAGGGAATCTTCCCGACCCAGGAATCGAACCTGGGTCTCCTGCATTGCATGCAGATTCTCTACCGACTAACACTTCCACTTATTAATATATTAATATGTAAATTTAACCCAATTACTTATTTATGTACAAATTTTACTCATTTACATATTTATGTATAAATATGAGGGTATACTGGTACACATTTTCAGTTCAGGTCAGTTCAGTTCAGTCACTCAGTCATGTCCGACTCTTTGTGACCCCATGAATCACAGCACGCCAGGCCTCTCTGTCCATCACCAACTCCTGGAGTTCACTCAAACTCATGTCCATCGAGTCGGTGATGCCATCTAGCCATCTCATTCTCTGTCGTCCCCGTCTCCTCCCGCCCCCAATCCCTCCTAGCATCAGACTCTTTTCCAGTGAGTCAACTCTTCACATGAGGTAGCCAAAGTATTGGAGTTTCAGCTTTAGCATCAGTCCTTCCAATGAACACCCAGGACCGATCTCCCTTAGAATGGACTGGTTGGATCTCCTTGCAGTCCAAGGGACTCTCAAGTTTTCTCCAGCATATACATATTTAAAATAGACTAGGTTCAATCCCTGGGTCAGGAGGATCCCCTGGAGAAGGAAATGGTAACCCACTCCAGTACTCTTGCCTGGAAAATCCCATGAACGGAGGATCCTGATAGGCTGCAGTCCATGTGGTCACAAAGAGGCAGACATGACTGAGTGACTTCACTTTCACCTTTATATATTAAACTATATTTAATATATGTTAATCTGTTATATATATTGCTATATGTGCACGCATGCTTAGTTGTTTCAGTCCTGTCTGACTCTGTGTGACACTAGGGACTGTAGCCTGCCAGGTTCCTCTGTTCATAGGGTTCTCTGGGCAAGAATACTGGAGTGGGTTGCCATTTCCTTCTCGCTGTTATATATATTGTTATATATCTCATCCTCATCAAAGACTCTAAGACTTTACACACCTGTTGAAATGGGTATTTTGAATTCCCACATTCATAACCAAAATAAGCTATTCTAGGCTGAAAGTGTGTTTTATGTTTCACAGTATCCCATGCAAGGCAGGTGCAGAGCTAAGATTAATACATTATCTGTTGAATCACATATTAATCTCAAATTGCATCCCCAAATCCTGCTTTCTCTACCTTTTTCCATGCTCCAAGAGGTACATGGAGTCTCCTCAAATTGTTATTTACTTTGGTCCCAGTTAAAAGACCCCAAAACTAGCACTCTGAGTAGCCCCATTCCAAGTATCCTTTTATGTAAAATGAACCATAATCCTATAAGTGAGGAGCTGTAAAACTGACGACAGCAGGGGAATTACTCCCCCGTGCAGATAATGCTGTGGTCCTAACGGTTCTAACAAGCAAGGAAAATCTCTCAGAAAATTAAGCTGATGTGTAAGGCCATTTGCTCTGGAATCCCCAAAAGAACTCTGAAAGGTGAAAAATTGTTGGTGGTGGAGAAATAAACCATTAGTTGGAATATAATAATTCAATTAAAACTGGCCAGAAACAGACAAACAAGAAAAGTATTATGCAAAACCTTTTAGTGTCTAACCTTATGTTACCTGTATGTTACTAACATTTTCCTGGACGGCTTTCCACTGTCAGAAATTAAGACGGACAGAGTTTTATTGTTTTCTGACTACAATGGACAGATAGTATCTTTGCCTCTAGTTTTGATCACAATGGAGACTGGTAAAAACCAAGCCAACTGAGAGGAGCTAGGAATGGTTTTTTCTAAATACTTTTACTCTCTAAGGAAATTATCTAAAAACCCAGAGAAAGACAAATAGCACGTAATATCACTTATGTGTGGAATCTAAAAAGAAAGATACAAATGAATGTATTTACAAAGCAGAAATAGACCTATAGACATGGAAAAGAAACTTACTGTTACCAAAGGGGAAAGTGGAGAGGGTGTGGATAAATTAGGACTTTGGGATTAACATATGTGTGTATGTTAATCAGTTGTGTCCGACTCTGTAAGACCCTATGGACTGTAGCCCACCAGGCTCACTCCTCTGTCCATGGGCTTCTCCAGGCAAGAGTACTGGAGTGGGTTGCCATGCCCTCCTCTAGGGGATCTTCCAGACCCAGGGATGAAATCCACGTCTCCTACACCTCCTGCACTGCAGGTGGAGTCTTTACCACTGAGCCACCTGGGTAGCCCCTCCACATACACACACTACTACACATAAAATAAACAGAGACATACTGTATAGCGTAGGGAACACTACTCAAAATCTTATAATAACCTATAATGAAAAGGAATATGAAAAAGAATATACATGTATTACTGAATCACTTTGTGCTATACTGGAAACTAACACAACACTGCAAATCAACTATACTTCAGCAAAAAAAACAAATGTAAGAAAAAATGTTTAAAAAATGTTATTTTTTAACATAAAAAATAAAAGTCAATGGCAAAGGTTATTTGGGGGTTCTCTACCTAGGCTTCCATGATCACTCAGTTGGGAAAGAATCTGCCCACAATGCAGGAGACCTCGGTTCAATTCCTGGCTTGGGAAGATCCCCTGGAGAAGGGATAGGCTACCCACTCCAGTATTCTTGGACTTCCCCTGTGGTTCAGCTGATAAAGAATCTGCCTGCAAGGCAGGAGACCTGGGTTGGGAAGATCCCCTGAAGAAGGGAAAGGCTACGCACTCCAGTATTCTGGCCTGGAGAATTTCAAGAGTCGGACACAACTGAGCGACTGTCACTTCACTTCACCTAGATGAGAAATATCTGGAAATTTTAAAACAATGGTTCTTAACAGAATTTGTGAAATGTGTATGGAAAATAAAAACAAATTCCATTCTGCAATGGGCAAAGAATGAGAGAGAACTCTCTGGAAGTTTTTAAGCACTAGATAGGCAAACTGACAGTGTTAAAATCACTCCATCTATATGGATTTTCCAATCTGAAAATGGAGAATGTTGGAAAGATGATTGTGACATTTGAAAGGTGTAGGCTGAAAATCCCTAATTAACTTGAGAGTGCCTAACATATATTAATGAAGTGGACCGTGTGGTTCTTATTTACTACACAGTCATGACTCATCCTTCAGAGATCCGACCTGCTGAGGGTAATGATCTTGTCTCTACACTGGTGACTAATCGTCATTCTGACTGCCAAGAGAGGCTGGTCATTCCAAGTCTTTCCCCACTTCTTTCCCCAAAGAAGTACAGAAGTAATTATTACTGTTTTACAGATACAGGAATTAAACCTTATGATGAGAATGCTCTTAAAATTCACCAAAGAAGGAAGCACAAAAGATCCATTTACCCTCTCCTAAAACATGTCCTCCTTCCTATTGTCTGAGAGGGGGATGGTACCATTCATGAGGGGACATCCAAACCAGTCATTCTAGACTTTTTTCTACCTCCCTCATCCTCCACACATCCATCAGCCACAAGGCCCATCAGGGTCTTTTTCCTTAATATTTCTCTTGATCTCCCCAACCCCTCCATAACTCCTGCTTCTGCATTAATGAACACAGACTTCTCCCCGAGATTCTGACTCTCAAGCAGACCCTATCTCCAAACTAACACCTTCCTGACTTCTCTCCACAGGGTGTTCTCCACATACTTCCCTGGAGACTGTGGATTCTAAAAGATTTTCAGAGAGACAATTCCAAGATCAGATGTGCACACTGCAAACTCCTTCACCCAAGACTTCAAGTCCTGGCAGATACGATTCCTTCCACCTAGGGCTGCATTTCCAGGGCTTTGTCATCACATCTACCTGAAGGAGAGGGATTCGAGTCCCATAAAATAAACTGCTTCTGAGCCTTTCTTCATGTAGTTCCTTCCTTGTCTATTTCTGGACATCGTTCAGGCCACGATGTAAAGAACTCCATCTCCATGAACAGAACTCAACTTTTCCCTGTGCTGAGCTTAGGTCATGCACTATATATGTTTATTACATTTTTTATTTTTAAAAATTTTTTATTTTATATTGAAGTATAGTCGGTTAACAATGCTGTGGCAATTTCAGGTGCACAGCAAAAGGATTTAGTCGAACATAAACATGTATCCATTCTCACCCAAACTCCCCTCCCACAGAGGCTGCCACAAAACATTGAGCAGAGTTCCCTGTGCTCTGAAGTAGGTCACTGTTGGTTATCCATTTTAAATATAGCAGTGTATTACACTTTTATTTAATTAGATGCTAAACCGTCTGAAGACAGACACTGTGTCTTATTTCTGTTATATGTACATTGGTTGGTACACAACCTGGCACAGAGCAGATCCTCAACAAATGCCTGAATGGATGAATCAATCAATTAAAAAATCTCCTAAAACCTTTACTCTAACCACTAATCTACTCCTATACCAGGGGATGCTAAGCTATAACCTGTGGGCCAAATCTGACCTTCTACCTCTTTCTATACAATAAATAATTCAAAAATATTACAATAATATTTCATGGACATGAAATTAGATGAAATTAAAATTTCAGTGTTCTCAAAGCTTTAGTGGGATATACCCAGGCCCATACTTTCACCTATTGTCTATGACAACTTTTCTGCTGGAAGGCAGAGTTGAATAACTGTGACAGAGACAGCACACCCAACCCCATAAAGACTAAAACATTTAGCATCTGACTCTTTATAGAAGTTTGCTGATCCTCTCTTATAGAACTTGGGCAGCCTTACCATTTTATTGTTTACTTAATGAGTATTACCTTCCCTAAATTAATCATTCCCTTCTCTAACATGTGTATAGGTGACCTGGATGCAAGACTGTGTACATAGTCCTACTACAGCATATCACATGGTATGGTAATTAGCTTCTTATGTTAGGCTCCTCCTCTAGGCTGGTTGAGTAGGGAACTTGATTCCTGTTTCATTGGGAAACATGATTTATTCATCTCCATTTTCCAGGCCTCATCCTTTTGGGTTTCTGACACATAAAAGTCTTTAGTCTGAACAAAGAATCCCTGGTGGAATAGAGAAAGAAAAATGTTCTTCCCTTTGGGGTAATTATTGTTTCACTGTTAGGAATTTTAGACCCAAGAAGGAACAATATCAGTGAATATGTACAAATTACTAATTCCGTGGCTGTTCTCTAAAATGGAACTTTTTAGTGCACTTAAAATTGTTCTAACTAGAGCTGGATCATTATCTAGTGTTTTGGAGGGTGCTAGGGATAAAAAAAATAAAATAGGGCCAAAAAAACGTACCTACATAGTGGGACTCATAGTCTGGGTCTGGAGCAGGATAAAGAGACTAAGAAATAACCTTACAAGTACCATTGTGATGACAAGTCTGATGGGTGCTAAGAAAAGGTACGCAGGCTCACTTACCATTATATACTGATAGTTACTATCATCATTAAAGATTTTCAAATCAGTACCCAAACTGTACAACACCAAGGTGGATCTCTTTTTCTCCTTTCCCCCTTTTTCTGCCCCTAGACTCTTGGTTCACAATCAGGTTTCGCTTTCAGACTGACTTGTGACAAGCTTCTGCTCCTCATGTGACACTCTTCATAACCCCAGTGCAGAGAGCAAAGCCTGACCCCCGAGAGGCATGCAGGCATCAGTGCTGAATACAAGGAAGAATGAACTAATTAGGAGAAGAAACGTGGGCAAATTCCTTGGCATCCCTGGGCCTCAGTTTTCTCACACGTACGATAAAGGACATGTTGTTCCCAAGTCCCTCTGGTTTTGCTCTCTGCGATTCCTCACGTCCTGAGAGCCAACCCCCATCTGGCTTTCTGATTCACTCATTTCCGTGGACATAAGGCAGCCTCCGTCTGCCTCTGCAGCCTGATGCATTGTCTCCTGAATGACACATGAACTCTGCCCAAGGCGACACGGCCCACACCAATCCATTCCACAGATCACTGCTGACAGAGAACGGGGAGTGTACCTTGGGGTTTCAGCCAAGGTCTGCTCAAGGTCTTCAGCATAAATGGTGGCCAGGCTGAATTCACACCAGCAGAGAAGAGAAATGACACGGGCTTCATAAACTGGCCCATGAGAGCGGATAATCATGAATATTTTCTTTCCACACACATTTTTAGATTGCAACTTGGACATGGGCGGTTATTTTAGAACACACACAAACACACATGAATCAGCCCCCGCTTGACCTCCTGGACACACACACACACACACACTGGTGATTGTTTTTACAAGATACTGGAACCTATGGGTCTCTGAAAACCTAATTCCAGGATGACTCCAAAGCTCTTTCCCCACTGGAAGCTGTTGTTTTCCTCTGCTACCTTCATCCTATGGAAGTGGTTTGGTCAAAAGGAGATTTCCACCCATGGGTACTTGTTTTTCTTGCCCTGTGAACTATCTCCTTCGACAGCAGACAGAGCCGGATAACTGAAGTGCCCCTTCACCAACCACAAACCTCCCAGGATTCCCATTAGCCCTGGAATAAAACGGCCAACTGCTCCAATGCATCTCCCCCTTGAAAACTCTAAACTTTCCATAAGGCAAGAGGGCAACCAGAGTTCTGCTTTTCTTTCTGTTGTAGCTCTCACTCCTTTATGTTTTCTTTCCATATTTTTTTTTCATCTGAAATATATATTTTTTTCAACTTGGCTGAGATGAAGTCTAGCTAGAGAGTCAACAGAAATGACATAAATGTCATAACAGGAGAAAAAAAAAACCCAAACTTTCTCTTCCCTGAAATGTGTTGATGCAACTCAGGATAAAAAAATATTCACCATTTTTTCAGTCTCTTTTCATATTATTCTGCATCTACTAGAGGACTGAAAGCACATTATATGAAAAGCTCTATTATCTTTTATAGAAATGACCTATGAAACCCACCTAATGGTAATCAATGGTAATATTCTGCCAACTCACCTCCCAAGAGGAAAGAATGAAATAATAACAGTTACTAACACAGCAGTGTCTCATTTCAGCACTGCAGTTCTGTTTCATATATCAGTGCTGCTATATTAAAGTTTATGTATTATGACTACACTCAAGTTTATTAATAAAGTTCCTATTTCTGTTTAGGTTTGACAAACATGTATATTCAGAATCTGCTCATTCTTTCATTTTTGGAAGCTAGCAGCTTGATGTACAAAAAGGAAAATGACAGATCATTTCAATATTTCTTTCAAATCCCAAACAAACTCAGTCAAAAGATGGGAGGAAAATACCCTCCTGGGCCTAACAAGATTATATAGACAATTGAAGACGGTCCTTCACTTTAGTGAAACAGGTAAGATATTCACTCTGGAATCAGGCTAGAATTTCTCTCCTTGACCTGCCCTGGATATCCACTGAGATTTGGTTTTTTAAGGTGAGAGGTTGTAGCACATGCTTAGCCTAAATACACATGCCGCCTTCTCAAAATCCTAGCTATTGCACTGACAGTCATCTTTTGAGGGCTGTCCACATAGTATAGAGACCCTCTGAGGAATGGGTTATCCTTTTGGCATTAAAAACGTAACACCTCATTTCAGCCAAGGTTAGTTAACCAGGATTCAGGAAAGCCGATTCTGAGGACAGCAGCTCCAGTGGTTTCCAGTCCTACTTTCTCTCACTAGGTGGCAGCACTGCACAGCAAATCTTTGCAGAACAGTGGCCTGGAAAAGGTAGTGGTGCTGAAGTGAAGGGCTGCAGAGAGCCTCTGAGTTACTGAAAGGACAGACCCTGAGGGCAAGTGAGTGCAGGAAGTGTGTGGCATCTGCTTCTCTCACAGGTCCTTTTGTGTTTGCAGACCCTTCCTCTCCACCAGGCTAGAAGTGCTTTGCCTAACGGGAGGAAGCAAATGCATTATCACCTAAGATGAATTTAAAAAAAAACCAAAAACTCAGAATAAGAGGTCTTCAAACAATGTACACATTGCTCCAATAGCCATAACATTTGGGAAAGGATTTCTGACTCGGTTTGCAAAAGCCAAGTTATGATGTCTTAAACTACCTAAGATGTTCACCCACCATATTAAGAATATTTAGTTGTGAATCTGCTATAACCTGGTCAGTGACACCACATCATAAGCTTTGTAATGATACAGGTCAAGACATGTCATAACAGGGAATAAAGTCTAAGAAGACCATTTTGAACAAGGAAGACACCAAAATTCCTTGTGTCCCAAGCAGGGAAATAGCTTATATCAGTTTCTAAAAGGCAAGTCACTGTGGTCAAAAATAATTGATCCAGAGGAGGAGGAGGGGAGAGGAGGAAGGGGGATGGGCAAGAGAAGGAGGAGGGGAGGAGGGAAAGGGGAGGGGGAGGGGAAGGGAGGAGGAGGCTTGGACAGCTGAGGGGGAGGGGAGGGGAGGGGCGCAGAGAGAGAGTGGGAGGGAAGGCACAGGGCAGAAGGGAGCGGGGAGGTGGAGGGGAGAAGTTGCCACTGGACATGCTGCTGCTGCTAAGTCGCTTCAGTCGTGTCCGACCCTTTGCAACCCCATAGACAGCCCACCAGGCTCTCCCGTCCCTGGGATTCTCCAGGCAAGAACACTGGAGTGGGTTGCCATTTCCTTCTCCAATGCATGAAAGTGAAAAGTGAAAGTGAAGCCGCTCAGTCGTGTCTGACTCTTGGTGACCCCACGGACTGCAGCCTACCAGGCTCCTCCGTCCATGGGATTTTCTAGGCAAGAGTATTGGAGTGGGGTGCCATTGCCTTCTCAGCCACTGGACATGGGTAGGTTTCAATAAAGCAAGAACCAGCCAAAGAATCAGCAGCTGTGCTTCTAAGAGGAGTATTCACTCCGCAGCGAGAGACCTCCTTCACCTGGCAGGCTTCACTCGTCTGTCATCTTCCTGTCCCTGGGAACACTTGGGTTTACAACCTGGGCTTTATGGACTCGTCTTTCCCATCTTAGGGGAAAGACAATTTATTCAGTTTAAACTCCAAGGCCAACTCAGCAACACATCACAGCTGTTTTAAGGTTTGTTGAGTGGATAAGTGAAAATAAAAATAATAAAACAATGGCCAATATAATAGTTTCTTAACTAGGGCTGAGATCAGCTTAAGACAAGTGAAGAGCCTAGTGAACAAAATCTAAGAAGGTGCTGGCTTTTAGGGTCACTACCTCCTAGTTCTCTTTTTACCACATGCCAGTTTTGCTTATGAGCCTTATCTTCCTGAATAGGTTTTTGAAGATTTCCATCTCTCATCACATATAAGAGTTAGTACTGAACAGAGATTGAGTGTTGGGGGGAGGGGTGCATGCACGTGCACTCCATCACTCAGTCATGTCAAACATTTGTAACTATGCACTGTAGCCCACCAGGTTCCTCTGGAATTTTCCAGGCAAGAATACTGAAGTGGTTGCCACTTCCTACTCTAGGTTATCTTCCCTGTCCAGGGATTGAACTCCGCGTCTCTTGTATTTCCTGCATTGGCAGACAGATTCTTTACCTCTGCGCCACCTGGGAAGCCAGAACAGTGATTCAGTTCAGTTCAGCCGCTCAGTCGTGTCCGACTCTTTGCGATCCCATGAATCACAGCACGCCAGGCCTCCCTGTCCATCACCAACTCCCAGAGTTCACTCAAACTCATGTCCATCGAGTCGGTGATGCCACCCAGCCATTTCATTCTCTGTTGTCCCCGTCTCCTCCCACCCCCAATCCTTCCCAGCATCAGAGTCTTTTCCAGTGAGTCAACTCATCGCATGAGGTGGCCAAAGTATTGGAGTTTCAGCTTTAGCATCAGAACAGTGATTCAGTTCAGTTCAGTTCAGTCGCTCAGTCGTGTCCGACTCTCCGCGACCCCATGAATCACAGCACGCCAGGCCTCCCTGTCCATCACCAACTCCCGGAGTACACTCAAACTCATGTCCACAGAGTCGGTGATGCCATCCAGCCATCTCATTCTCCGTCGTCCCCTTCGCCTCCCGCCCCCAACCTTTCCCAGCATCAGAGTCTTTTCCAGTGAGTCAACTCGTCGCATGAGGTGGCCAAAGTATTGGAGTTTCAGCTTTAGTATCAGTCCCTCCAATGAACATCCAGGATTGATCTCCTTTAGAATGGACTGGTTGGATCTCCTTGCAGTATAAGGGACTCTCAAGAGTCTTCTAGTAGTAATTAAAAGCTCAGGCTCTGAGACCACAAAGCCCTGAGTTCAAACCCTTACTGTATCACTTGCAGAAGTCACACTGCTAAAGAGATAGTTCACCTCCCTCCGTTCCAGGTTCTTCTTCCCTGTAGGGCTGTTAAGAGGATGAAATGAGACAGGGGCAGAAAGAGCTTGGGCTTTTACCTGATACATAATACATGGCACCTCTAATGAAAATAACAACAGCAAAAGTAAAATTTCACATCATTACTAGAACGTCACTAACTGATATCAGAGGAAAGTTCATGCCTAGTTTATCAAAACTGATTAGTAGTTTACTGTGTGCAAAACTTCATGAGAACTTTAGAGGAATGGACAAGAATATAAAATGTAGCTGCTGATTTAGAACAGGGGTCAGATCACAAACTTTCTGTAAAAATCCAGGTAGTAAATTGTTTAGACTTTGTGAGCCATTAGTCTTTTATTGCCAAAGACAATATAGGAATGAATGGGTGTGGCTGTGTTTTAATAAAACTTTATTTACAACAGGCAGCAAGCCAGATTTGTCCATTCCCGATCTAGTTTGATAAGCGAGGACTTGTAATATTCCTTATAAAAACACAGCCAATATCAGAAGATCACCCATTCAAGAGTCAGATGTTAATGGTTTTAGAAGAGGCCAGATCATAACTGGTTGAGTTCAGGTAAATGTTTAGAGAGGACAGCTAGATAGGGAAACTATCTAAGTCCCGGAGATGAGATATATCTGTCACTGGTGTGGGGATGGCACTCAGTAGTTCTGGTTGGAGAAAAGAGGGTAGAAATTCACAGACAACACGAGTGGAAAGGGAGGATGAATAAGAATATAAGGGCCAAAGACTGTAAGACTGAATTTTTACAAAAAGGAAGAGTTTGCTGTACCCCTAGTCTGTCCAAGAGGCTGTCTTTCAATCCACAAAGGAAATAATGAAGTGAACAGTACCCTTTGTGGGGTAGGTTGCTAAATTTTCATCTGGGAAGACAGAAGTTGAATTTAGTCATCGTCATATGGGAGCAAAGCGGTGTCATGCTGGTATTTGGTATTTATTTCTAGTAATACAATGTGTTTCATTAAAAATGGAGCTCTGCTCATCACCCATCATCTGCCCTTAATTTTTGCCAGGAGGCCAAAGTCTAGGCCTGGGGACCTTAGTATCTCCAGATAGGATGACTGGGAAAGAATATATGTTAAAATAAACTATCCTGAAGGGTAGAGAGAGTCAGGCCCTAACAGAATCCTTCTCTGGAGAAAGGAGCTGAGCCTCTGTATCCCAGAGGAGGGAAAAGGGCAGGCTTGAGGGAAAGAATGAGAAATGAACCTGGGATGTCTCTCCCCACCTCTTCTTTCCAAATCTCCAATACATCCTCTATTTTCCTTCATGAGCCAACTCTATCCCAATTCAAGGGAGTTGAAAAGAACGAAAGTGAAGTCGCTCAGTCATGTCCAACTCTTCGTGACCCCATGGACTGTAGCCTACCAGGCTCCTCCATCCATGGGATTTTCCAGGCAAGAGTACTGGAGTGGGTTGCCATTTCCTTCTCCAGGGGATCTTCCCAACCCAGGGATCGAACCCGGATCTCCCGCATTGGAGGCAGACGCTTTAACCTCTGAGCTACCAGGGAAGCCCACATTATAGTTTCAGCTTGAACAGAGGGGCCCTCTCTAGAAAGACCTCTGATCTTTCATGTGTAACTCTGTGCTAAGATATTTCAAGTCCTGGGTTACTGAGTGAGATAAGGACCTTCGTTTGTGTTTATTAGTCACTCATATTTCCCCCAGAGACAAACGAAGGTCCTTATCTCACTCAGTAACCCAGGACTTGAAATATCTTAGCACAGAGTTACACATGAAAGATCAGAGGTCTTTCTAGAGAGGGCCCCTCTGTTCAAGCTGAAACTATAATGTGGACTATAATATGCTGGGTATATCTCATGATATAAATGATTCTGATTTTAATTCAAAAAACATACTAAAATAAGGGATTACAACAATAAAGAAACTGATATTTTGGTACATAAAAATAGTAAGGTTTACTAGAATACAAGAATCCTGGAAACTGGCAGAACAGCCAATACCAGAAGTCAAGTTCAGTCTCATATTAGGCTGGACTAGTGGCTCTCAGGGTGTGCGTGCGTGTGTGCATGCGTGCTCAGACACTTAGCTGTGTCCAACTCTTTGAGACCCTATGGTCTATAGTCCATCAGGCTCCTCTGTCCATGGGATGCTCCAGGCAAGAATACTAGAGCGGGTTGCCATGCCCTCCTCTAAAAGATCTTCCTGACCCAGGAATGGAACCTGCTGCTGCTGCTAAGTCACTTCAGTCGTGTCCGACTGTGACCCCATAGACGGCAGCCCACCAGGTTCCCCTGTCCCTGGGATTCTCCAGGCAAGAATACTGGAGTGGGTTGCATTTTCTTCTCCAATGCATGAAAGTGAAAAGTGAAAGTGAAGTTGCTCAGTCGTGTCTGACTCTTAGCGACCCCATGGACTGTAGCCCACCAGGCTCCTCCGTCCATGAGATTTTCCAGGCAAGAGTACCGGAGTGGGGTGCCATTGCCTTCTCTGAGGAATGGAACCTGCATCTCTTGAATTACAGGTGGATTCTTTACCATTGAGTCACCAGGGAAGCCCCTCAGGGTGTGACCCCAGACTAATAGGATCAGCCATTCCTCTGGAACTTGTGAGTGAGGCACACTCTCAGGTCCCAACCCAGATACACTGAATCAGAAACTCTGGGAATGGGGCCCAATCTGTGTTTTAACCATCCCTCCAGGTGATTCTGATGCACGCCAAAGTTTGAGAACCATTGATCTATTAATATCCAGAATATGTCACGTCAGTGTTCCAAAGCAACTATCCTTTATCATGACCAAAGACTCTGACTCAATAGATCTGGGAAGGGGATCACATGTACTTGTTCTCTAAGTTTTTCAGGCATCCAGGTATGTTTCTGATTACCTCTCCTGTGGAGGGCTTCTCAAACCTGGCTGAACATTGGAATTAACCAGGGAACTCTAAAGCATTACAATGGCTGAGTTCTTCTACCCGAGTCATTTGCACTTGGTCTGAAATACAGCCTGGCTTGGCAATAGCAGGGGAGTCTCAAAGCTCCCAGGCAATTCTCATGTATATTGCCAAGTTTACTATAATATACACTCGTGTATACTAATATATTAGTGTATCTAATATACAGTTCAACATGTATTAAAGTCACCTGGATAATTCATTAAACCAAATTCCTCAGCCCCCAACCCAGAGAATCCATAGGTTTCGGTATGGGCCCTAGAACTTTCACTTCTAAAGAATTCCCAAGTGATGTGCTAACCAATACCACTCTAGAGGAATATACTTACTTTTTAGATACCTGGGATCTACTTTGGGCTGGGATGGCCAACTTTCTACCCTCTGTTCCTCCTCCAAACTCTTATACATTTATCACTCATTCTTCCTTATGAAGCACCCATCCAGTTAAATTATCAACATTTTTAAGGCAGAGCTATGTTCTCCCCATCTGTGGACCACTCATAGGAATCAGTGAGTTGCACTCAGCAGGTATTCAGGTGAGTAAGTGCACAAGTGTCTCCGTGCCGCTTCGCAAGGTTTCTTTTCTCCCTACTGGATCAGCTAGCCAGGTCAATCCATCAGGAGTCCTGATCTCACCGAGAAGAATCGAGGCATCTATTTTTTTTTTAAGATGACGGGAAGGTAAATATCCGTCCAGTCCTAGAGATTTAGGTTGCTTTGGGAGACTATTCCAATAATACCCCAGATGAAGTACAGCCATCTGGAGAGTGTTTGGCATCGATGGAAACCTACTGCTGAATTTGTTCCTGGAAGACATTCATTTTAGAATGTTATTTCCAATTTGGCACATCACAGAGCTGTACAAGTCAGAGAGGATTTAGAATCTCTGCTACCTACAGAGGGCATCTTATTTAAAGCATGTCCCTGACAAAGCAATATCAAGGAAGCACAATTGGAAATCTCCTACAGGGGAATAATCTCTCTACAGCTATAGCAGCTACTGGGACAGCAAAGCTTCCTAAAAAAAAAAAAAAAAATCTAAACTTTTATCATTCCACTTTGCTGGGGTTGCCTTCTTCAGAGCCCAGTCACAGGAACAGAACTTAATAAGTCATTTCTCTTGTCCCACACAGCAATTCAGTCTCAATACCATTTCCGAGATGCATGGTGCCACTGAGGCTTCCCCCATCCCACAAAATAAAAGCTCAGGCAAAGAGCAGAGCCCATAATCTCTAACATGATGGTCCATTCAAGATGGACTAACACCAGGTAGCACCGTGGTGAAGAATCTGCCTGCCAATGCAGTAGACACAGGAGACTTGGGCTCAATCTCTGGGTCGGGAAGATCCCCTGGAGTAGGAAATGGCAACCCATTCCAGTATTCTTGCCTGGAAAATCCCATGGTCAGAGGAGCCTGGATGGCTACAGTCCATGGGGTCACAAAGAGTCAGACACGATTGACCAACACCACCATAGCACCAACAGCAATAACATGGGTTATTTTCACTTATTAGGGTACTCATACAGAATAAAGCGAGAAGCTCAGAAGAAGGGGCTGAGTACTTTGGAAGTAAAAAAAAAAAACTTAAAAAAAGTACTTTGGAAGCTGATACATAACAGAAATTACCATTAACTCAATTTTTCCAAAGAATGGAATGAGTTGCTTTGCTTCTCAATTTCCTTTCCCACCTGGGAGAACCAATGCAATACTGATAGGGAGTCTTTCTGCCTTTCGTCAGGGGGATGGAGCAAGGAGAAAGCTACGTTTAGTTTTCGATCTGTTGGACAAGACTAATTTTTAAGGTGTAACTATCATGGCCACACACACTTATATCTTGAACATTGTGCATTATTAAGAAACATGGACCTTGAAGCTAGATTGGCCAGGTCCAAAGTCACTGTCACTGGCCCACTCTGTGACTTTCGGCAAGTTACTGAATCTCTCCATACCTTGGTTTCCCCCTTTATAAAATGACATTGATTTCACAGCATTGTTTGGAACGCTGCCTGAGATCATGATCTACATGTACACGCACATACATACATGTACATATACAGATAACATGTATAATATAAATGTATAATCTGAACACTTTCATCTCTACTCTGGTTGCAGAAGAACTTTCTTTTTTAAAGCATGCTCTCTCTCTCCCCACTTCTCTTTCAACCTCTCTCCACTCCCAAAACACATCTGACCCCAAAAAGAGAAGCTAAAAAAAAAAACAAACCCAAAACTTTCCATTGTCTTTATTATTATTATTTTAAATAAAACCACTGATTACAGGGAAGAGTTTACTTCGAAGGCTCTGGGCTTTAGAGACTCTAGATATAGGAGTTAAAACCCAGCAATCTCAGTTTTGGAGTAGGTGACCTCTGGGGACTCTCAAAGGCCCTTTCTTCAAGACCTTGGGCACTGTGACCTGGAACCCCCTTGGCCACCGGTGGTTGAGTCAAATTATCAGATGCCAGGTACCTTATGGCAGGGCAAAGTGAGCCTACCCTTCCCTCTGCTAACCATGCACTGTCCGCTTGACCATGAGCTCATTTATCCCCCTTCCCTCTTCTATCAGACTTAATCTCACTCTAATCCAGCAAACTCTGGGACAGTCCTGTAGGGGGAACCAGAGTCCTTTCTTTTCAGAGCCCAAAAGAGTTCAGAGTTCTGGAGATAAAGTTGGGGCTGGAGCCAGGGCCTCTATTACACCTTTTTGCCTATGCAAGCCTTAAATGCATTTAATTCAATTTGGGTGGGATAGTGAGGGGTTTCATTTCATTCACCATATTAATGAATTCCCTAGCATCCATCTAAGAAAGCTATTTACTTCTTTTTGATACAGACTTTGCACCATTAGTATCCTTCCACTAAAAATAATTTTAATAAACAGTTGCTAAGCTTCCACAGCATGCAAGAGTGTCCCAGCTGTACAACAAGTGAAAAAGTTCATGGTACTTTCTGTCACAAGACTCACATCCTAGAGCAGTGGGGTCCAAGAGAATTTCTACGATGATGGAAACTTTTTATCTCTCTGCTAATATCTTAGCCACTAGCCATGTGAAACTCTCAAGTATTCGAAATGTGGCTAGTACGACTGAAAAACTAAGTTTTTACTTTATTTAATTTTGGTCGGTCTACATATAGACAGTCAGATGTGGCCAGTGGCTACCCTATGGACAATACGGTCTAGACAGGAAAGTCATGCCACTTAAGACTGGTCCCCATGGTCCCCATGCCAGAGTATCTGCATTCCCTGTAGCTTGCAGAAAGCAGAGTCTATGACCTCACCTCTCCTGAGTTAGAAAATGCACTGGAATGATATCTCCTGGTGCCTCATCTGCACATTGAGTCTTAGGAAGCACTCTTCTAGGGAGGAATCCATTCAACAGTCACAGAAGATGTATATATCATATATATATATATATATATATATGCAAGTGGGTCTCATCTTGTGCTTTAGCTGCAACTGGGGAGGGTTAAAAATAAAATGCTGAGCCTGGGCCACTGCCTGCCCCTTAACCCAGATCCTCCCATTTAATTTGTTGGAGGTTTGGCCTGAGCATCTAGAGTTTTAAAAGCTCTTCAGGGATTCTAATGGACACCAAATATGAGAACCTTCCCAGCACAGCCTAGGACAGTGGTTCTCAAAACTGGGTGGGCATTAGGATGACAAGGAGGGCTTGTAAAACACACATTGCTGGGTCAAGCTCTCAGAGTTTTTGATTCATTGGGTCTGGGTTGGGTTCTAAGAATCTGTGTTTCGAACAAGTTTTCAGGCAATGCTGATGCTGCCTGCTGGTCTGGCAAGCCACTCACTCTAATTTTTTTTTTAAAAAGCATAGGTTTTAGAATAAGACTGACCTGGGCTGAGTCCTCGATCCACTATTTACTACCTGAAGAAGTTAACTAATCCCTAAACCATAGCTTTTTAAATTTTAAAACTAGTCTTTGGGTTGCTGTGAACGCTGTTAAATAACTGAGATAATGCATATGAAATGTTGAGCCCAGTGTCTGCTCTTAATAAGCAATTAAATTCATTATTCATTATTATCATTAGTGTAAGAAGAGACACCCATTTACTCATTCATTCAATAAGCACAAACTGTGTGTCAGGCACAGATCCAGATGCTGGGAACATGGCAAAAAAACCCCAAGATGGTCAAGATCTCTGCCACACTAGCCACAGAACTTGACTTCTAACTGAAAGTAGAAAACAGACTGATTATATAGCTCTTACAACACAAATCACAAGAATGAAGGAAGTTAAGGTCAGCAAAGAACTCGTTCCAACTGGGAGAATGGGAAAGCTTCACCCAGGAGGTGGGGTTAGAACTGTGCATTCATGCAGAGAGAGAGATGACATTCAGACAGGAAAGGAAAAACTCACTCCTGAAGCAGGCATGAGGGAAGATGAGCAAGACAGATGCAGCCCAGTGGGGCCGGGGCAGGAAGTCTAAGGAGAAGGGAGGCAGGGAGGTAGGACTGTGTGCCTAGCACTGCCTCCACTCTCTGCCTAAAATCACACTCTCTTTTGTTTTTTAAATCTCAATACGCTAAAAATTACCAAAGTCTAGAAAGTGAAACCAGCCAAAGGCTTTCATTCTTTTCTTTTTATATCTTTTTTAGTTCTTGGACTAATTTTTTAGGGAGTATACTTTTTAATTGGAATATAATTGATTTACAATGTTGTGTTAGTTTCAGCTGTACAACAACATGAATCAGCCATAAATATACATATATCCCCTCCCTCTTGAGGTTCCCTCCCACCCCCTCCCATCCTACCCCTCTAGACCCTCTAGGTCATCACAGAGCCCCAGGCTGGGCTCCCTGTGCTCTGCAGCAGCCTCCCACTAGCTATCTGTTTTACTCGTGGCAGTATAATTATGTCAGTGCTATTCTCTAAATATGTACCACCCTCTCCTTTCCCTGCTGTGTACACAAGTCCATTCTCTACATCTGCATCTCTATATCTGCCCTGCAAATAGGTTCATCAGTACCATTTCTCTAGATTCCATACATATATATGTGTTAATATTTGCTTTTCTCTTTCTGAATTACTTTTGCATGACAGTTTCTAGATTCATCCACATTACTACAAATGACCCAAATTTTGCTCCTTTTTACAGCTGAGCCTGGTGGGTTGCAGTCCATGGGATCGCGGAGAGTCCAACGCGACTGAGCGACTTCACTTTCACTTTTCACTTTCATGCATCGGAGAAGGAAATGGCAACCCACTCCAGTGTTCTTGCCTGGAGAATCCCAGGGACAGCGGAGCCTGGTGGGTTGCTGTCTATGGGGTCGCACAGAGTCGGAAACGACTGAAGCAACTTAGTAGCAGCAGCAGCAGCAGCAGCAGTATTCCATTGCATATATTTACCACAACTTCTTTATCCATTCATCTAGTGATGGACATCTAGGTTGCTTCCATGTCCGAGTTATTGTAAATAGTGCTACAATGAACACTGGGGTACATGTGTCTCTTTGAAGTATCATTTTCTCAGCATATATGTCCAGCAGTGGGATTGCTGGGTTACATGGTAGTTTCATGGAACGCCAAAGAATTGATGCTTTTGAACTGTGGTGCTGGAGAAGACTCTTGAGAGTCCCTTGGACTGAAAGGAGATCCAACCAGTCAATCCTAAAGAAAATCAGTCCTGAATATTCATTGGAAGGACTGATGCTGAAAGCTGAAACTCCAGTACTTTGGCCACCTGATGTGAAGAACTGACTCATTTGAAAAGACTGTGATGCTGGGAAAGATTGAGGGTGGGAGGAGAAGGGGACGAGAGAAGATGAGATGGTTGGATGGCATCACCGACTTGATGGACATGAGTTTGAGTAAGCACCAGGAGTTGGTGATGGAGAGGGAAGCCTGGCATGCTGAAATCCATGGGATCACAAAGAGTCAGACACGACGGAGTGACTGAACTGAACTGATGCTAGTTTTATTTTTAGTTTTTTAAGGAACCTCCATACTATTCGCCATGGTGGTTGTGCCAATGTACATTCCTACCAACAGCACAAGAGGGTAAGGCTTTTATTCTTGATTACTCTCCCCCAATGCAGAGGTTAGTCAATGAAGGTCCTGATATGAACCTTACCTTGTCTTTTGTGGGGTTCTTCAAGCTAGGGAGGGGCCTTGGGACCACATTATAAAGTGGATGGATAACACAGAGACTCCTGGAACTTTAGTAAAGCCCCTGGAAGACTGACCACTAAAGGGGAGAGTGTCTGACCCAACACATGACTTTCCTTGGAAGAATGGTGACAGGCCATTGTGCCTCCTTCACTCATCCGGCACTCTGCAGTTCCGTTTCTCTCTACCCTTAAGTAAACTCCCCAAAAAGCAAGAGAGCGGGAGATCTAAGGAAAGAGGGCTTTTAAGCAAAGGATATGCAAATTAAATAGGTTCTTCTTCACTAGTACAGCCTCAAAGGAAAGGAACCAAGATCTCTCTAACTCGCTTACATACAATGATAACAAGCACATCTATCTAGTAATTCATCTGTTCCCAAGAAAAGAAAGAAAAGACTCAATGTTACATAGAAATGTAGGGAGGGGAAGTCTCAAGCTCCAAAGAAGATCTCCCCAAGGGTCTCCTCCCATGATAGGCTGGAAAAAGGCAGAGTCAAGGGTCCACAGGGCCCTAAATGCCTACAAGAGCTTATGGACTCCAACAGACTATGGAGAGCCACTGGCCGGTATGAACAAGGCATGGGTCCCAGCTCTAAATTTTTCTGGCTGTCTATCACTTTGGGCAAGTCACTCACTCCCTCTGAGCCTCAGGTTCCTATCTGGCAAAATGAGAATAATAATAATAGCTCTTTTGGTAGGCAGAGTGAAAAAGTTAAGGTCACTCAGTCATGTCCAACTCTTTGTGACCCCATAGACTATATAGCTCATGGAATTCTCCAGGTGGGAATACGGGATGGGTAGCCTTTCCCTTTTCCCTTCTCCAGGGGATCTTCCCAATCCAGGGATCGAACTCTCCCACATTGCAGGTGGATTATTTACCAGCTGAGCCACAAGAGAAGCCCAAGAACACTGGGGTGGGTAGCCTATCCCTTCTCCAGGGGATCTTCCTGACCCAGGAATCAAACCAGGGTCTCCTACATTGTAGGTGGATTCTTTACCAACTGAGCTATCAGGGAAGGAAGAGTAATGGCCCCTCAAAAATGTTCATGTTAATCCCCAAAACCTGTTAATCTGGTAATTTACATGACAAAAGGCAACTAGGGTAGCAGGGGAATTAAGGTTGCCAATCAGCTGACCTTGAGATGGGAGGGGCATCCTGGATTATCCCCCAATGTAATCATAAAGGTCTTTAAAAGTAGAAGAGGGAGGAAGCAAAGAGAGGCAGAGAGGGAGTTGACAATAGAAAGCAAGATCAGAGAGACGCATTGTGAGAACTCAGCCCTCTGTGGCTGACACTGAAGATGGAAAAAGTGACCACAAGGAATGTGGGTTGGTTCTGGAAGCTGAAAAAAGCAAGGAAATAGAATCCTCCTTGGATCTTCCAGAAAGGAGCACAGCCCTGAAGACACTATTTTGGGCTTCTAACCTACACAACCGTAAGACAATAGGTATGTGTTGTATTAAGGCACGACATCTGTGGCAATTTGTTACTGCAGCAATAGGACGCTAATGCATCCATCTGGCAGGGTTGTGAGGCTGATGCCTGGCAAACTGTAGAACTACTTTCTTATCGTATTACCCTCCGTGGGCACCTGCCATTCTCCAGACGTGGTGAGCGCCTCTCCCTGCAGAATGCTCACTTCTTCCCACCCTGCCCATTTCACCTATCATCACAAGCTTCAGCTGACCCCAGCCCACTGCAGAAGCCTCCTCTCTTTCCTCTGCCCATATGAGCTTTCTCCTCTGAACTCCCACTGCCCTGACAGCCTGGACCTCGCAATTTCGGATGTAATTATACGGTGGGTAGTGCTACCTGCTGTTGCTGCATGTGTGTTTATTTTGGTTCCAAAACTAAATTGAAACCTTGGTCTCAAACAGAAACTGTGTTTTGTCCTGTTGTTGTTGTTGTTTTTAAGGACCTTTACCTTTTTTTTTTTTTTTTTACAGTCCTGTTTTAGCCACCTTTGACACAAAGAGTCACTGCCCAGGCATACATTTATAAGCAGATACTCAATCACTTTAATTGTTCCATGACTGGGCACTAACTCTTCTCTCTATATTTTAGCAAAGTTTTCTATTTTCTAGCAGAGTTTGCTAAAAGGCCTAAGGCCAGGTCTGACACAGACTAGAGAAGCAGGTTTAGTTTTTTGACCACAGTGATTGGGGCTCCTCGTCATACCCTGATCTCATCAGTCAGAGAGGAGGTGGGCAAGGTTGGAAATCACAGTAAAAATAGGAGAGATGGTGGCCAAGCAGGTGTTCCTCTTACCCCACAACTGAGCATACAGCAGGTGCTCAATAACAGTCAGTTAGATGACTGGCTGATGTATGTGTATCATTTTTTCCTCTACCGTCTGCCTTTAATCCTGTTAAGATGCCCCTCAACAAAAACATATCCATAAACAAAGGAGGGTGGGTCCACTGACCCACCCTGGGGACATAGCTCCCACAAGAACGAGACAAACAGACAAAAGAGTTCTCCCAAGAGCATGTTTTTCGAGTCTCAAAATAAGATCCATCTCTCATTTCAAGGTACATTTATTTTAGTGAGGCAGGATAAGGATTTTGTGAATAAGCTGGTGTGTGGGAACAGGAATTAAAATAAGCATTGACTTGCTGCCTGCCGACGTGGATGTCCTCACATCCCACTGCCTTATTTTTGGTTCCATTCTGGTTTGTTTTCTTCTCTGGGGCTTTAAAATATGACAGGGAGGTTAGAAAGAAAGGCTGTGGATAACCATGGCTTCTGTTGACAAAGCTGGTCCTATGTGCCTGGTCACTTGTTACACTTCACCAAATCCCCACTCCACTCATCTCAGCTGAGTGTTATCATTATCCCCACTGGAGACATGGGAAGACCGAGTTTATGACAGGGGAAATGACCGTGCTGAAAGCAACCCATGAACAAGTGGCTGAGCACAGTGTGAACTGAGGTGGTGGAACCCAGAACAGGACTCTGAGCCAATCAGCTCTACTGATCAAGGACCTGCCCCCAGTCTCTCTTTCTCTCTCTTCGGGTGGAGCAGGTCCAGTCCCCAAGGATAGTCTGGGACTCAAGAGCCTCCACGCTAGCTCTGGTTCTAGAAACTGGCGGTAGGTAAGGAAGAGCGAGAAAAAGATATATGAACTGTGTGTTTTTAAGTAAGACCTCTTTCCCTCCCTGCCTGCTTGAAGCAATAGGATGAGTTAGAGAGATGCTAACATAAAGCAGTAAAAGTGGCTCAGTTATTCCCAACTCAGTCCTCAAAACCCCAAACCTCTCAAAAGGGTCAGAACAGAGGCAGAAGAACAGCATAAGAAAATGGGCATGCAGTCAGACTAGATTTTGGGTAAGGAAGGCCTTCCCCCAATCCCAAGCTACAGAATCCTGAACAAGAGAGAAAGCGCCTCTGAGCCCACATCTCCTTATCTGTAAAATGGGAAAATAATTCCTTCTTTACAGGTTTGCTCTAAGGCCCAAGTTCATGTATGCAAGGGTTTATCACAGGGCCCAGGGCGTAGCACAACTGGAATAAATACTAGTTGTTTTTATTAACAGACTATCCAATGGACTAAGACAATGCATGCAAAGAAATAAAGACTGTACTATATAATATGAAACCATGTGTTAAGAATAGGCAGTCAAATGTGATGCAAGTCATGCTCCAGAAAAGGTAAAGGCAGGGGATGTGATGGTCATTTCACTTTTTATCCCCCATGGTGCCAGCTGCAGCACAGTCCTCTGCTGTTGACCGGGCTTCCGAGGTGTTAAAGAACCCACCTGCCAATGCAGGAGACATAAGAGATGCAGGTTCAATCCCTGGGTAGGGAAGATTCCTTGGCGGAGGGCATGGCAACCCACTGCAGTATTCTTGCCTGGAGAATCCTATGGACAGAGGAGCCTGGCAGATTGCAGTCCATGGGGTCGCATAGAGTTGGACACGACTGAAATGTCCAACACGACTTAGCGTGGGCTCAAGAAGCATGTCGGAGAAGGTAATGGCACCCCACTCCAGTACTCTTGCCTGGAAAATCCCATGGACGGAGGAGCCTGGTAGGCTGCATTCCATGGGGTTGCTAAGAGTTGGACACGACTGAGCGACTTCACTTTCACTTTTCACTTTCATGCACTGGAGAGGAAATGGCAACCCACTCCTGTATTCTTACCTGGAGAATCCCAGGGACAGGGGAGCTTGGTGGGCTACCATTTATGGGGTCACACAGAGTCGGACACGACTCAAGCGACTTAGCAGCAGCAAGAAGCATGTGAAGATTTGGGACAGACTTCAGTTTTCCTGCATTTTGTCCTAAACCTCTGCTAGAAAAGGCAGTACTTTTCATTTACTAAGAGGAGGGCAGCGCTTTCTGAAATGCCCTATTTAATGGAATTATTCCTTTTAATTTATAAGCCACACCTCATGGGAATGTTCATTTTATCTCTGGCAGCTCATCAGAACAATAACTGTTTCACGATGCAATAACCTATGTATTAAATCACAATGGGGACCTCCTTGAAATATTACTATGCTGAATTCTCTTCCATAAGAGGCAGACTAGTTTTGGATTTCACCCAAGAGGTTTAGTCACCAAAGAACCAAAAGTATTTCATTAAATGTGTTTTCTTCTAAAAGAGGAGAAAGGTTATTAGTAGTTATTATTATCTCATAGCCTCAAAGGTTGTTGGTCTTTGTTTCCAGTTTCAATAGCACTTGAATCCCACAGAGGAGGCGGCTGAAGGGCTGCAGTCCATAGCGTTACAGAGTTGGACACAACTGAAGTGACTGAGCACTTATGCTTCCGAACATATTACATATTTACTTATTTATTAGGCTTTTTTTCCCAGTTCTTCCCCCACTGCAATGTCAGAGGGTGGGATGCTGCCTACTTTATTCACTGTTGATTCCTAATCATATGGAAAATGTACCTGGCACATAATAGCTGCTTTATAACATTGTTCAATTTGTGAGCAAATTAAAGCATATTTTAGAGCATATTTTTTTTTGAAAAGCAACTACAACTGAAGCAAAGCATCTCTCACTATTTTCTGTCTCTGCCCCTTTTTTTGTTTAACTGAAGTATAGTTGATTTACAATGTTGTATTCGTTTCTGGTGTACAGCAAAGTGATTTATCGGTGCACGTGTGCTAAGTTACTTCAGTTGTGTCAGACTCTTTGCAACCCCATGGACTGTAGCCCGCCAGGCTCCTCTGTCCATGGGATTCTCTAGGCAAGAATACTGGAGTGGGTTGCCATGCCCTCCTCCAGGGGATCTTCCCAACCCAGGGATCGAACCTGCATCTCTTATATCTCCTGCATTGGCAGGCAGGTTCTTTACCACTAGTGCCGTCTGGGAAGTCATATATATATATATAATTTTTCATATTATTTTCCATTATCGTTTATTACAGGACACTGAATATAGTTCCCTGTGCTATATAGTACATGTGTGCTCAGTCCCTACGTCATGTCCAACTCTTTGTGACCCCATGGACTGTGGCTTGCCGGGCTCCTCTATCCATGGGATTTCCCAGACAAGAATACTGGAGTGGGTAGCCATTTCCTTCTCCAGAGGATCTTCCCAAAGCAGGGATCAAATGCACATCTCCTGTATTACAGGTAGATTCTTTACCACTGAGCCACCTGAGGAGTTCTGTGCTATATGGTAGGCCCTTGTTATTTATCTGTTATACATATTATAGTTTGTATCTGCTAATGCCAAATTTCTAATTTATCCCTCCCCCAACCCCCTTTCCTCTTTCTTCCATTTTCCTGTTTGTGCAGATAGATTTTTACTAGATCAGAACCCCTCCAAAAGTCAGAATGACATCATCCACAAAAAGGAATGGGTTTTTACAACATCTAAGTCCTCCCGATAGTGACTATTCAGGAAGACTTTCACTCACGCAAAAAAAGGAGACCTGGTTCCACACCAGGGGTGAGCCCTGCTGGCTGCAGAGGTGGGATGTCTCCACCATGGTCAGGAAGGGGTTCCCTCCATCTTCCAGGACCACAAGGGACCCTGACATCAAATTCAGATTTGGGAAGTGCATGGACTGGAAGGTAGTTTAAGTCCAAATCTCCCATTTTTCCAACGGGAAAACTGAGGGTCCAGAAAAGTAGTGTTTGTTCGCGTGCACAGAGGAAGGAGAGCCCAACCAAGAAGAGAAGGCAGATTCCTTTTCTTCCTCCTCCCTTATTCTCTTTCCTCTTCCATCCTTCTCTCTCTTTCCCTCTCTCCCTCCCACTAGTGTGTGTGTGTGTGAGTGTGTGTGTGTGTGTACACATCACAATGGGATGGTTTAGAAAGAGCTCTGGTTAGCAGTCTATACATAACTTTGACCCAGGCATGCTGGTGATTAATTTCACTAACTTCCTAGTCCTCTACAATAACCAAGATCCCAAATTTTCTCAAAGTTCCTATGAACAATGCAAGAGGTTTAGAAATTTTCTGAAATGAAAGAATCTTAGAGATTATCTAGCCCAACCTCTATTTTACAGATGAAAAACACCAGGTAGAGGGAAGAAAAGTGAGTTCCTCACATTACAAAGCAGGTTAAGAGCTCAGCTGAAGTGGCCAGGATCTTGGGCATCAGAGCCATTAAAGGATACTCAGGATGCTTCTCACTTGGGTGTCTGGCTCTAATGGTCTCACCATGCTGGCCAGAAAATCCCATCTAAGAGAACACATCTCAGATCAAGGACGAAAACATTCCGCTTGAGCAAGTAAATACAACTCAAATGAGAAAACTAGCAGAAATTAGAATCCACATGATAAACACACACATACATACATGTATGTGTTAACTGCATACATCATATATAAAAGATTATTGTTTTAAAAGTACCTGATACTCAGTTCAGTTCAGTCACTCAGTCGTGTCCGACTCTCCGCGACCCCGTGAATCACAGCACGCCAGGCCTCCCTGTCCATCACCAACTCCCGGAGTTCACTCAAACTCATGTCCACAGAGTCGGTGATGCCATCCAGCCATCTCATTCTCCGTCGTCCCCTTCTCCTCCCGCCCCCAACCTTTCCCAGCATCAGAGTCTTTTCCAGTGAGTCAATTAGGTATAGAATAAATTTACAGGACTAGCAAGGATATCAAAAGTGCTAGCAGAAGCATACTTTGATACAACATTTTTGAAAAGTTATCCATTAATATCTCTACAAACTAAAATACACATACTCTTTGATCCAGCAAGTCCTTTTTCAGGAACCTGGAATTATCTCTAAAGATAGAACTGTATGGATACGTGGATAACAGTGCTTACCAAACCACTGTTGATAGCAGAAAAGAAAACAATCATGAGGGGCATCATTTGGGTAATGGCTGAATAAATGCGCTAGAGCGGTGTATGGGATTTTGCACAACTGTCATAAAACGAATCGTTACAGAGCTGAAGGGATGGCTGTCACTTATTAGTTAGTAAGACAGCCAGCTGCAGTGTGATGTGACTGATAACAAAGATTTCATATGAAGCCCACCATCTCTAAAACACTGTGATGTGTGCACATTTGTGTTTGTTGGTGGTGAAATCATCACAAAGGAAAGATGCAGAAGTCTGTAACACTGATCATCCCAGGGAGAGGGTAGTGATGGATGTGGGCAGAAGAGGTACTTAATATTTTCTTTATGCATCTTTGACGATTGATGCTATCATATATATTACTTTGAAGAAATAGGTTAAGATCATAAATCTCTGAAAATAAAGACAGAGGGAACCCACCAATAGTCCTCCAAGTCCTATTTCAGCCTCCCCTCTTCCCCTGTAGACTTGGGACAGCAAGAACATTCTGAGTAAATTACTCAGTGTGGCAAAGAGAACCCAACAGCTGCCTCTCTAAATCTTTGGCCCCTTGACCATCCTCTGAGTTAGTTACTTTTCCCACTAAATTATCCAAACTTGATACAGGAAGTGACCTGTCAAGCAAATACAGCTCCAGCAAAAGCTCCTCCATTAACACAGGGAAGAAGCTGGATCTCCCTCAAGGTGAAGATGTCTTATCCCACCCCACAAAGGAGCTCACAATTTTAATTAAACCACACAGGGTCCACCCATCACAAAACTGTGAAGCAGACAGAAGCTAACTCTGGCAGACAGGCCTCCTGGGGCAGTTACGTGGAAAGTGTTGTGCCCATTCTCTGTTGAATGAAAAGTAAGACAATCATGAACGTAGATGTCCTGGCTGTGACCATGATGACCACTGGGCTTCAACAATGATAAAACTGCATTCTCTGAAGCACTCACTGTTCACATTCTTCTTGGCTAGTACCTGCTTCTGAGAGAAAATTCTCACCATCAACTTCTAAAACTCTGAGAGTTGTTCACACAAATCCAGGAAGGTTTCTTTCTGTGGATTCTCAGACCTCCAATACATCCCAGATGCACCACCTTATGTATTTCAGCCATGGCTCAGGAGCCAGTGAAAAAGAAGGGAGATTGACTTACCAAGCCAACTTCTGTTTAAGTACACAGACACAAACACAGGAGGGACCGTGAAGAAATCTACTACAGAGTTCACTTCAAGCCAGAACCATAGCTTATCGTTGGCTGCAATAAACTGGGGGAAAGAAAAAACAAGAGAGAGAGAGAGAAAATGAGAAGCATGGTACCAGCATGCAAACTATACTCTTTTCCCACCCCCAAACTTATTTATTTATTTTAATTGGAGGCTAATTACTTTACATTACTGTATTGGTTTTGCTATACATTGACATGAATCTTCCCCGGGTGTACATGTGTTCCCCATCTTGAACCCCTCTCCGACCTCCCTCCCCATCCCATCCCTCTGGTTCATCCCAGTACACCAGCCCCAAGCATCCTGTATCATGCATCAAACATGGACTGGCAATTTGTTTCACATATGATAATATACATGTTTCAATGCCAAACTTATTTATTTTTAATTGAAGGAAAGTTGCTTCACAATATTGTGTTGGTCTCTGCCAAACATCAACAAGAGTCAGCCATAGGTATACATGTGTCCCCTCCTTCTTAAGCCTCCCCCCACCTCCCACCTCTTCCCACCCTTCAGTTCTAGAAAATTGATACTGATGAACCTATTTATAGGGCAACAATGGAGATGCAGACATACAGAACAGACTTATGGACACGGGTATGGGGGAGGAAGGAGAAAGTGGGAGGAATGGAGAGAGTAACATGGAAGTATATACACTACCATATGTAAAAGAGACAGCCAGTGGGAATTCGCTGTATGATTCAGGGAACTCAAACTGGGGCTCTGCCACAAACTATACTCTCTCTTTCAAAGGATACATTTCAGTTTTTCATGGGGGCCTAGAGGGAGATGTTATCTTCTTCTTACATCTACGCCAGTGCCTTGCTATTTCTGTCTTAGAATTTGGATCCACAGTCTTTTCTAGAGAGTGACTATATGCTCTGTGAGCCTTGCAGAAAGATCAGGGAATCCATTTTTCTGTGGTTTTCAATAGCATCATAGAGCAGTTTGAGTGATCTCACCTTTCTTAAAGTCTCCACTGTAAATATTCACCCACACAGTCTCTATACAGCTCCCTTTATAGACTTGGTTTGGATAAATCCTCTGAGCCCTCAATTCTGCCAATCTACCCCCTTGATTCAACCCTCACAACTCGCTGTTGTCTCAGGATTCAGTTAAGTGAGCAAGGATAAAGATAATTTTAAGAGTGCAAGGTTTTTCCTCCTGTTTAAGGCAACCATGCATCCATGCGTGAATAGAGAGATGAGATACAGCAGACCAGTAAGGGTGTAATGGTCATTTCAATCCTTATTTCTCCTGCTCGGAACAAAATTAACATATACATGAGGAAATGCTGACCAAAGGAAAGGGCTCTCTCACAAAATTAAAATCAGAATTCGGGTCTCTTGTCTCCCCTGCAAACACTGGGCTTCATCCTGCCTGCGGGAGCAGATGCTGATGGGGAATGGTCCCTAGGTACAAGACTCACACGCTCCATTGTGATACTGAGCAGTGTTGTTCAAACTTACCCGCAAGCCAAAGTAGAGAAGGAAGAATACGTTGAAAGCCATGTCGATCTGTAATGTGAAATCTTTGTAGAAATTCTGGCAGGATTCTATTGGGCTATTAGACAGGAAGAAGAGAAAAGCAAGAGGTAAATGAAAAGCATCATCACGTGTTCCACATCGCTGTGCAGTGACGGTGCTTAGGGAAGAGGACAAAATGAACATTCAAAAAATAAAACATTTGGTCTTTGTATCCCCTGTGATCATCAAGCAAGCATTGCCAAGGGGTCTTTCCATTCAACCATACAGTTTTTTGTTCTTTGTTTTCGTCATTTGATACATGTATTGTCTCCATCATCATTCACCAGTTGAGCTAAGAATCTAAAGAGGATCATGCAGACACCTTGAAGGAAGGACAAGCAGAAGAGACCACCAAATTCCTCAATTTCATATTAACCCTTAAAGAACTGACTTCTTTCTTTGAGAGGACACAAACCTAAGCTAAAAGCAGTCCCTCCCACTCTCCAGCACATTAGAAATGAAGTCCATTTTCAATTAAACACAGTGGTTGTGTTTTGGACCTTTCAAAAGCTATTGATTGATTAATGATAAAGGACCAGGAGCATCTCAGGAAAGCCGTGGAGGAGAGGATCCTGGTGGATGTTCTGGTGAAACTAAAAATGGACTTATATGCAGCACTCTGATCTGGGGAAAGAAGCATTGCTCAACTGGTAGACTTCAAGACCATTAAATCAATCTATTGAAGCAGTACTCTAAGGGTTAATTTTTATTTTTTTGGCATGCAGGTTAATTGCCCTTGTGTGTGTCAAGCAGCGAATGCGAACCCCCGGCACACTCTACTTTGCTCAAGAGTACGCAGTTCAAAAGGGTACAACTATACAAACTAGTAAGTGGCTTCCATGTGCTTTCCTGCATCAAACTGATCAGAGGATCAGAGTGTGAAAAGTCCCAAAGCTTGGGCTGGATGGGAAGTAGGAAAGCCTTATAAGCCTTTCAAAGCTGTGAATGAAAATTTATAGTACACTGTTATCAGTAAGCCAATGATGGTACCACTCAGGCCAGGAATGTCAAGAAGGTGTGGTGGGGGAAAGGATAGGGGAAGATAGGGAGAAGTAAAATACTTTCCCCAGATGGGAAGCAACATGGACCTCCAGGATGGGAGAGGGCTAGCTTGAGAGGTTCAGGATGGAGGATTTCCAAGTAACACCACTTTGGAAATTGCTGTATGCAATACCAGTTAGTATAGTTGTACTTCTGTAAGGGCAATTCTTGGTTGTTCAACAGGCAGGAATCTGTGCAGTACAAATATGCAGGGCCCACTTAAAGGCAGGGTGACTCAGTCTGTGGGACTCTCCAATCGTGTTACATGCACCGGATTTATCCATTCTTCATCTGTATTACAAGTCAAACATGCCCTTTGTCATCTCGCAAATCACAGATATGTGGAAAACCCTACAGACAAGCATGAAGAGGAATCTACATTTGCATTTACAAACTAAGCAGACTAAACAAAAATCAAACACTGAAAACCATTTGTATAAAGGAAATGGCAAGTACTGGGTTTTCACTAAGGAAAAGTGGGAGGAGAGATAGCATGGAATTTGCTTACTCCAATGCTGAAAGAAGGCAGGAGCAAAAGAGACTGAACACCATAGCCTGCCACTGCTGTTTGCCTGCTCTCTTACTCAGATTCAATTTAAAAAGGAGAATCAGGACAGGCGTTAACAAGTGACACTTCTGCAATCTTCAGTCTATGATGGAATTTTGTTTTGTTTCAAGAACAAGACCCATGGGGTCCAGAAGAGTTAGAGTTCTCTGCTACTCTAGGTGCAGTGGAAAGAAGTATATGAAATAGGTTGACCAGAAGTCCACTATTGATCCCAAGGGATGAGGAGACCATGCATCTCTATACTATGTAAGCTACAGGTATGACATGTTACCAAAATACTGAAGAATAAATGGTGTGTGTGTGGGTGTATGTGTGTGTAAAAGAGTGAGCAAGAGATTGAGGATGGGGGGGGGGAGATCCTTCAGGGAAATACAGTATTGTACTCATGTCTTCCCGTGTGCCAGCAGTGACTTAGCTGTGCATTATAAACTTGTCCACATCAAGATTGATGTGTATATTATCAAGGGGACAGAGATGTCCCAAGTCTGTTATGGAAAACCCACTATCACTTCACCAAGGCCAAACGGTCACCTTAGTTATTGCCCTCACAATAGTCATTGGTGGCATATTTGGGGGTCCTTGTGAGTTCCTTAACTCCTATTAATTCCATGGCTTCTGTGGTCAATTTCATAGTAACCTTGAAACACACTGAGTAGGGAAAGTATTTGCTAGGCTGTGGAAGAGAATGGAACAGTGGGGGAAGAGATGCTAGCTCAATACCATTGAAGATATTTTGGTTCAACATAAATGGAAACAGATAATTAAGAGTATAATTTCCACTATCCTTTGCCTTTCTTGTCATTTCTGCTACTTCCTCCTATATTGCCCATCCCCAAAGGCAGCAATAAGAGGGCTTGATGGTAAAGAACACTGTGCTGAAAAATATACCTCTACAACACCCTGATTTACAGAAAACAATGTTGAAATCATAATAGACCTTTTCTCTGGTCTTTCAGGATTTTAGAGAATTAATTTAATCATCCTTTTATATCATTCCTTGAGACTTATACTTTGAGCTGAAATAATAAAGGGAGTAAATTATGCTGCTGGGGCTGGCAGCTTTCCCTCTGGCTGAAGCTCACCAGTAATATGAGCCACTCTGCTAAGATGAAGTAGGAGAGAAACAGGAATTTCTGAGACAGAAGAGGCTGGCCCCTGGAACCCAGATAGGACCAGAGTGATCAGAGAGTCTATTTTCTATCCCTCTCAGCTCTTCCCTGGTTGTATGAGAGCCCAAGGAGAAATCTCCTGCCTAGTTTTCTCAAGAGAGATCAGAACTGTTTATCAGGATCCCCTCTGAGATAAATCCTCTGAGTGCCTTTAGTCCACAGACTCATACAGTCAAAGACCACAGAGCAGATACTCTGAAGCCCCATCATTTCATTCCTCAAATGGAAACAACCCACAGAGAAGTTCATTGATCTTATAAAAAGAAAATACAGAATTAAGCAACAAAAGGGTTGGCCATACTAGCCAGGATTTATTTTCCTCCCAACGAGACTTTATCTTAATGATTAATGCTCATTGTAGAATGAAATATACACTCTTCTTCCTTTGTGTGTAAAATAGAAGAGTTCCTTGTCTAGAAGTTTTAGGAGCTAGAAATTACTTTTTTTTCCTACAAAGGGAAGTGACTCTGAATTACACACTTAAATTTGGATCACCATTCTGATGAGGCATGCCCACATTAGAATAGGATTTTTATAGACATGCTGCCAACAGATAAAAAAGGAGGGTTTTAAAAACTGAAATAAAAACACTAGTCCTGGTGGTAGAGCTGACTTTGTGTCAACTGTTCTTGGTTAACTAGCAATTTACTAATTAGAGGACCCAAGATACTTGGTAAGTTTATGGACTGTTAATTACTAGGCTCCTACAGTTCATGGATCAAGCCTGGTACTAAAACTTTAGGCAAATTTAGCATTTTGATCAGGACACTATGATTGGGGCACCTTCAAAAGAACCTCAATAAAAAGCTGCTTCTGATGGGATAAACATTCAGTGTAGAACAGAGACTGAAATACAAACTTCTGTTTCCTCTTGACCACCAAGTAAGCATATCCTTAGTATTCAGATGTCTCTATAGAGGAGAATGAGACTGACCGAAGTGGGAAATATATCTTTTTCTCCACCTATTTAACAATACAGGTGAGGACCTTTGAGCAGGAAGATCCAACAGTCCTTTTTGAGAACTGACTTAAGAACTTGTCTTTCCAAAGCATGAAGTAAGCAATGACTGCCCAGGTTGTTTTTCAAAGGGTAGGGGGCTAAGGGAAAAGTTTCACTTCTGGCAGTTGTGACGTCTGGACTATCTTCAAGAAGGAAGTAACTGCCTCTCTTCTCAGCCTCTACACTTTTCCTAATGTTTTCTGAAGTCTGTTTTCCTAACTCTCTGAGCCTGGCTGCCCAAACCTTTCAAAACATTTCCCCAGAACAGTGTTCCTCAAACTTTAGCATGTACCTAGAGGGCTTGGTAAAACACTGGTGGACCCCATTTTTCAGTGCTCCTGATCCAGTGGGTCTAGTATGGGACCCTAACAATGTGCATTCCCCAGATGCTGCTGCTCATCCAGGAACCACACTTTGAGAATCACAACTCTTGAAGAACTCTCCTGCAACTACACATTAGGGATAGGTGTTGCTGCTTGAGGTGATTCCCATTCAGACTTGAATATAGAGGATTAAGTATTTGGGCCCATCCCCGGACAACCACCTGCCTACTACTTAACTTAAGTGCTGAGATCACAGGGTTAAAAGGAGACTTTCAGTATCAGATGTGAACAAGGTGGGTGGGGGTAGAGTGGAATTACGACAATACAGGGAAGGTATTATTGGGTTGGCCAAAAGGTTCATTCAGGTTTTTCTGTAAGATTTTATGGAAAAACCCGAATGAACCTTCTGGCCAACCCAATAAATACAACGCCACCATGCAAGCTTCACCAATGACATTTCAATTAACAACCAGAGATTGCCTGAGGAGCACATTTTTAGTTTAAGATTAAAAGGAAAAATAATGAGGGCTGGATGGGGAGAGGTTATGGAGACTATCATTTATATGAGATAAAGAAATGTTAAGCATCTTAGGAACAACAGCAGCAGCAGACATTCGAAATGATTTAATAAACAACTGCATGAGACGGAAGGGACTAGCTGAGGAACAAAATAGCACTTTGGGAAATAATTTCCAACATTTACATTCTCCTCGCTCTTGTGGCTAGTCCCTTTTTAAATTGGATGAAACCATCTCAATTCCCACCAGGATTATGGACCACGGGAGTTCAGGCCCACAGAACTGCAGACATGAATTAATACATAAGCTTAATGATTCCAGACTCTCCTCCTAGTCTCACCTCTGCAATGTTGCCAGTTTAATTTAATTAAAAGGTGTCATTCATCCACCATTGTGGCTCTTTCCTGCCTAATGCATCAACTCCAAGTCTGACTGAGAAAAACCTCTAAAACCCAGCCTCAGTCTACACTTCTTGTTTTATTTTCTACCATGCTCCAGGCCAAAGCTCTTCCTACCATGAGCTGGTGCCTTCATCACTTCATGTATGTGACTCTCATATTCCTAATTCTAACTCTATGATTTTGCTGTGAACTCTTCAAATGCTCCTTCCTCTTTGAGTTCAAATCTCAGGCAGTCTTCAACCAGAAGAACTGGTTGCCCAGTTCTTCTGCCCTCACTGAACTTTCCCATCTTGAATTCTCATAGCACTAAGAATACGGAATTCTAAACTGCTTTGGAATGTTGGTTCTTACTCAATATAATAATACTTGGCAATTGCATAGAGTTTACACATACTATTGCACTTGTCCTCACAACTTGGCAAAATCAAGTAGCAGATATTTTGGTCTATTCCCCATTTTTCATACAGAGAAGCAGAGGCTCAGAAACCTACCCAAGATCATCGGCTATGTAGTAGAGTTGGGACAGAAAATCTCAATATCCCTTCTGCTATACCACCTCCCTTCTCCAGACCAATTGCAATATCCTTGGAGAGGAAAAAAGAAGCATAAGACATAGTATCTGCTATTCATAGGGCCTGGCATGAAGCTTATATAAATCAATAGGGGTTGACAATGGGGGAGGTAAAACTGTCCTAGAAAAATATGTATGTGTTTGTGGAATGCTCTGTGAAAATTCAGAGGAAGCTGAACTGTCCAAACTGTATCTAACCCTCCTCTGTAAAGACTGACATGTGAGATATTACTAATCCCCAAAAGTCCTTCCTGGGACCCTGCACAGTAGTGGTGTCATGGAGCTTGACCTTAACTGCTGAGGTAGGTTTCTCTGCTTATAGAGAAATAAATCATAGTTTTCCATATTCTTAAAGATGAATACCTCAATTTTCTCTCAGCCTCTCTTATTCAAGAAGAACAGAATGTATACAGCAATGGATGATCATCTTTAGATACAGTTAACACTTCTAATCATGGATTAGACAATGAATAAGTTTTGCATTCCATTTAAATATAAATAAAAAATTTAAATATAAAAAAATTTAAGTAAAAAATTTCCAAAATATAGAAAAATTTAAATATAAAAAATTTCCAAAATATAGAAAAATTATATAGTCATGGATATTAAGAAACGTATCTGTGATGAAGAGGGAGTAAATCTAAGTGAACTGAAATTTTTTTAGTAATGTTAGGATATATGGGCTAAGTAAAATGCTTTGGTTTTCTTGCCCACAAAATAGAAATAAAAGCACCTAGCTAATCAGAATATTTGAAACCAAGAAATTTTAAAAGGGAGGCCAGATGTTACAATATACTCCAAATTAGAAATCAATGTTATTGTTCATGTAATTTTAGGTCTCACAAAAGAGACCTAAAATTCATCCACCATTGTGGCTCTCTCCTGCCTCATGCATCAACTCGAAATCTGGCTGACAAAAACCTTTGAAACCCAGTCTCAGCCTACATCTCTTGTTTTATTTTCTACCATGCTCCAGGCCAAAGCTCTTCCTACCATGAGCTGGTGCCTTGGCTCTCCTGCAAGAATTTTAGGTCTCTTGCAAGCTAATAACAATAGTGGATTTTGTGAATGGTATAATACTTATTAGTCAATAACAAAGCAAGAATCTTTATGTAGAACATGGTCTTCTAAACTAGACAGCACCTCAGGAGTGCCCAGGTCTTGAATGGATCCAAGTTGAAGGCTTTCTATCTGTTTGCTTTTCTCAGTGTCCCCATTTTAAGTGCCTTGATAGAGCTATGCACTTAAGAGCTAATCTTTCCAATTTTGGTGCTTTGGTGTTTATACTGGGTGGGGTACGTATTCAGTAAGTTGTATAGTTTTCATGACTTTAACCAAACAGAAGTTGACCTGTTCTGTTCACCATCATTGTGACTTTATCATCGAACATCTTGAAGTTGTTATCTTCTAAGATATTGTTACTGTTGATGGGTAAATTTGTGTTCATTTATTCATCAATACTAACAGTAATAATAACATCAGAATAGGCCCTTTGTTTCATCTTAAAACACTTTTCTTAGATTTTGCAATGGCTCTAATGTGCACAGAAAACATTTTTTGTTACTTGCAGTACTGCCCTACCATGATCTCAAGCCAGCTGGTTAAATGGCTTTGTTGGGAAATCTTCAGTTATGGGTTTGTATCAATTGGCCTATTAATCTTTCTGACAGCAGCAGGCTTCTAATTATGCCTCTGCTCAATTGATGAGATGTAATCCAACAGCCACAAGCATATGCCTCATTAGGGTCATGTTGAAATGAATTGGAACAAATGGAGAGGTAGTATATAAACCTTCACTACTCGCTGGAATCCTACATGCTCTGTCTTCTTGAGCTTTGAGTGATCAGAGAACCTTGAACAATGGTAGTAGTAGACTTCAGAGTGGCTGTATGGCTCAGGGTGCCTACCTGAATGATTAGCCCTAATAATTAAGCATTCTGCTAGGAGACAAAGGAAGTGACAGAGATTGCTGATGGAGAGAACAAAACATGTCAGTTCCTTATACACTGGATTTTTCAATGAAACACACAGATAATTTGTTTTCAGGAAACCTCTGTCACTTTCTTATGAAGCTCTTCTGAATTTTCTCATAGGATTTCAATATGCTGAGTTTAGGTTTTCTTTCTCATCTTCATCTCTCCCGCCTTCTAATCCACTAAAGCACTCAAATAAGTAAATTAGAAGCAAAATGTGGTCATTACAAGTTGACTTCAAGAGTGGTTAGCAGTTGGGTAGTTTTAGACTTCAACAGAAGAGTTAAGATACCATCTCTCACTTACTAGCCATACAGAATGGTAAGCACATGATCTGACCTCTCCAAGCCTTGGTTTTCTTATCTGTAAGCTGGATATAAGGCACAAGCCTCAAAGGTTGTTGTGGGAATGAAATCAGATAGTAAGACTAATTACTGAACAAGTGATAGTTATCTCAAAAACAAAGATAATAGTAATAATGATAATAAGAAATGTTTGTAGAAAAATGCCCCAAAAGGCAATTATCCAAATGAACAAAAACAGACAGAATTAGTTATTTCACACTCTATTTTTTTGTATCTGCTTTATTGCCTCCTTATCAGGTATTGCAATATAATTCAAATGCCCAATAGGGTTTGCAGTGAGCTGACATCTGGTGTGATTCTATATATTACAACATTAACTTTAGGTAACATCGAAAAAAAGAAACACTGGGAAAAAGATATTTCCATGAAGGCAGTCATACAAGTCTCATAAATACTAAATAATTAACCAAGATTTCCCAGCATAAAAGACCATGATTCACTTTAATAAGGGGCCACAGGACATGTGTATTCTCCTTTTTTTGGGTCTTGAGTAGAGGAAAGAGTTTCATTTGCCCAGATGGCTTAGCATGGATCTGGAGGAAAGGCAGGGACTGAATCAGTCATAGGTCTTATGGATATCTCTTCCAATTCTACATCCATAAGATTATGTATTTCTTCAGTGCTGGACTCTCAAAATGACGTTCAAGACAACTTACCCACTAATGCTTGTTTTCTGCAGTTTATTTACAGACTATAATTATTTCAATCACAGTTGTTACCAGAGTGGAATTACTATTTGTATTTGCCAGAAACTTTTAGGCAATAAATCAGAGTTAAGCTACTGTGTTAAACAGAGTCTTGCCAAACGAGCACTGCTTCAATTTTCACCAAACTGTTTGAGGAGGCTGGCCGAATGATTCTTACTCCCTTGTTTCTCTACCTCCACTGACTCGGGTCAGCTCTTCTGCCGTGAACTCTTATTTTTCTAGTAGAGGGACATGATGGAGTACATGGTTGAAACAGCCCTTGGTGCACAGACATTCACACACAGATACTATAAAACAGAGTTCTTCAAGGACTGGGTCAGTGAACCACGCACAGGCGTGGGGTGGTACCTGTGGATGGGCACACGCTCATGCACGTATCCACAGCCTTCCAGCACCATGTCTGCTCTCTACCCAACTCCAACTTCACTCTGGGACCATCCACAACACCAGACAGCCTGGATGAGGTGATTAGAAATGGGAAGAAGAAAGGGGGAAAAAGAAGTCCCAGGTCTGAATGGAGAAGAAAGAATTCAGACATAGTGCCTGGTATAGGGAAAGGGGATGGTCAGCAGTACCTCTGACTCCTGGAGCCCTATTCCGCTCACGTCTACAAAAGCTTAGACTTGAGGAAGGAAAAACTGAGCAGTCGTCCCACCACTGCCTTCTGCCTCCGATGCCTTTATTTTTCTGGATGTTAAATGTTTCAACATGTTTTAAGAGGCCCATAAACAATCGTTTCTAACTAGTAATAACCAATCATCAGCTTTGAGACACCGGGGAACACCAGTTGTCTGGTGTGCCTGCTTCTTAAAGAGACAGCAAGATTGAAGAATAGCCTGGGATAGTCTTGAGGAACTTCAGCCTCAAGGTTGCCCACAGAAGAAGCTCTCTGGATTGCCAAAAGTCTCCTAGAAAAAGCTAGAGCCCTCTACTTACAAAAGCTGGCTCATCGGGGCAAAGTTGAGCAGGTGGGTTGGGATTTCCACAGTACAACAGGTTTTCAAATCATCGTGGAGTCTCTTTGGGCTATTACTGGATACAGAGTTCAAAATTCTTCTCTCTGACCCTTCTTCTTATATTTGTCTTAAACTCTTCGAGGCACTTCTTGGTCACTCATTTGTCTCCCACTCATTCAGCTTGTGCCATATGCTTCCATCCCTGTCTTCCTCCCTGACATAATCCTGGTGCACCTGGACAGCCTGACCTTGGCAACGCCTCCTTGCTATGGGTCTACCTGCCAGGATTAGGGTGGGGAAGCCTGTGCTGGGTACCAGCCTGGCAGTCTCACCTGATACATATAATAAGGATGCATGAGACAGCTCCCTTTCCTATTCTCTCTGACCATATCTAATATTCTATCAGCAGCCTAAAAGAACTACTACAGTTTCAACCCTGCTATTCACCCCAGCCACATCGGGACCCAAGCAGAATGGCAAGCACTCCCCTCAGTGGTACCATTCAAAGGGCTACCCTGATGAAGAATGCTAACACTGAGGGACTGCCTGGCACTGACTGTTGGAGGTCAAGGCCCTTTGGGGACAGTAATGAGAAAAAATAGTTATTTAAGGAAACAGCTGCCCCCTTTACCTGAAACTTGAAGACTAGAAAACACTGTCACATAACATATATCCTCAACACCAGGACCCTGCCATTTGTTAAAAGTTACATACGAACTTTAAGTGATGCCAAAGGATAATGATGATAGCTTTGTTTCTGACATCCTGAGTTGTTGTGTTTTTTTTTTCTCTTTCATTTGTTTTTTGGTGTTTGATTTTTAAGAAGACACAGAGAAAGACCTGGTACAAGTCTTTCTGACATCTGGCATACAGAACAATTATACCTTTATTACAAGGAAATAAAATAGCTGTGTCTTAGCTCTGTCTTTGGCTGACAGCTGAGGCATGAAAGTTTCGCAAGTATTCCTATTTAGGAATTTTGTTGAGAGCTCAGCAGCCTCACAGCCAAAAAGGAGAGTCTGAGATGTTGCCGATTAGAAGTCTTGAGTTTGCTGAGTACAAAGCAAGAAGAGTCACTCCTTAGGAATGTTATAAAGTGACCTGGGCCATGGAGACCAACGTCTCCATAGAATATCAACTTGCCTTAAGAAACAAATCATCATCACGAACGAGGAAAATGGTAACTTATTAACTCCTATGATTTTACAACCGTATCTTCAAGTATACACTCTTTTATATTATCCTTAACTACTTCATGAAAACAACTTATCTCTTAGAATATTTCTTTTCCTTCATTTAGTTTTCTTTCTTGCTTATTTCCAGTTAGCATTGGAAATCACTTATTTTTCAAAATAGTCCTGCTCATGCCTCAGAAAAAAAATAGCTCTTTCTATCCTATCAATCAATGGCATCCCCGTGATTTTGGACTCAAATTTAGTAAAGAATCATATTCTATGGGGTGAAGTTTCTTTTTCCTTCCTTCCTTCTGCAGGTCCTCTTTTCAATTATATTGCCACATCTTTGATCTTTCCTCGAAAATTGTTTTCCCATCACTGTAAAACCATCTCTGGGAAGGACTCAGGAAGACCCTGGAAATCTGATTCCTTATGATTTTCTCCTTTGTCTCCACGAATGGACCCACTTATCCTCACACTGTGTTGGGTTTCAGAAATTCTTTCATTTTATCCAGAAGCACTGTGGTTTTCAGAGAAAGAGAAATCAGTCTCTTTGCTGAAGAACCTGAGAAGAAGGATCAGTTGTTTCATTTACAAAACCCCAGATAAAAGCCCTGGGCAAGTGAGAGCATTTCAACATGATGGGGGCAGCATCACCTGCTCTGCACAGGTCTGTCTGCACAATAATGCCATCTAAGCTCCTTTCAGAAAGGGAATGCCTCCATTCAAAGACCTTTACACTGGTGACAAAAAGGACATGTTATGAAATTCTAAGCAAAGCCTATTTATATAGGGTGACTAGGATACATTTAATAAAATAGGAGAAAATAGAAGTATGATAAGAGCTTCAATCTACTAAATCCCCCAGATATAAAGAACTCATGATTCATGAGGGAAAACTAAAAACAAGATACAAAGCCTTCAATTTTGTGTCATTATGACTGCTCAGTGCATAGTTTTAATCTAAGGGGTGCTGCCAAGCTAGTACCGCCAAGAATCTCTAGGAATTATTATTCTTACCCTAGGATTATCAGAAGTTTGCTAATGCCCACCTGTCATCCTACTCAATTTACAGCCATTGTAAATTGAAAATGTCTCCATTTATATAAAATAACAAAAAACTCTAGTAAGAAAACAGTTCCTGACAAGTACGCTTTATAAAAGTCCATTCTGCGAATAAAAGGGAGTAAAAAAAGAGGAAACAAAACATGCTTCTTAAAAAAAGAACACATTTAAAGAAAGCCCTAAGGCAAAAACGTATTTCAAAGAGAGAAAACAATTGCAATTACTAATTAATAATGCAAATGCAATGTCAACATGCTTCAATGGCTATGATCGTCCTTTTCAGCACTACCAGTTCACATCTTTGAAAGCTGAATTAGTGGTATTCCTGTTAATACAATAATCTAAGAGAAAGGGCCATGATCACATTCCCCAGGACATGTAGCTTTAGAGGTACTTTTTAAATTAGGTATATAAATTTAGATCTAAGCAAAGGATTAGACCTAAATGATTAATTAGATCTAAGCAAAAGCAAATGAGGTAACAGTCTTCAGAAAGAAGTGATAAGGTATTGTAAACTCTGGTCACTTTGGGCACATCCGTGCAGAGGAGGCCATCTGTAGGACTGTCGGTAAAACGCTATTTGGAAAAATAACTGACTTCTAAATTCTTTGTCATTAACTTTTGCTCAGCCTATCCTTAAAAACAGAAAATTCTTTTCTCTCTTTCCCAACTTTCTAGGCTTGATCTTTTAATGGACTGAGTGGCCTTTGTGGTATCACAGCAAACTGGGGGCCCTTGTTGATAGGCAAAGAGAATCTTAGATCCTAGGACTTTAGTGTATCAGAATGTTCGCCACTTCGATTCCATGCACGCGCTCGGTGCTTACTACATTCAGGTCCGGGCCTGGCGGGGAAGCACGTGACATGCACGGGCAGTGCAGGGAAAGGATCTGGTTAACCTGGAGGCGACAACCGACAGGGTGAGGTTGCATCATGCAATGAAAATCACAGCTTGGCCTTAGCTGCCATGCAGAAAAGACCTACATCAAAGAGTCTGCAGTGCGGCTCCTGGGTAAGAGTCGATATGAGAGAGGTGAGTTACTTCAGCAATGAAAGACACAGGCAGAAAAATGTTCAAACCACTCTAAACAAAACACTGTACAGAGCACTGGCGTTACACGCGAGGAGAGGCAGCTCTGGGACAAGGAGGGGAGAGACGGGGGGGAAGGTGAGGACAGAGCTAGGTGTTACTCAGATGAGATGGTGTCCCTGGCCCACCCAATATATGCAGGTCATTTTATAATGTATGCTGCATTGAACAAATAACTCATTAGACTCTTTAACATCATCCATAATTATCAATTCAACGCTTTGAAAATTCAGGAGAAGCAAGGCATCTGTTACATGAAGATACACACCATGATTTCCTGGGTTACGGTTCGTTACAGATGCAGAGCTGAGCTGGTCAGATAAATATAGATGGTTAAGTGCCAAAATCCTTAACATACTAATTACAGAGCTCATGGTGATTCCCAGTGCGAAGCATGATATCGAAGGAACCCATCAGTTACGAAAACTCAGGTAGGTGCAAGGGTAGGTAACCCCATGCTACTACAATCCCCAAAAGCCACCTATGAGCCTGACTTTAAATCCACTCCTGAGGGAAGAAATCTTTCCATCATCTCAGCATGCATGATAGGTCAAAAGTGAGTTCACCCCATGTATACCTTGACCATTTCACAGAACCTTAGTTACAGGTGAGATTTCCTAAAGGTGTTTCTATCAGAATCAGTTGAATAGCAAAAACAATAAAAATAGAAGTTTAAAGTTGCTTTTAAAGAAACAAAAATACTACTGACTCAGCAGGAGCCTATCATGTCCCTCTCTGATATCAAGGCCACAGGAGACAGGAATGATCACTGACAGATTGAACACAACTCAAAGGATGGTGCGATCTAGCCCCAACTCACACATTCTCTCTCCTGGTTCTGGCCAGAAAGAGTAGTCCTTTTAAAATGTTCTCCTGGACACATGAGCTCAACCTTCACCTTCCCTGCACCTGTGATTACAGCCATGAATGGGCAGGGCATGCCCTCAACCTCACATGCTCAGAGAGAGCTGGACATCCGCCAGGATCCCTGGAATATGTGGAGGGATGCCGGTAGAAACGAAATCCATTTTCCTCCCAGCACCTTTCCTCATGCCTCAAGGTGTAGCTGTTGCCACTTGATCGCAATTTATCCCCTTTTATTGATTACACACTTGAACATCTGACTGTTTTCAAAAAACATTACAGTTTCGAACAAAACTATAATAGTCCGTACATTCATTTGGCAATTTTCTCTAAGGTTTTCCTTCTGTGACCTGCATTCTGCTGGTTCAAGGGACACAGACTGATATTCTCTAAAGTAACTGCTACCCGGCTCTTAGCAGACACTCAGGAAATGGTCAGGTACAGTTGGGAAGGCATTGCAGTGGGGCAGTCCCTGGACCATGACCTCATTTCAAAAGATAATGTGATAGGTCTGTGTTCTTACTGTGAGTTTAGCTAATCATGTTTTCTTTTTCACAAAGTCTGAGCACAAAGGGTTCATTTTCTTCAAATCAGCATTTGTACTCCTGTCCTGGCTTCATGGAAACTTCCAAATTAGAATGAATTTGGAACAAATGAAAATCCACCAGACAAGCATGATCACATGGTCACAACAGTATATAAGCAAAACTTGCCTGTTTCTGCTTCATCAGCTAAGAGTACTGAGTCCCCACCATCCTTCTACAAGAAAGTAGTGAGCATTGAACATTCTGGGTAACTTCTAAAGGGAAAGTATACTATCAAAAGTGGTATTTTCCCTCTTGCTGTGTTGACTCAAACCAAAAGAAAACTACACAGCCCCCTTCCCCAGAATTAACATTCTTGAGCAACTTTCTGAGAAACCAACTGGAAAATCACGAGATAAGAGCTCCGACCTATGTTCCCAAGTATCTTCCCCAGCAACTCAGTATCTCCGCTTCACCTGCTCCTGCCCAAACCTGTGTTCCTGCCAAGAAGTAGCGATAACTGTGTGCACGTCCATATGCACCCACCCAGCTGTGGTATCAGATGAACATGACACAGTGAGAAAAACTTTTCCGTAGATAGCAAGTTTCCATCTTGATCAACAGAAATGACCAAGGTTTTATTTGGAGAGGCTAAAAAAAGTGATTTAAAAAAAAAAAACCCACATATACCATATTCATAAGTAGTCAACTGAATTACAATAGTTTTTAGTGGGATTTTAAACCTCAATCTGTCATTCTGAAATAAGTACCATTTTAAAATTCATTAATGTGACCTTATGAAAATGCTGGTGTATATTTTTCAATTTATTGATCTTTTTTTAAAGTTTGGCTTCTCACAATGCCATTTCTTTGTACTGATGGAAGAATTCTGTATTCTTACCGGAGAGGTTAAAATATAAAAACATGCAATAAAATATCCTCAAACTATACAGAAAAAAAAGTGCTTCTAAAAACCAATAGAAAGCTAAAAAAGGTAGTATGTGAGTCAACAATATTGTGCCGATGTCAGTTTTCTGGTTTTAACAACAAAGCCTCTTGATGAAAGTGAAAGAGGAGAGTGAAAAGTTTGGCTTGAAGCTCAACGTTCAGAAAACGAAGATCATGGCATCTGGTCCCATCACTTCATGGGAAATAGATGAGGAAACAGTGGAAACAGTATCAGACTTTATTTTTTTGGGCTCCAAAATCACTGCAGATGCTGATTGCAGCCATGAAATTAAAGGACGCTTACTCCTTGGAAGGAAAGTTATGACCAACCTAGATAGCATATTAAAAAGCAGAGACATTACTTTGCCAACAAAGGTCGGTCTAGTCAAGGCTATGGTTTTTCCAGGGGTCATGTATGGATGTGAGAAGAAAGCTGATCGTCGAAGAATTGATGCTTTTGAACTGTGGTGCTGGAGAAGACTCTTGAGAGTCCCTCATACTGGAAGGAGATCCAACCAGTCCATTCTAAAGGAGATCAATCCTGGGTGTTCATTGGAAAGACTGATGCTAAAGCTGAAACTCCAATACTTTGGCCACCTCATGCGACGAGTTGACTCACTGGAAAAGACTCTGATGCTAGGAAGGATTGGGGGTGGGAGGAGACGGGGACGACAGAGAATGAGATGGCTGGATGGCATCACCGACGCTATGGACATGAGTTTGAGTGAACTCCGCGAGTTGGTGATGGACAGGGAGGCCTGGCGTGCTGTGATTCATGGGGTCGCAAAGAGTCGGACACGACTGAGCGACTGAACTGAACTGAACTAAACTGAACTGATGGCTATGTAACATACAGTACTCAACACATGGTACTCTCATTGGGGGATATGTGCACAGTAACTTTGTATTGCTTTCGCAACTCCTTGAAACTATTTCAAACTCAAGTGATAATAGCAAAATAATCAGTTATTTTGGTTGCTTACATTTATCTCAGCCAGGTGTCAGGCAGGTATTCTATTTATGGTGATAGGACCCTTAAAAAATATATACAAATTGATTTCTTTAGAAGTCATTTCTTTGGCACCTGTTATCTGTGTAGTAATGTGTTCAACTCCAAAAGATACAAAAGAGGTACAAGAGAAGCTTGCAATGCCAATCAGTATTAACTAGCTTCCTCCCTTTCTCAGAGGCATATCAATTGAGGCAGAGATGTTGTTTATCTACTATGCAAATATTCACAGACGATCCATCAACTGTCAATAAATATAGGTCACTAATGTGAGGAAACTCCCAGATTAACCAGCAGGAATCTCCCAGGTGAGCAGATGTTGGGTGACCAGCTATGTTGTGTGATGCTGCTGATGTCATGATGATCTCCCCTACTTAAAGCTGCTCCTGGACTAAGCTATACTTTTGTTTGTTTTTTTCATCCTCATTTCCCTTCCTGGAGCTCAATACTTCCCATACTAAGGAGCCAATAATTGAGACCTGCTTAATCATGGTACAAGGTGATAAGAAGAGATCAGTTCAGTCGCTCAGTTGTGTCTGACTCTTTGTGACCCCATGGACTGCAGCACGCCCCACTTCCCTGTCCATTACCAACTCCAGGGCTTGCTCAAACTCATGACATCGAATCAGTGATGCCATCCAACCATCTCGTCCTCTGTCATCCCCTTCTCCTCCTGCCTTCAATCTTTCCCAGCATCAGTGTGTTTTGCAAGGAGTCAGTTCTTTGCATCAGGTGGCCAACGTATTGGAGCTCCACCTTCAGGATCAGTCCTTCCAATGAATATTCAGGACTGATCTCCTTTAGGATGGACTGGTTTGATCTCCATGCAGTCCAAGGGACTCTCAAGAGACTTCTTTAACACCAGTTCAAAAGCATCAATTCTTTGGCACTCAGCTTTCTTGATAGTACAACTCTCACATCCATACATGACTACTGGAAAAACCATAGCTTTGACTAGATGGACCTTTGTCAGCAAAGTATTGTCTCTGCTTTTTAACGTGCAGTCTAGGTTGGGCATAGCTTTTCTTCCAAGGAGCAAGTGTCTTTTAATTTCATGGCTGCAATCACCATCTGCAGTGATTTTGGAGCCCAAGAAAATAAAGTCTGTCACTGTTCCCATTTTTTCCCCATCTATTTTCCATGAAGTGATGGGACTAGATGCCATAATCTTCACTTTTTGAATGTTGAGTTTTAAGCCAGCTTTTCAACTCTCCACTTTCACTTTCATCAATAGGCTCTTTGTTCCTCTTCACTTTCTGCCATAAGGGTGGTGTCATCTGCATATCTGAGGTTACTGATATTTCTCCCGGCAATCTTGATTCCAGCTTGTGCTTCTTCCAGCCCGGCATTTCACATGATGCACTCTGCATATAAGTTAAATAAGCAGGATGACAATATAAAGCCTTGACGCCCTCCTTTCCCGATTTGGAACCAGTCTGTTTTTCCATGTCCAGTTCTAACTGTTGCTTCTTGACCTGCATACAGATTTCTCAGGAGGCAGGTAAGGTGGTCCAGTATTCCCATCTCTTTAAGAATTTTCCACAGTTTGTTGTGATCTACACAGTCAAAGGCTTTGGTGTAATCAATAAAGCATAAGTAGATGTTTTTCTGGAATTCTCTTGCTTTTTCTATCATCCATCACATGCCGGCAATTTGATCTTTGGTTCCTCTGCCTTTTCTAAATTTAGCTTGAACATCTAACAAGATCTATGAAGAGATACTTAGATTTTTAAAAATATCCTAAAACACTTTAAGAATGAATTTATAATTGTAGAATTATAAAATTCTAAATTGCAATTTAGAGAGATATTTTGGAGTAAAGGTTTTTGCAGCATCCTCCAAGTCACCCAAGGGTAACTATCCACTCTATCTACCAAAATGATGTTGTCCTAGGTAATTCTACTGGAAGTAAAATCAAGCCAAAGCAAGGCAGTAAAGATAGATCCTTAAAATGTCAATGACTTTTCAAGAAATATGTTATCTGTTTTATCTTTCTAAGATGCTTTCTCTAAAACAAAAGAAAAATGGAGAAATGTGCAAAGAATAAAATCTCCTGGAACTGAAGCCTCACAAATGAATATCCAGGAAGAGCCAATTCAATCCTTCCTGAAATAGAAGATGTGGCCCTGCTATTAACCTAACACTGTTATTACCTGCAGGTGGTTTGGGCTTATGAAGCATCTGAAACTTCCATCTTTCCCTAGTTGTTTAAAAGACAAACAATCAGAACAGCTCAAACTGGAAATAAATGAGTTACTATGAGTTACTCAAACCACTCCCTGAAGAGCTAGAAGCTCCTACTATGAAGAAGGTCCTACCTTAACTGTATTTTATATATATATATATATATATATTTTAAGAATTTCTTAACCAGTGGAAGACAGAAGAATCACAGAACTATCCAGCGTCCATAAAAATGAGTGCCAGCTAAGAAAGAATGGACTGGTGAAGTCAACTTTCTCTTTCACGCCTATGCCATTAGTTTGAAAACTCTTACGCATTCACCTTGAAACACAGTTCAGTGGTTACCTCTTCCAGGAAGCTTTCCGTAATCCTTCCCTCACCTGGAAGGAGGTGAGCCATTTTCGGGGTTTCCCATTCTTCATGGGTGCTTTCACTGTAGCACTCCTAAATCACTCAGTGGTCATTTAATTGTTTTCTCATCTCTCTCCCTCTTTTACTGAGTTCCCTAAGAGAGACTGTGGGGTCATTTTTTGCGTCTGTGTTCCTGCTAGCAGAGTGCCCAAGAAGTAGGTCCTCAACAAACGTTTAAGGAAGAGGAGAAGGATAGAGCAAAGAAATGGATGGATCTGGGGACAACTGATCACAATCCATTAGCACCTAGATGAGCTGCCAAGCCTTCTAGAGAAATCCCAACCTCTCACTTGACTTTAAATGGGCCCAGAGTTTCCATATGGATAGAGAACTTAATAGTATGACAATAACTACTGTAGCCATGATGTTACTACAATACCTAGTGGATGCTGCTGCTGCTGCTAAGTCACTTCAGTCGTGTCTGACTCTGTGTGACCCCATAGACAGCAGCCCACCAGGCTCCCCTGTCCCTGGGGTTCTCCAGGCAAGAACACTGGAGTGGGTTGCCATTTCCTTCTCCAATGCATGAAAGTGAAAAGTGAAAGTGAAGTCGCTCAGTCGTGTCCAACTCTTAGCAATTCCGTGGACTGTAGCCTACCAGGCTCCTCCGTCCGTGGGAGCTTCCAGGTAAGAGTACTGGAGTGGGTTGCCAGTGCCTTCTCCACTAGTGGATGCAGTATTCTCAAAAGGATAATTTATGGATGCCTTCCACGTCCCAAGAGAGTTTCAGGTTATCTCCCCTAAGATGCATAAGGAGATTTTAAGCCTTAGAATGAGAATGGTCTTGGAGATAGCAAGGTTCACCACTCAGTGAGGCCAACTGACCTACTGGCTGTGAAAAGCCAAAGCTCCAGGGACACAGGAGATTTTGAATCCTATAATGGGAAGGATCTCCACGGGGGCACTTGATTTCTCTGTGTCACTTAGGCATCCCAAAATGAAATGCCTAATGCCAGATTAAACCTCATTTCTCTCAAACTAATGAATCGGTATTTTTCTGTTTATAGAAGGATTGTCTTCTGTCATAGGGAGGCCAGGATGGAAAGAATACATAGAGATGACTGGAGTCTCAATTCATTATTCTTCCTTTTCTTCACGTGATGTCTATTTTTTGTGCTCTAGATTAAGAAGGTGATCCAAACTTGGCATTAGCATATTAGCAGCATAAACTGAAAATCTAGAGATGTCAATGCAGGTAACTCTATCTGATCCACTTCTCTAGGAACCCAGTAAAGTGTTGAGGTAACAAAAGACACAAATTGAGGATCTCCATAAAAACACAAAGCAGGGGGGCAAGAGTTTAGATGAGGATTTGAACCCAAAGGGTGTGCTTGCAAACAGACCAGTCTTACTGGATATGCAACAACATGCTCTACTGTTCAAGTAATGCTGAATACAATGCATTCTAAACTTTGAAAAATGCAGTAACACTTAATACAGTCTTACATCGATGAAGATGGGGCCTATCACAGCTACTCCTCAATACTGCACATCTGGTAAACCACTGAGAGACTATCTCTGAACCAAGTGTTCAAATCATTTAACATTGACTTTCCCTTTAATTTGTCCTCTCAAATCAGCATATATTTTGATGGACAGCGCCTTCTAGCCGTGACTCTCGCTGAATAGTAAATTGATTTTAAAAAATCAGGATTATCTTCTAAAATTATATGAGATTGCCAAAAAAAAAAAAAATTTAAGCTGTCACTAGCTTCTGAAACATTGTGCTTTGTGTAAGCAATTCTAAAGACAATCTGTAGTTATGCGTGAGCTAACAGTAGCGAAGCAAAGATATGATATTCACTTACTATGAGCAGCAACAAAGGTCTATGAATCTAAACACCACTTTGGTTCAGACAAAACTATGACCAGCATGATACCCTAGTGTGAATAGAGCAAAGACAATGAATGGATCCATTTAGTGAACCCATTTGCAAATGATCCAGTTCCACCATAAAGAGGGAAAACACTAGTTTAATTTAAAGCTTAAAAGCAATCCCATTAAGTATAAAATACTTCTCTGCATTGAAAAAATATGTATGTGTGTATGAGTGCTAAGGCCATTATATTAGCACAGCATCACCACTGTTTAAAACTGGAAAGAAAAATAAAATCTTTTTTTTTAAGTAATTAATTTATTTTTTATTGGAGGCAAATTATTTTACAATATTATATTGGTTGGTTTTGCCATATATTGACATGAATTTGTCATTGTGTCCTAACTCTGTTAAGTCAATAAAAAGGATTTTTAGAATGATCAATCTGACATTGAATTCATTGCTTTTCAACTTGGTAGAGATGTTTTAAAATCCGGTGAATGGAGTTGTAAGGTTTCAATGAGTTAAAATGTGACAAGCACTTAGACATGTCTATCACTGGAACCTAGTAAGCGCTCAGTAGTTCACTTCTGTTGAAGACGTTAAACATGAAGCCAAGAACCAAGCCTCCATCTGCCTTGGGTAGGTTTCGCTGCACACTGGACTGCCTCTGCTTCTGCATTAAGTTTCCTACTCTACATATCACTCTCTCTTGTCCACTAAGATCCAATCATAAGCATCTTCCTTCTGTCTCTTCAAATCCCCATGTTTTTGTCCAATCATTGAAATGCAAGCTCCATGAAAGCAGGAAACGTATTTGTTTTATTCATTGCTTCACCAGAGCCCGAACAGTACCGTGAACATAGTATGTGGTAGGACCCAATAAACTTTGCTGTATGAATAAACAAATAAATGGAGGCCCAAAGGATGGAATTAAAGGACTGAAAAAAGGGAGGGAGGAAAGCAGGAAGTGAAGAAAAGAAGAGGAAAGTAAGAGCTAGGAAGAAAGAGGGAGAGGCGCCTGAAGTCCTAGATCAACCTCAGTAAGATTAAGTCTCTGGTTAATAACAGTGTTTCCCTTGTCCCACCATGATTATTAGCATGAGATTGCTGCCACCTCACTTCCATGTATATATGACGTTTGTACCCAAATCAAAGGATTTTCATCTTTCTTATTCCAACCTAAGGAGTTTCTTGATAATTAAACAGTCTATAATATATGCACCTGGAAAGATGTTTGACATCTAATTTTTGACTTACACTTAACTACATACTTCCACTCTCACTAGACAGCAAAACAGAACATTTCTTTGTCAACTGCTTTCCTAGGTTATGGGAAGAAGAAATTGCCAGCCTGCCCCAAAGCTCGTCTTGTTCTGTTCGTTAATAAAGGAGTATCCCAAAATAAATTTGAACCCACCCATGCAAATCTCCCACACTTTGAAAGTATGCTTACAATGATGATTTATCCAGGATTCCACAGATATTGGCATATAACAAGATGTATCATCTTGGACTTAAGAAAAAGAACTCTGGATTCAGACCAGGAGCTCACATTCTGGTCCCAGTTAGTAACTGCGTGACTTCAACCAAGTTATTTAAATTTGGTGAGGCTCCCTTTCTTCATTAGTCAAACGAAGAATATCAAAATAGTGCTACTGAGTAATACAATGAGATCAGTTCATCAAGGGCTTATTTTTGCACATAGTAGGTTATCAATAAATACAGAAACCACTTATAGGCCTAGAGAGAGAATATAAGGACTAATGTCAGAATCCCTTAATGACAACGAGCTAAGTGGGTGACTGACCCCCTGATTTTGGAAGGACTGATGTTGAAGCTGAAATTCCTATACTTTGGCCACCTATGCGAAGTGGGAAAGATTGAAGGTGGGAGGAGAAGGGGACGACAGAGGATGAGATGGTTGGATGGCATCACCGACTCAATGGACATGAGTTTTAGTAAACTCCAGGAGTTGGTGATGGACAGGGAGGCCTGGCATGCTGCAGTCCATGGGGTCGCAAAGAGTCAGACACGACTGAATGACTGAACTCAACTGACCCCCTGATTATCTGATACATATTGGCTGAAGGAATAGCTGCTTCCTTGTGACTGGCCATGTGGGGGCCCCCTCTTCTTTTCTTTGCTGATACCTGTTAGGGTTGTCTGGTGCCTCTGTGCTTGTGAGATGCCTTTTTGCAGACTCTTCCCTTGAGCAGATTATCCCAGAATTGCATACAAACGGTCGAAGCCTATGTGGGGCAGTCTCTGTAAGACTCTGATGCTGGCTCCTTCTCAAGCCTTCAGCCATCAGCACAGTGCACTTTAATCTCTGCACTGGCATTTCTGGTTAGAAGAACAAACCAGGAGTGGCTAGTGCTGGGCCAAGAATCTGGAATGCAGATTATGATGGTTTGGCAAGTTGATTTGTGCAAACAGCTTATGTTTCTTTGGTTTTCATTTAGAAAACAGCTTTGGCTGCTTAATATCAGCACATCTTCCATTTCACACACTCTTGAGTTTCTGAGGGTGGAGAGTAGAATACCACACTGCTGCAAACCTGCTGATCAGCACTGCCGTAACCTTATTGGAGCTGGTAGATTTGGGGAGATGTAGAAGAGAGATTTGGGCTCCAAATTTCGAGCATGACTCCACTCTCTTTAATTTCCAACATAACTGTACAGCCCTTTCCATAGCTGAGGGTTGAACTTACCTCCCTGGTGGATCAGACAGTAAAGAATCTACTTGCAATGTGGGACACCCAGGTTCGATCTCTTGGTCAGGAAGATCCCCTGAAGAAGGGAATGATAACCCACTCCAGTATTTTTGTCTGGAGAATACCATGGACAGAAGAGCCTGGTGGGCTATAGTCCATGGGGTTGCAAAGAATTGTACTAACACTAGAAACTAGAAAACCTCCATGCAGGAATGAATGCCCACCACAGTCACATAGAAAATAAAACACATTTCTGGGATTATCTAGAAACCAAAGGACAGATAAACAAGTCTAGATTAAGGTCCCTTAGATTCCACTGTATATATGGAGGCTTCCATAGAAGAACCCACAAGAGAAGAGAATGCATGAATATGCCTTTGTTTAGATATAAATGCACATTTCCCTCCTCTTTGTGCTACTGTTAGCTATGCAGTTTGTTCATTTTTAATGCACAGGCAAGAGCTAACCCAGCACAGTGATCCCCCAATCTGACCTGCAATAGCATTAAGACTTTATTTTTATAGCAGTGTCAACTACACACACCAGCCATTATGTGTACGTTTGAAGTAATCCTCATCCTGTCAACCACTGTAAGATCCCAGAGCAGATGCTAAGCAAGCCTGGTGCTCAGTGGTTATGCAGTACTCAGCCAAGCCCAGCAGATAATTTCCTCTAAGTATATATGTACTTAAATGGCACCTACCAATTATATCTCTTTGTTGGAGCACAAAGGCGGCGAGCCTACCCTCCCAGATGGGAGCAGTTCCCACCTCCACAAAGCACTCCCTGCCTCTCCTCTCTAGCAGCACCAGGGTAGCACTTTTCCTGGGCACAAGAGAAGCTGGGAACACTGTGACATTTATCACTGTTTTCTCCTCTGGCTCTGAGACTGAGCCAGAGAAAACTTACTTTCAGACATGGCCACTCCTCTGGGCTGTCTCCATAGAAAGAAAGCTGGCCCCATGTGATACAGCACCCAGTGTTCAAGTCGACCTCGGCACCCCAGTTCAAAACTACCCAACAACCCAAGATAAGGCAAATGAAAAATGATAATGAGTGCTATCTTTATTCCATAATCCATATTCCAAATATAGGCTATCTCCTCTATTATCTTCTGGTCTCACAAGTCTTGAAACGACTGGGCTCCTGTCCCTAAAGTTCTAACTTCAAATAACAATCTCAGGAGGAGTTTGATGAAACAAAATCAAGGGTGAAGGAAAGCAAAAGTCAAAAATGCCAGAATGGAGTAGGATAAGGACTAAGGTAAGATTCAAATAATAAATTGGAATTGTGCAAATGTATTTGATTCTGGGCTCTTTAAGTCACACTGCAGTGTTTTTAATCACTAAATGTCAAAATTGCTATAGTCTCTCTCTCTCATCAACCTCCTCCTCTTTGCTCCCTCCTCCTCTCTCCCCTTTCCCCTCTCCTTATTAAAGAAATAAAAACTATCTGCTCTTAAAGACATGGCAGAGGCAGATAAATATTCTTGCTTTTGACATCCTTAGTTCTTACCACCACACTTTGTTGGAAGAAAAATGGACAGGAAATTTCTAAACAAGGTGTTGCCCTGCCATGGTTCTCAAAGATTTGTCCAACCACATCATTCCTTTCATTTGCTAATTAGTTTTATAAGCCTTCTTCCTTCTCTTATTTTCTTGTCTTGTTTTTGGGGCAATTGCCAATGTAGGCACAGTTCTGGATCTTATTTTAAGTAATTTGTAGTTGACTATAGTTTATTTGTGCAATTGGTGTAATTAAATCTAATTACATAATTGGTGAAAGCCTGAGTAATCACATAATTAGAATGTACAATAATAACTGTTGAAATCCCATTGTTATGACATGCAATGATACAATTATGATGTACAACAATGTGGCCTGATTCACCGGGCACCCTGCAAAAGAGCAAAAAGCTCTGGTCCTACATGCGTGGAATGCAGCTGAGGTTGGAGACCAGGAAAGTAGCTTTCAGCATCTGGGCTTGCACTTTCTATTCATCTTTCTCTTCTTAATCAAATCCTTGATGTTTATGTCCTATGCAAATCGAAAGCAGCAGCAGAAGAGGCCTGGAGAAGGCTCGTGTGAGGGTAGAAGCACCCACATCTCCAAGGACAGGTCACCCAAACAATCACCCTTAAAATATTAAAATAGGAGCTATCAGGGACTAACCTGAATTTCTGAAACTTTGATTCCTGTATATCGATATTAAATTTGAAGTTATATTCAAGGCACAAGAAACAGGGTGGCAAAATGTATCCTGATCACACACACAATTACAAGCGGGCCCAAAGGGAACTAAAGACCCAACTCCTGGCTCACAGTCTTCCCCATTCACACCACTGCCTCTCTTCTTGTAATTATGACACAGATGGATCATCAGAAGAGCTAGCCTCTCAGTTCCTTGCTGTGCTCACTCCTGTGACCTTTCCCTGTACTGCATGCCCCCCACCCAACCCATGGACACCGCTCTGGACCTGGCCAGTGACAGCAGCTGCAGCATATCTGATACCTGAACCCCAACCTCTTACCTCCTGGGCTCAGTTGCTCAGGAGTCCCCACTGGCATCATTCTTCAACCTCAGGGAAACCTCTGAACCCCCAGCCCCTGGCCAGCCATTCGCTCCTGCCTCTCCTCATGCCCCACCTCATCTAGCCTAATGTCCACAATCCAGCCTTACCATGTGGAGCCACCCTCCATCTGTAACAAAAATCCTCCCCACTATGGTCTTAACTCTTCCTCTGCTCTACACGGGCTCCTGGGCAGTGAAATTTCCTGGATAAAAACTATACAAGTGAAATGACTGGGTTCACTTTACACTCATGACCTCATACATCAAACTGACACTCATTATTAACTGGCAAACGGCTGCTGCTGCTGCTGCTGCTAAGTCGCTTCAGTCGTGTCCGACTCTGTGTGACCCCATAGACGGACGCCCACCAGGCTCCCCCGTCCCTGGGATTCTCCAGGCAAGAACACTGGAGTGGGTTGCCATTTCCTTCTCCAATGTGTGACAGTGAAAAGTGAAAGTAAAGTCGCTCAGTCGTGTCTGACCCTTAGCGGCTACTTCTCTTGAAATGGTTTGTTTTCCAATTTCCCATTATTTCATAGATTCTCTTCCCCCTGTAACTTCTCATATGCTTTTCTGGACCATTATCCTCAACTGAAGGTCTCACTTCATACTGTCATTAGCAGTAATACATGAAATCAGATCAAGTCTCACTCCTTCCTACCAGCAGCCCTCCACGCCTGCACCCACAGGCGCCCAGTCCCTCCTCTTTGCCTTCTCGTGCAGTGGAGCAAGTTTCTCTCCTCCTCCAAAAGGCCATGCCTTCCGTGGATGCTCTTTCAGCTTTGTCCTGTCTGTGCCGCCTTAGCCATCTCTCCCTCACTACTGGAACACGGGCACCAAAATAAGTACTTGCTCAGCTGTCTTCCATCGCATAAAACAAAACTTCCCTTGAGCCCACATCTCACTCAGATTCTCAATTCATCATCTCCACAGACAAATTTCCAAAAGAGCTCCATCTTGGTCCCCCTCTCCCTACCACTTGCTAAGTCTGCCCTTGTCAGGGATACCAATGACACCTGTGTAGTAAACTCTGCAGATGACTGTGAACCCTAGTCCTCCCTGATGTCTCAGTAGCATCTGGCAATAGACCATCTCTTCCTCCCTGAAACACTCACATCCCTTGGCTTCCATCATCCCACCCTCCCAGGTCATGTGCTTTTCTCAGTTTCCCATCCAGGCTGCTCCTACTTTTCCAAGCCTCTAAATGTTGGCGGCCCTCCTCCCTCCACTCTCGGCCACTTTTTCCTCTTTCCTCTTCATGACCCCACCCATTCCCATGAGTTCAAAATCATATTTTTACTTCCTGATAGTATAACTTCAATTCTGAAATCATTCATGAGAAAAAAGAGCCAACATTTATCAAACAAGTGCTATCGGCTGGACACGAGCTTCACAGGTGACTTTGACTTTGAACACATCATTCATTTAATCTTCTACAGCTATCCTTCAGGATAAGTATTATGCTCCACTTTACACAAGAAAATGGGCTGTGGAAAATTCCCATTGTTAGTACCTTGCAGAGCCAGGATTCTAAGCCCTGTGTCTAAGCCTTTTCTCTGCTGCAGCATCATAAATGAAAAGTTCAAAGTGAAAACCTTGAGAGCAGAGGCCTTCCTTATGCTGGTGTTATTGATGTTTTAATAAATCCTCCTTTTTCAGTATTGGCTATAGAGGCGTAGTGGGCTTCCCTGGTGACTCAGCAGTGAAGAACCCACTTGCAACGCAGGAGACACGGGTTTGATCCCTGGTTCAGGAAGAACCCCGCAAGAGGGTATGGCAACCCACTCCAGTATTCTTGCCTGGAGAATCCCCATGGACAGAGGAGAATGGCAGGTTACAGTCCATAAGCAGTCAGTCTGCAAAGAGTCAGACATGACTCAAGTGACTGAGCATGTATACACAGAGATGTAGATGCCAGATTCATCTCCATCATTTCATCCCCCACTTTTTCCTCAACCATCTCTTTCCAACAACTGGTACATAAATAAAGAAAGGGGAATTATGATTCATTTATTATCCACTTATTCAATTATGGAGATTGTTTCTGGCCATTCTGGGGCTTCAGACATTTAATTTGTGGGTTTGCTATGAAGTCTTCCAAAACTGTAAGGATGAAAACACAGAGATGCTTTGTTCTGTGTTTGTTTGACACAGAACAAAGCAGAAAATGAAAAACTAAGTGAGAAAAAAAAAAGTAGTATGAAGTACAGTGGTGCACCTCAATTTATGCTGCAGATGTTTTGCTGAAAATTATGTGTAGATCAAATTGATTTATAAACTAAATCCTATTATAAATTCAACAAGAATACTGTGATAGAACCTTGGGATGGAAATTTTTATAATGAGAAAAATCCTTTTGTGTTGAGAATAGTCAATTCCCAATCTCCATTTTGAATTCCATTTTTGTTTCTTTTTTTTTTTCAAGTGGGGCCCATCTCTACATAAATACCCCATAACTCCCTTGGGTCCTTAATGGACAGGAATGTCATGAGACCAAAGGATTTTTAAAAGAACTTTGAAAGTATGCCTGTCTACCCTATTTATAATAGTAATTTCCATAATGTTTCAATGGAAGGGATGCAGGAATGCTTTCTGAAAAAGGATGAGAAAGTGCAAGCCCTGGGTAAGATTCTAGGACCACGACTGGAGGTGATGGGATGGGAAGGCTTGGAGAATAAGAGCATCTCCTTCAGGTCCCCCAAAGAGAGCCCTTCTCTCTTGACAGCTGACAGGGTGGTGGTGAAAGTTGGAGTATAGCCCCCTGTTCCCAGGTGACACCTATGGCTGCCTTGTGCTTACAAAGTAACAAGCTCCCTGGTTTTCCTCTATAGTCAAAGGTTAATAGCCACCCATGTGGACTTTCAAAATTAAAAGTACTGCATTAAAAAAAAAATGACTGTATCTTCATAATCACTGGAATAAAAAGATCTGAAAGACTTGTTTCATGTTCCTGCTGGGGATTAACTCACTACAGTTGAGTGCGTGTCCCCTGTAGACAAGTGACCCAGTCCCCACCACTGCTTACTGGATTACATCCCACCTGATTCCTGTGGGCATTTTCTGCTCAACCCGGGAAGAAGGAAGAACGCCCTTCAGAGCTAAGCCCCACCCTGTGGTTCAACCACATCTATGAGAGAGGCAGTTCAGCTTTGCCCATCCCCACCAAGAGCCCACAAATACCTATGATCTCAAAAATCTTGCTCTACTCTGGGTCAGATTTCAACACTTACAAGACTGTTTCCCCCCCCCCTTTTTTTTTAACAAAAACAACAGATTTTTCTTCTTTTAGATCCATCCCCAAATCTTTCACATCCTGTACTCTTGAGGTGCCTGCCAGGGTCTCTTCGTCTAGTGATCATCATTACTCTACATGGCTGCTGTCGCCAGAATCAGCAGTGAAACCACGTCTCCAAAGCTTCTGCTTCACAGACATGCTTAATAAATTAACTTTGTCCTTTTAGAGCACAGGGCCTATAAAGGAGCACTGATTTTATTTTTCCTGCTTTACATCAGGATAATATAATCTTAAAATCATTCTTCAAAAATGAACCCTATCTAATACATTCATTTCTTCAAGGCACTATTACCAGAAACTTAATCCACAAAGGACGCAGGCACTCGGGCCCACTGTTCCCAAACTGGGAGGTGGTGAATGGATGTGTAAACCCCATACTTGCGCAGGCCTGGCATCTTGGGTACCAAGATGAGGGACATGTTGCCCCAGGCCTTGTATCTCAGGCACTGCCTGAAGCCACCCAGGACAGGAGAGGTCAAGATCAACATTTTAAGGGTTCTGACCTGCCACAAGGTTTCTCAGCAACCACAAATCTTAATCCGTGTGAGAACTGCCAAGACCTGCTGATCTGTTTCTTGTCACTGGGGTTATGACTACCGCTGCAAACACTGATGAACACGAATGCCCCACCCAGCACTGTTCTACACACACTGGCTGTATTTTCTCATCCTCCTCAAGACAGCCTCATTATCATCAGTGCTTTTCTATCAGGAGAACCTGACACTTAGAGTCCAAAGGATAATAACAAAACTAAAATTCTTTAAGATCGCTGTTCTAATCCTCTCAACACAGCAGGCACTGTTCTAAATGCCTCCATATGCTGGTTCAATTAATCCTCAAAACAGCCTTAATTGTGTTACGATTTATGTCATTATCTTTCTATTATAGGGGAGGAAAGAGAGGCACAGAGAGGAGGCCAAAGCCAAGCTCACCAAGCCAGCGAGTGACCAGGAAGGATGTGAACTCAGCCAGCTGGCTGTCAAAGCTGTCTTTTAATCTCTAGCCTGACTGGTCAAGGTCATATACTGGTCAGGCTGAGAGCAAAGTGTCTACTCCACATGGTCAGAATCTAGACCCACAGCATAGCATTGTGCTCCGCAACTTCTCAAGATCACCGCAGAGTGAGGTCTCCTCTGCAGTTGTCTCCACTGACTGACCCACAGGCTCTGGGATGGATGCTCTGCCTCCTCAGAGCCAGGCTGAAAGGTCTCTCCTAGTCTCACTTATTTCTGAAATCTCAGGAGAACCTCTAGCAGAGGAGATAAGCCATAGGAAACAATTCTGTGTCATGGTGGTACATTTTACATGGGCCACTCTCATAGTAGGGGGACCCTCTCAAGGTGTTGTCTTTAAATACAAGAAGCAGAGTTGTATTAAGTTTCCTTCCCAGGGGGCTGGAATTCTATCTAGTATTGAAATCTGATAGCTCAGTTGGTAAAGAATCCACCTGCAATGTGGGAGACCTGGGTTCGATCCCTGGGTTGGGAAGATCTCCTAAAGAAGGGAAAGTCTATCCACTCCAGTATTCTGGACTGGAGAATTCCATGGACTGTATGGTCCATGGGGTCGCAAAGAGTCAGACACAACTGAGTGACTTTCACACAGTGAAGTCTAAAATTCCCCAAGCTCTTGGGTCTAACTCTTCTTACCCCCTTTTAGCCATATATTCCAGTTTCCATGAAAAAAGTGTGCCTGAAGACATATAATATACCCACACTCACAAGGTTACCTGTTTTCCCTTTTCAAAGCAACTAGAAATTCCAGGGCTCTGAGAAATCTCTAGTGGTCTGTGACATGGTCACCTGCATCTGAGTCCTACAAACACTGGCCCTGGGGAGCACAATCAAATCATCAGCCACTCACCCCCAATGACCTTAATAGAGAGTGGATAGGGGAAAAGTTTATAAATCATGATGAATCGTTTGGTTCACTGAGGGAAAAGATAAATAAACCAACACTCCAATTAATTTTAACCTGAAGAAGAAAGTGCTTGTGAATGGTGCTTCAGCCAAGTCCTTAGGGTATGAACAACCTTAATTATTCACAATGCAAACTGCTTTTACTGCTTGTCGGATAATTCCTTAATGCCGGCTATCTTTCTTCCTCTTCCCTTCTCTCATCCCCTCTGCATCCTCCCCTCTCCTTTCCTGCTCTTTATTCCTGAACAACCAATAGGAAATTTCTGGAAAAGGCCTTCCAATCACCCAATTGTTTTCTCCAAAAACTGTTAATGAACCTTTTAACTTCTGTATCTTTGGCCACATCCCAAGGAATGTGGGATCCCAGTTCTCTAACCAGGTACTGAATTTAGGCTCTGGCAGTGAATGCACCTAGTCCCAACCAATGGAATGCCAGGGAATTCCCATGAATCTTTTAATGACGCTTTCCAACCCCTAATTAGCTTATCCTGACTTCCCAAGGCTCAAGTAGGCCTAAATAATCCACAGATGGGGTCCACAGCCCCTTGGACTGCTGAAAGCTGAGTGCAAAACTGTAGAGTCTAGCTGTTTCCTGACTCTCTGCCTACCCAGAAGTCTGCAATTTTCATAAAACTCTTCAGAAAGTCTATGTTCCCCACCACCTTCCAAAAAAGAGCATTAAGCATTAAAGAACTACTCCATACCTACCTAACCACTCTATCACAAGGACATTTAAGATGCAGAATGGAAGAGTCTGGATTTTGGAGCCAGGCAGACTCAAATCCAAGCTCTGTCACTTACAGGTTGCATGAATTTAGACCAGTGTCCTAACTTCCCTGAGCCTCCTTTCCTCATCTGTAAAATGATAATAACAACATCTTCACTCCAGGATTACTGCTTGATTAAACAAAATAATACATGAAAGTGCATAGCATTCATCTACAGAAGAAGTAAGACAAAAATTCTCTCTACAGGAGAAAAAAGGTATATCTAGGCTATTCGTGGTGAACTTGCTCTCCTGTCTTTGGGAGGTGCATCCCAGGCTTGGTTACAGATAAAGGTCACTGCTCTATAGAGATAATCAGGCTGGGATGGTCCCTAGGAAATCCACAAGAATCAGATAGTAGGAGACATCTTTTCTGAGCATCATATTAGATTGCAATTCCTTTTATGGATCTCATAGTGAAATGCCCAATATGAATTAAAATAAACGTCCAACCTCCTGCTTCCCCACCCACTTTAATCTACCGCCCCTTCTCCCCCCAACATGATAAGCGAGGTCTGAATGTTTCAATCATGTAAAATGTGAAGCTGCATCACTGTAAAGACACTAAAGTGACTTGAGGGAGCCTGCACAGCCAGTCGCCAGGGGTCCTGCTGCAAGATTCACGTCTCCTCCATCCCAAGGCAGCTCGGTCCTACCTGGGTCAGTTGACTCTTTGGGGTGAATGCCAATTGGATGATTCTAGATTCTTTGGCTGCTGGGGCTTCCAGGACAGCAGCAGTGATTCCAGAAATATCTTGATTAGTTGGCTCCTGTTTTATTGGCCAGATTCCAGGGAGAGAAGGCCAGGAAAACACTGGGGATAAGAAGACCCCACCTCTGCATTTCTGGTTCCCAAAACAAACTTGACCTGACCACCAGTAAAAAAAAAAAAAAAAAAATCAACATCAACCTTCAGCCTAATTAGCTGAGACTAGGTCAGGGACTGGAACTGATGACTATTCTCTAGATATTTGATTTTATATTACAAACTGGATCTGGAGTGAGATACTGCAGAGCTGAACTGCATTTAAATACTTATGGCATTTCTCTTTGGCTGTGATGAACTGTCATTTGGAAGCCATTTAGTGTGGTTACAGTTCTTTCTCATCAGACCATGTTGTGGTAGAGACTGTGTTGGTCTTCTGGATGACACTGACCCTGCCACTTACTCACCTTATACTGCTCAGGTGATGCTTGCCCACTTGTATTGTCAGCCTTAAAGTTCTAATTATCAGCCTCACCCTCCAGCTAAAGAAACTGTCTTTAACAAAACAAGTTTAGAAGAGAGTACAGGAGAGTGGGAACATGCCTAGAATAAACCAAGAACGAGAAGCACATGACAGTGGCGACCTCCTGGGATACTTTCTTGACTGGACATGCATACGTGGTGGCAGGAAACCCAGAAAGCAGAAGGGTCAGTCCAAATGTTCTAAGAGCCACTGCCAGGGGGAATACCATGCTTCCCTTGCTTCCCTTCCTTCCTCTGTTCTAGGGGGTTGTCCCCTGACCAAGGGTCACTTCCCTAAGGCAGCACAGTTTCACAGAAAGTGAGCTTAGGCAGAGGTCATGGGCAAAGTGAAGACGAGCACCTTGGTGGTGCTGACTCACTTGCAGAACCAAACAGCCCAATGAGCCAGAGAACCGGGGCAGGAAGTATGCGGAAAGCGTCACTACTTGGTATATCCACCTGACACCACCCAAGTTCCAGAAGAGGGCAGTCCTTGAGCAAACCAGCTGCCTCTCCCAGCACAAACCTGGTGCCCACAGAAGGATGTGGACAGCTTTTTCTGCCATGCCTCTGCTACTGACCTGCTGCTAACACTGGGCACAGACAAAGGGGAGCTCTCTATGAGTCAGTCTGTCTTGATCTCAGCCTGTCTCTCTTCTTTTGCCATATCTGCTATACATATGGGATGTTATGGTTCCACAGACCCAGACACACCTAGGGTTCTGCTCACCTAAGCGCTGCATGTGTCTGCTCCCAGAATAGAAAGTCAGTTATTCCAAACTCCATTCTAACCAACAAGGCATGGTCCAGGTTTGTGACTCTTCATCCCAAATTAGGAGAGGAGTCACATTCCTTCTGAAAGGTTCCTAGAAGACTTTTGATCCCACATGACAGTGACTTTGAAAATCTGTTTTGAAAACAGAGCTGAGCACACGGATATGCCTGTCTCCTCTCTGTATACAGCTCCCAAGTCTCTGGATCTAAGGGGAGCACACAGGGAAGCACATCTCCCTTGCAGGGCCCTCATACCACAAGAAAGGCTATGGGGTAATCCCAGCATCTAGAGTCTGAGCCTAGAGGATGATGCTAAAGACCAGGGTGCCTTGGGGAGACTCAGGACCCAGTTCAAGCATCAGCTCCCTTACAGCAGCTTTTCCTCACCCACCGAGCTGCTGACTGCTCCCTCCTCTTATGCTCATCCTGCCCTAGACCCACCTCTGCTGGAGTACCAATTGAGAGCATCTAGCCCTGGAGCTGGAGCTCCCGAGACTCAGATGCTGGTGCTGCCCCCATTATCTACTAAGAAGCTTGCGACACCCCTACAGTTGGTCACAGACAGCTCACAGAGCTGGCCTGGGCTGTTAGCCACCGTGTAACCACCACTAGAGAGGCATTGTGGCCCTCCTCCTGTGACTTCAGGAGGAGCCTAGGGACTAAGACCCTGGAGGCAGTCAGGAAGCCATGGCGGCCACATGTCTACAGAAAGGAGGGTAGCAACCTCCTTTGAAACCAAAACTGCTGAGGTCCCGTTCGCAGCTCAGACAGCACTGTGGACCCCTCCCAAGGGATCTTTATCTCAATTATCTCACCTGGGCCATGACTAAACAACCCGGTGGTACTACCGCTGAGACCCAATTCTAGCTTAGAGGTACCTTCCTGCCAGTGCCCTGGGGCTTCTGTTACCAAGAGATATAAGACTATCAGGCAGAAGGCCCATGTTCTCCAAGAATTTAGGGGAGGGAGGAGGGCTCTGAAAGGCTGGGATAGGCGTGCTCTACCAGCCCTTTGTGGTTTGAGTCATCGTATTCAATCTCTTTTGAAATGCCAAATGATATTGAAGGAGCATGTGCTATTTTTATGATTTTTCTGGAAGGGTCATGGACTGATAAGAGGTTGAGAACATGGCCTAGAGGGCCCATGCCCCTGCTGAGTACATAGTGCTGTTCCATTTATAACCAATATTAGTGGCCTTACTCCTAACACGGAAACAACAGCAGAATCTGAAACTAACAGATGTATCCACCCCTGCAGTCCATCTACTTCTCTCAGGTCTCGCATATTCTGGATGTCCAGCTAAAAGGTTGTTCACATCAGCAGAAAGGAGCTGACCAAGTGCAGAGTCCAGAAATAAAGATCCCTGGCCTTCTGTTGTCTTCACGCAGGAGATATCCAATTGGACCCACCCTGTCTGAAGACCCCAGCGTCCCCCACCCCACCCCCAACCCCGTCCCCAAGCAGGAGACAGCAACAGAAGGTCCCCGGCAGCCACAGACATGTGTCAGGGTGATTTGGTGAGATCCAGCACTGAAAGCAATTTCTGACTCAGAAAATCATTTATCATGGACAGTCTGTCGAAAACAATCTCATTTCAAACCCTTCCCAGGGAGAGAAGAACTGACAACGAGCACTAGGTAATCTACAACATGGCCACTGGGAGTCATTTATCTTTCCTTCTCTCGGCCCAGGACTTGATGCATTCAGGAGACAAGAGGAATGAGTCATACCGACTCTGAGGAAACCCGTTCACCCGGTAAGGAGGGGCTTCATATAAAAGGGTGGGGTGGTATATTAGGACAGCCACACTCTCCTGGGTGCATAACTGGAAATTTCTTATTTTCTCCATTTTACTAAGTCAATGCCCAGAAAACAATTTTAGTATTCTAAGAGAGAGATGTACCTCCCTCATTGAGAAATGTGCTCTTTTTGTACTTTTATTTCATCTTAAGAGCTAGAATTCTTCTTCTTAGGGAGTAATTAAAGGAAAAGCGGGTTGCTTTTTCTATATAATCTGACCTTCTCTTTGCCTGGGGCAGTATTTCCTTTGCCAGACCATAGCATGGAGTTTATGGCATATTAGATAATTATTCTGTGCATGCCATTAGCACTGACGTCAACACCCTGGAAACAGACAGACAATCAAGCAATTTGAGGTCCACAGAGAAAAGCAGAAGGTGGAAATTTTTCCCTGTTAAGTTCCTGGCATTTTTTGGTAATTAGTTGCAGATAGGAAAAGCGATCAATCACTTTCCTTGCAGAGTGTCTGACTAAACACAGGCTCTGGTTTTGAGGTTCACTAGGCCCACAAAGATGCCCGTGAACTTCAGAGTTCTGTCATTTTAAAGCTGTGGTCAGCCAGTGACTTGGAAAGTCCTGCCGAATGCAAATTATGACATGGATGCTAACTTCCTAGGAACCAAATTAAAACAGAAACACCATTACAGATGCACCAGTTCTCAGAAAGATTTACATCATAGATACTTCATGACTGTAACGATTTTGATTCTGAAATAAATCACAAGGGTGTGTACATGTGCTGTTTCAGGATGAAACGGTTCCCACACCGTTTTCATTTGCTATTGTTATCAGAGCATCTGAAATCCTGACTTTGAAAGAAATAATAAGCAATTTTGCCCAAAACAAATGTAGGGATTAAAGTTAAAAATCTGGATTCAAATCCTCCTTGTGCCATATCCTAGCTGCCATTTCCAACCTCTCTGTGCCCTGCCTTCCTCACCTGTTCCTGGAGAGAGTTGCCATTTCCTACTCCAGGGGATATTCCTGGCCCGGGGATCGGAACCTGGTCTCCTACATTGCAGGCAGATTCGTTGCTCTCTGAGCTACCAGGGAAGCCTTCCTCACCTGTTATGGGGGCAATACTGGTACCTACCTTACAGGCTGCTATGAGGATGAGCTGAGGTGACACAAGCAGCTTAGCACAATGCCTACCACAGAGTAAACATTTCATTAAAAACTTTCTGGAAAATTCTCGGCCAGAGATGAATTAGGGGGTAAGCCAACTGGCCAGTTTCCTGGAGGTCAATGTATAAGATGCCCAAGAAATCACTGGAAACATAACAAGATCAAACAATGGGATTTTCAACAAGAGTACTTAGCACACATGATTAGGAAGAATGCTGGGGCAAACCACCTCTGAGAAGGTAAGACTCTATAAGGATAAATTCAAAGACCAACAGAGGGTCTCTGAGCTCCTGGAGCAAGTGGCCAGGGCCTTAGGGGTATCTGTAATAGTTTTCTTCCTCCCTTCCCTCTCTTCCCCAACAGGAAGCTCAGTCTCTTCACTAAATAAGTATTTAATAAACTATAAAGAATATCAATCTGAAGGCATGAAAAATTATTAGCCTGTCCAGGTGTCTCCTTGGTCTACTGTGCTCTGACCTATTTGGGCACTGGCCTTAAACATTCTCTCTGCTCTTCTCATTCTCTCTCATTATTTAACCACTCATCAGTGGTCAGAAATTCCAGCTCAAGCCACCTGTAGTCAAGTCACAAGGCACCTCCCTCCATCAGGGCCAGACTCCAAGGGAGAAGCAACCCTCTGCATTCGTGTGAAGACCTACAGCACTTAAGACCAAGAAAAGAAAAATCCACCGTTAAAATATTGCTGGGACCTATCAGTGAGTGTTATTTAGAAGGTGTGGCTGAAATTTTTCTGTAGGGATGTAAGTTTACATCGTGAGTAATATAAATAGTTGCTGACTTTTCCAAAGTTTATATAGCAGCCTGTGGTCCACAGTTTTTTTCATTTTGCCAGAATGATAAGAAGGCTATGGTCTGATCAATAACTACTCCAAGTCCATCCTGAACCATAGACACTGTGGAAAGTAAAACAAAGATGGGTCATCCACCTGGAGAATCTCAAGGTCAAAAGGTAGCCCAGTTTATCTTCCTGATTTCATCATGAAGATTTATCCCCTTCACCCTCATCAACAGGTATACACAGAGAATGGATATACTAAAATTTCAACTGTTAATTTAATCAAGCATGATTTGACAGGGAACCTACTGCAAAGAGGGCACTCTATGATGAAGTCCAATACCAAAAATAGTGAGAGTTTAAAAGCAGATTATTTGAAATCCATCCCATTCCCTTTACTCGTATTCACTGTTGAGAAAGATCGTTTATTCAGTCCAGTGTCTTCTAGGCACATGGGATGAAGTGACTCATTATCTTCACTCAGTGTTAAGGAAGGCAATATCACGGCCAGTGTACAGATAAAAGGTCAAGACATACAGAGATCATAATTCGCTCAAGGTTACACTCCTAGAAAGAGGCAGACCTGCACTTCCCACATTGCCCTGCTGGCCCACTCCTAAAACTGTCATAGAAAATGGAGCAAACTGCCACACATGAATGAGGGTGGGTATCAAATGTTGAACTGCTTTTACTCTAGAAATCAAAGAGTACTGACTATAAGCAAACAGAAACAAAAACAAAAGAATTGAAAATAACAAGTGTTGGTGAGGATGTGGACAAACTGCAATTTTCACACATTGTTGGCAGGAATGTAAAATTGTACAACTACCATGGAAAATAGTTCAGTGATTCCTCACAAAGTTAAAACTGTTAGATAACCCAGCAAGTCTACTCCCAGATATATAAGAATTAAAAACAGGAATTAAAACAAATGCTTGTGTACAAGTGTTTATAGTAGTAATTAGTCACAATAGCTAAAAGGTGAAAACAACCCAAACACCCATCAACAGATGAAAGGATGAATAAAATGGGATATATCCATACAATGGAATATTATTCAGCCATAAAAGGGATGGATGAAGCACTGACACATGCTACAACGTGAATGAACCTTGATAATATGCCCCAGGAAAGAAGTTAGACACAAAAGGTCACATATATATCATTCTCTTTATAGGAAACATCCAGAAGAAGTGAATCCATAGGGACAGAAAGTAGATCAGCACCTGTCAGGGGCAAGGAGAACAGGGAAGCAGGAAATGACTGTTTAATGGCTATGGGGTCTCCTTTTTGGGTGATGAAATGTCTTGGAACTAGACAGAGGTGATGACTGCATAACAGGAAATATACTGAATGCCACTGAATTGGACACTTTCATATGATTAATGGCTAATTTTATGTTATGTGAATTTTACCTCAATTTTAAAAGAAACAACAACAACTTAGGGTGGTAGAGTGTAGAAGATGATCCCTCAGTGTCTCTACCTGACTCTGTCCTCTGTGAGTGAGGAAAGGGAGCCACGCAGGGTTGCCTAAACTAGCGTTATACAGTAAAGTTCCATTGGTGGAGTTGGGATTAGAAATGAGCCCTCTGTCAATTAATTTAACACAGCTGGATACTCCTGCTCCCCAAGGGCACTAGAGGGAAAGGAGAAAAATATTAAGGGAAATATATCTTCTTTAAGCATAACTGATTGTATCCCAACTTCTGTTTCTCTGGCTCAAGGCTAAGGTCCTCCAGGAAGGCTTTCTCCATCTCCAACCCAGGGAGAGAGGTTTTCTATTTCTAGGTAAGCACCATCCTTGGAGAATTCAGCATCATGAAACACTCTTGACTCTCCTCAACAGAGTGATTTACATGCTCAGAAAGAATCTGTTTCATTTGCTTTTGCTTGAAGTGAAGTGGATAACCTCTATTAAGAAAATGATTATTGCTTTAATTTCCAGAGCTCTCATTCATCACTGAAGCCATGCTGTCTCTAAAGAAGAACCCTAAGTAACTTGGGTTTTAACACACCCAGGACTGATGGTTTACTAAGCCTGGGCTTTAGTTGGGGTCAAGTGACTGGAGAAATCAAGATTCTTTTATCCATTATTCTGCTGATATCAAAATCTCGTAATACCCAAAACCCTGAAATGACACTTTTCTCTCCTTTACTATTTGTACATGTGACTAGGAGAAAATTATGCTTGATGGACATGTTTAAGATACATAAATTCTCAAACAGCTTCTTTCCTATTTGCTCCGATCTGTTTCCACTGAACAAATCTGCATTGGCATGAGAAGTCATGAGGCTCAGGGCTCATTCTTTCCGTGCTGCCTTGGCTTTCTGAAGTGTGTGGTTTTTACGTCACTGCCTTGAAAGCAAGAGTGTGCATGGAAAGATGTATGAGTATGTGCATGCATACAGTGAATACTTTTCCCTGTTAAAGGTACAGTGAAATTGACGGTGGTAACACCTTGCTGCCCAGCTCTCTGAAAGTTCATAGTTTTTAGGTCTGCCACTAATCCTCTCAACATTTCTACAGACTGGAACTGAAACTCTGGTCTTCTAGGAGGAAAATACTAGTTATTAAGATTCACAGCCTAGAAGTCATTCTTGAGTTCTGTTTTCAACTAAACAGCATGCTCTGTCCCTGCTACCCCACAGTATGTGCTCACCACCTCCATCCCTCCTAGCCCGAGAGATAACCTTCTCAGCTGGGACTAATGAAATATCAGCCTCCCAAATATTCTCTTTGTGAGATAAAAATCTTGGGCCTTACACTCTATCCTTTGCATCAGAGTCAAAAGGACTGTTTTTGATAACAGCTTTATTGAGTTATATACCACACAATTGGCCTGTTTAACGTGTACAACTCAAAAGTTTTTAGCATATTCACAGAGTTGTGCAACCATCACCACAATCAACTTCAGAATATTTTCATGACCTAAAAAAAAACCTCTGCATCCTTTAGCTGTCAATTGCCAATCTTCCCACCCTATAAGGCCTAAAGCAAACACTAATCTATCCTCTGTCTCTATACATTTATTATTCTGAACTTATTCTGAACTTCAACATGAATAAAGTCATATAATATATAATCTTTTATGATTGACTTCTTTCACTGAGCATAATGTTTTCAAGGTTCATTCATGTTGTGGCATATATCAGTACTTCATTCCTTTTTATGGCCTAATATTCCATTGCATAGATATACCATGTTATATTAACCCATTTGTCCATGGATGAGCACTTAGGTTGTTCTCATGTTCTGGTTCTTATAAGTAATGCTACTGTGAACATTCAGGTACAAGTTTTAGTTCAGTCACTCAGTCGTGTCCGACATATATTTTCATTTCTTTGGGGTATATACCTAGGAGTGGAATAACCATGTCTTATGGCAACTCCATGTTGAACTTTTTGAAGAAATGCCAGACTGTCTTCCAAAGCTACTGTATCATTTTACACTTCCATCAGCAGTTTACATAGGTTGCAATTTGTCACCATCTTCACCCTTGCCAACACTTGCTATGAGCTATCTTTTTTATTACAGCCATACTAGTATGTGTGAAGTGGTATTTCATTGAAGTTTTCATTTACAATTCACTGATGACAAATGTGTTGATGAATATCTCTTCTTGGCTCATTTTTTCATTGAGTTGTCTTTTTATTACTGAGTTGTAGAGTTCTTTATGTAGTCTAGATACAAGTCTCCTATCAGATATACAATATGCAAATGTATTCTCCCATTCTGTGCTGTCTTTTCACTTATTGATAATGTCTTTTAAGAAACAAAGGTTTTAAATTCTGATGAGGTTCAATTTACGTATTTTTTTTTCCTGCTTATGCTTTTGGTATCATACTTAAGAATTAACTGCCAAATCTATTGTCACAAAGGTTTACCTCTATTTTCTCCTAAAGGTTAACAGTTTCTGCTCTTACGTGAGGCCTTTGATCCATTTTGAGTTAATTTTGAATATGATGTAAGGTAAAGATCAAACCTCATTCTTTTACATGTAGCTATACAGTTCTCCAGCAGATGCTGATTGCAGCCATGAAATTAAAAGACGCTTACTCCTTGGAAGGAAAGTTATGACCAACCTAGATAGCATATTAAAAAGCAGAGACATTACTTTGCCAACAAAGGTCTGTCTAGTCAAGGCTATGGTTTTTCCAGTGGTCATGTATGGATGTGAGAGTTGGACTGTGAAGAAAGCTGATCACCAAAGAATTGATGCTTTTGAACTGTGGTGTTGGAGAAGACTCTTGAGAGTCCCTTGGACTGCAAGGAGATCCAATCAGTCCATCCTAAAGGAGATCAGTCCTGGGTGTTCATTGGAAGGACTGATGCTAAAGCTGAAACTCCAATACTTTGGCCACCTCATGCAAAGAGTTGACTCACTGGAAAAGACTCTGATGCTGGGAGGGATTGGGGGTGGGAGGAGAAGGGGACGACAGAGAATGAGATAGCTGGATGGCATCACCGACTCAATGGACATGAGTTTGAGTGAACTCCGGGAGTTGGTGATGGACAGGGAGGCCTGGCATGCTGTGATTCATGGGGTCACAAAGAGTCGGACACGACTGAGCAACTGAACTGACTGACTGATACAGTTGTCCCAGCATCTTTTTAAAAAACATACTACTCTTTCCACAGTGAATGATTTTGGCACCTCATCAAAAATCAATCAACTATAAATGTATGGGTTTTATTTTGAATTATGAGTTCTAGTTTGTTAACCTACATATTCAGAATGACTTTTAAAAGCAGAAATTACATGATTTCTCTCTCAATAAAACAGCTCACCCCCATCACAAATCACACTCTATTCCAAAGGTTCTTACCCAGGGGCCACAAATTCCCAAGAGGTCCTAGAATAATATTCAGGAAGTCCACCAACTTGGATGAGAAAAATTACATCTTTACTTTTATGAACCTCTAACTCAGATGTGGCATTTCTTTATATGTAAATAAAAATGTGAGCAGCAAACTAGAAGAGTATTAATCATACTTCTGACTTTGTTAGCAATAAAAATCCCAGATATTTACATGTAGGATTATAACTGATGCGCATATCTCAAAATATCATTTACATTAATCCTACTTTAAAATTATAGGAGTGTATTAGAACCATTGCTCTTGATCTTCATAATAATGCACTAATCAAGAGGCACATTCAATAATGAACTTGTTTTTTTATATTATGATAATGGCATTTCAATATAATTGGTTTTCTTACAATCCAGTGTTTTTATATTATGCATTTATAAATATTCTGAGAGGTGGGGTCATAGTCTTCACAAGACCACCGAAGGACTCCTCAGCACATAACAAGCTGCTGCTGCTGCTGCTGCTAAGTCACTTTAGTCGTGTCCGACTCTGTGTGACCCAATAGATGGAAGCCCACCAGGCTCCCCCTTCTCTGGGATTCTCCAGGCAAGAACACTGGAGTGGGTTGCCATTTCCTTCTCCAATGTGTGAAAGTGAAAAGTGAAAGTGAAGTCACTCAGTCATGTCCAACCCTCAGCGACCCCACGGACTGCAGCCTACCAGGCTCCTCCATCCATGGGATTTTCTAGGCAATAGTACTGGAGTGGCTTGACATAACAAGCTAAGAAACCCCAATTTTTCCATTACCAGTTTTACCTTCTTTACAGCAAGGATCATCAAGTTAAATTATTTATTTGTTGACATGTTTATTGTCTGTGTTCCTCTGACACTACAATTGGTTAGTGTCTAGTACTTAATGTAGTACCTGGCACATAATAGCCATTCAATAAATATTTATTGAGTTAATTACTGAATCATCAGTCATTTTCTAAACAAGAATGAAATCATCATCTTAATGAAAATAAAAATTACCCATACCAAGCTAGTGATGTATAATTCACACTGAAAATAATTTCACATTTATATTATCATCAGATTTAATAAGTGCCACTATGTCCTATGTCCTGTAGTAAGTGCTTTATGTGCAGTGTCTCATTTACTGTTCTCAGAACTAAGGAGCCAGAATGGTTATTATCCATATTTACAGTTGTGGAAATAAAGGCTCAGAGCAGTTATATTCTTCCCAAGGTCACAGAGCTAGTAAGTAACAGAGTCAGGATTTTGTAACCAGATCTACCTGCCTCCAGATTATCAGTTTTTTGTTTTTCTCTAACTACAACAAAACACCTCTAGGAGGACTAAAATAGGAATTTCAGAGAAAAAGAGGGGGATTTTTCTGATTGTCCAATTGAGAAAGCTGAGATCCTATAAAGTTAAGAAATATGCCCTAGGATGTAGAATTTAGCAGAAATTTCCAATAAAATGTTCTTTCCACTGTCCTGTTTATGAGCCACAGCAGAAAAACCCCTCAGCAAAAATATAGCAAAACTAGGTGCTAATGGATTGCCTCACATGAAAGGATGAATTTTTGAAAAGGTTTATTTTGCAGGCACAATTAATACTAATAGGCATTAAGCTGAAGTCTGTTCTTTGCTTTCCTGGGGTCCAGTTTGCTTCTCTAAATATTAGGGCTCGGCCTCATTTGGGACATTAAGCACTTCATTAAGCTGAAATCCAAGTTAATTTGATTGCACAATTACAAACTGTCCCTGGCTGGGGATTGTCTCATTTGTCAGGTGGCAAGAGGGCAGCATGGCCTGATGATATGCCAGATCCGCATTTTATCCCCAGCTTGAGGTCTCAGTGTTTTCTGGTTTTGACCTCATCAAGCCTTATGGTAAGGAAGTTAAACTGGAGCAGGAAGACAGATGCTCTCCTTACCAAATCTGTTGAGGGCACCTGGAGGCCCATCCACTGGGTCTGCAAAAGGACAGGGCACAGGAAGAATGCTGGTCACTTTGAGACGGCAGCAAATGGGGTCAAAGCAGGGGCCCGCTGTGCCCAGGGCAGCTGTCCCGTGAGGAGCACACCTCCAGCAGCCCCCTTCCTGGCTCCCGTGCCCAGTCTCATTTTTACCAGCTGCAGGCTCACCAGACAGATTATTCAGCTTGGGTGTAGGTGGGTGCCAAGGAGATGGATAATCATGTTCAATGTGATTTGCTGACATTAACAGACCCTGGAAACACCACATCTTGTAAAGTAGCATTTCCCTCTCCTCTGCTATTCATGGATATAGTCAAAGGACCCATTCCCAGCCTTCTCCAAGAGAGACCCCTTCTCCAGCCAGCCCAGTCCCTCCACTGATTCAGCTGCAAAGATGTCAGCCTTGCCCAAGAGATGTCTGCCCTTGGCCATCAGCTGCTGGGAGGCAATCTCTCTGCCTTTAGGACGTCATGTCTGAACAAAGTCTTTTGAGGGTCTTGGGTCAGCCAGGTGGGAACAGTAAGATTGGGAGTAGGGAAAGGGTGGTAAACCACATGAGGAAGTCCAACAATGTGATAGATATATGGTGGAGGCTTTGGGTCAGGTGGAAGCTGTCAAGCTCCAGCGTGGCTGAAGAAGGTCAGCCAACACAAGTTTACGTGACTGAGTCCCAATAAAAACTCTGAACACCAAGGCTCAGTGAACTTCCCAAGTTTGCAGAATTCCTCACATGTTGTCACACATCAGCACTAGAAAAGTATCACTGTCACGACTCCAGAGGGAGAGAACAGTGTGGAAGCTCTGTGTTTAGCACTTCCCTGGGTTGGTCTGCCCTGTGTGCCTCTTCCCTTGGCTGATTTTAATCTATACCCTTTCCTGGTAGTAAATTGGTTGTGAGCATAACAGCTTTCAGTGAGTTGTACGGTCCTTCTAACAAGTCAGGGGTGGTTTAGGGAGCTCCCTGAACTTGCAGTTGGTGTCAGAAATGAGTGGTCCTGTGGACAGCTCACCTTCCCTGCTTCTTCTGTATTATCTAATCTCCACCCATGCCTGGGGACCCAGATCTAGTCTTCTTTCCTACCTGAAGATGTCCTAAATTACTGCAGCCCAGAAAGCATGCCGTCTCCTGGACTTAAAGCTAGTGTTTCTCAAACCACTTTTTAGCAAAACCCAAATGAAGAAATGTATCTTACATTACAAACCAGCACACACCTATGTGTATATATTATATAGAGATCTGTGTACATAATTGAGAGAAAATTTTCATATAATCACATTGATCTTCCCAAGTATTTTTATCTAAATCTATTCAATCTCCTTTAAAAAAAAAAAAAAAGATGCTTGCTGTGTCCCACTCTATTGCTTTTACAAATTAGTAATGAATTGAGACTTGCAATTTTAAGAAACTCAGGTCTTGCCCACTACCTCGATAATTAACCACATGGCTGCTTTGTAATACATCTTGTTTTTTTCCCTTAACTTTAATGTGTCCACACCTTGTCCCTTTAAAGAAATGATTAAAAGTTTCAAAATAAACCTCAAAAGGAAAATAACAATATTTAATACATTTTTGGCCACCTTCATGCTAGGCAGTGTACTAAGAGCTTTTACATGCATCACCTAATTCTTTCCGCACAGTACTCCAAGGAAAGTAATATCGTCATCCTTCATCACCATTTTCACACCATTTTACAAGTTTGGAGAGGTTAACCAGCTTACCCAAAGACACACAGCACTAAAGAGGCAGAGCAAGATGAAGCCCAGGAAGGTCAGATTCCAGAGCCTGCTGCTAACCACCAGGAAGCACTGTCTTTCCTTTCCACCCATTCTCATTTCCAGCCAGAGCTCCCAGATAACCTTGCTGCCCCTCACTAGACAGGGCATTGCCTACACACATGAATGCAGAGGCCTGGCCCAGTCAGCTCAGGAAAGAGAGAGCTGGCAAAAGTTTCCTCCTCAGTCAATGCTCTTTTTAAGCAAGGGTCAGTAACCTTCTGCCTGCATGCAGCCCTGCATGCAGGCCTGTCCGTCACGGTTCCCCTCATTCATCTCCAGGAAATCTCTATCTTCCAGAACTCCAGTCACCCCTGCCTGCTTCTCCCCACCCCTCCCGCCTTCCCCGCACCAATTAAATGGTCACGATCGACCAGCTTGAAGACAGGTTAAGGCAGCAAGGAATCTGAGGAAGGCAGGGAATTCAGGGGAGATGGGGATTCTCTAAGAAGCTGCTCTGCTGTTCTCTGTCAAACTGGTCTAAAGACAGGTTGGATGTGTCCACAATGATCCCCCGCGACTCTAACAGTAGAGAAGAGTCACAGTCTTGCAGAGAGGTGGCAGCTGTTTTCTGCATCTGTTTGGGCACCCCAATGATGCCCAGGTCCTGTGCCCCAGAGCTGCATCTCAGAAGGAGTGGTTTTGACTGGAGATTATTTGCATATTTGGCTCATAGCTCAAGGAGGAAAACTGCCCCTAAAAACAGATGCAAACTCACAATGTATAAGAGAGGCAGAACACAGTGTTTAGGCTCTGCCCTTTAGATCCATCTCACTTTACATACTGCTTCCTGAGTTGCTTGGTATTAGAGGAATAGCTGGGAAGTCTAGGGCCTCCCTTCCCTAGTCACATCAGCACTACCCCTACACTTTCAAGATTTCAAATGCAACGAGGGAAGGGGTATGACCCAAGGAGAGGTATACACCACAGAGAGACTCACACGGAGACTTGTCTTGTATGCCCAGGAAGGGGCAGGTTCCCAATCAGTCTTTACTTTGGGTATGAAGACTGCCCTCTGCCATGTGATCTTAATGGCAGGAAAACAAACAAACAAAAAAACACGGAGTGAGTGAGCAGGTAAGACTACCCTAACAGAGCAGGAATCCTTAACATGGGTCCACAGACTAACTTGAGAATCCTTGACAAGCAAAAATTCCTATAGCACTCATCAAATTGACCCACAAAAGAACCATCACCATCATGCACGGCAATGCACACACACTTGCGATCATCTGATTGGCTGCAGCTCCCAACTCTCACCCATTTGTGCCTCCTTCAAGCATATACACACACATGCACAAAACACCAAGGCACCAAGTACCCTCTCCTTGCCTATCTCCCAGCCTCACCACATACTTGATAACAGATTGTGCTCGAAGGCACAGACAGGCTGCATGGCTCAATTATTAATGCTGCTCTTTACAGACCTTGTCTTATTATTGCTGTTCATGCTATTAGGAAGAGGGAAAAATCCTTAATGCAGTCCTCGCCCATTTCCTCCTGCTGCTAGAGGAAAAAAACATGTGCCAGGTGGAGTCACCTAATAGCATCATGTTTTCACCTTTCTCTGCAGACAGTACCTGCAGTTTCCTCTAGGGCATCAAGATCAAGTGTATCTCCAACTAGGCTATGGACTCATTTTCTGTGGGGACTGGGAAGGCAAGGTAAAAACACCAGCTGTCAAAGGAAGAAATGGGGACTGTGTCTGAATAGGATGTCTGCATGAACATGAATATGGGTAGAGTATGTTAACAGGTAGACCCTGGAGCCCTACATATGATTTCCTCCTGAGAGAATCACAATCAGTGAAAATTCAGGAAATGGAGCCATAGTTCAGACTTGAGACCATATATGGAAAGGAAGGTTCAGAGATGCTATGCTATATTTTGTACTTGAAGGGGTCACAGTGTAAGAATTTCATGAACTGACTCTAATGCTCAGCAAATTGGGAACTTTAAGGTTGATGGAATACACCCAGGGTTTATCTATATTAACCCATGCTTTTATACCAACCAAAAAAATCACGATGGTGTGATCACTGACCTAGAGCCAGACATCTTGGAATGTGAAGTCAAGTGGGCCTTAGAAAGCATCACTACGAACAAAGCTAGTGGAGGTGATGGAATTAAAGTTGAGCTATTTCAAATCCTAAAAGATGATGCTGTGAAAGTGCTGCACTCAATATGCCAGCAAATTTGGGAAACTCAGCAGTGGCCACAGGACTGGAAAAGGTCAGTCTTCATTCCAATCCCAAAGAAAGGCAATGCCAATGAATGCTCAAACTACCGCACAACTGCACTCATCTCACACACTAGTAAAGTCATGCTCAAAATTCTTCAAGCCAGGCTTCAGCAATACGCGAACTGTGAATTTCCAGATGTTCAAGCTGGTTTTAGAAAAGGCAGAGGCGTCAGAGATCAAATTGCCAACATCTGCTGGATCATGGAGAAAAGCAAAAGAGTTCCAGAAAAACATCTATTTCTGCTTCATTGACTATGCCAAAGTCTTTGACTGTGTGGATCACAATAAACTGTGGAAAATTCTGAAAGAGATAGGAATACCAGACCACCTGACCTGCCTCTTGAGAAACCTGTATGCAGGTCAGGAAGCAACAGTTAGAACTAGACATGGAACAACAGACAGGTTCCAAATAGGAAAAGGAGTATGTCAAGGTTGTATATTGTCACCCTGCTTATTTAACTTATATGCAGAGTACATCATGAGGAACGCTGGGCTGGAAGAAGCACAAGCTGGAATCAAGATTGCCGGGAGAAATATCAATAACCTCAGATATGCAGATGATACAACCCTTATGGCAGAAAGTGAAGAGGAACTCAAAAGCCTCTTGATGAAAGTGAAAGAGGAGAGTGAAAAAGTTGGCTTGAAGCTCAACATTCAGAAAACGAAGATCATGGCATCTGGTCCCATCACTTCATGGGAAATAGATGGGGAAACAGTGGAAACAGTGTCAGACTTTATTTTTTTGGCTCCTAAATCACTGCAGATGCTGATTGCAGCCATGAAATTAAAACACACTTACTCCTTGGAAGGAAAGTTATGACCAACCTTGATAGTATATTAAAAAGCAGAGACATTACTTTGCCAACCAATGTCCGTCTAGTCAAGGCTATGGTTTTTCCCGTGGTCATGTATGGATGTGAGAGTTGGACTGTGAAGAAAACTGATTGCCGAAGAATTGATGCTTTTGAACTGTGGTGTTGGAGAAGACTCTTGAGAGTCCCTTGGACTGCAAGGAGATCCAACCAGTCCATCCTAAAGGAGATCAATCCTGGGTGTTCATTGGAAGGACTGACGCTAAAGCTGAAGCTCCAATACTTTGGCCACCTCATGCAAAGAGTTGACTCACTGGAAAAGACTCTGATGCTGGGAGGGATTGAGGGCAGGAGAAGAAGGGGACGACAGAGAATGAGATGGCTGGATGGCATCACTGCCTCGATGGAGGTGGGTTTGAGTGAACTCTGGGAGTTGGTGATGGACAGGGAGGCCTGGCATGCTGTGACTCATGGGGTTGCAAAGAGTTGGACATGACTGAGCGACTGAACTGAACTGATGTTAAAAATTAAACCAAGTTTCAAATGTGCCCATTTAGCCAAGTAAGTCAGAAAATAATCTTGAGCAATTATCAATGACACACTTAGTATAGTCAACTCTCTTTTGGTCAAGTAATGCACTAGTAGAACAGACAGACTTGGACCTTTATTTCTTATAAATAATCTGACAATTTAAGGGGGTTATGTTCGTTTCCATTTATGTCCTGGAAAATAGACTCTTGTGACTTAGCAACCATGTTTAAAAAGCTCTTGCAGTTCTTACATAAACAGAGTGCATGTTTATGAGGTCCTAACAGTGTTATTTTCAGGGATGACGTAGACTTAGTGATACGTGTCTTTGGGGATTTACAGTAAGTTGTGGGTGATTTGTTGCTGCAACATACAGTATTTGTCTAGAGAAAGGTGGACATTCACTTATGCAGCATTTGGAAACATGTTAAATGGGAAACAAGCTGGGGCTTGCTCGCCAAGGAGAGAAAAGGGCCCATTTTTGGGAATCAGAAGACCAAGAGTTAAGAATATTTTCTGGCACTCAGGGATCAGAGCTAATTCAAGACCAGAAAGAGAGACAGTTTAGAAAAGAGATTGAAAACGGCCTACAGAGATGTTTTGTTTGGCCTGTAGAGTACTTTTAAAAGTGGTAGAGTCATGGGCAATATTTTAAAACTGAAGATTCAACATGAAAGCCCACTTTCTTCTCTTTTCCTTGAAACAGGGAAGATGTGCCTGCACAAGTCTGCATTTTTGCTTGGGGACAATCAGTTGGGAAGTTATTTCAGGGATGGCTCAGGCTCTCAGCTCATCCTGGTCCTCACATATCTGCCTGCCTCATTTCTAACATCTGTCCACCCCTTTCCACTTAAGCTTGCACACCTCAGTACAGGAGGTGTACTTTTGACTGTGGCACTTTCAGTGAACTGATCTCTTACACTGGCAAGACTCATTTTCAGATATAAGGATGGACAAAGCACATGTGTCTTCAAAACTCAACAGAAAAGCAAGACTATTAGGTTTGGGTTTTTTTTAATGGACATATCTATAGGGGTCATTTTTTTAAGTGATATAAAATAACATTACTATTTCCCAAAGCCAAGTCATAAGACAAGGTTTGAAATGGAATGTTTGTTTTTATTTTCTCATTTGAAACAATTAGATGACACTGGGAGGGCTGTGGTATAAAGCATCTGTCTCTGGGCATGTTTTCTTATCTGTGAAATTTTCCAGACGGTTGGGACTGACAGGGAGGGAGGGAAGGGAGCCAAATTCTCCATCAGGCACCGCAGACACAGTGCCGAGGACCCACCATGCTTCCAGCGACCCACAAAAATGGCTGAATTCCAATTTCTTCAAAATCAGAAGAAGAAAATAATAATGAATATGTCATAAGGACTCTAGCCTGGATTATACTTATCTTTATAGAAAAACAGTAGTAAAATATAACTTTTAGTATTCTTTACAGAGAAATGGACTTAAGAATGCAAAAGTACCCAGAGCCCCTGAAAATCACAGTGCAGCCCCCCAGGCAAATGTTAGTCTCCAGACCAGCATCTCAGGTTGAGCCGTGGTGGGTCTGCCCATAGCACGACCTCACTTAACCATGACTTTTGTCTCCCACCACATCTATGGATGCTCTGCATGTGGCAAATTCATAAGTGAGGCCCCTGTAAGGAACGTTACACCCAGACCTCCGTTTCAAAAAGATGGAACAGATGCCTTCCATCCAGTCACTTCTGGAAATTTCTAAGTAGAAATGTCCAAAGGTTTTCCACCACACACAATTGGAGAAGAGTATTACTGCCACCAGGGACAGTTTGCTTTTCTGATTCTGTTCTGCCATCCTGAAAGCATTCTCAACTTTTAATCTCAGTGGCCAATTTCGAGGCAGGGCTTCACTGGACTCAGTACATACTGAAAAGAAAATCCAAGAAGCCCAAAAGCACATGCCATAATAAGAGCCCCTTTTATGGATTACTTGAGTTGGTAGGGGGGGACTGACTTTTCTGTTTCCTCAACACAAAATCGCCCCAGACCCAAACACCCTATAAAACCCAGCTATCTTTTCAGCTTCTGAAACTTTAGCACTTGCTGTTAATAAAGCTCATTATTAGAAACTGATGATATATAGCCTAGTGATATCTCACTGGTTATCTTGTTTTGTTACCTTATTTGTCCTATATTCATGGCCGTACCCTCATGAAAATATTTATAATTTTAAAAGCTCAGTGGAAAAAAATCTAGCTTCATACATAGTATTTGAAACCACCAGTATCTAGAAAAATACCTCGCGTACAATCAGTACTTAATAGACGTCTATTACTTGACTGATGGGCTTCCCTGGTGGCTCAGATAGTAATGAATTTGCTTGCAATGCAGGAGACTCAGGTTTCATCCCTGGGTCGGGAAGATACCCTGGAGAAGAAATGGCTACCCACTCTTATTATTTTTGCCTGGAGAATTCCATGGACAAAGGAGCCTGGTGGGCTATATTCCATGGGGTCACAAAGAGTTCCTGATTGGTACCTTTAAGTTAAGTACACAGCTTTCAGCCCCATCTGTTATTATGATGAGACTGGGGGCTAAGCCTTCCATGCTATACTTTCCCATCCATTTATAAGTGAGACAAGATTGTCTCCTATATACACACATGCATGCACACCCACACACAAACATATACACTTCCTTCTCCCAAATTCTGGGAACAGTGACATGTATATCCAAAAAGTCCCAAGGGCATCCTTGCTGCAAGGGACTCTATTTTTACTCTACAAATGACTCATCGCTGACCAGGGTCTCCCCAAAGCTTCCTTTTGTCAGGCTGTCAGGAAGAAGGACAAGAAGAATAAAAGAAGAGGCAGAAGTCACATCTCCATTCCTGTCTGCAGCCCATAAACCCCATGATGAAGCTGTACCAGTCAACACCACACCTCAGAACAACCATGGTTGTGTTAAGCATGTGTTCTGCCCCTGTATTTGGATCAAACTGTTCTGAACTCTAATCTTTCCCTCCAGCTGGCTTTCACACTGATCTCTCAGCAGTTTCTGAATGCATTCCTGGCTGCAACTTTAGGTAAAGGACCAGAGCTGGGCAATAGGGAGACGATCCAGCCTCTGGAGGTATAAACACACACTAGTTGCAGAAGACATAAATAACTAACTGGGTCTGAAAGGGAATGCATCTTCTTCATTTGCCCTAAAACAATTCTTCTTTTTTTTTTTTAAAGCTAGAGGCCTAAAGGAGGGTCAGATAATCTGAGGCTTTCTTTTAAATTCTAGAGAGTAGTGAAAAGAGAAGAAATACTTCATTCTAATTTTGGAGAGTAGAGTACATATGGATTTATACACACAGTTATGAGATAGTGTTTTCACAGAGGAAACAAATGAGCAGTGGGGCAAAATGTACTCAAAAGTTATGTGTAACAAATTCCAAACAGGCCAGACCAATGCATTTAGCCCTGTCAACCTCCTAGAACAGAGCTGGACTCTTACCTCCTCTATGAAATAGTACACACACACACACACAAAGAAAAAGCAGGATCTTAAATTTAAGAAACTCAAAGCCTCATGCCAATGGGAATGAAATAAACTAATCCCAAGCACCCACCTGGCTGGGTTTGCTCTTTTACACCTGGGATTATCTGTTCTTTTCCATATCCCTAACATTTCCCCCAAGATGATGACAGCCTGAAAGTCCAGAATTGTATAAAAAATCATTATTGCTTCTGCTATTCAATGGATAATACTGTCACATCTTTGTCTTTTATTTAGAAACCAAAAATCAAGTAGAAAAGGGCCTGGAGGGAAGGACTTTGACTTCCTGCTCTAGTTCTGTCTGCGATTGGTTGGGTGACCTTAAGAAGGTCGCTTAACCCTCAGTCGGCAGGAGAGGATGCTGAGGCACGGAGAACATTACTGGGTGAACTCTGAAGCCTCGGCAAGTTCCAGCATTTTATTCTAAAGCTGCCTTTTGCAGCAAACCTGGAAGGTCTAGCTCCATCTTCCTTCCCACTCCTAACAGCCCTTGATTTTTGCCTCAGGAAATGCTGAAGATGAGCTGTTCCCTTGACGTTTCTAGCTGCTATTGCCTGTGGTACCTCTGCATCTCCTGCATAGTGAGTAGCAAGCAAGAAAGCCTAGACCCTTGTACAGCATGGAGGATGCAAGGAACAAGGTCGCTTACCCTCTCGGCATATCCTCCACCTGTCTTCTCTACCAGGTTTAAAGCCCACTGATATAAAAAGGGCAATTTGCAAAAACCATGTCCAAGAATCGAGGGTTGCTATTTAAGGTTAAATTGCGAACGAGGGCAGGACTTCCCATTGGGAGTTATTTACAGCCGCTTTGCCCCTAAGGCGTCTCCTCTCCCCCAGCCCTCTTTTTGTGGGCAGGCCCCCTCCACCATCTGACACGCCATTCTTTCAACAGCTGCTGGCTCTCCTGTTGTGTTCCCTTCACAGATGTGCAGTGCTGTTCTGAACATCCTGCCCTTGAACTTTCCCTACCCATAATTTTCCAAACCAAAGCCTGGCAATAAAAATGTCAGTGAGGGATGGAGAAAATTGGGGGGAGTATTTAAAAAGGAAAAGGGAAAAATAGGGAGATGCTTTACACACACAGGGATCTGTGTTGAATTCCTCCACAAAGATTTAAATGCATGCCACGATGTCTTGAAAAGGGCATGAACGTGGGGAGCTGGAGCCAATTTTTCAGAACGTAACCTAGAAAGACCAGGTTCCATAAAGGAGCTGGGTCCAGAATAAATGGTGAGCTGCCTTTTCGGTGCTACAGGCTGCGCAGCTGCTCCTGCTGTGGGGGTGGGGGTGTGCTACTGGTGGCAATGGAAGTAGCATTCATGGTCCTTTGCAGGTTACAGCGTACTGTTGTGGAAGTAACCTACATTGTCCTCACAGGTCTGCCAGGTGCCTGCTCGAGGTCAACACCTGTGTATGTGATAGGTAATAACAAGACCAGAGTTGGAGGCTAGATATATTACGTGGTTTCGAAGACCTACACAGAAACCTATTTGGGATCAAATTTTCCGAAGGTCCCCCGGTTTGATGTACACACAACACACTAACGAACTCTTAAGCACACAACACAGAACTGTAACAGATTAACTCTATCCTGAAACCCTCTAAAGAGACAAAAGAAACTAATGGGGAAGCAGAGCCTCTCTGGTTATCTCCTCTTAACCAGCCAAATAACAGGCTCAGAGACCTAGGTAAGGATGGGAAGGCAAAGGGGCTTTCCACCAGGAAAGAATTCAATTAGTGGGAGGGGTCTTTAAAAAACAATCAGCTTTCCCTGTTCTTTGCTAACTTAATCTTACTCCATCACAAAATGCTGCCTCTTGACCGAAAGAGAAGACATTCTTTTCTGAGCCATAGTTTAGAAAGAAATGAATCAAGGCTCAAACAGACATCAGACAGTGCATGGTCCAAACACCCCACGTCCCAGTGAGGAAGCTCACAGGACCCTTGTAAGCACGGCTGCCTTGCAGACTTGGCCCCAAAGGTGTGGAACGGGGAGATGGAGAACAAAACAAGAAACAAGACAGATGAGTTGGCAGGACGAGGCTATGTAACCTCTCCTGTAACATCTACTGAACCCACGTAGACACTTCCACATCTGGAATTTTACTCCTTGACTTGGAAGTGAGGTGACTTTAGACGTGTGGATTCAAATCCTAGCTCCAGGACTTACTAGTTACTTGGTTTTGGGCAAATACTGAAGTTTCATCTGTAAAGTGGAAAAGGTCACAGTCCCCACCCTATCAAGTTGTCAGGACAATTCAATGAGACTGCACATATAATTAATTTTGAAGGGCTTAGCACCATACCTCAGCACACAGCTCGGGATCAGTGAATGTTCCTCTGCCCTCTCTTCCCTTTTAAGGAGAATTTCTAGGCAAAGGGATTAGAGGCCTGGCTGTGTAAAGATTCAGGTAGGTAGGTAAAATGGTAGAGTAACTAGCCAGTTCTACTAAAGCTCTGGGTATCCCCATTACATCAGTGATGCCCGTGCTATTTTTAGAGACTACGAAAACAGTCTGGTCAATTTCTACTGCAGTCTTAAAGATAGTTTTCCTTAACCATACCTAACCATAAGCAATTTGGCCATGCGGAAAATATGCATCATGATCACAATGAAGTTGTCTCGAATGAATGAACTGAATATAAAATGAAAGAATAACTGAGTACAAACAATATTCTACGGACTGGGGTAAGGCCATTTTCACATGGTAACACTGTTTTCCTGGAATCTGGCCCTTGGATCAGATGCTCTCCAAAACGTGTGCCGCTGTTCCCTCCCCCCACACCCAATCCCCCACTGCCTAATGTCCACAACCCTCCAGAACAGCACTTCTGACACCAGAAGCAGAGAGCAAAGACCGATGAAATCAGCAGGTGCCCCTCACTGTGCGCCAGCCATTCTGGAGCAGATAAAGTCATTAAGGAAAATTTTAACAATGCATAACCTTTCAGCTTTACTCTGCTCACAGCAGGTAGCCTGCCTTTTAGAGACACAAGCCAGCAATGAAGTCACCAGCGAGCAGGACTTGACCTTCATTATCAGTGTGTGCAACGTTAAATATTCATAATCCACCTAACTGCAATGCAAGAAGTAGTGGAGTTTAAACACGAATCGAAGGAATAAATATCTTCACACAGGTTGAGTCATTTTTCCAAGAATGACCTTGGAAAAAATGCAAATACCCAGGCCCCTGAATCTCAGCCTCAGTTCCCTTGGAATTCTAGAGGCAGCAGGAACTTATACATTATGCAGTCCGTGGATCCTGCCCTCACACTGACATCTTTGGGTTTTCTTTTTTTAAGAGAAGAATTACTGTTCCCATGTCAAAGGGAGGAACTAGACAGGGATGGGACCAGCAACAGTGACATCACCCACAGGATGTCCAAGGGCACTTTTTGACTACGTTGTACAATTTTTAAAAAATCTTTGCTTCACAGATGATCAGAGTGTGTAGGAGTAAAAGGGATATGGGCATGGAGAGACATCAGAATTAGGAGCTGAAGCGCCTTAAATCAGGTACCTTTTAAAAAATGAAAGTCGTTAACAGAGTCAATCCTAAGAGTGCTCATCACAAGGAAGAAAAATGGTTTTTCTTTAGTTTTCTGTCTATATGAGATAATGGGTGTTCATTAAGCTTATTGTGGAAACTGTTTTATGACGTACATTAAGTCAAATCATTACGCTGTATACCTTAACTTACACAGGGCTGTGTGCCAATCATATCGCAATAAAACTAGGAGGAAAAAAAGAAGAAAAAGAAATGGAGTTCTCTGGGACAGTATCTGCCTCGTATGGCCATTTAGTGTTTTTTTTGGGGGGGGTGGAATTACTATGTGTGGTGGGCTTAATGCTTCTCTGTGACTGTTAAGGAACTGACATCTGTGTCCATCCAATCATTGGGTGGAAGAGACTGCTGCTGGGGTAATGAAACATAATGCTAACACAGTTTCATGTAATTCTCTTTGGCTTTCCAGACCAGGAACTCTGAGCACAATCTGTCTCAAGCAGATAGTAATCACTTGAGGCTGCATAAGTTATTCTTCTGTGGTGATCACTCTAAGAAAATTAAACCTAAAAAAGGGCTTCCCAAACCCCTGAATGAAAAAGACCTGTTTGGGGATCCATCTTGGCTTAACAATGGAAAAGGAAAGAAGTATAGAAGTCGTCTTTGGAAATGACTTACTCACTGCCTCTTGATGGTGAAATAAGCTTTGAAAGGTTAAGAAGATCATAAACCCACCAATGAAGACATTTATCTGAACTGCCTGTTTATTCATGCCACCTGCACTGACTGTCAGCCACAATGGCCAATGGAGTCTGTTTTCTACGTTAACGTGTATTTCTCGCACTATTTAAAGGGCCAGATGCAGAGAGCCACACACCTTGAACTTGAGCATCCCCCACCATTTTGGTTAAAACTCACTCAGAGAAGCCATTTCATGCACCATTGTCTCCCCAGTTAGGTTCACACAAGGGAAAGCCTATGCATTGTCTTTCATTTACTTGAAGGGCATAAATACTATAACTGAAATTCATTTGAGGAATACGAGGCACTTTTTTCCAGGGTGATGATTTAGCGTAACTTCCAAGAGATGCTTAAAGTTCTCTTTCCAAGATGCCCAGATGGCCAGCCAAACCACGAGTGTGTAAAACTGGTGACAGTTTTGAATGAAAGGGATGCATTTTAAGAGTTTATATTCTGCTTTCTTACTCGCTTTTCATTTGCATCTTATATGTGGATAGAACTTTTTATCTTGCTTACTATGCTTAATTATAATTTGTCTAATAGACTTTCTTTTTATTCTTGGGAATGAATCTGTGGCTTATCATGGAGGTTACCTTATAGCTTCTGCTTTAATTCATCCCCCTACTTATAGGGAGCATCTCTGCTGACTTTCCCCAGGAAGAGAGTAGACCCTTGGTATCGACTATACTGATGAGGTCACCCATAGACAGACTCCTGAGGTTTGACTTCAGAACCCAATGCAGTAATTCCAATGAAAAGTAGAAAGGGCTACACAAATAAACATACGATCGTCTTATAAACAAAGCTTCGCTATGCCAAACCACACAGTTTAGTGACAGACAAGAAAGACTGAAGTTAGGATGAGGCTAAAATAGTCCCCAGGGAGAGTGAGGACAGTCTTGGTTCTAAGAATCTTGGCATTTTCACTTGGAAAAACTGAGCACAGAACCAGAGGTCTATACATGGAATAGACTCTTTGCAAGTCCATGAAGGAAACCAGAACCAGAGAGGGTTCCCAGGGCTGGCTTTCCCAGGCTCAGCAGAATCACAGCTAAATCCAAAGGACACTGAGGTGGTGCAGGGGGCATCCAGGAAAGAGGGCTTTGCCTTGGGGAATTCTAGTCCCTTCCATCCTCTCACATGGAGCTGAGAACACCACACCCGACAGAGCAAAAGACCACTCCACAGTGGACACTGTAAAAAAGGACACAGTTCAGATCCATTTTACAAGAGCATTTTATTTCTGAGAAATACAGAGGAGCAAAAAAGGAGAGACAAGGAAAGAAGGCGCCAAGGTCCTTCTGACCAATCACCCCATTCACTTCCACGTAAGGGTTTGCCTGTCTGGGGCTCACAGACTACATGCCTGAAACTACTTCCTGAGCCCTGGCATGGAAGCTGACACAGTGTGCACTCCAAGACTTTTGAGAACACTCCTCAGCCCTGGGGGAGAAAATGGAGAAATAAGACAAGTGGCTCTAGAAGATATTCGGTCCAATTCAAATATGATCCAGAATTGTGAAGAGGAGATAGTTAAATGAGGCTTACCTTCAATGACATACCAGTTGGAGTTTTCCAAACTTAAAAAACTCTTTTCTCTCTTGGCCAGGAAGAGCTGATGGAAAAGTGCATGGAATCTCAATCCTGGAGGACATTTAAGAGTCCACCTGTGGCGGGCGAGGGCAGTCCAGACTTGTGCATGGGGATGGGCTGAAGGGCCGCTGATACTTTAGATATGGCCAATTCCCAGAGACAGGTGATGAGAGGAGATGTTTTCTTTATCTTCCCTGACATGATTTTGGCTCAGCACCCAAATGTACAAAATCCTTTGGCTGGTGACCAGTAACTCTGAGAAATTCAGAGTTTAGACATGCATGAAATTACTACCATCCTGAGCCACAGAAAAAGAACACTAAGCTCAGAATTCAGGCACACCAGGCTCTGAGCCAAAAGGGACACCAAGTAGGTTTCCTCAGATCAAACTCTAGCACCGAGGCGTACTAGGCTGAGAGTTCAGGGAATCAAAACCACTCTCACAGTGAACAATGCAGACAAAAAGCCTAAGGCCACCGTCAGGTGTCAGGTTCATGTCCCCACAGAAGGGAGTCAAACCAGCTCAGCTCCAGTTTCCCAGATGCTGTCAATTTCAAGCCTGTGACAGAACAGCTGCAACAAATGATGTACCAGTAGGAGTGGGGGTGACACCTGCAGGAACCAGGGCAGAACTGGCCACTACTGAGTAGCTTTGCTCAGTGCCCTCTCCTGCCTCAAAGAAAACCTTTTCTGTGTGTGACACAGACAGACCCCACCCCAGAGCACCAGCTCCCTCAGCTGGCACCCCAGGGGCCGGCATGAGTGTCCACTCTAGGAATTCTCAGATAGCCATGGGCCTCCACTCTGGGAGTTATCACAAACTCCTCTGTCCTATCTCCTTACCTTCACAAGTCAAGAAGCAACAGCTAGTGATGCTTCAGTTGAATATCCAGCTACCGGGGCAAAGGATAGCATCATGCTTTTTAAGTTGACCTCCAATAAGAGTAAAGCATTGGCAACCCTAATAAG